>NW_027361870.1:22680000-23280000 GCF_039654945.1 Dendrobates tinctorius | reverse complement strand
GTGTGTAATGTCGCACCTCGTGGCATTTATGTATGCGGAAACACCACTACGACATCTGGACTTACTGTAACGTTATCCAGAGACAGTGCAACGGGAGATTTTGGCTTGGAAGCTGGAGCACTTGTATTAGGAGATCAAGGTATCACGTTTGCTGCACATGAATAGTTGTACCTTCTCATTATGGAAAAAAAAATTACTAGCAGGGAGATCTTAAAAATTAACTATTGTTTCAATTTTTTTTTTCATTAATCAATGCTACAAGTGAAGATAAGAAACCTTTTTATAAATCTAATATAGAAAGCTCAAGTGTGTGTATGTATGTATGTCCGGGATTGGCATCCGCACCATACAGCCACAAAATTTGGCACAGTCACACGTCTGGACCCCGAGAGCGTCCTAGGCTATGTTGTGAGGCGAAATTTTAACCCTGCGCGTTCCAATTCACCAAACAATTTTGCCCCTATCTACATAATGGGGGAAAAAGTGTGTGTGTATATCAAGCGCCGCCCTCATTATGATGTCATAATGGTTGCCATGGTGACGCTGATGTCATCATAGGTTGCAAACCCCGCCGCTCATTATGATGTTATAATGGTTGACTATGGGATGGAGGATGTGTGATGGGTATATGGGCACTGGACTATGGGATGGAGGATATGTATGACAGGTATATGGACACTGGACTATGAGATGGAGGATGTGTGATGGATATATGGGCACAGAACTATGGGATGGAGGATATGATGGGTAAATGGGCATGGGACTATGGGATGGAGGATATGTATGATGGGTATATGGGCATGGGACTATGGGATGGAGGATGTGTGATGGGTATATGGGCATGGGACTATGGGATGGAGGATGTGTGATGGGTATATGGGCACGGGACTATGGGATGGAGGATATGTATGATGGGTATATGGGCATGGGACTTTGAGATGAAGGATGTGTGATGGTTATATGGGCACTCGACTATGGGATGGCGAATATGTATGATGGGTATATGGGCATGGGACTATGGGATGGAGGATGTGTGATGGTATAAGGGCATGGGACTATGGGATGGAGGATGGGTATATGGGCACGGGACTATGGGATGGAGGATATGTATGATGGGTATATGGGCATGGGACTTTGAGATGAAGGATGTGTGATGGTTATATGGGCACTCGACTATGGGATGGCGAATATGTATGATGGGTATATGGGCATGGGACTATGGGATGGAGGATGTGTGATGGGTATATGGGCATGGGACTATGGGATGGAGGATGTGTGATGGGTATATGGGCATGGGACTATGGGATGGAGGATGTATGATGGGTATATGGGCACGGGCCTATGGGATCGTGGATATGTATGATGGGTATATGGGCACCGGACTATGGGATGGAGGATAATTATAATTTGCTATAACTAACCACAGTTAGTTACTATGACCAGGCATCGCCGGGCTCTTCAGCTAGTATCTTGTTAAAGATAAATGCCCTCCCCGCCCCAATCGCCTGCACTGATCAAATCTGTCCACACTGAAGGATCATTACAGCTGCTGCGTATAAAAGTCAACAGAGATTGGAGGGGTAAGGAGTTGGAGGAAGACAGACAGAGACACAGAGAAGCTGCTGCAGCTTCTAGTGTCCAGAGCCTGCAAGTGGGGAAACTGCTAAAAACACTGTGGCCTGAAATCTTATTTTCTCTTTCGTCTCATTGGGGGACACAGAAACCGTGGGTGTGTGCTGCTGCCTCTAGGAGGTTGACACTATGCCATGAAAAAAATGTTAACTCCGCCTCCGCAGTATACACCCCACTGACAGGCTGTAGGACAATCAGTTTTGCTTAGTGTCGGAAAGGAGGTGGACAGGGGTCTCTTACAGACCCATGCCTACCTCAATGTGCGTCGTTTCTTTTCAGGTAACCATGGAGGGATACAAGGTAGATCTGCTACATCTGTATTCCCACACCGAGATTATGAGTATGGCGTGTACTGCCACCCTGTATCCTCATAGATCCCATTGGCAGGACCCTAACATGGACTTGTGTTCAGGTGATTGTACCTAGTCCTGACCTTTGTCTCCCATCACTTGCCCTCCAGAGCCTGATAATCGCATGAGACGCCATGCAGAAAAGATTTGGGACAACAATCTTTTCGTCAGGTAACTGCTCTCTATCACTGGGCGAGCTAGAGGTAAGAGGCTGCAACATTTTTGTTGAGCTGTTACCCTGTGCTTACAGCCCGTGGCTCTAACTAAACTCAAGAGCCAGTACCTGCTTCCAAGCACTGCAGGAATGCAGATTGCGGCGCGGCCTCCAATCCTTCCTCCCGTGGCGGCGTTACTCTCTTGGGCTCCAGCGGCTCCCCACCGGCTTCAGAGTCCAGCTCGCGCACGTCCGATGTCAGATCCCGGCTTCCAAGGTAGGCCCAGCCCTCCGGCGGGAACGGCGCCATCTTGGTGCTCCAGAAAGCCGGGGCTGGGCCCCGCCCACCGGTTTCGGGTGGGGAAGCCTCCAGGCGTCAGGGCTATTCACCTCTCCCTCATTCTCCTCTGCCTTCGGGTGGCAGCTGCGGTGGGGACACACGACGGGGGATGTGAGTACTGCACTACAGTTGTTGCTCCCTCATTCCACTCTTTACCCCCGATGGTCGGCACCAGTTAGAAGGGCCAGCTACCATCGTTAAATATTTTTTATGTACCTCTATCAATAGCAAACTCCCTACGTGTCAGGCCTCCCCACGCTGCTCAAAGCGCAGCACACCCACGGTATCACCTACGCTAGAGAACAGGCGCAGCCCCCCCACCTTTCCTGCCAACGCATTATCCCAGGAGCGGGATAAGGACGTCCTACCTGCCACCCAGGGGTCAGCCATTGCCGTGGGAGACAATGAGTTTCCGGGATGGGCCTCTTCCTTATCTAAATCCGTTGTTGACCTTACCAAAGTATCACAGAACCTGGTAACGGTGCTTGACAGATTACAATCCTATAAAGAGAGCACGGCACTCAGGAATAGTTTGGTTGTTGGTGCTCAAGTCGGGTATCCAACCCATCAATCAAAAATGACAAAAATCTTGGCACTCAATATGTGAAATATTCAGACACTTTTATTTTGTGCATCCAGACAGAAAGGTTTAAACGTTTTTGGTCCAGCATAGGACCTTCATCAGAAAAATCTCTTTTACTGAAATAAATAAATCCTTGCAATGGTAGCCAAAAGAAGGACAAAGTAGAGAGTCTGGATGGCCAGTGGAAATGTTAAATGGCTGGCGTCTGGAAAGCGTATGTGGACTGAGCCGTCCAAAATTTGAACAGGCAGCTGTACAGCGTAGGGCTTCAGAAAAGGGACCTCCTGGGTCACTAAAATAAGGAGAGAAGATAGCGCTGATAGCAGTGGGTATACAACCTCTAGAATTGAATTGCGCTGGTGAAGCCCTGGTCTGTGGTCTGGCTGCCCTGTGTGGAAGACGCTACCAAGGTATCACAGAACCTGGTAACGGTGCTTGACAGATTGCCACTTCAGACTCCAGTGGACACAGGTGCATCGAAGGAGTCCCTTTTGGACCTTCTAGAGGCCGTAAAAGGTTGAGACAGGACCACCAACCCAGGTCCCCTTCTTACTTCATCTCACCACCAGAGTTTCTCTGGTCGTCGGCCTCCTCTCCAGAATCAGGCGATGCATTTTTAGAGACACGCTTGGAGGAGGGTTCTGAGTATGGGCCAGAACAGTCCCAGGGCCAGAACAGTCCCATCTTGTTAAAGGCCTGGCAGGCTGATTTGTCCTCAAAGAGATCCCTGACTTTTCTGCCTTTTCAGGATTCCCGACTCTTTGATCCAATGTTAGATCAAATCATTAAAGATGCAACTGAGGGTATAAGCTCCCTTCTCCCTCAGGCCAGGTCCCGTAGATAGGTTTTCAAATGAAGGGTCCAATCCTTTCGTCCCTGTCGTCGTGCCCCAGCGGCAGACGCTTATGCTCAGGGCCCACAGAGGTCGCAGGCGCCTAAGGACAGGAAGGTGTCCTTTCGGGCCTCCCCTTTATGGCGTCCTCGCAGTTCCCACAGACGCCTGCAGGGATTACAGCACCCTTCCGAGTCCCTCTCCCAGACTAGGGGGCCGCCTTCTCTTCTGCAGAGATGTCTGGCAGAGTTCAGTAAAGAATACCTGGGTAAGGGAGGTGGTATCCACAGGATGCAAGATAGACTTCAACGCGCTTCCGCGAGACCGTTTTTTTCTATCCCAGCCACCAAGAGACGCTGCAGCAGGTTTTTTTGCGGCAATCGACTCTCTTCTCAGCGCAGGAGTAATCATCCTTGTTCCAGAGCAGGAGCGTTTTACAAGCTTTTACTCAAACCTGTTTGTAATACCAAAAAAGGTTGGCTCAGTTCACCCATACTAGACCTCAAGAGGTTAGACAAATGGGTCCGCATACGCCACTTCAGGATGGAGTCGATCCGGCCGGTGATTGCCTCTATGGAGGATCAGGAATTCCTGTGCTCCATAGACATTCGGGACGCCTTCCTGCACCGCCCCATTTTTCAGGGACATCAAAGGTTTTTGCGCTTCGCTGTCCAGCAGCAGCATTCCCAGTTTGCGGCCCTACCATTTGGGCTGGCAACAGCAACCAGAATTTTTACGAAGATTATGGCAGCAATGGTAGCTATATTAAGGGTTAGAGGTATAGCATTAGTCCCATATCTCGACGATATTCTCGTCAAGGCCCCTCCTTCGATCAGGCGCAGGAAACCTGTCTGCGGTTCTAATCACGCTGTCCCGGTTTGGTTGGCTCATCAACAGGGAAAAAATCCCACTTTACACCAACACAACGCCTAGAGTTTTTAGGTACGCTAATCGACACCCGCCGCTTGAGGGTCTTTCTTCCCGAAAGGAAGTGGATTACTCTCCGGCAGGGAATTTGCTCTCTGCTAGAATCCCGACTTCTATCGTTTCACGCTGCCAGGAGGGTCCTGGGGAGGATAGTGGCAGCTTCAGAGGCAATTTCCTTTTGCCTTGTTCCGTTCCAGGATACTTCAGAGGCAGGGCTGTGGAGTCGGTAAGCCACAGTTGCGACTCCGACTCCTGGATTTTATCAGGCTCCGACTCCGACTCCGACTCCTTCATAAATGGCCAATTCATAACAACAAATTTACTGTTGTAAAATATTAAACATCGTGCTTATTCAGTTTCTCACCATCATATAAGTAATCAGACCACTTAGAGCAAAAACTACATTTATTAGAATACAATTAGAATATAGCAAATAACTTTTCTAAACTTTTCTAAACTGTAAGTAAATATGCAATAAACACTTTTATGCAGTTAATAAGAAGAAATCTATAAATTTGTCCTCAGAAAAAGTATTGCCTCTGTCAGATCCTCCTTCATGGATGCCCTCAAATCTGATCTAATTATTTTGAGAGCAGAGAACAACCTCTCTACACTAACTTGTGTTGGTGGCAAAGCAGTAACCACTCGGGCAACATCTCTGACAATGTCAGGATACAGAGGAATCGCTTGTTGCACTGTTATTTTTGATGAACGGTCAAATTTCTCAATTTCTTTTAGTGCACATGAAAAATTCTGCTGAAATGTACTGGCTGTGTTCCTTGATGGGGATGACTCTTCTTCTATGCGGGAACGCTTTGCACGATCCTTGTGATCCAAATATTTTTCGAAATTAAATTCTTCATCAGTTGATGATGAGGGTGAAGATGTGGCAGGACGACCAAATTCTTCTTGTTCCTCCTGACTGTTCTGCAACCCTTTCATCCTTACTGCTATTTCAAACAGAGCTTCTTTTCCTTTACTTAGCTGTTGATCATCTAGAAGAATCCGATGCATTGGGTCTACATAAACAGCTGCCAAAAGAATGTTATTTTGTAATAGTAGCTCCTCTCTCCGTTTCATTGATGTAGCAATGCCACTTGCAATTAACCCTCCTCTTTGGGACAGGCGAAACATCAGGTTCTTCCACTCCTTTAAGAAAATACTGGAGTTAAGTCCTCTGCTTGTAATTTTTTAGTCACTGTAAATGGGTGCTCTAGCAATTTTTCCAGCTCAGTCACCTGATTCCACTGACTTTCATTTAGCGTCAGTTGAGGGTTAGCCATGTCTACAAGAAAGGTTTTCAGTTCAACCAAGCGCTGAATCATTAAGTAAGTACTGCCCCATCGTGTGGCTTGATCAATAATTGCCCCTTTTCCAGCACGTCTCTTCAAAATTGAGTCAACTTTAGGGGTTCTGGCAACAGTAGCCAATTTTCTCACCTTGCCAATCAGTGCAGCAGCATGTCCTTCTTGCAGACTGTCTCTTATAGCCAGCTGTAGCGTATGCACAACACAGCGCATGTGATGAATGAAAGAACATATTGACACAGTTTCAACAAGATCATCTAAACTATCATGTTGCTGTTCATCTGAAGCAACTTCAGTTTGCGCCTCAGTTACAATACTGTGTTCCTCTATTTCAAACATTTCTGTGGACCCAGAATGTTCTTCTAGCTGCTGGTCACCATCATTACTCTCATTCATTAGCTTAATAGTACTTATCATATTTGAAGCATTGTCAGTTACGACAGAAAGAACTTGCTCTTTTTTAAGTTCATAGTCTTGCAGAACCTTTTCCACCAAGACCTGGAGAAACTCACTGGTGTGATGAGCTTTGGTGTCTTTTACTGCCAATGTCTTGATAACTATTTCATTTTTGTCACAAACAAATCGGACATTGATGGCAAAATAGTTCACTCTGTGACGTGTGCAGGCATCCATTTTAAGAAACAGAAAGCGTCCCTTGAGAGTTTTTTTAAGTTCTTCCTTTTGTTTAAAAGCTTCTTCGATTACTAATTTTCTAATACTCTCTCTCTCCAGAGAAACACCAAGCTTGCGGGCCATTTCCCCATTCAGACACATAAAAGCTGGTCGTGAAAATAATGAAATAGGCACACTATCCTTTACAACAAGCTCTATGATCTGTTTTTTAAATGTATCTACTGTCATTGTCACAGTAACTTTGTCACTGACAAAATATCTTGCAACTGATGGCTGCAAAGTTCTCTGCTCCTTTGTTTGGCTGGAAGAGCTGGGCACTGGTTCATTGGTTTGGATGCAGTCTTTCTCATCCACTGCTTTCAGTACTTCTGGATGAAAGCGCTGTAAATGTCTCTTTAGATTAGAAGCTCTGGTAGGAGCATTTTTATCTTTGCCTGAATATGCACTCATCTTGGCTTCACAGCATTTGTTTTCGTCTGGATCATTTGTCATACACTGACAGACATAATATTTTCTATCTTGAGTGATGGTGAAATGTTCAAATACAGCTGATTTAATGTGATGCTTCTTTGACATTCTCAGGTTTTTAATTCTGCATTCACAATCCAAATGACAATTGTTTTTCCTAAAAACAATTGTACAAAATTATTGCCAGGTCGTACAACTGATATAGTGGTCAGTAATACTGTTATTATTCCTCATGTACTCACAGTTAACTGATGCAAAGTTTGTTGAAAGGATAATACTTCTTACAGTCTTCCTCTTCTGAGTAGCAGGCAGCTGTGAGATGCTTGGAAGACGCACACCTAGTATGATCTAGTCTAGAGGAGGAGCTTTACTACTAAGAATTTGCAACACATTTTCACTTTCAGTTTCATACATTGTAAGTAGGGGGGTTGGGGCAGCATGAGGTTAACCAAGTATAAGATTAGATAAGGGCAGTGGAGAACAGTGACACACAAGAAGTAAGAAATGTCTCTATCTCCAGCAGAACTGCTTATCACTGTTGTTCATAGTTTGATAGAACATACAGTGGGGAAAAAAAGTATTTAGTCAGTCAGCAATAGTGCAAGTTCCACCACTTAAAAAGATGAGAGGCGTCTGTAATTTACATCATAGGTAGACCTCAACTATGGGAGACAAACTGAGAAAAAAAAATCCAGAAAATCACATTGTCTGTTTTTTTTTCCTTTATTTGCATATTATGGTGGAAAATAAGTATTTGGTCAGAAACAAGCAATCAAGATTTCTGGCTCTCACAGACCTGTAACTTCTTCTTTAAGAGTCTCCTCTTTCCTCCACTCATTACCTGTAGTAATGGCACCTGTTTAAACTTGTTATCAGTATAAAAAGACACCTGTGCACACCCTCAAACAGTCTGACTCCAAACTCCACTATGGTGAAGACCAAAGAGCTGTCAAAGGACACCAGAAACAAAATTGTAGCCCTGCACCAGGCTGGGAAGACTGAATCTGCAATAGCCAACCAGCTTGGAGTGAAGAAATCAACTGTGGGAGCAATAATTAGAAAATGGAAGACATACAAGACCACTGATAATCTCCCTCGATCTGGTGCTCCACGCAAAATCCCACCCCGTGGGGTCAGAATGATCACAAGAACGGTGAGCAAAAATCCCAGAACCACGCGGGGGGACCTAGTGAATGAACTGCAGAGAGCTGGGACCAATGTAACAAGGCCTACCATAAGTAACACACTACGCCACCATGGACTCAGATCCTGCAGTGCCAGACGTGTCCCACTGCTTAAGCCTGTACATGTCCGGGCCCGTCTGAAGTTTGCTAGAGAGCATTTGGATGATCCAGAGGAGTTTTGGGAGAATGTCCTATGGTCTGATGAAACCAAACTGGAACTGTTTGGTAGAAACACAACTTGTCGTGTTCATCACTGCTCTAGAGGAGATCTGCATGGAGGAATGGGCCAACATACCAACAACAGTGTGTGGCAACCTTGTGAAGACTTACAGAAAATGTTTGACCTCTGTCATTGCCAACAAAGGATATATCACAAAGTATTGAGATGAAATTTTGTTTCTGACCAAATACTTATTTTCCACCATAATATGCAAATAAAATGAAAAAAAAAACAGACAATGTGATTTTCTGGATTTTTTTTTCTCAGTTTGTCTCCCATAGTTGAGGTCTACCTATGATGTAAATTACAGACGCCTCTCATCTTTTTAAGTGGTGGAACTTGCACTATTGCTGACTGACTAAATACTTTTTTTCCCCACTGTATATATTTGAGTAACATTTATAAAATTCATATGAAAGTTCAATTATGAAATATTAATACATTTTTTTTAAAGCTGGAGTCGGTACATTTCTACCGACTCCGACTCCAACCAAAACTAACTCAGACTCCACGACTCCGACTCCACAGCCCTGTTCAGAGGTACACCCTGCTTCAGTGGTACAGGTCCATCTCTTCACTGGATCTCCCCTTCCTCCCTTCCAGTCAGGCCAGGCAGTCCCTCAAGTGGTGACTGACCTCCCCCCTTGTTTATCTGGGATGGTCCTTTCCCCCTGTCCACTGGCAGGTGATAACTACGGATGCCAGCCTCCTAGGCTGGGGTGCGGTATTCCGTCACCTGGCGGTCCAGGGGCGATGGTCGAGGCGAGAATTCTGTCGATCAACATTCTAGAACTAAGGGTGGTCTTTCCAGCACTCCTACATTGAGAAGAATGCCTCAAGGATCAGCAGTCCGGATTCGGACGGTCAATGCCACAGCCGTGGCATTCATCAATCACCAGGGGGTAGCCAGGAGTCCCCGCGCATCGGCCGAGGTATCCAGAATCTTTAGCCGGGCGGAAGCCGCGATTCCGGCAATATCGGCAGTTTACATCCCCGGTACAGACAACACGGCCGCCGACTTCCTCAGTCGGGAGGGGCTCGCAGCAGGAGAAGAGTCCTTACATCAGGACGTGTTCCATCAAATCTGCTGGCTATGGGGGTCTCTGGATGTGGACCTTCTGGCATCTCAACAGAACAGAAGAGTCCAATAGTTTGTCTCCAGGTGCCGCGATCCTCTGGCAATAGGGGTTGGCGCGCTGGTTATTCCCTGGTCACAGATCAGACTCCCTTACCTGTTTTCTCCCCTTCGTCTCCTACCAGGTTGCTAAAGAGGATCAGGGCGGAAGGGGTGCCGGTCATATTCATCACCCCGTACTGGCCCAGAAGGGCGTGGTTCGCAGAAATTATCAATCTTCTTGCAAGCACCCCCTGGAGACTTCCCGACAGACCAGAGCTCCTGGCTCAGGGGCCGTCTTACCACCCGAATTCTTGACCTGTTTCTGTCTTCTCCCTCCCCAGGGTCTGCTTTTGGACGTCCCATGGTTTCTGTGTCCCCCCAATGAGACAAAAGAGAAACAGGATTTTGGTTGCTTACAGTAAAATCTGTTTCTCAGAGTCTTCATTGGGGGACACAGTGCCCTCCCATGATTGTTACTTACAATGATTATATGATTGGCTTACATGACAATGTCTCCTACTGCTTTTTCACTAACTGATTGTCCTACAGCCGGTTGGAGGGGTGTATACTGCGGAGACGGAGTTAACATTTTTTTCATGGCATCGTGTCAACCTCCTAGAGGCAGCAGCACACACCCACAGTTTCTGTGTCCCCCAATGAAGACTCTGGGAAACAGATTTTACGGTAAGCAACCAAAATCCTGTTTTTGTCATGTACACAAAGGACAGCACACTTTTTGAAGTTACCAGGAACGACAGGTACACTTTGAGCTCAACTAGTGTGTACAACCAGGATAAAATCCTGCCACATTGTATGCTGAAGATACCCAGAGACTATTATGGTCCTGATGTGAATGAAAACAGTGTTTTTTGTTTTTTTTTATAATGTGTTTGGCCATTGTGTTCACACAATTTTGTTTTCACTGTTTTAGAAATCAAAATGAACTTGCCTGCACAGTGGCAGATACTGTATATTGGATCTGTACTAGGGGGAGCACCAACTCCTGATTCGGGACATGCACACTACATTAATATTGCAGCATTCACCTCCTTGAGATTCCTTATTCATGTAGATCATCCAAATGATTAGAGGGAATCTGTCAGTGGGGTTTTTGCTATGTAATCTGATAGCACCAGGAGGTATGGACTTAGACCCTGATTCCAGTATCACTTAGTTTACTTGATCCAGCAGTTATGATAGAGTCATAGTTTTCTATGCTGCAGATCTAGCAGAGCTCAGTTGTTGAGCTGTATATAATCCACCCACACCACAGATTTCTGGGTACATTGTATAGTGACAGAGATCTGATAATCCATGCGGTGGGCGTAGTTGGACTAGCAGGCATGAGGCCAGTTGTCCTGTAGTGATAATCTCCTGCTGATTAAACACTGATTATATTGAAACAGCGAAGCAAAGCCCAGTAAGTGACACCTAACTGTAATCGGTATCTCAGCCCCTACATCATGCTGCTCTCTAAGTACATAGGAAAAACCTGGTGACAGATTCCCTTTTAAAGAAGCTCTATACATATTGTTAAAAGAATCACACGTTATAAGTTTGTATATATGGCATGCACATGTTCTGCAAAAAATTCCTTCTTTCGTTGAGTCGTTCTGCTGTTCACATTCAGGGATATGTGGAATAGATGAATTTGATAAGATGGGTAACCAACACCAAGCTTTATTGGAAGCCATGGAGCAGCAAAGCATTAGCCTTGCCAAAGCTGGGATTGTCTGCAGTTTACCAGCCAGGACGTCTATAATTGCTGCTGCCAATCCAGTAGGAGGACACTACAACAAAGGCAAAACTGTGTCTGAGAACCTGAAGTAAGTGATAAGGCTACATTATTGGAGGGGAAACATTATCTGCAACCATTACCTGTTGCCACAAATTGTAATATTTATCTGAAGAATGTGTCCTGTACATAAATACCAGGGATGTCCTGGAGCTTCTATAGAAATACCAGGGGTGTCCTGGAGCTTCCACAGAAATACCAGGGATGTCCTGGAGCTTCTACAGAAATACCAGGGATGTCCTGGAGCTTCTACAGAAATACCAGGGGTGTCCTGGAGCTTCTATAGAAATACCAGGGGTGTCCTGGAGCTTCTATAGAAATACCAGGGATGTCCTGGAGCTGCTACAGAAATACCAGGGATGTCCTGGAGCTTCTACAGAAATACCAGGGATGTCCTGGAGCTTCTACAGAAATGCCAGGGATCTCCTGGAGCTTGTACAGAAATACCAGCGATCTCCTGGAACTTCTGCAGAAATACCAGGGGTGTACTGGAGCTGCTACTGTGTGGCTCTGTGTATGCATTTATACATCCAATGCTACTTCTGACCCTGAATGATGTCACATGTTAACAGCTTGTCCGGTATAAAAGGTATAAAACATTTTTGTGGCCATAGGGTTGCAAACCTATAAAATAATTTGTGAAGTGTAAAGGAAATGATACACTGTCTTCTAGATATTTTAAATTTCAAAACTGTGACGTGCAAATTGCCTCTTCAGAGAGAAAGAAGACTTAAACTCTATAGCGCCACCTGTTGGAAGTAGCGATCCTACAAGTCACAATCAACCCTTTACCGAGTCTTGTAATATGACTTAGGATAAAAGCCAAATCAGAATCTCAATTTGCAGACGCAGTGTTTTGGGCTATTGGCTTTTGTCAGTGCAAAGTATGAGAACTGATTCGGCTAGGTGAGAGGCTCTGGACTGGGGTCTAAGGGGTAAGGTTTCTCCTTGTGGAGAGTGACATGCCAGCTCTGGCTTGTCAAAGTAAGGAGGCTTATTCGCTGTGCAATGCTCCTTTGGGAAATATAATATGCAAATTGCCTCTTCAGCGAGAAAGAGGACTTGAACTCTATAGCGCCACCTGTTGGAAGTAACGAACCTACAAGTCACAATCGACCCTTTAACGAGTATTTCATTGTGACTTAGGATAAAAGCCAAATCAGAATCTCAATTTGCAGACGCAGTGTATTGGGCTATTGGCCCTCGAGGATAACTGTGATGTGAATTTTGTATTCTGCCCCATGTAGTCTCATACCTCTAAATATAATCCTGAGTGATCAATTGCCTCTGTAAGTCACATAATTAGTAAATGAAGTCCACCTGTGTGTAATTTATTCTCAGTATAACTACAGTTGTTCTGTGAAGGCCTCAGAGGTTTGTTTGAGATTAGTAGGCATCAAATCGCATCATGAAAACCAAGGAACACAACAGACAGGTCAGGGATAGAGTTATGGAGAAGAGTAAAGCAGGGTTAGGTTATAAAAACGTAGCCCAAGCTCTGAACATCTCACAGATCGCTGGTCAGTCCATCATTCAAAAATGGAAGGTGTAAGACACAACCGCAAACGCACCAAGACATTGCCATCCACATAAACTGACATTTCAAGCATGGAGAGCACTAATTAGAGAAGCAGCCAAGAGGCCCATGGTCTGGAGGAGCCACAGAGATCCACAACTCAAGTGGGAAAATGTGTCCACAGGACAACAATTAGCTAAATGCTCCACAAATCTGGCCATTATGGAAGAGTGGCAAGAAGAAAGCTATTTTTGAAAGTAAGCCAGAAGAAGTCCTATTTGCAAACAGCCATTAATTCGACACAGCTAGCACATGGAAGGTTTACATGATAGCTGTGTCCCCTACATGGCAGGTGGAAGAGGGTGCTCTGGTCAGATGAGACCAAAGTAAAATTTTTCGGGCTAATTGCAAAGCGTTATGTTTGACTGAAAACGTAATACTGCACATCACCCTGAAAACACCATCCTCACCGTCAAACATGATGGTGTCAGCAGCAGGCTGTAGGTAGGCCTTTCTTCAGTAGGGACAGGGAAGCTGCTCAGAGTTGATGGGAAACTGGATGGAACTAAATACAGTGCAATCCTCGAGGAAAACCTGTTAGAGGCTGCAAAAGATTTGAAACAGGATGTAGATTCACCTTCCTGCAGGACAATGACTCTAAACATACTGCCAAAGCTACAGTGCATGATTTAGATGAAAGCATATTCATGTGTGTGAATGACTGAGCACAGTCCAGACCTAAATCCCATTGAGAATCTATGACAAGACTTGAAAACTGCTGTTCACAGATGCCTCCATCCAATCTCACTGAGCGAGTGTGCAAAAAGAATGGGCAAAAATGTCAACGTCTAGATGTGTAAAGCTGGTAGAGAAATACTCCAATAGACTCGCAGCAGTAATTGCTGAAAAAAAGTGGTCCAACAAAGTATTGACCCCAGGAGGCTGAATACAAATGCACATCACAATTTTCAGATTTATATGTTTAAAATAATTAGAAAGCCATGTGTCATTTCCTTTACACTTCATAAATACATGTTACTTTGTGTTGGTATATCACATAAAATCCCAATAAAAACATGTAAATTTGTGGGTGTAACGTGAAAAAATGTGGAAAAGTTCACGGGGTATGAATATGAATAATGTGACTAACGGGCTCATAAATGGAGTTGGAATATAAAGAGTTTTTTACATAAAGTCAACAATATAATTGTATCCCTTATCCGCCAGAAAAACATAGCAATAGTGACCTCTACAGGGCAATTGATGTGACTTCAAGCTGAAAAAAGATATTGCTGTATGTTGTATGTGTCAGAAAATCACTTATTGTGATCTGGGGACCTAAAGCAAAGTTACTAAATTTTTCCTAACCATCCAGAAGAGATCAGAAATAAATGATGAAGACATTTTTTGTAAGGGTATGTGCACACAATCAGTAAACGTACTTGTGCAGCGTCAAACCCCCAGATATTACAGCTTAGTGAATGGGATTTCAAGAAATCCCATGTCCACTATGCGTGCAAAGACACCCGGAGATGACCCGCGGAGACAGACATACGGTGCGTCTTTTCAAACCACAGCATGTCTATTTATTTTGCTGAGACGTAGTTCAGGTGCCTGAATGCAACGTACAGAGATCACAAGGCGGGAAACAGCCAGGAGTTGATATGTTGGCATTTTTAAACAACAATAACTTCTAAACAGTTAGGGTTAGTAAATATGCAATTTAACATTATAGAGGATTATAACAGGTTATGAACAAGCTAGAAAGTCTCTCAGTACTTAATGTTACTGGTGTGCCCAGTCTTGGGAGACACCATGCAAGTTCTCACTTGAAGCTCTAGCGGGGGTCACCGGGTTTCCCGTTAGGCCGCAAGTCTCTTCCTGACATAGTCTATTTAAGTCCTTGAGCCTCCCACGCACCATTCGGCCCCCTCCCAACCTGTGACCCTAGTCTCAGCCAACCCCGGTGATAGCTGGAAATGACGGCCCTGCTCACTTGCACTGTTCCTCCTCTCTCGCAGGCGTGCCTCTCCTGTCGCAGTCGCCACACGGCACTTCTCGGCTTGACTGTTGGCAAAAGTCTCTCAGGCTTGGGACAGAGAGGAGAGGGCCTCAACTCTTGACAGACATAATCAGACCTTGGAGGCTTGACCAGTGCAGATTACGGCTCTGACCAGCGTAAGCCATACTTGGGCATATCTTCCGAGGAGTCCGGGTAGTACCCGGGTAGCACAGACTCCCTGTTGAGGCCTGTCACGTTGGTCTCAGTGGAGTGTCTAGAGCATGTCTGCCCCACCCTCTTTCCTGGTGCCAAATTTCCTTGTGATTTGGTGCACTGGGCTTTTACATCAGGGAAGTTCTTACAGAAGGTCACCTGATCTGGTCCAGTACTCAAGGTCCTTCCCTCTGCAAATCTTACAGCACAAATTGGTTCCGCTTGATTTTGGCTGGCCAGCAGATGGAGATCTCTCCTCATTAATGGCACCAATTTTCCAGAGGGCTCATGTTTTCTTGTAACAGAGATGCGAGCCTCCGCATGAATTTCACCCGTACAATGTATTGGACATGGTGATTCCACACGGTTCAATGAACACATGCGGATTCACCTGCGTTCAATAGCTGGCAGCGCTTTGGACGCGGTGGACATACACTGTGTCCAAAGCACTACCAATTCCTGAACGTGTGCACATACCCTAAGATGCTCTGTAGCAGGGGCATGCTAGCCAGTTTTTGGAATTCCCATAGAAATAGAGATCCACGTGTGTGCAGGCGCCTCTCCATTCCTGGCGACACCTGGTTCTCAAGATAAATGCAGGTTCAAAAGCTGTGGCCCAACTCTATCACATATTGGGTGGGCCTGCAATACATGTCCCTATGGAAATATCATGTTACTGCAACTCAGGTAAGATGGTGTACAGAAAATAGAATAAAAATAAAAAATCTGAAAATAAAAAAAATAATTTGTTAGTATCTGATTTTAAAGGGGCTTTCTAGGCTGAAGTGAAAAGTCAACAGTTGCTCTGTGATCTGACTGTTGAATCGAGACAGTGTGCAATGCACTCACTGTCACGATACCCTGAGCGTGTGGGCGGTCACGTGACCGCATGTATACGATTTGCAGTCTTTCAATTCTCTTTTATTATAGAAGTCAGATGAGACTAGTCAGCACATGAGCGCTAGTGTGCAAATCATATTCATGTGGTCATGTAACCACCAACTCGCTCAGGGCATACAGGGGAATGGTGTCTGTGTGCGCATGACACACTGTCATGATTCTGCAGTCACGTAGAGAGCCTGCAGGCTTTTTTTCTTACAGCGGAAAACCCCTTAAATTGGTAAAAAATACAGGTACCTTTTAGGGTCATGTTCAATCAGATAGAACCAAAGAAACCTAGTACTAAGATAATGACCACCTTCCTGAAAATAAAGCAGACCTAATTATCGGGTGCCCTGCTCATCGTGGTAGATGGCCGTTCCTCTCCAGCATATTGCCCAGCATTGAGAAGGCTGAGGATTCATGCTCCACTGTGACATTAAAAAGCAGATGATGCCTGTAATGTTAATTTACCTTCTGGATTCCCGATTTTGATTCTTTGTTTTTGGCACGTTCTCTCCCAGGCAGCTCCCCTTGCATGTCTCTCAAGTATAACCTATGGCACAGAGAGACCAAACTATATAATATTCCTGCAGAAAATGTGGAATAAATCTTACTTTGCCAGTATTTCCTAAGATGATGCTGTTTGTTCGGCAGAATGGGAAGCGCTTTATTGTCTCGTTTTGACTTGGTGTTCATCCTGCTTGATACCCCTAATGAAGATCACGATCATTTACTGTCAGAACATGTCATGGCCATGCGGTCCGGGTCAAAGAACGTCATATGTGGCGCTAGTGTAACACGGGCAGACACGCAGGACTCCAACATCTCTGTCTTAGAGGTGACGTCCGACAGGCCACTGAAAGACAGACTGAAGGTATTGTTAATTGTAAATGAATTCCATAAAGAGAAGAGCTAACTGAGAAACGCAGTGCACGAAAATAAAAGCTGCTTTTGGTTTATTCTAGGTTCGGCCTGGGGAACATATTGATGCAATTCCACATCAGCTGTTAAGAAAGTACATTGGTTATGCCCGACAGTATGTCCAGCCAAAACTGTCACTGGATGCAGCTCAGGTTCTTCAGAACTTCTACCTGGAGCTCAGGAAACAGAACCAAGGCATAGACAGTACTCCTATAACAACCAGACAACTGGAGTCCTTAATACGGTTAACAGAGGTGCAGAAAGCTAACACTGAATGTGATGTATCCCACCTGCAAGACTCAGAAATCACACACAACAGTTTCTGCTAATATTTTTTATTTTATATTATTGTAATATATACCGTATATACTCGTGTATAAGCCGACCTGTGTATAGGCTGACCCCCCCCTAATTTTGCCACAGAAAACTAGGAAAACTTACTGACTCGCGTATAAGCCTAGGGTGGAAAATGCAGCAGCTACTGGTAAATTTCAAAAATAAAAATAGATACCAATAAAAGTAAAATTAATTGAGACATCAGTAGGTTAAATGTTTTTGAATATCCATATTGAATCAGGAGCCCCATAAAATGCTCCATACAGTTCATGATGACCCCATAAGATGCTCCATACAAAATACACCCCATATAATGCTGCACAAAGGTTAATGGTGGCCCCATAAGATGCTCCGTAGAATAATATGCTCCATATAATGCTTTATAAAGGTTATGGCCCCATAAGATGCTCCATAGATTATTCCCCATAAAATGCTCCATAGATTATGCCCCAATAAGATGCTCCATAGATTATGCCCCCATAAAATGCTCCATAGATTATGCCCCCATATGCTGCCCCCATATGCTGCCCCATAGAATATGCCCCCATATGCTGCCCCATAGAATATGCCCCCATATGCTGCCCCATAGACTGCCCCCAAATGCTGCTCCATAGAATATGCCCCACATGCTGCCCCATAGATTATGCCCCCATATGCTGCTCCATAGAATATGCCCCCATATGCTGCCCCACATAGTATGCCCCCATATGCTGCTCCAAAGAATATGCCCCTATATGCTGCCCCCATAAGATGCTCCCTATATTATGCCCCCATATGCTGCTGCTGCAAAAAAATGCCATACTCTCCTCTCCTGCTCAGGACCCGGCACCTGAGATATTCAACTGTCTGGGGTCCATCGCTGCTCACCACTGTCTGCGCTTCCTGTGTCAGTGACTGTTCAGCCAGCAGAGGGCGCAGCGCGCACTAACCACGTCACCGTGCCCCCTGCTGGCTAAACGTCACTGACACAGGATGCAGCAGACAGTGGTGAGATGCGATGGACCCCGGACAGGTGAATATCGCTATACACCCCCTCCTGGCGTGGTCTCTGCAGCCCCCCCGCATCTCCACGGTCTCACGTCCTGCCTTCAGCGGTCACGTTATACAGCTCATTACACACATGAATATGCGCATATTCATGAGTTTAATGAGTGGTACCACGTGACCGCTGAAGGCAGGAAGGGAGACCGTGGAGAAGCGGGGAGGCTGCAGAGACCGCGCCAGGGGGGTAAGTATGATCTGTTACACCCCCCGCCCCCTCCCCCGCCGACCCCCAGATATGACTCGTGTATAAGACGAGAGGGGGACTTTCAGCCCCAAAAAATGGGCTGAAAATCTCGGCTTATTCACGAGTATATACGGTATTTCATGCATATATTTATTCCATATTTTATACAATATTTGTTTTACTATTCTAAAAATGAAATATCGACACGGCGGGCTACATTTATAGTGATAGATACCTGGCTTTCCCAGTACAGCAAAAGCAAACTTAAATTTGTAATCATCTGAGACAATCACTTTCACAATGAAATCATTAGGGCAGTCGGCTGATCTGGGTCTCTCTTCTGCTGACAGCAGCAGACATCTGATTTTTGCCAACAGAAGCCAAAGCCAGCCTATGGCATTACATGGTGGCCATTTAGATGAATGGCTGTCCATGGGATAAAAGAATGGCTGACATCTGCTCGAAAACAGATTGCTTATACAGAGGAACTCTCTGTTCAGGCTTATAGAGAAGGGTCCTAAGCTGACAACCCACCTCTGTGATGTCCATATGCTCTAATATTGCATATGGACAGAAGTTGTCTTCATAAATGTGACTACATTAGTCCACACTTCTTTTCCTGTTACATTTGGTGTAAATTATCATAGAATCATTTATTTGCAAAAACTTAAGCACCACTCCAGCTGTTACCGCTGGAGTGGTGCTTAAAATCCAAGTCCCCTGCTCACTGTCTGATACTCACCTTTTCATTTGTTTTCACCGCCAGTCTGGTCTGTCTCCTGCAGTTTGTGACCTGCCGGCTGCTCAAGTGTTTCATGGAGTGAGCCGAAGGTCACTAATCAATGTAAGTCTATGAGAGCTTCGTTCTGTCCTCGCTCTGGCTCCCGTGGACTTGCATTGAGAGCATTTGATGTAGCTTATGATTTCCGACCAGTCAAGAAGCTGCACTCACAAGAATGCACCGTGGGTCCGGAGTGGCACCAAAAAACTGTGAAGACGCTGGAGGATGAGTATATGACCAGGGTCAGGTGGCTTACATTTAAAGCGCCACTCCAGCGGTGAAAAAAAAACTAAAACTCTGTATTGGTGCTTAAACGTCTTGTATTTTACACAGGCCCGGGCCAGATTAGAACTGAGGGAAGAGGCCACCAGAGAAGACGCTGAAGATGTCGTACAAGTAATGAAATACAGGTAATCAGTTTTCCTTATTCTGAACTTTGCATGATTAATTTATACATTTTATCTGATTAGTTAATGACAACCCCTTTTCTTATAGAGCTGCCAAAGTATCTTGTGAAATATAACTTCATCCTCATTTAGAAAACCAATAACATTTTTCTAAGCTGTTGAGCGCGGTTATAAATGTGGGAAGAGTCGGGACATTGGATGTGGAAGAATGCACATGAGTCTGATTAACAGGTTGTACAAGTAAAAAAAAACATTAGTCCTGTTTCATTAAAGCATCCACACCAGAATTCTGCTGTAAAGGCTTTGAAAAGTCACAAAATTTAGATGCAATTTGGAATTGCTCCAAATTTTTACAACCTTTTGGCATTTTTCATGCCTGTTTTTCCAATTCTGACATAATGGATGGAGATGGGGCGGGATTGTGCACAGCAGGGTTGTAATGCCACTGCTCGTCTGATGCATGATGAGCTGTGGCATGCCGTAGTCCAGAAATCGCACTGATTGGAGTAAGATTTTTGGCGTAGCTCACACCATTCTACGGATGCTCCAGATTCATGAAAAGGTATCAACAGCGACGGTCTTGATGAATTGGGCCCATTGAGTTCAGCTTTTCTTCTGCTGTTGGAAGGTACTTGCAAAGATCTAGTTGCTCTAATTTAGTGATATGTGCCCTTCACTTTTTTTTTTTTTTACTCCTGAATTGTTTTGTTCAGGCCACTAGTTGTATAGTTAACTACAGAGTGGGCCCCATCGAAGTGGATGGGGCCAGATGCAGTCACTAGAGCAGCCGGGTGGCCGAGAGCGTTGCTTTACAAGGAGAACTTCAATGATGACTCAGAATTACAAGTGCAGCATCTTTTTCACTCTCTGGACCAATGAGGGTCCCAAGTGAAGGCATGTCCTAGCAAAATGCACTTTATAAGATGGGAAAACCTCATTAAAATTCTTGCACTGTTCATACAACTTGTATGGGACAATTATATGTAGAATCCATTTTTTACATGTAGTTTTCCACCTTTGTTTTTCCTCTCCTATGTCCAAAAGGAAAACAGCACATAGACACATGTAACAGGGATGCATGGACTATGTATACAAGTACTGCAATATACAAGTACACCGGGTTGTAATCTGGGCACTTTCCATGCAGATTAGGCACCCGCTCGTGTTCTTCACTGACGTTGGCTACATACCACTACTATGTGACCCCGCGATTTACTAGAACGAAGAAATAAAACTCCTAGAAAATCATCTTACCACTTAATTTTCCTTTCTGCTCCCCATTTTCTGGTTGTCTTTGTTAATCCTTGTATTATCCAGTCTAGGGATTGGTTGGGTCATGAATAATTTTGGCTAATGTCTTATTTGCATCATCTGTTCCACATTCCCTGGAAGGATATGTGCTCGGAGACACATGCAAACATCATACGGATGGCGGGGAGCTAGCACAGCGCTGGTTGTTTCACAGACCGAGGGGAAAGTTGGGCAGATGTTGCCTTTTCCTCGCTGATGTTAGTCATTACTATTATTGATGGTCATTTTCTAGCTATGATTGCAGAGCGTAATCCCATCTGTATTTTCTTTCTTCCTAAACCAATGTTTTTTATCCCCTATAGTCTACTGGGAACGTACTCAGACGAGTTTGGGAAATTGGATTTCAACAGATCTCAGCACGGCTCTGGAATGAGCCATCGATCACAAGCAAAGAAGTTTGTTTCCGCACTTAATAGGATCGCAGAAAGAACCTACAAAAATCTATTCGATTATCAACAGCTTTGGCAGATTGCAAGGGAGCTGCAAATACAGGTAGTGCGACACATTAGACTCTCCTCTGCAGCGTCTCTCCGAAATGAAAAATAAATATATGTCCTCGTTCTCCATTTTTATTAAACCATTCTCTGACAAGATTAAAATAGATTGTGGTAGATCAGATGACAGGAGCACAGTTCGAGCATCTTCACACACAAGTTTTTTAACTTTTGAAACATTGGATTTGTATTTGCAGCAGAATCCATGGATTCAGTTGCAATTTGAGTTGTCGTAGGACTGCACATGGATTAGCTGCATTCAATTGGCCTAATCTGCACTAATTATTATGGCTGACGTCACAGTGAAGTCGCTTATTTAAGCAATTAAAAAAAAAAAAAAGCTTTGAGAAAAGCAACACATGTTTCCAATATAAAACAATAGGAGGTAGTTTGGGTAAGTTTTTTTTTTTTTATTTTGATTTCAGTGCTTGCGGAAAAACTGCATGTAAATCTCTGTGTGAATATACGCTGATGTAGACTGTTGTTTCCCTGACAGTTGTCTCCACAATTATTCACCATCTACCAGACATTTCTAGCATTGCTTTACTTCTTGGAAGAGCAAAAAAATTGCATGACAAATCTTCAATCCCCAATGACACATGAGACTTTCCAATGGTTTGGTATTCATTGTTATTATCACCTGATTGTCTCGCCCATTTGAAACCCTCAACCCCAACCTGAAAACTCATCTCTACTGGAAAGCCTACAGCCTACAATGGCCCCTTGCCTCCTCATCACCATCAGAGCTGCTCCAACCCCTCTGCCCACTGACTTTTTCTTTGGATATTTTGAGCTATTTCTTTTCTTCTCCTTGGAATCGGCATGCAGGTTATGTACATAAAGACATTTCTTTATCTTACAGCCTCAATGCTGGTCATACACTGTTCATGAGTGTGTCACATCCTCCTGAAAGATCTGGAGTTAGAAGATCACTGCGTATTGTGAATCACAGATCTTCCATTTGGCCTGTGTTTGTATCCCATATTAAATGTATTTAGTTTCCTTTGGTGCTGAAGAGGTTAATTACCCTTTCTATACCTGTCAGAAACTTGCAGCTCAATCTTCAGCTCCTTCTGATCTGGTCATTACCTCTCCCTATAAAACCTAGCCAGACCTTCTCTTTCTTGCCCGTGAAAGCTTTGCTTTCTAGCTCCTTGGAGACGCTGTGCTGAACAGGAGTTTGCTGTTGCTACTGGAGATTGTTGCATGCTGTTTTTGGGTGTATGCTTTCCTCAGTGTCCTGTTCCCATTTGGTTGGTACATTCCCATCTTTCCCTATATACCTCTTTACCTTAGGTGAGTGTTTGTATGTTTGTTGCTTTCTATTATCCCTGTTTTTGTCTTGTTTACCTTTATATTTCTGTCCCATGGGTCATGGAGTGGGGAGGGGACAGATCAGGTACTGATCTCTAGAGGCTGGGGGATGCTCAGGAAAATCTTTGAGGCGGAGGAGAGAAGGAGGTCTTGCAAGGACCAGAGACTACATGTGGAAATTTATCGGGAGATAGATGCATGAATGAGACATTATGGCCACGCTTGTAGATCAGTGTTACTAGTTTAAACATGGATTCACTGGGAAATTGGAAGCCAGTACAAACTTTTTATGTAGATTTTTACCATTGAAAGGTTACTAGATATGCAGGAGGTAATGGTGACGTCACATGACTTGCTGTATTGATTATTTTCTGTAATTTGTTTCCTTTCAGGTTCCAGACTTTGAAAGTTTTGTGGGCTCACTGAATGACCAGGGATATCTTCTAAAGAAAGGACCTAAAGTTTATCAGCTACAGACCATGTAGGGCCATTTCATGGTCCTACAAATGATTATGATCTACCTGGAATCGCCATTATGATCTTATATCTGAGGTGGCCAGACAGTTTATATCCACAGAACCAGCTACCCTGTCAGGTACGGGATGTACCCAAATATACCTGCGTGGCCGCAGATAATGATTGTAGAAGAAAACACCTTTGTTTGATGAGCTGATGATCTGGCTAGGAGGTCCTATTCTTGGCAAGTTCTCCGACTTTTTTCCCTAACCTCCCCAACGTCTACCTCATGACAGGGACAGAGACGTTATGCAGGGATTTGCGAGGAAAACTGAAGCGTTGGCCAAGACTGGTTCCATCCTTGGAGAACTTTATTTGGATACTCCAAGTTGAATTTCTCTACAAGGCTAAGACAGCGTTCACACCAAGTTATGCTGCTAGGTCATGACTCTTTCGGTGGCTTCGGTCTTGGTGGCTTCGGTCTGAACCTGGCAAAAACATGATTTAGACAAGTCCATTGGTTATATCAAGGACCTGCGTGAATTTCATTGTTTAGGGATGCAGAAGCCCACAATGAATAGGCAGCATAATGCAATTTGAACACTGCCGAAGTCTATCTGTGGCCACAAAGTTATGTTTGAACATGTCTTAATGTCCCCTACCCAGCACTGCATATATTTAGTAGGAATAAATCATCTTACGGTGTAAATGTAAAGCTGAATGTATTTATTTTTGTAATGGAAGCTGATGCATATTATTCATACTTGAATATTAAATTTAAAAGAGGTTTCCTTAACTTCTTAAATAGGTAAAATTGCAAAGTGGATGTAAATACAAGCAACTTAGCTCTTAATAAAAATCCTCCCCATTTTCAAGATCATAGGAATTTTGAATTCTCTAGTTTACTGCTCCTTGCTTAGGTTACCTCTGATAGACTGCAGCGGTGGCTTGTTTTCTAAGCAAGGAACGCAAGCGGTTTACTTGTATAGCTTGTAAGCACAGCTCTGAAACTGGTCAGATAGCTTCAGTTCCCCAGCACTCCTCTGATGATGCGGAGGAAATGCTCGCAGCATGAGAGAGCATACAGTTCAGACCTTCGGCATGACCATACACCCAGTCTGAACAGTGAATTGTCAGGACCGAACCTCCCCCGGAAAAGAAGGTAGCTGGAAAATATAGAGTGGTGTGTTCCTGAAGAAAGAAATTCAGAAAACCCCTTTAAAGGGGACCTGTCACCAGGGCTGTGGAGTCGGAGTCGTGGAGTCGGAGTCGGAATTAGTTTTGGTTGGAGTCGGTAGAAATGTACCGACTCCGACTCCAGCTTTAAAAAAAATGTATTAATATTTCATAATTGAACTTTCATATCAATTTTATAAATGTTACTCAAATATATATGTTCTATCAAACTATGAACAACAGTGATAAGCAGTTCTGCTGGAGATAGAGACATTTCTTACTTCTTGTGTGTCACTGTTCTCCACTGCCCTTATCTAATCTTATACTTTGTTAACCTCATGCTGCCCCAACCCCCCTACTTACAATGTATGAAACTGAAAGTGAAAATGTGTTGCAAATTCTTAGTAGTAAAGCTCCTCCTCTAGACTAGATCATACTAGGTGTGCGTCTTCCAAGCATCTCACAGCTGCCTGCTACTCAGAAGAGGAAGACTGTAAGAAGTATTATCCTTTCAACAAACTTTGCATCAGTTAACTGTGAGTACATGAGGAATAATAACAGTATTACTGACCACTATATCCGTTGTATAACCTGGCAATAATTTTGTACAATTGTTTTTAGGAAAAACAATTGTCATTTGGATTGTGAATGCAGAATTAAAAACCTGAGAATGTCAAAGAAGCATCACATTAAATCAGCTGTATTTGAACGTTTCACCATCACTCAAGATAGAAAACATTATGTCTGTCAGTGTATGACAAATGATCCAGACGAAAACAAATGCTGTGAAGCCAAGATAAGTGCATATTCAGGCAAAGATATAAATGCTCCTACCAGAGCTTCTAATCTAAAGAGACATTTACAGCGCTTTCATCCAGAAGTACTGAAAGCAGTGGATGAGAAAGACTGCATCCAAACCAATGAACCAGTGCCCAGCTCTTCCAGCCAAACAAAGGAGCAGAGAACTTTGCAGCCATCAGTTGCAAGATATTTTGTCAGTGACAAAGTTACTGTGACAATGACAGTAGATACATTTAAAAAACAGATCATAGAGCTTGTTGTAAAGGATAGTGTGCCTATTTCATTATTTTCACGACCAGCTTTTATGTGTCTGAATGGGGAAATGGCCCGCAAGCTTGGTGTTTCTCTGGAGAGAGAGAGTATTAGAAAATTAGTAATCGAAGAAGCTTTTAAACAAAAGGAAGAACTTAAAAAACTCTCAAGGGACGCTTTCTGTTTCTTAAAATGGATGCCTGCACACGTCACAGAGTGAACTATTTTGCCATCAATGTCCGATTTGTTTGTGACAAAAATGAAATAGTTATCAAGACATTGGCAGTAAAAGACACCAAAGCTCATCACACCAGTGAGTTTCTCCAGGTCTTGGTGGAAAAGGTTCTGCAAGACTATGAACTTAAAAAAGAGCAAGTTCTTTCTGTCGTAACTGACAATGCTTCAAATATGATAAGTACTATTAAGCTAATGAATGAGAGTAATGATGGTGACCAGCAGCTAGAAGAACATTCTGGGTCCACAGACACAGAAATGTTTGAAATAGAGGAACACAGTATTGTAACTGAGGAGCAAACTGAAGTTGCTTCAGATGAACAGCAACATGATAGTTTAGATGATCTTGTTGAAACTGTGTCAATATGTTCTTTCATTCATCACATGCGCTGTGTTGTGCATACGCTACAGCTGGCTATAAGAGACAGTCTGCAAGAAGGACATGCTGCTGCACTGATTGGCAAGGTGAGAAAATTGGCTACTGTTGCCAGAACCCCTAAAGTTGACTCAATTTTGAAGAGACGTGCTGGAAAAGGGGCAATTATTGATCAAGCCACACGATGGGGCAGTACTTACTTAATGATTCAGCGCTTGGTTGAACTGAAAACCTTTCTTGTAGACATGGCTAACCCTCAACTGACGCTAAATGAAAGTCAGTGGAATCAGGTGACTGAGCTGGAAAAATTGCTAGAGCACCCATTTACAGTGACTAAAAAAATTACAAGCAGAGGACTTAATTCCAGGTATTTTCTTAAAGGAGTGGAAGAACCTGATGTTTCGCCTGTCCCAAAGAGGAGGGTTAATTGCAAGTGGCATTGCTACATCAATGAAACGGAGAGAGGAGCTACTATTACAAAATAACATTCTTTTGGCAGCTGTTTATGTAGACCCAATGCATCGGATTCTTCTAGATGATCAACAGCTAAGTAAAGGAAAAGAAGCTCTGTTTGAAATAGCAGTAAGGATGAAAGGGTTGCAGAACAGTCAGGAGGAACAAGAAGAATTTGGTCGTCCTGCCACATCTTCACCCTCATCATCAACTGATGAAGAATTTAATTTCGAAAAATATTTGGATCACAAGGACCGTGCAAAGCGTTCCCGCATAGAAGAAGAGTCATCCCCATCAAGGAACACAGCCAGTACATTTCAGCAGAATTTTTCATGTGCACTAAAAGAAATTGAGAAATTTGACCGTTCATCAAAAATAACAGTGCAATCAAGCGATTCCTCTGTATCCTGACATTGTCAGAGATGTTGCCCGAGTGGTTACTGCTTTGCCACCAACACAAGTTAGTGTAGAGAGGTTGTTCTCTGCTCTCAAAATAATTAG
Organism: Dendrobates tinctorius; assembly: GCF_039654945.1. NCBI lineage: Eukaryota > Metazoa > Chordata > Amphibia > Anura > Dendrobatidae > Dendrobates > Dendrobates tinctorius. The sequence continues at coordinate 23,252,804 of NW_027361870.1, read as the reverse complement.
ATCATATTTGAGGGCATCCATGAAGGAGGATCTGACAGAGGCAATACTTTTTCTGAGGACAAATTTATAGATTTCTTCTTATTAACTGCATAAAAGTGTTTATTGCGTATTTACTTACAGTTTAGAAAAGTTTATAAAAGTTATTTGCTATATTCTAATTGTATTCTAATAAATGTAGTTTTTGCTCTAAGTGGTCTGATTACTTATATGATGGTGAGAAACTGAATAAGCACGATGTAATATTTTACAACAGTAAATTTGTTGTTATGAATTGGCCATTTATGAAGGAGTCGGAGCCGGAGTCGGAGTCGGAGCCTGATAAAATCCAGGAGTCGGAGTCGCAACTGTGGCTTACCGACTCCACAGCCCTGCCTGTCACCAGGTTTTTCCCATATAAAGTAGGGCCAGCACCTGTAAGCCTATGTGACTGCATTCTAAAATGTTGTCTCTATTAGTGATAAGCGAATTAGTTGGGAAATCGATCGCCAAACATAAATTTGGCACAAATCTGGCATATTTGGATTTGTGATCGGAAGCATGAGCAAAATTTTATAAAATCAGAAAAAATCAGTAACATTCTGTAAAAAGTGTGGGTAAATATTTGCGTTGCCACAAAAGTATTTTCAGCACTTTAGCAACGTTATTAGTGGTGTATCATGAGTGTTTGGCACGTGATTGATGAGGAGAGGGGGGTTTGCAGAGCTCAGAGGCGCGGCGTTCTTGTAAACAGTCTTTTTTTTTTTCCCCCTAACTTTGTGTGCACATCGCAGCTAGCCAATCAGGGCACAGGGAACACCCAAAATGTCCTGACATAATGGCTTGTGTCACTGGCTGATGAAATCATATGTCCCTCTTCATATAAAGAGCGGACCTCTTGTTTTAGCATAATTTTGATACTGAAACAGCAGAGAGGCTGCTCCTGACGCTGGCACTGTTAGCGTCAAGATTTTAAATAGTTAGCTAGACGGTTGTATATCAGATAGTGGAGCTAGGTCGTGTCCAGTGCGGCTGTTAACTTTACCTTCCAGCATTTTTGGGGGGCCATTACTGAGGTCCACAGATAACGCCAGCAGGGCACATGTCCTTCAAGTGTGTTGTGCACTGCTTCTATTGTGCTCCATGCACGAGTATAGCATTCTAAATCTTATTTCTTCACTAACTAAATGTGAAACAGCCTGCTGTATCCCACTTTGTCATTAAGTGCTGTGTTGACATTGTTCTGTGATTTGAGCTGTTGTGCATGAAGAAATATTTTTTGGGGGCAGTTGCTAGCGTGAGTCACAATGCCATATCTTACCTTGTTATTTAGTGGCGGTGAAATTCCACAGTGTGCATAGCTCATGCACATTAAAAATATACCGTATTTTTCAAACTATAAGACGCACTTTTTTCCTCCCAAAATGTGGAGAAAAATGGGGGGTGCGTCTTATAATCTGGATGTAGCGGCGCTCTGACTGTGGTGGGGAGGTGGGAGAGCGGATTCGGTGAAGCAGCGGGTCACATGCAGGATCCAGCGGCTGCGGCTAACTCCTGTGCCCGCTGCTAAACAGAAATGAATTTTCACTGCATTCTACGCCCATGGGCGTGGGGGGCAATGAATATTCATTTCTTTCTGGCATCCTAGTATGATTGACCCCATTCCTGTATGATTTGTCCTATCCTTATCCGGTATGATTTGCCCCATCCCGTTCCTGGTATGATTGGTCCCATCCTTATTCTGGTATGCATGGTCCCATCCTAGTCCTGGTTTGCATGGTCTCATCCTTATCCTGGTATGATTGGCCCCATCCCCGGTCCTGTTATGCATGGCTCCATCAGAAAAGATTAAAAAAAAAATACTGTACTTAATATCCCCTATCCTGGTAAATATGGTCCCCTCATCCCTAACCGAGTATGCATACCATATTTCACCTAATTTTGTGCTGCTGAAATTCAGCTGTGCAGAGTAAAAAAATCTACTTTTTAGTTGCTAATAGTGTGCTCCTAGCACACTATCTAAGCAACATGACTGGGAAAAAGTAAGGTTGTGGTGGAAGGGCGATTAGTCACGGTGTTCGAGGTGTAGGTGGGGTAGGTGTTAATGTTTCTGAAAGCACTAGTGAACCAACAACGTGACATCCTATCCAAAGACAACTGACAACTTCTGTTAATGGATGTTGTAGTTTTTAGCAGGGCTGTGGATTCGGTAAGACAAACCTGCGACTCAGACTCCGACTCCTCAATTTCCCTTACACCGACTCAACGACTCCGACTCCCACATATATTGCTTATATTTAAGTGAAAAATTTATTGTAGTACAATGTGAACATCAGACATTTAATCATTTTTATGATACAATAATCAAGATATTTAGATAGAACATAATATTTATTGGAATACAACTTTAGAACACAAAAAACTGTAATAAATTGTAAATATGTAATACACTGTATTATATCGATTACATACATACAGTACAGACCCAAAGTTTGGACACACCTTCTCATTCAAAGAGTTTTCTTTATTTTCACGACTATGAAAATTGTAGATTCGCTCTGAAGGCATCAAAACTATGAATTAACACATGTGGAATTATATAATTAACAAAAAAGTGTGAAACAAGTGAAAATATGTCTTATATTCTAGGTTCTTCAAAGTAGCAACCTTTTGTTTTGATTACTGCTTTGCACACTCTTGATGAGCTTCAAGAGGTAGTCACTGGAAATGGTCTTCCAACAGTCTTGAAGGAGTTCCCAGAGATGCTTAGCACTTGTTGGCCCTTTTGCTTTCACTCTGCGGTCCATCTCACCCCAAACCATCTCGATTGGGTTCAGGTCTGGTGTCTGTGGAGGCCAGGTCATCTGGCGTAGCACCCCATCACTCTACTCCTTGGTCAAATAGCCCTTACACAGCCTGGAGGTGTGTTTGAGGTCATTGTCCTGTTGAAAAATAAATGATGGTCAAACTAAACACAAACCGGATGGAATAGCATGCCGCTGCAAGATGCTGTGGTGGCCATGCTGGTTCAGTATGCCTTCAACTTTGAATAAAATCCCCAACAGTGTCACCAGCAAAGCACCCCCACACCATCTCACCTCCTCCTCCATGCTTGACGGTGGGAACCAGGCATGTAGAGTCCATCCGTTCACCTTTTCTGCGTCGCACAAAGACTCGGTGGTTGGAACCAAAGATCTCAAATTTGGACTCATCAGACCAAAGCACAGATTTCCACTGGTCTAATGTCCATTCCTTGTGTTGTTTAGCCCAAACAAGTCTCTTCTGCTTGTTGCCTGTCCTTAGCAGTGGTTTCCTAGCAGCTATTTTACCATGAAGGCCTGCTGCACAAAGTCTCCTCTTAACAGTTGTTGTAGAGATGTGTCTGCTGCTAGAACTCTGTGTGGCATTGACCTGGTCTCTAATCTGAGCTGCTGTTAACCTGCGATTTCTGAGGCTGGTGACTCGGATGAACTTATCCTCCGCAGCAGAGGTGACTCTTGGTCTTGCATTCCTGGGGCGGTCCTCATGTGAGCCAGTTTCTTTGTAGCGCTTGATGTTTTTTGCCACTGCACTTGGGGACACTTTCAAAGTTTTCCCAATTTTTCAGACTGACTGACCTTCATTTCTTAAAGTAACGATGGCCACTCGTTTTTCTTTACTCAGCTGCTTTTTTCTTGCCATAATACAAATTGTAACAGTCTATTCAGTAGAACTATCACCTGTGTATCCACCAGACTTCTGCACAACACAACTGATGGTCCCAACCTCATTTATAAGGCAAGAAATCCCACTTATTAAACCTGACGTGGCACACCTGTGAAGTGAAAACCATTTTCGGGGACAACCTCTTGAAGCTCATCAAGAGAATGCCAAGAGTGTGCAAAACAGAAATCAAAGCAAAAGGTGGCTACTTTGAAGAACCTAGAATATAAGACATACAGTATTTTCAGTTGTTTCCCACTCTTTTGTTAATTATATAATTCCACATGTGTTAATTCATAGTTTTGATGCCTTCAGAGTGAATCTACAGTTTTCATAGTCATGAAAATAAAGAAAACGCTTTGATTGAGGTGTGTCCATACTTTTGGTCTGTACTGTGTGTGTGTCTGTGTTTGTATGTGTGTGTATATATATATATATATATATATATATATATATACACACACACACACACACACACACACACACACACACACACACACACACACACACACACACACTATGACCTATCTCGGCTAAGATAAAGCCAAGATCCTCAGGCTACATTCACACTATGGGCATGGCCAGGATCAAACCTGGGGGGGGGGGGGGGCAGAACCTCATTCTGTTCTGCAGAATTTCATACTGCACACCTCAGCTGCTGCACAGAACCTCATACTTCACACCCCTACACTTGAAAATAAAGCCTGCACCTTAAGAAGATGTGGTGGTGAATGCAGTCTATTTATTCCAACTATCAATTGATGTTGATGTGTTACTGAAGACGAGCAATGCCTGTCCTGGGCGTCCTTTTGGGCAGCTATGAGGTGTACCTGACTGGTGCTAAAAAAAGGAGTGTTAGTCTGTGTGCTATCCGGCTTTCATTCTTTTTGGTACAGATATGATATGGATAGACAGATATGGATAGATAGAGCAGATTTCTAATCTGCGTTTGCTATTGAAAACATTAGCTATGAGCTCAAAAACCTTTCAGGTGATGCCGTTTTTTAAAAAGCTGATCTGCTTTTGCAACTGAAAAACGTATACTCAAAAAACGCAGGAAAAACGCTGTGTGAATGTAGCCTTAGATCAGGAATAGAACAGTCATTTATAGGACATTTCATATCTTTCCCAAATTCCTATGAAAAAAATATTCAGCACATTCTGCACTGAACTACTGTACCCAATTTATTATATATTTTAGGAGTCGGAGTCGGTCCATTTTATACCGACTCCAACTTCGACTCCACCAAAATGAGCACCGACTCCACGACTCCGACTCCACAGCCCTGGTTTTTAGGGTGCTGCATTGTTCTCGCACAATTGTAGTCTCTGATGTCTTTAGTGGGGCTTATGTGCCTGTTGTTGCTGCTGCTGGAGATGAAGATTTAAACTCTTTACAGATGCTGTCCTTGGTGGGGTTGGAACACAGACTACAGTGCTGCAAGTCTGCTAATGTTTTTGCGTTGACAGCTGAAGGTTTCTGTGGTTGGAAGGCTATCACTGCGATGCAAACTGTGTGCCTCACTGCTGTCTTGGGAAAAAACAGTTAAGATTGCCTTTATGTATGTTTTGATACTGCAACGTGGTCGCGTCCCTTTCCAGGGTGAGAAGCAACAGGCAAAATTAACTTTTTTATTGTGGATAGAACACACTGGCAACCCATTAGTCAGCACTATTTCGAATCATAACTATATGGGTAACAGTAACAATCATGTTGCAGATAGTGCTGCAAGAAGGCGCTCATGGGTCGTTCTCTTTCATGAGGTCCAACTTCACAGTGTGTTGGTGGCGGGATAACACTCAAACTTACATCATCCGTCCCCTCCTGACCACCATGGACAACATAGAGGGAATCATTATCGTCTTCATTTTCTAACTGTTGCTCGTCCATCACCTCTTCCTTCTCGTCCTTTTCATGGTTTGTCTCCATTTGTTCTTCCTATGGCAACCCATGGCATCACATGTTAACCCTAAAGGTATGCTCCTCTTCCCCTGGAACCACCACCACTTCCACACTTAGATTATTTAAAGTGTGCTCCAGCAAGTAGTTGACTGTAATAAGGATGCTAATGACGGCATCATCACCGCTAACCACCGTAGTAGCCATTAAGAAAACGTGCAGAAGGGTGCAGAGGTCCTTCATCTGTGTCCACTACGCAAGCAGAGGTCCTTCATCTGTCCACTACGCAAGTGTGAATTGCACCATGTCCGCACTGCGTTGTGCCAGGCTATGAAATGTGTCATACTGCACCAGGTCTCAGTGCTGCTGCCAGAGTCGCTGCAACATGTGCAGAGTTTAATTCCACGGTGTGGTCATATCGCATATCCAACGGTTAAGGCCTGTTTCACACTTCAGTTTTTTTCCATCAGTCAAGATCCGCCGTTTTCCTAAAAAAACAGATCCGCCATTTTGTTTGGCGGATCCTTTTTTTTCCCATTGACTTGCATTACTGGCGGATCTTGACGGATGGCCATCCGTCGGATCCGTTTTTTTGCGTTACCGCCAATTTTTTTGCGTCCACCGACATGCCCGGACGGAGCTTGTAACGTTTTTTTGCCTGAAGGATCCGCATTTTTGTACTGAGCATGCCCGGAGGAATCATCTCAGCCGGAAATTTAACCCTGAAATCATTCCTGGCGGCCGGTAAAAATTTTCTCTCTCTCTCTCGTTCTCTCTCTCTCGTTCTCTCTCGTTTTCTCTCTCTCTCTCTCGTTCTCGGACTGCGGTTCCTTTAAAATTCTTCAGCCAACGGATCTGTCAAAAAACCGGTCCGCTGGCATCCGTTAACTTCAGTTACCAACGGACCCGCTTTCCGCCATTTTGGTGGATTTTAACTGACAAGAAAAAACTGAAGTGTGAAACAGGCCTAACCAGTAGTCCGAAAGATCTCTATAACAACTGAAGTGGAATTCTTTGACTGCTTACAATCTGGCTTCAGACCACACCATTCGAATGAAATTGCCCTGACTAAAGTCACCAACGACATACTAACCACCAAATGAAAGCGACACAAGTTTGTCCTCCTCCTCCTGGAACTGGCATCTACCTTTGATACAGTGGACCATTCTGTCTTACTACTGACTTTCTGATCTGTTGACATTACATACTTGGCCCTTTGTTGGAGCTCCTCGTACCTAACAGGACATTCAGTGTCTGCCACTAACACACCACCTCCTCATCTCGCCCCCTATTTGTCGGTGTCCCCCAAGGTTCAGTTGTAGGACCGGGCACTGTGCTTAGGGCATGCATTCCCTCCCTCTTAAAGGGACTGCCCGCATCAAGCTAAGGTATTCCCGGCCTCTGTGCGATACCTTCTATTTAAGGCTTCTTCTCCAATATGGAGGTGCCCGAGCTACGTTGTTAGTTTGCCTTGCATGCTTGCTAGTTGTCAGGTTCCCCAGGATCGCCCATCAGCTTGTCTACCCTGTAGCCATCTGCTCTTACCTGTCTTTGTCCTTCTGCTCGTACCTGTCTGTGCTCTTCTGTCCATCAGCCGGTCCTGATCGCGCCTGGAAGTACCCATCTATCTAACACCCACCCGGTCCAGTCTGCACCTGCCAGTGCTTTTCTGTTCTTCAGCTGGACCCAAATGCATCCGTGGTTCCAGAGTCCCTTCAGTGCCTGCTTGCATTCTTCATCCCTCCTTCGGGCCGTAGCAGCTTACCCTCTGTAGGAGGTCAGCTGCCACCTTCTGTAGGTCAGCCATGGAGTAGGACATGGTGCCACCTCCTTGTCCCTCCTTGGGTCGCAGTTTTCACCTGCTACCACTTATCTGAGTTGGGATTTGGTATGCCACCTAGTTACGCCCTTCCAGGCTTTCGAAGGGATACGCAAAACCAAAGAAAAGACAATGTGTGCATATACCCTAATGAAAATAAATAAGTAAAAATGTAAGTGCATTAAATAATTAACATGGCGTATTTAGTGAACACTGTTTTTTTTATCAAAAAAGCATAGTTGGGTGTCCTGTTGGGACCTGGTGATTCTCTGCCACTATTCACACCAGGTAAGTTTTAACATTAGAGAGTGTAGTTACTGTCCCAATTGGGTACACCTTGTCACGGTGGAACAGCTGTATGCTTTTTTTTTTTTTAATCAAAAAACAGTGTTTACTAAATACCCTATGTTAACATGCTCTTACATCATGCATGTTTTCAAGTCATACTCCGTCTCAGTTTTCTGTTTGTTTGTTTTTTATATTTTTTCAGAGATATGGCACATTGGTCCCACCACCTTGCCTGTTACAGTCTCCATCTGCTGGGTTGGCTGTAATGGAAGAGGTATCGGTCCCCGCTATACTACAGTAGTTCTACTCTATTGCAATTGATGCTACTTTGTTGGTGTCTGCCACTAATTTTTGTAAATGTGTAGACTCCTAATTGAGTCTCTTTCATGTGATTTGCCCGTAGCAGTAGGCCTGCGAGACGGTCAGGTCTACACTTCCTTGGAGTCAACTACCTGTGTTACTATCCTTAGATTTTTCTGACAATAGTAGACTATGAAATTTGTTATTTGTGCCACCTGAATGCAGATGAGCATGAAAGCAAGTAGAGGCGTTGCATGTAGTATCAGGACTCACAGCACAGGATGCCTACACCGATCCCTCACCCACCTCGTCTTAGGCTGAGTTCACACGTGGCGTTTTTTTCGCGTTTCCGTGGCGGTTTTAACCGCACGATTTTGCCGCGAAAACGTGAAAAATAAGCATCCCATGCATTCCTATGGGATTCTGCAATGCTGTGCTAATGCTGCGGTTTTTACCGCGGCGGAATCGCTTTGCGGTAAAAAACGCAGCATGCTCATTATTTTGTGGAATCGCGGCGATCTCGCACCCATAGGAATGTATTGTTCCGCTTACTTCCCGCATGTGGCTGTGCACACCATGCGGAAAGTAAGCAGAACAATTGCGGATGGTACCCACGGCCCGGAGGAGAGGAGACTGTTCTCCGGGCTCTGGGTACCATATCCCTGTAAAAAATAGAATTTAAAATAAAAAATATTGTTATTCTTACCTTCCGGCGTCCCGCGCAGCCTTCCCGCCTCTCTCCACGCTCTCGTTCCCAGTAATCCTTTGCGAAAATGCCCGCGATGTGGTCCGTTCTCGCGGGATCGCGAAGTCTCGTGGTCATTCGCGCGACGTCATCTCGAATTACCGCGAGACATCGCGATCCCGCGAGAACGGACGCCATCGCGGGCATTTTCGCAAAGGATTACTGGCAACGGATGCGCGGGACGTCGGAAGGTAAGAATAACAGTATTTTTTTTTTTTTTTACATTCTATCTTTTACTACTGATGCTGCATAGGCGGCCTCAGTAGTAAAAAGTTGGTCACACTCGTCAAACACTATGTTTGACGAGTGTGACCAACCTGTCAATCAGTTCTCCAAGCGATGCTATAGATCGCTTGGAAAACGCCAGCATTCTGCAAGCTAATTACGCTTGCAAAATGCTAGTTTTTCCGCAGGAAAATCGCGGGAATTTAAAATGCGATTTTCCCGCGGAATGGAATTCCGGAATTCTCGCGGTAATTTCCGCGAGAGTTCCGTTACGTGTGCACATAGCCTTACTGTGACGTTCAATTGAAAGCTGTAAATGCTGTCACAGACCGCGATACCTCATGCCTGGCTGATTGCTACAATTTGTACTGTGAGTGAATTGAGGCCACTTTCCTTGTGTCTGTTCCTCATTTGATGTGTTTTGGCAGCTGTTGGGGCCGTTATAAGGTGTTGTGCATGAATTTGTTTTTGCCTCCTATTGACATGAATGGCGTTTGGTTATGTTCGCCGAATAAATCGGCGAATATTGCAAATTCATTGATAGTAATCTGAACCGAACATTGAACTATGCGCTCATCTCTAGTCTCTACACTACTGTGCAAAAGTTTAGGGTCACCCAGACAATTTTGTGTTTTCCATGAAAACGCCTAATTTTATTAATCAAATGAGTTACCAAATGAATTTAAAATCTAGTCCAGACACTGACAAGGTTTTAAAAAAAGATTTTTATTTGAAATAATAATTCTTCTTCAAACTTTGCTTTCGTTAAAGAATGCTCTCTTTGCAGCAGTTACAGCATCACAGACCTTTCAGTTCTTTGGGTCATTGTCCTGTTGTAGGATGAAGTTGGCACCAATCAAGCGCTGTCCACAGGGTATGGCATGGCGTTGCAAAATGGAGTGATAGCCTTCCTTATTCAAAATCCCTTTTACCTTGTACAAATCTCCCACTTTACCAGCACCAAAGCAATCCCAGACCATCACATTACCTCCACCATGCTTGACAGATAGTGTCAGGCACTCTTCCAGTGTCTTTTCAGTTCTGTGTCTCACAAATGTTCTTCTGTGTGATTCAAACACCTCAAACTTGGATTCATCTGTCCTTAACACTTTTTTTCCAATCTTCCTCTGTCCATTGTCTGTGTTCTTTTGCACATATTAATCTTTTCCTTTTATTAACCAGTCTCAGATATGGCTTTTTCTTTGCCAGCATCCTGGAGTCGCCGCTTCAATTTAGACGTTGACACTGGTGTTTTGCGTGTACTATTTAATGAAGCTGCCAGTTGAGGACCTGTGAGGCGTCGATTTCTCAAACTACAGACTCTAATGTACTTCTCTTTCTACTCTGGTTAGAGCCTGTTTGTGCTCTCCTCTGAAGTGAGTAGTACCCACAGTTGTAGGAAATCTTCAGTTTCTTGGCAACTTCTCGCATGGAATAGCCTTCATTTCTAAGAACAAGAATAGACTGTCGAGTTTCACATGAAAGTTCTTTTCTTCTGGCCATTTTGAGAGTTTAATGGAACCAACAAATGTAATGCTCCAGATTCTCAACTAGCTCAAAGGAAGGTCAGATTTATAGCTTCTCTAATCAGCTAAACTGTTTTCAGCTGTGCTAACATACTTGCACAAGGGTTTTCAAGGGTATTCTAACCATCCATTAGCCTTCTTACATAGTTAGCAAACACAAAGTACCATAAGTACACTTGAGTGATGGTTGTTGGAAATGTGCCTCTGTACACCTATGAAGATATTGTATTACAAACCAGACGCTTACACCTAGAATAGTCATCTACCATATTAACAATGTATAGAGTGTATTTCTGAATCATTTAATGCTAGCTTCATTGGAAAAAAACTGCTTTTCTTTCAAAAATAAGGAAATTTCTAAGTGACCCTAAACTTTTGCACGGTAGTGTATGTCCCCAACGTGGTCTCCATAAAACAAAAAATAGCTTTTATTATACTCGCCTATAGTGAGGTCCGGTCCATTGGGTATCTCTGATCTTGATCCAGCGCCTCCTCTCTTCTTGCTTTGGGTGTAGGACATATTCCACATCCTCCACTCAGTGTCCTCTGGCTCCTAGGCAGTTGCACTTCTCTGCCCTGCTGAGGGCTGACCAAAGTATAGTAGTGTGCATGCAACGGCTCTCTTTGGCATTTACATGCGCATTACAGTACTTTGCGGCAGAGAAGTGCAACTGTGCAGAGGCGCGATGCTGAGGATACTGTATGGATGACGGGTTCTACGTCATCTACACAAAAGCAAGAAGAGTCGAGGCTTCTGATCCAGAACATTGACTCCCAGTCGGAGAGCACCACCACGTTGGTGAGTATAATGAAAGCTTCTTTTTTTATGGAGAGCACATTAGGGACATATATATGTCATTCTACTGTAGAATGCTGTCACATAGGGATTAAAAGTGCTATATGGGAAAAATCCTGGTGACAAGGTTCCCTTTAAGGTTTATTCACATATAGTTTTTACGTAGCTGTTCTTGATATGAATCGAGAAAATCGTAACATAACCACAATGTGTGTATAAACCCTTAGGCACTGATCCTAATATATAAAACACCAATACACACTGGCGCTCACAAGTAAAACTGCTGCTGGAGCTGCTGGCAACTAGACAGGCTCTGTGTGCAACCCTGTCCAGGTAGATAGAAGAAAGTACTGTATCAGGCAGGCAGTTGCCGCGCTACCAGTATAAGGCCACAATGTGCACAGGTGAGTATATGCTGCAAAAGTGTAATGAGGGGCTTCTAACTGAACAACTGTATATGTGACATGGCAGTTACTATGAAATGGCTAAGAATGCTAAACGTCCTGTTCCAGTTCTTGAAGCAGAGCTTTGGTGAATCAAGCAGCTGTGGGGAGCGTCTTCCCATTGCTAGGTAATCCCCCTGCACTTGCACAAACATGAGGTGGCGGTAATCTCCGTCCGGAAGCGCTGCTGTGCAGTAGCGAGGTGAGCAGGGGGCGTGGTTTCGGTGATGTCACCTGTCGTTTGCGACAGACTCATGTGTGGGCCAATTTCCGATGCATTTCGAAGGACCCAGTCCTTCTTCCTCAAGGTATGGTCCATCAGTGTGAGCTGTCTCTAAATGCCCTCTACTAGGACAACCCCTTCCTAAACTATATATTCAGCTCCGATAAAATAATAAAGCCTACTCACCTCTTGTGCTGGCGCCGTTCCAGCAGTGTCGGCACTTGTGGTCCTGGGGCTGTAATGCGGTGAAATGACCCTTGATGCCTGTCTCCACCTTCGGACAAACTGAACATGAAGAGGCAGTCTGGGCTGCAGCTGATCCCTGACTTCCTCTTCATGTTCAGTTTGTCTGAAGGCGCAGTGATGCCAGCGCTGATTGGGTTCCGATGTCACGTGTCACACCACCACATCACAGCCTCAGGGAGAGCGAGTGCTGACACCGTGGGATCGAGGGTCTAACATTTCTTTTAAGAAGGGGTTGTCCTGCTAGTGGACAACCCCTTTAACTGCTCATTCCCATCTACTGTTTTTTTCTCTATTTCCGCCCTTCCTCTATTTTGTTTGACAGCTCTGCTTTTATAGAACCAGAGAATGTCAGAGATAGATGGGAAAACAAGTAGGTGGGAAGGTGCACTAAAATGTTTGGCTGCTCCAAGGGTGCTGCATTGAGTGCATGTGTTTGGTTTCATCAGTGATTCTGTACAGACAGAGTCCCTTTAGGGTACATATGAGAGTGGAAAAAGAACCCGCGGTTGTAACTAGCGCTGCCGAGTGAAGCAGAATTCCACAATGATGGTGTGATAGAAAAAACCTTTTCAATAGAGCTAGTAAAATTCTGCTTCACTCGGCAGCGCTCGGTCCACTAGCCGAAACTGCATGGACTGAGTGGGCATAACGCTATTCATACAACACAGGCTGAGGGTAAAACAGTGTGGCAATGCTTTACTGAACCACAAAACAGGCAGATAACACATAGAACAGTCCCAGCAAAATACCCCAAGATGGTGCACATTACAGAGTCTCACTTTTCCACTGACTCGCTGGGATGATGGCAGCTGTTACTTCAGAGCTCCCAGGGTCGACTTCCCCACCTGTGGCATGCACATAGAGAGGAGTTAACGACAAGCATAGGAAGATGACAGTCCATTGAGGTACAAGACCAGTTGACCTGAGGGTCTGAACATCTCCATGGAGCCAGGCGACCGGCTGATCCCAATCCTGGCTTTCTCAAACCATATCCATGGTTCAGTGATGGTCAATGAAGCAGATCTGTATTCTTCCTACGAGAGCCGAGGTCCCATAGGTTGCTTCCTGTAGAATGATAGATCCGTGTCCCTCGTGATGGAGCCGTGATGTATTGGCAGCAGTCCTGTAGGGTCCCCTGGATGTTTGGATGTCTTGGCAGTATCTCTGATTGTCTCTATCTCTGTCTCTTTGTTCAAAGGCATGTAACATATTTTTATGCTTAACATGTGTCCTTCATTCAGTATTTACTTAAAGGATAAGAATGGAGATGAGATCAAGTTAGCATTACTTGATTATTTAATCTATTTGCATAGTTTTGCCTCCTCTGTTCTCAAAGTCAACAAACTATCTGGCCATGCATAATTAGAATATCAGTAAACCTCACTCTAGTTATCAAGGATAAGAGCACACTATGTTATATTGAATGTCAGCTTACAAGTCAATATTACAGGCTTACACAAACAAAAGTCTGTTTTCTTGACCAACACATAAATTGAAAAGTCAACATACAGATTACAGCTTATTCTTCTTGGTTTGCTAAAAGTAGTCGTCTGGTTAATTAAGACACAATGCTGTGTCTCCACAGTCAGTATTTTACATCCGTATTTGTAAACCAAAACCTGGAGTGGGTGATAAATACAGAAGTGGTGACGTGATTCTATTGTTATGGTAAATATTTATGCTTTGATTATTATTTAGACAAATATATCTTTGATAATTTTGTATTTTAGTATTAGCTTTATTAGTGTTATTCAAAAAAGCAATACCACAGGGAGTTGTCTCTAATATAGAGGTGTCTGTGTGTTGAGCTTTCTTTATTACAGAAGGCATAGAAAGCTCGGTACAACTTGTTTGAAAGGAATTTTTGCAGAATCCATACTTTACAACCTTGTTTTTCCCAACTAAAATACTTTGTGACTTAAGGAAAGTGGGAATGGTTTCTTACATTACTTATCTCTGTGGTTGTAATAAAGACTTATACACTGACAGAAACTCTCTGTGTGTTATTTTCTTGCTTCTGATACATCGTATTTATTTAATGCTAACCAATAATGGCAGATTGGAGATCATTTGTATCTCAACCCAAATTAGCAGGACTTTTGGCTGCTAGGGACAACGTGAGATTACTATTCTGGGAAGTGGATTGCCATAAATACCCTTCCGTGTCATTCCGTCTAATGACCTAGGGCAACCTTGAGATGGACGTCGGGGGCCAGGAGCACACTCAGCTTGTGAAGCTACAGGAAAAGATGGACTCAGACCACATGGGGCAAAAGGCATTGAAATCCAGATATACTGCTAGAGGTGAGGAAGATCCCCAAGGCTTAGGAAAGCCAGAGAGGGGGATATGCCACCTATCCCGAGAACCAGGGCAAAAGTTGTATCTGGTACCTGAGGGAAAGATGACAACCTGTTGGGCCCTTGTCCTTTGTACCTGCCTGCAAATACTATACACTGCCATTCATACAATAAAAGTTTGTTTTTATAAACCCTGTGTCCCCTGAATTAATTGCTGCCCTGGTTCCAGAGCAAGAATCGCTGGAGCCAAAAGGAGGCCTGCAATCCAGAAGTAAGTGGGAAGCAGCACATACACAGCAGCACTCTGGGACTGTGACACACCTTGTCTGTAGGATGCCAGAGCGAGTAGGAACTGAAGCGCGCCCACAACTACCTCACTGAGGCATATTACACAAATACTGAATGTGTGACCATGGGCTAAGACCCTCAAATCTGTTAGATAACTGTCAACTCTACAAGTTTGGCTATTTCTCCAGACTATCACATACACAAGAGCACTTCGACAAATGTTCTGTGCTGTCCATTAGAGAGCAGGTGTCAGGTTACTATGGTGACAACTTATCTTTAGCGCAAACAAGAGAATCAGCCATTGGAATTCCAACAAGCCGATCCTTCCCTTAACTCACATAAAGTATGGAAGGAAAGTGGAGAGGCCCCATAGACATCAGATTGTAGCTAAACCTGCCGACTTTAGGCTTATGTGCATGGAAACCTTAGTGTAGCCACAAAAATAGACATTAGGGTGTGCACAGAAATCATGAGCCTCTGTGCAGAAACACCGATCTAGTTATCACTGTAGTGAGACAGCTAGAATGGAGTTGCTGTACAGAGGACGTCCTTATAGACAGTACTGTGTGCACAGAAATCATGAGCCTCCGTGCAGGAATGCCGATCTAGTCATCTCTGTAGCGAGATAGCTAGAAGGGAGATGCTGTACAGAGGACATCCTTATATAAGACACTGCTGTGTGCACAGAAATCATGAGCCTCAGTGCAGGAACACCGATCTCATCTCTGTAGTAAGGCAGCTAAAATGGAGTTGCTGTACAGAGGGCGTCCTTATAGACTGCACAGAAATCATGAGCCTCCATGCAGGAATACCGATCTAGTCATCTCTAGTGAGATAGCTAGAATGGCATTGCTATATGGAATTTCATTATATCCTGACAAACAGTTACACAAGATTACAGCCCCAATTCATGAAGATCATAATTTTGTATGCCAGTCTTGCTAGCTACCTGCCTGTTGAGCTCGGCGCAATTCTTCCCCGGCACAAAGCGGTCATGGACTGCTCCTACTGGGGAGTCAGCTGCCTCTGCTGACATGACAGGGTGTGACTTCTGATTTATTCAGATTGACAGCCAGCTCCTCTAGTTATGCAGCGGGTATCCGGCTGTCAATCAGAATAACGGCAGTCCTGCCCAATCTACAGAGCAGAGAAGCCTGTGCTCTGTCAAGGGGATGTCAGCAAGGGCAGCTGAACTCCCAGTTGGAGCGTATGTAACTGCTTTGTAACAGAGAAGAATGGCGCAGTACACAGCAGACAGCTAAGTAGCAACTATACCCCCTTTAAGGCTGGTTTCACACTTCCTGATATTTTCCGTACTGGAAAAAACAGTATCTGAGATATCAGCGTCCGTGTATGTAATACGTGGGGCACATGTGGCAACTGTGCCGCATCAGTACCACACATACCAGAGCCTGGCTAGCAGGGGTATAGTTAGCGCAGTTCCCTGGGGCCGGGTGGTGAAGATGGCTCCCATGATCGCAGGCAGACCAAGGAAGAATTCTTAGAGTTATAATCAACTAACAGCAAGAGCAGGTTGCAGCTGATGGGACTATTACTCCCATCAGCCTACACCTGCTGCCGTTACTAACAGAGAGCAGACAACGGCTGATGGGAGTATTCATAACCTCTTGCCTGTGCAATAAATAAATTTAAAAAACGGCGTGGGTTCCCCTGTATTTTTGATAACCAGCCAGGCAAAACTGACAGCTGCGGGCTGCAATCCTCAGCTGTCAGATTCATCAAGGCTGGTTATCAAGAATAGAGGTGTCCCCATGCTGTTTTTCTAAATTATTTAAATAATCAAAAGATGGCGTGGGGTCCCCCCATTCTTGTCAACCAGCCAAACTAAAGCAGATATCTGGGGGCTGGTAGGCCATGGATATTGACCCCCCCAGCCTAACAAAAGCAGCCACCCAAAAAAAGCACATCTATAAGATGTGCCAATTCTGGAGTTTTGCCCGGCTCTTCCCACTTTCCACAAAGTCTAAAGTCTTTTACTTAAAATCAAAACAAACACACTTTTCCACTTTTATATAAAAATAAACACAGTTCCCACCTAACACCCATTCCACTGAACCCAATTTCTCCTGTAACAAAACAACAAAAAAAAACAATATCCCTCACCTGTCATGTCTAGGGATAAACAGTTTCCAACCTGGATGGTGCCAAGATGCGACCGGGCTGAGAACCACTGAGGAATGAGCTGCTGTGAGCGCAGCTTCAGTGACTCGCGGTGACATCATTGAGGTTACTGCTGGTATGTGTTCCCAGCCTGACTGAACTGTGTTGACCTCAGCACGGTGAGAAAAAGTCACTGAGTTTACGGCGGTGAACTCAGTGAATTTTTCTCACGATGCTGAGGTCACTGCAGTTGAGCCTGGCTGGGAACCCAGCTTCCATGACCTGTGGTAACCCCGATGCGGTCACCGCATTCTTTTATGATCACTGTCGGTTGCGCTCGTTTATGATGACTGTCGGTTGTGCTCTTTTGTGATGACTGAATGTTGCGCTCTTTTATGATGACTGTTGGTTGCGCTCATTTATGACTATCGGTTGCGCTCTTTTATGTTGACTGTCGGTTGCGCTCTTTTATGATGACTGTTGGTTGCACTCTTTTATGATGACTATCGATTGCGCTCGTTTATGATGACTGTTGGTTGCGCTCTTTTATAATGACTGTCGGGTGCGCTCTTATGATGACTGCCGGTTGCTCTTTTTTATGATGACTGGCAGTTGCTCTCTTTTATGATGACTGGCAGTTGCACTCTTTTATGATGACTGTCCGTTGTGCTCGTTTATTATGACTGTCGGTTGCGTTCTTTTATGATGACTGTTGGTTGCGCTCATTTATGATGAGTGTCGGTTGCGCTCGTTTATGATGACTGGCGGTTGCGCACTCTTATGATTTTATGATGACTGTCGGTTGTGCTCTTTTATGATGACTGTCGGTTTCGTTCTGCTATGATGACTGTCGGTTGCGTTGTTATGATTCGGTTGCGTTCTGTTATGATGACTTGGTTGCGCTCTTATGATGACTGTCGGTTGCGCTCTGTTATGATGACTGTCGGTTGCACTCTTATGATTGGCAGTTACTCTCTTTTATGATGACTGGTGGCTGCTCTCTTTTATGATGACTGTTAGTTGTGCTCATTTATGATTGTCAGTTGCGCTCTTTTATGATGACTATCGGTTGCGTTCTGTTAAGACTATCGTTGAACTCTTTGATAATGACTGTTGGTTGCGCTCTTATGATGACTGTCGGTTGTGATTTTTTATGATGACTGTCTGTTGCGCTCTTTTATGATGAGTGTCGGTTGCGTTCTTTTATGATGACTGTTGGTTGCACTCATTTATGATGACTGGCGGTTGCACTCGTTTATGATGACTGGCTGTTGCGCTCTGTCATGGTGACTGTCGGTTGCATTCTGTTATGATGACTGTCGGTTGCGTTGTTATGACTCGGTTGCGCTCTTTTATGATGACTATCGGTTGCACTCTGTTATGATGACTGTCGGTGTTAGGAGTGGTGGAAGGCACTAAAAAAAAAAAATTAAAGTGCCTTCGCCACTCGGGGTCCACTGTGCGGCAGGTGATATGACCGCTGCCAGAGAGGCAGAGCACTATGGTATTAATGTGCATGGGGTTAACTGCACCCGGAGTGCACTGAAGCAAGCTCTGTTAAAGACACAGAGCCGCAACCTTAAAGCACACAAAAACGCTGTGTCTGTTTAAGCCACAGAACAACAGCGACACGGTAATAAAGGGTCACAGGAGCAGTCTTAAATGTCAGAACTACTCAGACAAGACCTACCGTGAAAAAGAAGTGCGAGACGTCGCAACTGCGAACGCTCGAGGAACTGCAATCGCAGCGAGGTGTGAACGGAGCCTCAGCGGAGACACCGCGATATCTCTGGCGCGATGCAGGACGCTAGCTGCTGAGACAGGAATAGCTGGAGCGTGCTGGCGCTGGTGCTGCTACTGGCGGCTGCCCAATCACTCACACAATCGTATTATCAGAGGGAAGGGGTTTCTTAATAAGTCAGTCACCAGTCCAAGCATCCGTCACCATACATACAGCAGCAGTATGAAATACTAGCGCATGGCATAGCGGCCATGCGCACTTTTTATAGCATACGGGACCTGCCAGAAATCTCCAGAGCCCTGAGCTAAGCCAATGGAATCAGGAGCAGGACCTGAGCACCTGACTCCTGAACTCCAATGGGAGCTCATTCCAGGAGCATGCTCAGAAGTTGGCTGAAAGGACTTAGCCTCTGGAGACAAATGTGAGGATCTGGATCTCTGCATAAGTATGGCAGGACACAGATTCCTAACAGTCTGTTATGCTCTGTTATGATGACTGTCGGTTGCGCTCGTTTATGATGACTGTCGGTTGCGCTCGTTTATAATGACTGTCGGTTGCACTCTTTTATGATGACTGTCGGGTGCATTCTTATGATGACTGTCGGTTGCGCTATTTTATGATGACTCGTTTGCGCTCTGTTATGATTGGCAATTGCGCTCTTTTATGACTGGCGGTTGTGCTCTTTTATGATGACTGTAAGTTGTGCTCATTTATTATGACTGTCGGTGGCGTTCTTTTATTATGACTGTCGGTTGCGTTCTGTTATGATGACTATCGTTGCACTCTTTTATGACGACTGTTGGTTGCGCTCTAATGATGACTATCGGTTGCACTCTTATGATGACTGTCGGTTGTGATCTTTTAAGATGACTGTCTGTTGCGCTCTTTTATGATAACTGTTGGTTGCGCTCTTTTATGATCACTCTCGGTTGCGCTCTTTTATGATGACTGTCGGTTGCGCTCTGTTATGGTGACTGTCGGTTGCGCTCTGTTATGATGACTGTCGGTTGCGCTCTGTTATGATGACTGTCGGTTGCACTCTTTTATGATCACTCTCGGTTGCGCTCTTTTATGATGACTGCTGCGCTCTGTTATGATGACTGTCAGTTGTGCTCTTTTATGATCACTCTCGGTTGCGCTCTTTTATGATGACTGTCGGTTGCGCTCTGTTATGATGACTGTCGGTTGCGCTCTTTTATGATGACTAGTTGATAGGGGTAGAAAACTGGGTGCACTACAACAAAAAATCTAACAATATCCACTGAATTAAGGTGCTACTATATGCATGGAAAACAGCGTAAATATGTAAGAAAAAAGACCCTTGCATATAAATAGTGCACACTTGAATATCAAAAAATCATCCTTTATTAACATCACAAAGGCACAAACTAAGTTAAAAACAATTAAAACAACTGTCCATACCCATGTCCAATTTTATACAGCCCCAATAGATCATACAGACAAAGGTGAAACCAAGGGAATGAAAAAACACAATAAGCATGTATGACATTTAACAACAGTCCTATATAATAACTGGGCACAACTTGCCTAAATATATGAAAACAGGACATCAAGGGTTAAAGAGCAACACAATTTATGCATATATCACCCAATAGAGAAAACCTTTATAGATGGTTATACATATGAAGCTGTCGAGGGCGTCCCCATAGACCGCAGAAATCTTGTCTGATAAATACACACGGCTGTATACCCCTCAAACTCTCAACCTTACTGCGGAAAGATCACCATGGAAAGACAGCAATATAAATGTTAGTGATGCAATGCCCACAGGAAGTACCAGGAGAGACCCCCAATAATAAGGGGGTGATAGGCATTGGAACAGGGTACAGGAGAACCCCACTCGCATCGCTGCACACTATGCAGCTTCGTCAGGGGAAGCGTTGGTGTGTCAAACATGTGATCCTTAAATAATACACTTGGTTAAACAAAAAGCCGCTCACCAGTGTATGTGAGACCCAGGAACATGATCCATCATCACAGAGCCGGAGGAGGGGCGCTACACAGGCGCACTGATTGCCATGGGAAGTAAAATTAATAGAAAAAAGATCTGGGGGAACAAAATAAATTAAATAAGATAAAGTAAAAAATAATAAGGACTGAAAAATGTAAACAAAAACAAATACCGTATTTTTCGGACTATAAGACGCACCGGACCATAAGACGCACCCCAATTTTCAGAAGGAAAATAGGGAAAAAAATAATAATGTGTCAAATGGGGGTCCGTCTTACAGTTCGAATTCAGCTTACCTGGGAAGGGATCCGGCACAGGTGGAGAAGTAGTCACAGGGGTCATTCAGTGGTCCAGGCTCGTGCGGTGGCGGCGGTGGCTCTGTGCTGGGGCAGCTGCGCTGGGGCTGGGGCGGGTGGGCTGTGCAGGGGCAGCTGTGCTGGGGCAGGGGCAGCTGTGGCAGGGGCAGCTGTGGCAGGGGCAGGTGGGCAGGGGCAGCTGTGCTGGGGCAGGTGGGCAGGGGCAGCTGTGCTGGGGTAGGTGGGCAGGGGCAGCTGAGGCAGGGGCAGCTGTGGCAGGGGCAGCTGCGGCAGGGACAGGTGGGCTTTGCGGTGGTGGCAGCGGACGGCGCTCTGCGGTGCGGTGGTGGCAGCGGGCTGTGCTCCGGTGCAGGGGCGGCAGCTCCGCCGGCGTTTCATCGCAGCCCGGAGGCCCCCGCACACCCCTTGCTGGGCGCCGCCATGTTGCGGTGGCCTCCGGGAGCATGGACGCCGGCAAGATGGCCGCCGGTTCGGGGACGGCGCATGCACAGCTTCAGATCTCGTGCCGAGATCTCGGGGGACGAGATTCAAATCTCGGCAACGAGATCTCGTCCCCCGAGATCTTGGGACGAGATCTGAAGCTGCGCATGCGCCGTCCCCGGACCGGCGGCCATCTTGCCGGCATCCATGCTCCCGGAGGCCACCGCAACATAGTGGCGCCCAGCAAGGGGTGTGCGGGGGCCTCCGGGCTGCGAAGAAACGCCAGCGGAGCCGCCACCCCTGCACCGGAGCACAGCCCGCTGCCACCACCGCACCGCAGAGCGCCGCCCGCTGCCACCACCGCACCGCAGAGCCTCGCCAGCTGCCACCAGCGCACCAGGTACCGTGCATTGCGACCATAAGATGCACCCCCCACTTTCTCCAAAAATTTTGGGGGAAAAAAGTGCGTCTTATGGTCCGAAAAATACGGTAATTATGCACGGATGTGTATATATGAACATGCATATATGTCCACATACATATATGTGCACATCTGTGCATATTAAATACAGAAAACCATGCGTACAAACACACAAACAACGCATGCCTCCTACAAAGAGACCATTTATTGTGGAACAATCATATGTCAAACCCTAATAGTCACACTAGCATCATCAAAATATGAAAAATGACGCCCTCCATAAAATATGGGTTTCTTCAACTGGATCGGTGATAGGGACTCTCTCTGGTGGAGACAAGAAGGTGGAGTAACGCCGGGGTCACACAAACCGGCGCAAAATACGGTCCGTAGTCTACAAGCGTAATACGGATGAATGACCCCTAAATAGTGCTCCGTATGTCATCCGTAAGCAAGGTGTGGTCGCGTATTTTATGCATGTAAGCATCCGTATGGAATCCGTATGCTGAGATTTTCTCGCCGGCTTGCAAAATGGACATATAATGGAGCCCTATGACAGGTTTTATAACACAAACGAAAGAATAGATACAGACACATAGAATACATATATATATATACATACATGTCATTGTGACAAACATATATATATTTATATTTCACAGAGTTCTTCATAGCAGAATAGCCGCTAATTAACTCTATCAAATAATTTTGTGTGCAAAATTTGGGAGTTGTAGCTTTTATTTTAAGGGGTTAATTCGTTGATAAAAAATGCTTGGGCTTCCCATTGCCCTGTAGCAGTGGCGAATGGGTTAATCTAACAAAGGGTTAATGTCACCTTACGATTGAATTGTGACATTAACCCTTTGTTAGATTAACCCACTCGCCACCAATATAGGGCAATGGGAAGCCCACACATTTTTTAACAAAGAATTAACCCCTTAAAATAACAACTACAACTCCCAAATTTTGCGCACAAACCCTCATGTAATTATTAGTCAGGGACATTTAAAAAAACATGAAATTAAATGCTTTACTGAATGTAAACCATGTGTCATTTCATGTCGGGTTGTTGAATGATTTCATAGAAGCCGGCAAGTTAATTAGCGTCTATTCTGCTATGAAGAACTCTGTGAAATATAAATATACAGTGGGGCAAAAAAGTATTTAGTCAGTCAGCAATAGTGCAAGTTCCACCACTTAAAAAGATGAGAGGCGTCTGTAATTTACATCATAGGTAGACCTCAACTATGGGAGACAAACTGAGAAAAAAAAAATCCAGAAAATCACATTGTCTGTTTTTTTTTTCATTTTATTTGCATATTATGGTGGAAAATAAGTATTTGGTCAGAAACAAGCAATCAAGATTTCTGGCTCTCACAGACCTGTAACTTCTTCTTTAAGAGTCTCCTCTTTCCTCCACTCATTACCTGTAGTAATGGCACCTGTTTAAACTTGTTATCAGTATAAAAAAGACACCTGTGCACACCCTCAAACAGTCTGACTCCAAACTCCACTATGGTGAAGACCAAAGAGCTGTCAAAGGACACCAGAAACAAAATTGTAGCCCTGCACCAGGCTGGGAAGACTGAATCTGCAATAGCCAACCAGCTTGGAGTGAAGAAATCAACTGTGGGAGCAATAATTAGAAAATGGAAGACATACAAGACCACTGATAATCTCCCTCGATCTGGTGCTCCACGCAAAATCCCACCCCGTGGGGTCAGAATGATCACAAGAACGGTGAGCAAAAATCCCAGAACCACGCGGGGGGACCTAGTGAATGAACTGCAGAGAGCTGGGACCAATGTAACAAGGCCTACCATAAGTAACACACTACGCCACCATGGACTCAGATCCTGCAGTGCCAGACGTGTCCCACTGCTTAAGCCTGTACATGTCCGGGCCCGTCTGAAGTTTGCTAGAGAGCATTTGGATGATCCAGAGGAGTTTTGGGAGAATGTCCTATGGTCTGATGAAACCAAACTGGAACTGTTTGGTAGAAACACAACTTGTCGTGTTTGGAGGAAAAAGAATACTGAGTTGCATCCATCAAACACCATACCTACTGTAAAGCATGGTGGTGGAAACATCATGCTTTGGGGCTGTTTCTCTGCAAAGGGGCCAGGACGACTGATCCGGGTACATGAAAGAATGAATGGGGCCATGTATCGTGAGATTTTGAGTGCAAACCTCCTTCCATCAGCAAGGGCATTGAAGATGAAACGTGGCTGGGTCTTTCAACATGACAATGATCCAAAGCACACTGCCAGGGCAACGAAGGAGTGGCTTCGTAAGAAGCATTTCAAGGTCCTGGAGTGGCCTAGCCAGTCTCCAGATCTCAACCCTATAGAAAACCTTTGGAGGGAGTTGAAAGTCCGTGTTGCCAAGCGAAAAGCCAAAAACATCACTGCTCTAGAGGAGATCTGCATGGAGGAATGGGCCAACATTCCAACAACAGTGTGTGGCAACCTTGTGAAGACTTACAGAAAACGTTTGACCTCTGTCATTGCCAACAAAGGATATATCACAAAGTATTGAGATGAAATTTTGTTTCTGACCAAATACTTATTTTCCACCATAATATGCAAATAAAATGAAAAAAAAACAGACAATGTGATTTTCTGGATTTTTTTTTCTCAGTTTGTCTCCCATAGTTGAGGTCTACCTATGATGTAAATTACAGACGCCTCTCATCTTTTTAAGTGGTGGAACTTGCACTATTGCTGACTGACTAAATACTTTTTTGCCCCACTGTATATAAATATATATATATGTTTTTCACAATGACATGTATATATATATATATATATATGTATTCTATTGTGTATATATCTATTCTTTCTTTCTTTATTAAACCTGTCAGTGTGAGTTTACTGTATAGCGCACTGAATTGCCGGCTTTGCTAAAAGACACCGGGTGCGTATTTCTCGCAAGTCACATGTGTGGTCCGTGTGTAATGCGTATTTTTTGCGCACCCATAGACTTGCATTGGCGTATTACTGGCGTAGTACACTGACAATCGCAGTATGCTGCGATTGGCACGGACCGTAGAATACGCCCGAGAAATATACTGCTGTTGGGAGCAAACTCATAGAGAATAATTTGTCCGTGTGTAATGCGTGCTTTTTACGACTCTCACTCGTCCGTATTCCCCTCTAGTGTGACCCCGGCCTTAGTCCCTCATACGAGCATAGGTGGATTCCATACTATATACAGTCCCTCCTGTCAGTGTATGGAGGCCAAGGCCACCTAAATTTATCCAAGGGACAAGCAAATCCCATTTTCACGGCATAGGTTAGCTCTGGTGATTGCCGATCCCGTAGTTCGTCATATGTGTTCTCTCAGGTTATATCCATTTCAATGCCTCCAATCCTAGCCCAGAAAGCCCGTGAACAGGAGCTCCTCAATGAGACCTAATGGTGAGACACAGTTTAACTGGAAAATCCATCTTGATTCCTTTTGTAATAATACTTTACGTCGATCACCACCCCTTTCACTCCCCATGATCTTCTGTAGTCCAAAGAATTGGATATTGTCCAGTTTTCCTCCTTGTATGTTAAAGAAGTGGGACGCAATAGGTGTTAGTGTCTTACCCTTCTGATTTTCCGATCGTGCCAAATTGATGGTTGAGATATGCTTCTGTGCTCGTTTTCTTTGTTCTTGTGAAGTCTGGTCGATATATACTGTGATGCAGTGACCCCTGTGACAGCTAGGAGGCGCTGTATGGCCTTCCCAGGACATGCGTGCAGGTGTTTCCTTTATTGTGATGGGGAAATGATGAGCGGCAGGGTTGTGAATGGCTGATATGTATCACAAGGATGGGTGGTCTTGTGATGGAAGCTGGAATGTGTGTTGTTCAGTAGATATACTGGTGAGGGTTTGCTATTGTGTAAGCTTCCAGGTGACATGAGTGGGACCAGTCACCTATAAACCCACCTAAGGGCGTGTGTCTGAATGCCCAGGATAAAGCCTGTGTGTAATAGGACCTTTAGTGAGGTCATAACCATGTGATCCATACCTCACCGGTGGGTGTGGTTATGGACCATATAATGTGCCTGAGGTCTGGTCACATGGGGGAGAGTGTATGGATCTGATTGGTTCATGTGGAAGGTCCTGGAAGGCCTATTTGTTGGAAGGTGTTGTTCAGCGTCGAGTTCCTGTCGCTGTACAGCGGGAATCCCGAGCCTTGCTTCCAGCGGTCTCCCATTACTCTCCAGCCGCAGTGGAGGTTGCTCAGAAAACTCGTCGGTCCCGACGCTCTGTCCAGACCAGCTCCGTGGGTTTGCTTGCTGCTGCCACCTCTGGTACAGCTATGGCAATGCATCCTGCTCAGCAGCGAGATTCTCCAGGGACTAAGTCCCCATGTCGGGCCACTGAGCATGCCCGTGGAGTGATCTCCCATTGGAAATCGAAGGTCACGTGTTCAGATCCTGCTCGTGCTCGGATTGGCCCATCCGAGAAGTCAGGAAGGTCCCGGACGCTCGCGGCTATAAAAAGCTCGCATGGCCGCTCGGCCATGCACTAGGATAGACTGTATTTTCAGACTATGAGGAGTGAGTGATGTATGCACGTATGAATGTCTCTGATGAATGACTCATTAAGAAACCCCTACCCTTGGTACGCATGTGTTGTGCAGCCTAGCCTGCTAGCGCCCAGGCTTAGGCGTAGGTAGGTCAGTGTTTGAGTCAGGCATTAGTCCTCACCAGTGACTCGGCACGCCTCAGTGCACGTGCTCCACACTCCTTAGCCAGCGTCTATAGCGGCGTTCGCGGCAGCGACGCCGCGCGCTCAGTGGGCCTAGAGGGGCTCTAACCCCGTGTCTTTGGGGTAGAGTTCTGTGGCCGTACACTGTGCGCTCTTTTGGCTGGGCTCTGTGAGCTAAACAGGCTCCAGCATCTACGTTCAGCGGTCGTGCGGCTCTGTGAATTAACAGAGTTCGCTCCTGTTCACACTGGGTGACGTAACCCACATGTGACCTTTCCACACCGCGTTATAATTCCGCCATTATCTAGCAGCAGTGTACCACCTCTGCACGGTGGACCCCGGGCTGTGAACGCACCTACTATTATTTTATAATTTGGTGCATTCCGCCAGCCCTAACAGGTGTGCTACCTGGTACCCTGAAGAGTATTTTGCTCTATAGGAACGAAAAAGCGCAAATAGGGTCTTATCCGATGATAAAATTAAAAAGGTATATAGAATCTACTCACCTGCTGTAGGAGAGATAAAGCACAAAGAGTTAGTGATCAGCTGCTGCACGTCCAAGGGTCAAACAAGTGACCGCCGAAATATCAAAACCTATAGAACTTTTTTTGGACTCCGTGCGCTGCTTGACATAATATACAATTACTGTTCTGGTAAAAGATCAATGTTTTATTCCCAACGCGTTTCGAAGTATAGCCTACTTCTTCCTCAGGGGATGACAGACATGAAAAAACAGCGTTGCTTCCAGACTAAATACACTCCATATTTGAAAATTGGCGCCAATAGTCACGTTTTTTTTGCAAGAAGTCAAAGTTCATACTGAGACGTGTAAATCTATCACATGGTAAAACACGATCATTAATTTCTACATAAAATAACAATATTCCTTTATTCAATTACAGATAAAATTTAGATTTAAAAAAAGAAGAAAAATTGAGAAAAGAATAAAATATATATAAAAAAAGAAAAAGAAATTATACAGAAAAAATCATGAACCAATTGAAGAAAACCAAAGAAAGGAGGGGAAAAACCTGCAGAACACTCTATCCACCACACCAGAACGGGAACAGATCTCCAAGGAAATCTGCACTGCTCCAAGAAGAAAAATATTTAAAAATATATTATATATATAATAAATAGGAAAAAACGCGGACGGCACCGCTGTTACTGTGTTGTTCACTGTGGCTTGCGGCGTACAGAAGACCAAAAACTGGGAATCCCGGGTGCCGAACTTGAAAGCAGCCAATCTTGAGAGTCCACACAGAAGAAAAAGTCACACTCTTCGGGTTGAGGAAATATGTGGCAGGTTTATTGACACATAAAGTACATGTCAAGCCGGGGAGTGACAGAGTGCAGGAAAGGCTGACAACGGCCGTTTCGCACTGTGTACAGTCAGATGTGATTTATTTATGTTCATTTTATTAATTTTTAACAATGGTTAAATTCATATATGAGATGCATATATATGTATATTTTCTTCTTGTTTAAAACTGATGATGCCGATTTCTGATTACACAGGGAGCGATCTTGGTTTCCTCTGTGATACTTATTTGATTGCAGGTTAGATTCTTATGGTGGACGCCACAATCAGATTTGATGTTTTGACAAGTGATAAGTTATTGGTGGTATTATTTTAGTTTGTTTTTATGAAAAAAGTTTGATCTGTATTTCTTCTTTTCAGTAAGATCAAAGTCTGCCTTTTTTATAAAAAATCCGGCATGTATTTTTGTTAAAAGATACCCTTCATGGATTTGGTATAAATACGGTTAAGAATGGATTTCATCAATTAATTAATACACACTTTTTTTAGAAATATATATTTTTTATTTTTATTTTTTGCATTCTCGAGAGGATACATACATGTTCATATAATTTTTTCCAAAATATATACTTTTTCGATCTGCAATAAATATTTTTGTACATATATATATATATATATATATATATAATATATTTTTAAATATTTTTCTTCTTGGAGCAGTGAAGATTTCTTTGGAGATCTGTTCCCGTTCTGGTGTGGTGGATAGAGTGTTCTGCAGGTTTTTCCCCTCCTTTCTTGGGTTTTCTTCAATTGGTTCGTGATTTTTTCTGTATAATTTCATTTTTGTTTTTTTATATATATCTTTTTTTTCTTTTCTCAATTTTTCTTTTTTTAAATCTAAATTTTATCTGTAATTGAATAAAGGAATATTGTTATTTTATGTAGAAATTAATGATCGTGTTTTACCATGTGATAGATTTACACGTCACAGTATGAACTTTGACTTCTTGCAAAAAAATCGTGACTATTGGCGCCAATTTTCAAATATGGAGTGTATTTAGTCTGGAAGCAACGCTGTTTTTTCATGTCTAGAAAGAACACCGTGAGCACAACTCAAGATGGTGCTAAGGTTAGGTTCCCAAACCGTTAAAGCAGCAAATATGAACCTAGCACTCAACTTAAAGATATTTGTAAGGCGGTTTATTGTAGTACACGAAAGAAGACGTTTCGGTCAATGTGACCTTCTTCAGTTACTACAAGGGTAAATATAATTACAAAACAAAACGTCAAATAAAACAGAAAAAATAACAAAGGAAAAAAAACAAAGGAAAACAGAAGTATATACATACTATAGTCAAAATGGTCATACAAAAATAGGATAAATTGATCGCAGATAACGCCAGGTATCCCACACTGCCCAAATCACGCCAAATAATTTAAAAAGAGCCATAGAAAATATATAGCAGCAATCCATAAGAATGTCAAACATACCATGTGGTATATAGATTGTGTAGAGCTTATAGGCATCTATCAGAAAGGATGATGGTGCTTTAGGCATCTAAAAAACAAGATGCGGTGAAATGGAGCGTATGATAGTAGTTGTGAATCATGTAGCAGGGAAAAAATAAATAAATAAATACTTACTGAAGAGAATGATCTCTGTAAGATAATGAGCTGTGGAGGATATAGCGAGGGGGAGCATTATTGCAATGTGTGCATAAATAGTATCACCTCCCCTGTTAATAGGTATATATCAGCACTAAGTATTTACCTTGTCAGTATATAGCAGAGGGGCAAATGTGCCTCCAGATGCGGTGTCCACCGGCCATCTGATCCTGCATGCAGACATGCAGGGTTATAAAGGGAAGGGGAGGGATACTTGGTGGTGGGCGGCCAATGGGAGCTGTAAGCTCCAGTAAACAGGAAGTGACTAACAGGAAGAATATGGCCGTGCGTTCCACAGTACACAGACCTTGCTTTCCACCAGAAGAAAGACATAATACCAGCTCAAAATGTGGAGAAACACATGCTAATAATAGCGGTTATGTATGGGGATGCTATATATTGTTGGTAGGGAGTTTGGAGAGCAGAATTCAAGAGATAGAAATTAACATATAAATGACCATAGCCTGGTCAATAAAAACATTGAACTGGTGGGAGTGAGCAGACAATGGTCCCTGGGTGTCGGGATTATGCTAATTGAAACACTGTGAAGAGGTCCAGAGAAATATGCTAAATAACTTTATTGTGATAATTCATACAAAGGCAGTATATTCAAGGAGAACTATAAAGAGAGAGGCAAAAGAAGCTGAGATCAATAGTATTTGAGCTGTGCAGACTTGTGGGAGAGAAATAACGCTATGTTATCCCAAATAGATAGAAATAGGCTTGTAGCAGTGGCGTCCAATTCCAACACATTAATATAATCGACTCTGTGAGAGAGAGAGGGATACGTTAGTATATTATGGCATCAAGAAGGCTCGTAGAAAAACAAATATACACATGAAAGTAGCATAATAAACAGGTCGGGCCAAACAAATAAAAAAACATTACATACACTGAGTGTTGACTCTTATTTTGTAAGGGGCTTATGTGAGATGTAGTTTTTTACAAAAATGCTGATATTTCGTAAACCCTATTTAACCCTCTCGGGCTCATAGTTTCAAGGGTATGGATCCAAAATGCCTCTCGTTTTTTGAGGTGAAGGATCCTGATACCACCCCGTCGGGGAGGTGGCACCTGTTCAATTACCTGAAATCGAAGTTGTGAGATGTTATGACCCTGGGTAATGAAGTGGTGGGGAATGGGAAGAAGATTTTTGCACCTAATTGTTGATTTGTGCTTTGATATTCAATCTCATATAGGTTGTGAAGTTTCCCCTACATATAAGAGACCACAGGGACATTTAATGAGATATATCACATAGGCAGAATCACATGTAAAGAAATTGGAGATTTTAAATTCTTTGCCAGAATGGGGGTGTACAAATTTATCTCACTTGAGAACATTGTTACATTGGACACAATGTAGGCATGGGAAAGTTCCCATTTTAGGTTTATGTAGAAAATGTTGTTTGTGAATAGTGGATTTAGGGCCAATGTCTGCTTTGACCAGGGAGTCCTTCAGATTGGGTGCTCGTTTAAAGCAGGGGAGAAACGGTTTTTGAAATTCTCGAACATCAGGATGAGCTGTGGAAAGTAAATGCCAATTTTTACGAATAGACTTGTGGATAATATAGGCAAAGGGGTGGAACGTATGTACAATGCGGTTCGTCATTCCCTCTTGTGATCGTGTGGGGGTATCTCTTGATGCTTCTAGTAAAGAGGGGGGATATCCTCTTTCTACAAATTTGTTGGTCATCTCATCCAGGCGTTGAGTTCTTGTATCAGTGTTTGTAACAATGCGTTTCACTCTTTGATATTGTGATTTAGGTATTGCCCGTTTGGTGAAGGGAGGATGGAGACTTTCAAAATGGAGGAGGCTGTTCCGGTCTGTACTTTTAATATACAGGTCAGTGGATAGGAAGCCATTGGGATCCTTAATGACCATGGTGTCCAAAAAATTCATGCGCCAAAGATCATGTCCTATGGTGAATTGGATACCAGGCCAGGATGAATTCAGGATGTCACAAAAAGAGAGCAGGGACTCCAATGAGCCGCCCCATATGCAAAAGACATCATCGATATAGCGCTTCCATATGATGGCGTAGTTGCGGAACAGGTCGTTTTTATAGATGATGCTTTCCTCGAAATCCGCCATATAGGCATTTGCATATGGGGGCGCTACATTGGATCCCATTGCGGTCCCACGTACCTGTAGATAGAAGTCGTCTTGGAACAGAAAAAAATTAGAAGTGAGTACCAAGTGGAGAAGATCAATACATAGGTGTATTTGATCTACATCCATTCCTGTGGAAGTGAGTAATCGGGGTGTAGAATTAATACCATCAGAGTGGGGAATCGAAGTGTAAAGATCCTTTACATCTAGTGTCACGAGTAGTGCCTCCTGTGGGACTTTTTGGAGATGTTGGATATCTGATAGAAAGCCTGTGTCCAGAATAAAGGACCTAGACTTCTGAATCAAAGGTGTTAATATTTTTTCTAAAAATACTGCCAGGGGTGACAGAATGGTAAATTGACGTGTCATTCAATTGTCTCATGATTTCAGAAAAATACATGGATTTATCCATGATTACTAGGGCCCCATCCTTTCTGATAGATGCCTATAAGCTCTACACAATCTATATACCACACGGTATGTTTGACATTCTTATGGATTGCTGCTATATATTTTCTACGGCTCTTTTTAAATTATTTGGCGTGATATGGGCAGTGTGGGATACCTGGTGGCCTGTGTGTTGGACGGTTCCATGTGGGGACAGAAGTCCTGAACAACACACAGAGAGGCCGTGTTTCCAGAGTCAGTGACTGCTCTGCAATGGGAAGCTACCGCCCGGCTGAAGATCTGAAACTGTTAGGCGGCCTAGTGAGCAAGGCGCTGTCTGGGATGGTGATCCCAGTTCGGCAGCTTCCCTGACAAACGTGAGTGATACTGACCGAGGTCAGAAAGAGATTGGGTTCAGACTATGGTGCTGGCATCTGGAGCTGGAGATCCTAAGAGGTAACCCCTGGACTGGGGGAAATAATTGTGTTGAGGCTATAGAGCCTGTTTACTGGACATGGCACAGCCTGAGTGGCCATAGGTCTGAGAGAGCGGAGCCCTAATATGAACACTGACCTGTCTGATGTAAGACTGTTGCGTTTTATGGTTTATGCTGTATAATAAACCACATAGACTGTTTAAATGGAAAGTGTTCCTGTGTGCCGTGAATCCACTGCCAAGTGAGTGTTCCCCAACATTAACAATAAGCGTTACCTTACAATACCTTTTGACAGGAACAGACAATTGTAACAACTAGTTCCCCATGTTCACATAGAGGACACAAGAAGAGATCCCACAATAATGATCAATTAAAAGGTATAATTTTTATTGAAAACATGTCTAAAATCAGATAAAAGAGCAGCAAGATAACCATGACAGGGGACACTATAGTAAATATCAAAAATAGGCTATACAAAGTAGCAACCAACAGACCTGGGATCCTAATCTGAATAATCTCCTAGCACAATGGCTATAATGAACTACAATCCCCAAAAGGTGTGTTGCTTAAATTATACGTGCTATACATATGTAAGCAAAGCTTCCAAGGTACTAACAAACCTCACAAAAAGATCAGCACAAACGCTGTATAAATAAATCAATCAGTGAATGCCTCAGTAATTGAATGTATAAAAATGATAAAGGAGGTATGTACCTGTGGCTGTAGCTGTATATCTCCAGGTGTCCCCTCACCCCGACGCGCGTTTCACCGCCAGCTTCTTCCGGGGGCATCTAGATGAGGGGTAACCATGTCTTTATATGTCAGGTAGCCAATCATAAAATAGAAGGAGGTGTCAGTCAGTATACACGGCGCATCGCGCGCCTGCCCGCCTCCTTGGTGATCACTTCCTGCTGATGCTCAATGACACGCAATCCTCGGGCTGCGAGTCAGTGTTTGAGCATTATAGGAAGCAGTGGAGATGCGAGAGGATGCGCATGCGCACTACCGTCTGATCACCCTTACATTAAAAGGTTCTGAGACCGGGGGCAAAATTTGAGTCACGGTGTGTGAACCTAATACAGTCATATGTTAAAGTTTGGGCACCCCTATTAATGTTAACCTTTTTTCTTTATAACAATTTTGGTTTTTGCAACAGCTGTTTCAGTTTCATATATCTAATAACTGATGGACTCAGTTATATTTCTGGATTCAAATGAGGTTTATTGTCATAACAGAAAATGTGCAATCTGCATTGTAACAAAATTTGACCGGTGGAAAAGTATGGGCACCTCAACATAAAAGTGACATTAATATTTCGTAGATCCTCCTTTTGCAAAAATAACAGCCTCTAGTCGCTTCCTGTAGCTATTAATGAGTTCCTGGATCCTGGATGAAGGTATTTGTGACCATTCCTGTTTACAAAACAATTCCAGTTCAGTTAAGTTTGATGGTCGCCGAGCATGGACAGCCCGCTTCAAATCATCCCACAGATGATCAATGATATTCAGGTCTGGGGACTAGGATGGCCATTCCAGAACATTGTAATTGTTCCTCTGCATGAAAGCCTGAGTAGATTTGGAGCGGTGTTTTGGATCATTGTCTTCCTGAAATATCCATCCCCTGCGTAACTTCAACTTCGTCACTGATTCTGGCACATTATTGTCAAGAATCTGCTGATACTGAGTTGAATCCATGCGACCCTCAACTTTAACAAGATTCCCGGTGCCAGCATTGGTCACACAGCCCCAAAGCATGATGGAATCTCCACCAAATTTTACTGTGGGTAGCAAGTGTTTTTCTTGGAATGCTGTGTTTTTTAGCCTCCATGCATAACGCCTTTTTGTATGACCAAACAACTCAATCTTTGTTTCATCAGTCCACAGGACCTTCTTCCAAAATGTAACTGACTTGTCCAAATGTGCTTTTGCATACCTCAGGCGACTCTGTTTGTGGCGTGCTTGCAGAAACGGCTTCTTCGCATCACTCTCCCATACAGCTTCTTCTTGTGCAAAGTGCGCTGTATTGTTGACCGATGCACAGTGACACCATCTGCAGCAAGATGATGCTGCAGGTCTTTGGAGGTGGTCAGTGGATTGTCCTTGACTGTTCTCACCATTCTTCTTCTCCGCCTTTCTGATATTTTTCTTGGCCTGCCACTTCTGGGCTTAACAAGAACTGTACCTGTGTTCTTCCATTTCCTTACTATGTTCCTCACAGTGGAAACTGACAGGTTACATCTCTGAGACAACTTTTTGTATCCTTCCCCTGAAAAGCTACAGTTGTGGCCAAAAGTATTGACACCCCTGCAATTCTGTCAGATAATACTCAGTTTCTTCCTGAAAATGATTGCAAACACAAATTCTTTGGTATTATTATCTTCATTTAATTTGTCTTAAATGAAAAAACACAAAAAGAATTGTCGTAAAGCCAAATTGGATATAATTCCACACCAAACAGAAAAAAGAGGGTGGACAAAAGTATTGGCACTGTTCGAAAAATCTTGTGATGCTTCTCTAATTTGTGTAATTAACAGCACCTGTAACTTACCTGTGGCACCTAACAGGTGTTGGCAATAACTAAATCACACTTGCAGCCAGTTGACATGGATTAAAGTTGACTCAACCTCTGTCCTATGTCCTTGTGTGTACCACATTGAGCATGGAGAAAAGAAAGACCAAAGAACTGTCTGAGGACTTGAGAAACCAAATTGTGAGGAAGCATGAGCAATCTCAAGGCTACAAGTCCATCTCCAAAGACCTGAATGTTCCTGTGTCTACCGTGCGCAGTGTCATCAAGAAGTTTAAAGCCCATGGCACTGTGGCTAACGTCCCTAGATGTGGACGGAAAAGATAAATTGACAAGAGATTTCAAAGCAAGATTGTGCGGATGTTGGATAAAGAACCTCGACTAACATCCAAACAAGTTCAAGCTGCCCTGTAGTCCGAGGGTACAACAGTGTCAACCCGTACTATCCGTCAGCGTCTGAATGAAAAGGGACTGTATGGTAGGAGACCCAGGAAGACCCCACTTCTTACCCCAAGACATAAAAAAGCCAGGCTGGAGTTTGCCAAAACTTACCTGAAAAAGCCTAAAACGTTTTGGAAGAATGTTCTCTGGTCAGATGAGACCAAAGTAGAGCTTTTTGGGCAAAGGCATCAGCATACAGTTTACAGGAGAAAAAAATAGGCATTCAAAGAAAAGAACACGGTCCCTACAGTCAAACATGGCGGAGGTTCCCTGATGTTTTGGGGTTGCTTTGCTGCCTCTGGCACTGGACTGCTTGACCGTGTGCATGGCATTATGAAGTCTGAAGACTACCAACAAATTTTGCAGCATAATGTAAGGCCCAGTGTGAGAAAGCTGGGTCTCCCTCAGAGGTCATGGGTCTTCCAGCAGGACAATGACCCAAAACACACTTCAAAAAGCACTAGAAAATGGTTTGAGAGAAAGCACTGGAGACTTCTAAGGTGGCCAGCAATGAGTCCAGACCTGAATCCCTTAGAATACCTGTGGAGAGATCTAAAAATGGCAGTTTGGAGAAGGCACCCTTCAAATATCAGGGACCTGGAGCAGTTTGCCACAGAAGAATGGTCTAAAATTCCAGCAGAGCATTGTAAGAAACTCATTGATGGTTACCAGAAGCGGTTGGTCGCAGTTATTTTGGCTAAAGGTTGTGCAACCAAGTATTAGGCTGAGGGTGCCAATACTTTTGTCTGGCCCATTTTTTGAGTTTTGTGTGAAATGATCAATGTTTTGCTTTCTGCTTCATTCTCTTTTGTGTTTTTTCATTTAAGACAAATTAAATGAAGATAATAATACCAAAGAATTTGTGTTTGCAATCATTTTCAGGAAGAAACTGAGTATTATCTGACAGAATTGCAGGGGTGTCTATACTTTTGGCCACAACTGTATGTTGAATAATCTTTGTTTTCAGATCATTTGAGAGTTGTTTTGAGGAGCCCATGATGCCACTCTTCATAGGAGAATGAAATAGGAGAACTACTTGCAAGTGGCCACCTTAAATACCTTTTATCATGATTTGATACACCTGGCTATGAAGTTCAAAGCTCAATGAGGTTACATAACCAATTTAGTGCTTCAGGAAGTCAGTAAAAAGTAGTTAGGAGTGTTCAAATCAAGAAAATGATAAGGGTGCCCATACTTTTGCACCGGTCAAATTTTGTTTAAATGCAGATTGCACATTTTCTGTTAGCACAATAAACCTCATTTGAATCCAGAAATATAACTGAGTCCATCAGTTATTAGATATATGAAACTGAAATAGCTGTTGCAAAAACCAAAATTGTTATAAAGAACAAAGGTTAACATTAATAGGGGTGCCCAAACTTTAACATATGACTGTATATATAAATCTAGTGCATTGGAAAATATCCACATCAGGAAAAAGATCTATATGCCACACTCTATATGAGCATACTGTAAGTGGACAAAAACAAAATACAATGGTGTCCCATATATTATACATATATCAATAAATCCACTATTACAATCGATAATAAAAAACTCCAAATTATACATGAATCATAGTGAACTACATGTACATTATCATGAAAAAGTGAAAATATATATCTCAAAAGGGAGATTAGTGACACTATAATTTGTAAAATTATAAATATAATATATTACAATAATATATGGTGCAAATAGACACAAAATGTCATGATATTACAATAAAAATAAGTGCCTTAAAGTGACCAAACATATAAAGTGACAGTGCATAGTGAAAAAACAATGACAAACAAAGTCATTGTATAGATTGCAAACCTATGCATACATTGATAAACAATGCCAAATTAATAACAAAAAAATCCCTAAAAAAATTAATAAAGAAATAAAGGAAAATATAATATAAATATATGTATACATCATTATATAATATAACGCACATAAAACACCGGTAGGATAAAAAAAATTCAGACGGTACACGCCTCAATATGTTCCTTGTTCCACCACTTGCTCTAAAGTAGCTGCAAACCCTGATCTGGATCCCCATAAAGTTGCACCACAAAAAACAATATGTAAACTAAAAGAAAATAAAGAGAACAAATTAGTATAAAGACATTAAAAACACTTTAAACCAGAAATTATACTTAAATCCCACTCCCACCCATACTCTCATTCAAACCAGCAGGACTAAGAGTGCCTAGGCGATAAATCCACCGACACTCCAATTGTGCTAAAGCTTTTCCAAGATTGCCAGCTCTAGGGCCCAAATCCCATTGATCAATGACTTTAAACCGTAAACCCCGTGGATTGCAATCATGGTATCTCTTGAAGTGTCGGGGTAGGGTTTTTAAAGATGCAATGTCTTCAACCTTAGCAGCTTTTTCAATATCAAGGACATGTTCCCTTACTCTCAGTTTAAATTCTCTGTTGGTAAGTCCCACATATATTTTTCCACAAGGGCACTCGGTGTGATAAATTACCCCTTTGGACGTACAGGTAAGATGTTTCCAAATCTGAAACGTCCTGGATCCATCTGCATTTATGAAAATTTTGGTCTTGGTAAGATTTAAACACGCCTTACACAAACCACAGGGAAAAAACCCTGGGTTAGATGCTTTCTTGCTGCGATTAGTGTTATGAGTGTCATAATGACTATGGACCAAAAGGTCCTTGAAATTGGCAGAACGTCGGCCAAAAGGATCTGATCGGATCCTTTCCTATTTGAAAAACAAAGTCAAGAACTTACAACAAGATTTGAGGACAGGGGATATAGCCGGAGAATGATCCGTAGGGGATACAAGAGAGCTTCGACCATTTCAAGAAATGAGTTACTTTTCGGAGGAAAAAAGAAGCAGACCAAAGAGGACAATACACAGGTACGTTTCATCTCCACGTTTAATGGCCAATGGCAGAATTTAAGGGAAATCATTCAGAGACATTGGGGGATTTTACTTTCAGATCCTGTTTTAAAACAAATCTTACCAACAGCACCTCAATGTGTCGCCCGACGTTCTGCCAATTTCAAGGACCTTTTGGTCCATAGTCATTATGACACTCATAACACTAGTTGCAACAAGAAAGCATCTAACCCAGGGTTTTTTCCCTGTGGTTTGCGTAAGGCGTGTTTAAATCTTACCAAGACAAAAATTTTCATAAATGCAGATGGATCCAGGACGTTTCAGATTTGGAAACATCTTACCTGTACGTCCAAAGGGGTAATTTATCACTCCGCGTGCCCTTATGGAAAAGTATATGTGGGACTTACCACCAGAGAATTTAAACTGAGAGTAAGGGAACATGTCCTTGATATTGAAAAAACTGCTAAGGTTGAAGACATTGCATCTTTAAAAACCCTACCCCGACACTTCAAGAGATACCATGATTGCAATCCACGGGGTTTACGGTTTAAAGCCATTGATCAATGGGATTTGGGCCCTAGAGGTGGCAATCTTGGAAAAGCTTTAGCACAATTTGAGTGTCGGTGGATTTATCGCCTAGGCACTCTTAGTCCTGCTGGTTTGAATGAAAGTATGGGTTTTTCATCCTTTCTTTAGAGGCTTCCTTTTTAATGGTGGGGGTGGGATTTAAGTATAATTTCTGTTTTAAAGTGTTTTTAATGTCTTTATACTAATTTTTTCTCTTTATTTTCTTTTAGTTTACATACAGGTTTTTGTGGTGCAACTTTATGGGGGTCCACATTGGGGTTTGCAGCTACTTTAGAGCAAGTGGTGGAACAAGGAACATATTGAGACGTGTACCGTCTGAAATTTTTTTATCCTACGGGTGTTTTATGTGTGTTATATTATATAATGATGTATACATATATTTATATTATATTTTCATTTATTTCTTTATTAATATTTTTGTAGGGATTTTTTTGTTATTAATATGGCATTGTTTATCAATGTATGTATTTCTTTGCAATCTATACAATGACTTTGTCATTGTTTTTTAACTATGCACTGTCACTTTATATGTTTGGTCACTTTAGGCACTTATTATTTTTATTGTAATATCATGACATTTTGTGTCTATTTGCACCATATATTATTGTAATATATTATATTTATAATTTTACAAATTATAGTATCACTAATCTCCCTTTTGATATATATATTTTCACTTTTTCATGATAATGTACATGTAGTTCACTATGATTCATGTATAATTTGGAGGTTTTTATTATCGATTGTAATAGTGGTTTTATTGCTATATGTAAAATTAATATATGGGACACCATTGTATTTTGGTTTTGTCCACTTATGCTCATATAGAGTGTGGCATATAGATCTTTCTCCTGATGTGGATATTTTCCAATGCACTGGATTTATATATAACAGGTTCACACACCGTGACTCATATTTTGCCCCCGCTCTCAGAACCTTTTAATGTAAGGGTGATCAGACGGTAGTGCGCATGCGCATCCTCTCGCATCTCCACTGCTTCCTATGATGCTCACACACTGACACGCAGCCCGAGGCCTTGTGTGTCATTGAGTGTCGGCAGAAAGTGATCACCAAGGAGGCGGGCGGGCGCGCGATGCGCCGTGTATACTAACTGATACCTCTTTCTATTTTATGATTGGCTACCTGACATATAAAGACACGGTTACCCCTCATCTAGACACGCCCCCGGAAGAAGCTGGTGGTGAAACGCGCGTCGGGGTGAGGGGACACCTGAGATATACAGCCACAGCCACAGATACATACATCCTTTATCACTTTTATACATTCAATTACGGAGGCATTCACTGATTGATTTATTTATACAGCGTTTGTGCTGATCTTTTTGTGAGGTTTGTTAGTACCTTGGAAGCTTTGCTTATATGTGTATAGCACGTATAATTTAAGCAACACACCTTTTGGGGATCGTAGTTCATTATAGCCATTGTGCTAGGAGATTATTCAGATTAGGATCCCAGGTCTGTTGGTTGCTACTTTGTATAGCCTATTTTTGATATTTACTCTGGTGTCCCCTGTCATGGTTATCTTGCTGCTCTTTTATCTGATTTTAGACGTATAAAATTTATACTTTTTAATTGATCATTATTGTGGGATCTCTTCTTGTGTCCTCTATGTGAACATGGGGAACTAGTTGTTACATTTATGTGAAGTGCCCTATTGGACACCTTTTTTTGATGATACAGGAGCAGACAATTGCATAAATTATATGGGTCGATTTGCAATTGATATATTGGTGTAATGGGTAACTGCACCCATCAAGTGGATTGGTGAAGCGATACCTGGTTGGTTGCATGTAAGGACATACGTTGCAATTGCCACAAGGATAAGAACCCCAGAGGTGAATGCCACAATATAATCTAGTCACAGGTCGAGAAAAGTGACTCTTAGTAAGAATTTCCAGTAAGTTGGGTGCCCTTCTTGAGGTCATTAGTGGTCTGGGGCTTACACAAGCTGCAGTCTGTGTATCAGATGTCAAGATGTCCCAATGGTTCACCAAAACCCACCTCACCTGATTCCATCCAGTATTATATTCAGTGATGAATCTTAGAGTGTGATCCTGTGGACGTGGTTGAACCGAGAGGAGGGCATCCTGAGTCTGGGCTTTGGCTCGCAGGTATGCTCTAGAAATAGTCCTTCTGGGGTAACCCCTTTGTTGGAATCTTGAAGAAAGGGCCTTAGCATGTCTCCTGAAATTGAGATCAGGTGTACAATTATGGCGATCCCATAGGAATTGCCCCACAGGCACCCCTTCACGGGTGTGTAGGGGGTGGAAGCTCTGATACTGGAGCAGACTATTCATGGCCGTTGGCTTACGAAGGAGGTCAGTGGAGAGGCAATGGTCCTCCATCTTGATCTCCAAATCCAAAAAGGTCACCGATTCTGGTGACATGGTATGAGTTTATGGT
Source organism: Dendrobates tinctorius (assembly GCF_039654945.1). NCBI lineage: Eukaryota > Metazoa > Chordata > Amphibia > Anura > Dendrobatidae > Dendrobates > Dendrobates tinctorius. The sequence continues at coordinate 23,211,639 of NW_027361870.1, read as the reverse complement.
TTGTCTGTATGATCTATTATTTTGGGGCTGTATAAAATTGGACATGGGTACGGACAGTTGTTTTAATTGTTTTTAACTTAGTTTGCGTCTTTGTGCTGTTAATAAAGGATGATTTTTTGATATTCAAGTGTGCACTATTTACATGCAAGGGTCTTTTTTCTTACACTTTTATGATGACTGTTGGTTGCGCTCTTTTATGGTGACTGTCGGTTGCACTCTTTTATGATGACTGTCGGTTGTGCTCGTTTATAATTGTCAATTGCACTCTTTTATGGTGACTGTCAGTTGCGCTCTGTTATGGTAACTGACGGTTACGCTCTTTTATGATGACTGTCAGTTGTGCTCTTTCATGATGACTGTTGGTTGTGCTCTTTTATGATGACTGTCGGTTGTGCTCTTTTATAATGACTGTCGGTTGCGCTCTTTTAAAATGACTGTCGGTTGCGCGCTTTCATGATGACTGTCGGTTGTGCTCTTTTATAATGACTGTCGGTTGTGCTCTTTTATAATGACCGTCGGTTGCGCTCTTTTATAATGACTGTCGGTTGCGCGCCATTCATGATATTCCTGGTTCCCTCCATCTCGGAATGTATGTTCCGCCCTTTACCCTCTCCCTTTTGGTGTGTGTCCTGTCTTTTCGTCTTTAGTCATAAAGTTATGCTTTTATTATAGTACTGCCAGATATTTGCTGAATCAATGTAATTGTTTTTCTTCTCTTTTGATTTGAAATGTAACTGTCTATGTTGATTTGTCAAAAATTAATAAAATGTTAATAAAAATTTACAGTTTAAAAAATGTTGCATTTTCATTCTTTAGCCTTTTTTGGTTCTGGACAATCTCAAAGAGGTGTCTCTATTTAAATTGAAGTCTATGCTAAGTTCATTTGTTTCATCAAATATTGGTGAATAACTCCTTTAATATTGGAAATAGATAGTGTAAATTGTCACAGATCACAGACCTAATAGTTGTTTTTCGTTTGTATCTGGATCTTTGGTGAAATGCAACAAACCTTTATACACCTCTGAAGCCCTGACTACTTTGTTACCAGAATGGTTTTATTCCAGGGAGAGGATCTGATTAAGTTGAGGAAAGTGTTTGCAAATATGCAACTAGGAGAAGGAGCCACCGCCCCATCCTGGCATCAAATGCCACAAAGTCTTGGAGAAGTAGGAGTTCTTATGTAGGGTACTGGAGAAGTTCAAACTATTATATACAGTGGGGCAAAAAAGTATTTAGTCAGTCAGCAATAGTGCAAGTTCCACCACTTAAAAAGATGAGAGGCGTCTGTAATTTACATCATAGGTAGACCTCAACTATGGGAGACAAACTGAGAAAAAAAAATCCAGAAAATAACATTGTCTGTTTTTTTTTCATTTTATTTGCATATTATGGTGGAAATAAGTATTTGGTCAGAAACAAAATTTCATCTCAATACTTTGTGATATATCCTTTGTTGGCAATGACAGAGGTCAAACGTTTTCTGTAAGTCTTCACAAGGTTGCCACACACTGTTGTTGGTATGTTGGCCCATTCCTCTATGCAGATCTCCTCTAGAGCAGTGATGTTTTTGGCTTTTCGCTTGGCAACACGGACTTTCAACTCCCTCCAAAGGTTTTCTATAGGGTTGAGATCTGGAGACTGGCTAGGCCACTCCAGGACCTTGAAATGCTTCTTACGAAGCCACTCCTTCGTTGCCCTGGCGGTGTGCTTTGGATCATTGTCATGTTGAAAGACCCAGCCACGTTTCATCTTCAATGCCCTTGCTGATGGAAGGAGGTTTGCACTCAAAATCTCACGATACATGGCCCCATTCATTCTTTCATGTACCCGGATCAGTCGTCCTGGCCCCTTTGCAGAGAAACAGCCCCAAAGCATGATGTTTCCACCACCATGCTTTACAGTAGGTATGGTGTTTGATGGATGCAACTCAGTATTCTTTTTCCTCCAAACACGACAAGTTGTGTTTCTACCAAACAGTTCCAGTTTGGTTTCATCAGACCATAGGACATTCTCCCAAAACTCCTCTGGATCATCCAAATGCTCTCTAGCAAACTTCAGACGGGCCCGGACATGTACAGGCTTAAGCAGTGGGACACGTCTGGCACTGCAGGATCTGAGTCCATGGTGGCGTAGTGTGTTACTTATGGTAGGCCTTGTTACATTGGTCCCAGCTCTCTGCAGTTCATTCACTAGGTCCCCCCGCGTGGTTCTGGGATTTTTGCTCACCGTTCTTGTGATCATTCTGACCCCACGGGGTGGGATTTTGCGTGGAGCACCAGATCGAGGGAGATTATCAGTGGTCTTATATGTCTTCCATTTTCTAATTATTGCTCCCACAGTTGATTTCTTCACTCCAAGCTGGTTGGCTATTGCAGATTCAGTCTTCCCAGCCTGGTGCAGGGCTACAATTTTGTTTCTGGTGTCCTTTGACAACTCTTTGGTCTTCACCATAGTGGAGTTTGGAGTCAGACTGTTTGAGGGTGTGCACAGGTGTCTTTTTAGACTGATAACAAGTTTAAACAGGTGCCATTACTACAGGTAATGAGTGGAGGAAAGAGGAGACTCTTAATGAAGAAGTTACAGGTCTGTGAGAGCCAGAAATCTTGATTGCTTGTTTCTGACCAAATACTTATTTCCCACCATAATATGCAAATAAAATGAAAAAAAAAACAGACAATGTGATTTTCTGGATTTTTTTTTCTCAGTTTGTCTCCCATAGTTGAGGTCTACCTATGATGTAAATTACAGACGCCTCTCATCTTTTTAAGTGGTGGAACTTGCACTATTGCTGACTGACTAAATACTTTTTTGCCCCACTGTAATTCGCCCCAAGCCAGAGGGACAAGATGCTGACACGTCCTCTCCACTCATCTCGCAGTATTTTGCCTTGCTTATTGTACTGCTTACACTTAAAAATCAAGTAACATAAGGAAATTATGGGTTTTGGCAGTGGTGGGGAGGGGGATAAATAGGAATCTATTCAGATGATATTCTGTTGTCTTTGTCAGAGATTTGGAAATCTCTCCAATGGACCATAGAGATGATCGGTTCTTTTTGGTGCCCACTCTGGCTTGGATAGCACTGTATTAAATGGTTTTTATTAACACTTGATGAAAAAATCAGACAAATGTGAAGACAATTACAGATTTTAGTAAAAAGAAGTTTATTTAGGGAAGTTGTAAGTTTTGCTTCACTTAACATTATATTGTTAGTAAGGAAGTTATGACAGAAGATTTCGGTATGGATGAAGCTGCCGTTATCTAATGTATAGAAAAGCCCTGATTAACATGATGGTCTCTCGCCTCTAGTTCTTTATGTCCTCACTGTCTGCCCAGTATGGGTGAATGAGAGAATTATCAAATTAATAGAAACATCCTGATTTGGTGGCGAGGAAGGGAGAGAATAAAAATAAATACTGTATATACTCGTGTATAAGATTTTCAGCCCATTGTTTTGGGCTGAAAGTCCCCCTCTCGGCTTATACACGGGTCATATACCTGGGGCTCGGCGGGGAGGGGGAGCGGGGGTGTCAGAGATCATACTTACCTGTCCTGCCGCGGTCTCTGCAGCCTCGCTCGCTTCTCCACTGTCTCCCTTCCTGTCTTCAGCAGTCGCGTGGTGCCGCTCATTACCACTCATGAATATGCGCATATTCATGAGTTGTAATAAGCGGTAACACGTGACCGCTGAAATCAGGAAGGGAGACAGTGGAGAAGCGAGGCTGCAGAGACTGCGGCAGGATGGGTGAGTATAGCGATATTCACCTGTTCCCCGGTCCATCGCTGCTCACCACTGTTTCTGCTGCATCCTGTGTCAGTGACATTTAGGCAGCAGGGGGCGTGGTGACGTGGTTAGTGCGCGCCGGCCCTCTGCTGGCTGAACAGTCATTGACACAAGAAGCGGCAGAAAGCGGCGATGGCCCCAGGAGAGGTGAGTATGGCTTTTTTTTGCAGCATATGGGGGCATATTCTGTGGAGCAGCATATGGGGGCTTAGTCTATGGAACAGCATATGGGGCATATTCTATAGGCCAGCATATGGGGGCATATTCTATTGGGCAGCATATGGGGGCATAGTCTATGGCGCAGCATATGGGGGGCATAGTTTATGGAGCAGTATATGGGGGCATAGTCTATGGAGCAGTATATGGGGGCATATTCTATAGGGCAGCATATGGGGGGCATATTCTATGGAGCAGCATATGGGGGCATAGTCTATGGAGCAGTATATGGGTGTTAGGAGTCAGGTTCCTGCGTCTGCTCTGCAGGAATCCAGACACTTACTTTCTGCGGTCTCTTGCTCTTTATCTACCGCAGAGGGCTAAGTCACTCTGTCCTCCTACTGAGCATGCTCATGAGACGGTTTCCCATTGGAGATCGGGAGTCATGTGCTCAGGTCCTACTCCAGATCTCATTGGTCCATCTAGGAGATCTGGAAGCTTCCGGAAGGTCCCGGCTGCTATAAAAGCGCGCATGGCCGTTCCGCCATGCGCTAGTATAGACTCTACTGCTATGTGTGAATGGTGACGGATGTATGATTCTGGTGACTGACTTATTATGAAACCCCTTCCCTCTGATATTACGCATGTGGTTAGGGAATTAGTTCAGTAGTCTGCGCCAGTCAGTGGCAAGCCTTAGGCCACTGTGCACACCGCACCTCTGCGCTAGCATCCGACATAGCGCCTGCTTTGTAGCTGTGTCATCCAGCGGCAGTGTCCTGCGCCGCGCTGCAGTTGCAGCCCTTCCTGGCGTTCGCAGTAGCGACGCCGCACACGCGGTAGGTCTAGACGGACGCAGCCCCTCTGTCTTAGTTCCTGCTCCTGTGACCTTATACTGTGTGTGCATTTACCTGAGGCCTGTGACTCTAACAGACTCAGCCTTTTTGTATGTTTTTGTTGTGGCGCCTCTGTGTGTGAACAGACCCCGCTCTGCACACTTCGGGTGAAGTTGAACCCATGCGCATTATATCGCCATATTGCTCGTCTGCCATTACTCAGCAGCGGTTGTAATACCTACAGCACGGTGGGCCCCGAGCGGCAAACGCACTTTATTATTATTTTTATTTAATGCGTTCCGCCATTCCTAACAATGGGGGAATAGTCTACGGAGCAGTATATGGGGGCATAGTCTATGGGGCAGCATATGGGGGGCTTAAACTATGGAAAAAGCATATGGGGGCATAATCTATGGAGCAGCATATGGAGGCATATTCTATGGAGCAGCATATGGGGGCATAAACTATGGAGCAGCATATGGGGGCATAAACTACGGAGCAGCATATGGGGGCATAGTCTATGGATTCCACCCTCGGCTTATACATGAGTCAATAAGTTTTCCCAGTTTTTTGTGGCAAAATTAAGGGGTCGGCTTATACACGGGTCAGCTTATACACGAGTATATATGGTATCTTTTTTAAGTTTCAGACAGAAGGAAGCTTGGCCGCCTGCTATTTCCACAAATATCTCTGGGCAGCCCAATTACTTACATTTCAGGATTTCTGACTTTGAAAGATTTTTACAAAATAAGAGAAAAGGGAGATTTTGGACCATTTATGAATACTTAGAATCAGGGGTTTTGTTTCATGGATTTTTAAGAAGATGTCCAATATTATAATCTTGGAACTATACATGGGAATCTATAGAGAAGATATTAAATATTAACATGGCAATCGGATGCACATCATCATGGGATAATATGTATATAAATATATAGAAAAAAGAGGGGGAGAAGCCAGCGCTGCTTGTGGTCAGAACGTAATACATAAAGTGTGAAAACACACATTGGTTTCTATCTGTATTCAAAAATGAGACATTTAGCAAAAAATTGATCAATTGTTTGAGCTACCCCGCCATGTCAAGGCAGTCTCGTATGGGGAGTCCTACTCTACGTTTTTTATGTTCGCTGTGCCATTGCGGCCTCCTAAATGTATAAAAGCAAGACCTCATTACATGCACACTGTACCTCAAGCATTTCAGAATCGCTCCTATGGCACCAGAGAGGACAAGCGCAGATAAAGGTTAGCCAGGTCCATGCAGACATTTCAGGTCCAACCTCCACACTGCCTGACTAGCACCACAGATAAAGGACGATCCAGGCCCAGATACAGGTGCTTAATCAAATAAAGCCTAGGGCAGGGCAGGGCTGCTGTTAATGTGAACAGCAGCCTAGATCAATCACTAAGAAAACAGAAAGAATGACCCAGCGCGCACGGCTACAGTGGTGGTCAGCCACAAAACCAATATCAAGAAAAAAGAGGGGGAGAAGCCAGTGCTGCTTGTGGTCAGAACGTAATAATTAAAAAAGATTTGAAAGATTTTTACAAAATAAGAGAAAAGGGAGATTTTGGACCATTTATGAATATTTAGAATCAGGGGTTTTGTTTCATGGATTTTTAAGAAGATGTCCAATATTATAATCTTGGAACTATACTTGGGAATCTATAGAGAAGATATTAAATATTAACATGGCAATCGGATGCACATCATCATGGGATAATATGTATATAAATATATGTATCTATAATACCACCGGAGATATGTCCTGTCTGAAGCCTCCGGTGCCTGCGCAGTGTTGCGCAGGAGTCAGTGCATGCCACATGGCGTCATTATCTCCAGGCTTTTTCAACAGCAGTGAAGAGAGAGAGATGCCATTTTTATTCGACTGTCAAATAAATTGCACTGAACCGTAAACAGTGCTCACGCACTGGTCATAGTCGCAGCATGCGCTGACTGAGGAGACAAAATGATCTTTATTTTCCCCGCCAGCATTCGGTTTCGGTCATGTCGCCAGTTCAGTATCTGCTCTGAGCATACAGAACGGCCACTGTGACCGCGCCCGACCCTGACTGACACTGGCTCTACATTGAGGTCGGGGGTCAGTCAGGGCCCGGGGTGCGATTACAACGGCCGCTCTGTATACTCAGAGCAGTAACTGAATCGGCGCCTCCCCCGCCTCCATAACTGAAACCAAATGCTGGCGGGGAGAATAAAGTCAATTTCTCGCAGCTTCATTCTGCTGTGTGCAGGCGCCGGGCAGCATAATAATCCTGTTAATCTGCAGGTCAACAGCGCTATTTCTGGTGACAGGTTCCCTTTAACATAGCACAAAAATGTACCAATAAAAATGCTCACCCCCAGGTGTAGAACGGGTTCAATAGCTGGTATATACACTATATATATCTCTCATAGAGGAATTTGTTGACTGTTTTCCATTTGAAAAATAATTATCTAATAATAATAACCTTACATATAATATACAATATTATATAACATAATAAATATAATATTTATAAACCATGAAATATAGATTATTTGTATATTTCATCTTTAAGAAGATTAGTTGAGAGTAAGTAAAAAGTAAACATTACAAAGGCTGAAAATATATAAAACATAAGTGGGATCTCAATAAATCAAATAAAAAAATTGATCCACTTGAACCATTGGTTCTATTACTTTCATCAAATATTATACAGAATGAAGAAAAAAGGTGACAATACTTGTAAACTTTCTAAGAAACATTAAGAAATGGAAGAATTTAATTTATAATATTGGGAATTTCTATGTTTCTTTAGTGTGGGTTTATGGGTAGGAGTGGAGGAATTAGAAAAATTGTTTTTTTTCTTATTTCCTCCTGTATTGTATTTGTACAGTATGTTATGTATATTTAAATAAAGTTAGAAACAAAAACAGAACAATAGCAGAATTCCGATGATGTCACAGTTGGAATTCCGATGATGTCACAATTGGAATTCCGATGATGTCACAATTGGCTGGTCACTATGTAACTCTCAGTCATCCAGAGTTGCGTTGAGGGTTTTTGTAGGCGTTTGTGGAGAGAGGAGTGTTGTGAGTGACTTGTGCTAATATGATGCGAAAAAAGCGATTTAGAATCATAGAATCATAGAATCATAGAATCGTAGAGTTGGAAGGGACCTCCTGGGCCATCTGGTCCAACCCCCTGCTCAAAGCAGGATTCGCTAAATCATCCCAGTCAGATGTCTGTCCAGCCTCTGTTTGAAGACTTCCATTGAAGGAGAACTCACCACTTCTCGTGGCAGCCTGTTCCACTCATTGATCACTCTAACTGTCAAAAAGTTTTTTCTAATATCTAATCTGTGTCTCCTCCCATTCAGTTTCATCCCATTGCTTCTAGTCTTTCCTTGTGCAAATGAGAATAAAGTTGATCCTTCTAAAATGTGACAGCCCTTTAGATATTTGTAGACAGCTATTAAGTCTCCTCTCAGTCTTCTCTTTTGCAAACTAAACATTCCCAAATCCTGCAACCTTTCCTCATAAGACAGGGTTTGCAGACCGGTCACCATTCTGGTCGCTCTTTTCTGAACTTGCTCCAGTTTGTTGATGTCTTTTTTAAAATGTGGTGCCCAAAACTGGACACAATATTCCAGATGAGGTCTGACCAAAGAGGAGTAGAGGGAAATAATGACTTCACGTGATCTAGACTGTATGCTTCTGTTAATACATCCTAGAATTGCATTTGCCTTTTTTGCTGCTGCATCACACTGTTGACTCATATTCAGTCTGTGATCTATTAGTATACCCAAGTCTTTTTCACATGTGCTGTCACTTAGCCCTATTCCTCCCATTCTAGAATCATAGAATCATAGAATCGTAGAGTTGGAAGGGACCTCCTGGGCCATCTGGTCCAACCCCCTGCTCAAAGCAGGATTCGCTAAATCATCCCAGTCAGATGTCTGTCCAGCCTCTGTTTGAAGACTTCCATTGAAGGAGAACTCACCACTTCTCGTGGCAGCCTGTTCCACTCATTGATCACTCTAACTGTCAAAAAGTTTTTTCTAATATCTAATCTGTGTCTCCTCCCATTCAGTTTCATCCCATTGCTTCTAGTCTTTCCTTGTGCAAATGAGAATAAAGTTGATCCTTCTACAATGTGACAGCCCTTTAGATATTTGTAGACAGCTATTAAGTCTCCTCTCAGTCTTCTCTTTTGCAAACTAAACATTCCCAAATCCTGCAACCTTTCCTCATAAGACAGGGTTTGCAGACCGGTCACCATTCTGGTCGCTCTTTTCTGAACTTGCTCCAGTTTGTTGATGTCTTTTTTAAAATGTGGTGCCCAAAACTGGACACAATATTCCAGATGAGGTCTGACCAAAGAGGAGTAGAGGGAAATAATGACTTCACGTGATCTAGACTGTATGCTTCTGTTAATACATCCTAGAATTGCATTTGCCTTTTTTGCTGCTGCATCACACTGTTGACTCATATTCAGTCTGTGATCTATTAGTATACCCAAGTCTTTTTCACATGTGCTGTCACTTAGCCCTATTCCTCCCATTCTATATATGCTTTTTCCATTTTTATTGCCCAGATGTAGTACTTTGCATTTCTCCCTGTTAAAAACCATTCTGTTAGTTGCTGCCCACTTCTCCAGTTTATTTAAATCTTTTTGAATCCTCTCTCTCTCTTCTCTAGTATTAGCTATCCCTCCTAGCTTTGTGTCATCAGCAAATTTAATCAGTTTACCCTCAATTCCTTCATCTAAATCGTTGATAAAGATGTTGAACAATACAGGGCCCAGGACAGAGCCCTGTGGTACCCCACTTGAGACATTCTTCCAACTGGATGTGCAGCCATTTACGACCACTCTTTGGGTCCGATCACTAAGCCAGGTACTGTTTACCAGGTACTGTTCTCTGAATTAGGATTTATTTATTTTGATGTTGAGCCTCAGTCTTTGCTATTACATTTGCTTTTTTCATTTTTATTGCCCAGATGTAGTACTTTGCATTTCTCCCTGTTAAAAACCATTCTGTTAGTTGCTGCCCACTTCTCCAGTTTATTTAAATCTTTTTGAATCCTCTCTCTCTCTTCTCTAGTATTAGCTATCCCTCCTAGCTTTGTGTCATCAGCAAATTTAATCAGTTTACCCTCAATTCCTTCATCTAAATCGTTGATAAAGATGTTGAACAATACAGGGCCCAGGACAGAGCCCTGTGGTACCCCACTTGAGACATTCTTCCAACTGGATGTGCAGCCATTTACGACCACTCTTTGGGTCCGATCACTAAGCCAGTTATGAATTCACCTAACAGTTGCCTTGTCCATTCCATACTTAATCATTTTTTCAATAAGGATTGTATGAGAGACTTTGTCAAATGCTTTGCTGAAGTCAAGATATACTATATCTACAGCATTTCCTTGATCCACCCAATCAGTGATACCGTCATAGAAGGAAATTAAGTTAGTCTGACATGACTTATTTAAGCGAATTATAGTTCTCTCTGACAGCGAGGACAGCAGTGATGATGACGACTCCCATCAGGTGGGGATCATTTTATATTCTTAAATAACTAAAATATATTTTGGATAAAATTTCAAGAAAAAGATGGTGGGACCAAAAATATAGCTCCAAGTAGATAGTGTGATAATTTGGATCATGTTTGCAGAGTAAAGACTGCCCTCACTTGTAATATTTGTGACAATATGTCCATGTACAGGATACATAATAATATTATATGAAGACACAATTGTCACCACCATCCTATCCGCAGCTAACCATAAGTGTCCGGTACACCCGTCATATTCTGCACATGAAATAAGCACAGGCCAATGGAAACCACATTCATATCGGTGTCTACCTGTAATCATTGGAATATGGAGAAATATTATAGATTAGAGAGGTTCATGGTTATAGAATATATCTGACATGTTTGCCATTTTTTCAGTCTCATCGACGAAAGAGGCCAATTCCGAGGTCTTCAGGCCAAGATAACATCACTGGCTTCAATTCGGGCCCAACTCCGAGTTTACCAGGTACTGTTCTCTGAATTAGGATTTATTTATTTTGATGTTGAGCCTCAGTCTTTGCTATTACAATATTCTAATAAGAGATTTATGTTGTGTTACCTCCACAGATCTGATTTTACTATCTTCAGATGATCCGGACAGTACCACCTGGTAAGACACACGTCTCCTCAATTACTAAGTACATGATGGGGATTAATGATTAATGGTGGCTCATTACCTGTTACATTTAATTCACAGCTCCGATGACATCATTCTTATTGATGATGATGATGATTCCAATAGGGCAGGAACTTCCACGTATAATAGTAAGTTATCATTTCTAGATACCATCCGGGGTTATTGTAGAAAGAACACTGAATTTTCTGTACTGTCACAGATCAGTTTCCAAATGTAACAATTAAAGGCAAATTATAGAAGGGTCTGTGCATTTTTAAATTAAAGATAAATGAAAGGGTTAATCCTATTTCAGATATGCTTTATTGGTGTGGGTCCAATGTCTGGGTCACTTCCATATTGGGAGAACATTTCTTCTCAGACTTTGGTCAGGAACATTATTCAAACATTCACTGTAAAGTCAGGAATGGGATTAGGGGATCTCTTCTAATGGTGGCCGTGCACAGTGCGGGTCACTGTAGCTGAATGTGGTCTATCTCCCAAATTACATACAGTGGGGAAAAAAGTATTTAGTCAGTCAGCAATAGTGCAAGTTCCACCACTTAAAAAGATGAGAGGCGTCTGTAATTTACATCATAGGTAGACCTCAACTATGGGAGACAAACTGAGAAAAAAAAATCCAGAAAATCACATTGTCTGTTTTTTTTTTCATTTTATTTGCATATTATGGTGGAAAATAAGTATTTGGTCAGAAACAAAATTTCATCTCAATACTTTGTGATATATCCTTTGTTGGCAATGACAGAGGTCAAACGTTTTCTGTAAGTCTTCACAAGGTTGCCACACACTGTTGTTGGTATGTTGGCCCATTCCTCCATGCAGATCTCCTCTAGAGCAGTGATGTTTTTGGCTTTTCGCTTGGCAACACGGACTTTCAACTCCCTCCAAAGGTTTTCTATAGGGTTGAGATCTGGAGACTGGCTAGGCCACTCCAGGACCTTGAAATGCTTCTTACGAAGCCACTCCTTCGTTGCCCTGGCGGTGTGCTTTGGATCATTGTAATGTTGAAAGACCCAGCCACGTTTCATCTTCAATGCCCTTGCTGATGGAAGGAGGTTTGCACTCAAAATCTCACGATACATGGCCCCATTCATTCTTTCATGTACCCGGATCAGTAGTCCTGGCCCCTTTGCAGAGAAACAGCCCCAAAGCATGATGTTTCCACCACCATGCTTTACAGTAGGTATGGTGTTTGATGGATGCAACTCAGTATTCTTTTTCCTCCAAACACGACAAGTTGTGTTTCTACCAAACAGTTCCAGTTTGGTTTCATCAGACCATAGGACATTCTCCCAAAACTCCTCTGGATCATCCAAATGCTCTCTAGCAAACTTCAGACGGGCCCGGACATGTACAGGCTTAAGCAGTGGGACACGTCTGGCACTGCAGGATCTGAGTCCATGGTGGCGTAGTGTGTTACTTATGGTAGGCCTTGTTACATTGGTCCCAGCTCTCTGCAGTTCATTCACTAGGTCCCCCCGCGTGGTTCTGGGATTTTTGCTCACCGTTCTTGTGATCATTCTGACCCCACGGGGTGGGATTTTGCGTGGAGCACCAGATCGAGGGAGATTATCAGTGGTCTTGTATGTCTTCCATTTTCTAATTATTGCTCCCACAGTTGATTTCTTCACTCCAAGCTGGTTGGCTATTGCAGATTCAGTCTTCCCAGCCTGGTGCAGGGCAACAATTTTGTTTCTAGTGTCCTTTGACAGCTCTTTGGTCTTCACCATAGTGAAGTTTGGAGTCAGACTGTTTGAGGTTGTGCAGAGGTGTCTTTTTATACTGATAACAAGTTTAAACAGGTGCCATTACTACAGGTAATGAGTGGAGGAAAGAGGAGACTCTTAAAGAAGAAGTTACAGGTCTGTGAGAGCCAGAAATCTTGATTGCTTGTTTCTGACCAAATACTTATTTTCCACCATAATATGCAAATAAAATGAAAAAAAAACAGACAATGTGATTTTCTGGATTTTTTTTTCTCAGTTTGTCTCCCATAGTTGAGGTCTACCTATGATGTAAATTACAGACGCCTCTCATCTTTTTAAGTGGTGGAACTTGCACTATTGCTGACTGACTAAATACTTTTTTTCCCCACTGTATAGGGGTACACTGAATATTATATTAGGATATATTTCTTTGATGTTCCTCAGTTGCTGCTATTATAATATTCTAATAAGAGATTTATGTTGTGTTTCCTCTCAGATCTGACCTTACCAACTTCAGATGATCCGGACAGTTCCACCTGGTAAGACACACGTCTCCTCCATTACTAAGTACATGATGGGGATTAATGACTAATGGAGGCTCATTACCTGTTACATTTATTTCACAGCTCCGATGACATCATTATTATTAGTGACGATGACGATTCCAATACTGGAGACTCTTCCATATATAATGGTGAGTTATCATTTCTAGGTACAATCCAGGATTATGTTATTGTAGAAAGAACAATGGCTTTTCTCTACTGTCACCGGTTATTTTCCAAATCTAATAACTAAGCGCAAATCACAGACGGGTCTGTGCCTTTAACCCTTTAGGGACTGGTTAATTTTTAGTTTTTATACTTTTATCTTTTCCTCTTCTTCTTTGAGACATATCTTTTTTTTATTTCCACCCACACTACCATATGAGGACTTGTTTTTAGTGCAATGAGATGTTCTTTTCAATGACGCAATTTATAATACCACATAATGTATTGGAAAATGGAAAAAAAATCCAAGTAAGGGAAAATTGCAAAAAACCCTATCATTCTGGATTTGTTTATGTTTTAATTTTCATGGCCTTAATTGTAAAATTAAAATGGAAATATGATTCTCCAGGTCAGTGTGATTACCGTATGTCTATATCAAGCCTTCTAAGTTTTTCCTTTTAAGTGTCAAAAAAAATCTGAAATTATTAATATATTTGATTTTGTCACCATTTTCTGAGATCTGTAACATTTTTATTTTGCTGCTGATGGAGCCGTTTGAAGGCTTGTTTTTTTATAGGGCGACCTGATGTTTTTGCTGATACTATCTTATTGCATTTTTTGATGAGTTGCAGAAAGCAAAAAACACAATTTTGGCATTTTGATTTATTTTCACTTTACAGCATTTATTATTTTTTCTCTGTAGCATGGATCTGCATTTAGGACTTGTCTGATTACAAATTTTCACTCTTCCATATTTCTGTACAGATAATTTCCCATCTGAGGAGAGCTCCGCTACAGAGGAGAGGTGAGTTATGTCGGATGCATCTACCTCTATATAAAACCATAAACTAAGTAAGATGTTTCCTGTGGATTTATATATGATTCCTTATCTTTCCCAGGACACCACTATGTAACATCCCCGACTGTTTCCTGGAAGACATTATTTCTCCTACTTCCATCTACGTTACCAACTTCCAGGGAACAAAGGAGGAGCTGGTGGAGCGACTGTACAATCTGTACAACAGGACAGTCTTCGAGAATAAGGTATCACATCTTATCATCGGTATCTGGACGACACATGACTTATCCATTATTTTTTCTCTTCAAACAATCATTTCTATCATTCTAACCTTCTGAAGGACACCCTATCCCCTTTGTAATGGTTGTGAAACTTAGTTATTGAATATCTCAGGTAAAAATCACTTTGATAAATGCCATCACCCTCTTCTTATCTGTGAGATGAATGGAGACCTTACATGATCCACCAGTCAGAGATATACAGATTAGCATCATTTGGCTTGTACTTCACAGGATTTTTACATATGTATGTATATATATATATATATATATATATATATATAATTATATATATGACAATTTTGAAAAAGGTCATTTTATTATTGTTCTCACATCTTTGACCTCTCTGAAGACCCCATGCCCCACACAAGGAGATCAGCGCTGTGAATCACACATGAAAGTCGGGTACTTTGGAAGATTGGGGTCACAGAGTTTACAGATTTAGTGAAATTTCTTTCCTTTATTTTAGCTCCCTGAGAAAATGGACATTGTGTGGAGCAAGAGACTGACATCAGCAGCCGGCCAATGCAGCCCAAAGCTGGAGAACGACCGCCGCTTCTCAGTTATTGAGCTTTCTGAGAAAGTCTGTGATTCTGCCGGTAGGTTTCACATCACACCCATCCTGCGGCTTCATAAGAAAACCTGTATACAGAGCCAAAAACTGCTGCTTGTGATGTAATACATCTTATAAATTCATCGTACATGCTGTCATAAGAAAAACTATGTACACCCTCTTTAAATTCTTAATTTTTAAATATTAGGACAAAATAAAAAAAAGCACCAATTCCTTAGAGGGTCTTAAAAGTTAGAAAATACCATCTCAGAAAGTAATATGATAAATAATACAGCATAATTATTTATCAAAAAGTATGCCAAAATGCAAAAGGTGTGATAAAATAAGTACACCCCTGCTGAAACTTCAAGTTATTGCTGACAAAGATGATTCTAAAATCTAGCAATTCATGGGGTGTACTTATTTTTCACTCTCTGTTTCTGCATTTTGAAGTAGTCATTGGTAAGTAAATAATGGCACGGTTGATTTGTCACGTGATGTTCATCTCAGGACTCATTTATCTCATGTGAAGACGTTTTAAGGACGAGATATTTTATATTATATCTTGGTATATAACACCAAAAAGTTCAAACAGGGTGTACTTAGATTTTCTCATGCCTCTATAAACTCTTATTATAGTGCGAGTACAATGGACACTTGCGCACGAGATGTGCCATGCTGCTTGTTGGATCATCGACGGTGATGACAGACCCATCCATGGTCCATTATGGCAAAGTTACGCAAGAAGGGTAACTGAAATCCATCCCGAGGTGCCAGAAGTGACAGAAACTCACAATTTTATCATCAACTATAAGTACAACTACGAATGCACCCAGTGTGATAACGAGTAAGTGGATTTTATGATTTATCTCCTCATTAAACACAATCACTGCGGAGACGTCCGTGCGGTTCTGTTGGTAGAATGCTTCTATACTTTACTACTATCAGAGCGGACTGACCTCGGAGCCGTAGGGTTTAGGATGTTACATGCTATATTTTCTGTGCTGGGGCCAGATCTTAAGATATTGGTTCCAATTTGTTCCTTTTAATATAATCCATGGTATTAATAAATGTTCATTCCACTCCGGTAACCAATATTCCAATATTCCTGTTATCATTGCAGAATTGGGCGATTTAAAAAAATAGCTGACAATAAATGTTACTGCCGCGAGTGCGGAGGACGATTACGTCAAGTTTCCGTCAGCTAAACATGTAAGTATTCTTCAGAATATTTAGTCTCTAATTTTGTTTCTTTATAAATTAAAGTTCAGACACTTTTATATATTTTCCCTGAGTAGCGAGACAATGAATATCTGTGTTCATCACCAGCAATTAGCAGTAAATATCCGGAATCCGTTCTCATAGGGTACCAGATAAACCCTGGTTACATTTTCCATAACTTGCTGGATATGGAATGATTGACAATTCCCAGCATCTATCTACAATGCTTTGGAAATCCTCCTATATTTTCAGTCTTAGTTGGATGTAATTATTTTCTTTATATTTTCAGGTTCACTATTTGAACATTGAGACAGATCCAGATATTGTCATCTCATCTACCTGTGATGGAGGTAAGAACGAATCCTCCACTATCATCAGCAATCAGTAATAAGTTATGTTATAAAATAGTGAGAATCCTAAGTCTCTTATTTAGTCTCTTATTGCCTTGTATTTTAACGTTTAAACTCTTTTATATACTTTGACTTTTTTGCACCTTGTAGGGAGACAATCATTTTACGCTTCCATCAGAAGCAACTAACAGCAAACATTCAGAATCCACCTATTCTGATTGACAGAAAGCTTCCGCCATGTATTTTCCAGGTAAATATTTCTGTGGTTTTCCTCCATTTATATATGTTCTTCATGTCAATCATTCTTGTTTCCAAGAAGAGCAGCAGCGAGGACATGATAGTGTAAGAAAGGTGTAATAATAGAAGAAATGCAATATAGTCTTTGTTACTGTATATAATTCTAATAAATGTTATTTTTTCTTGCTGCACAATTTATGATTTCAGGTTGAAAAAGGAAGGAGACGGTGAGGGTTATCAGCCTACTGACGCAGAAGAACCGCCATCACACAATCTGACATACGAGGTGAGTCCCTCAAACATTACATGGCACATAGATCTATTGTGAATACACTCACCAGAGTCTTATGCTTGATATTGCATTTTTCTATCATAATACTAATATTGGCAACTTCCTTTTTTCAATTTCCAAATTGGCTCTTTTTTGTAGACAATATATAATTTAATATTTCAGGTCTATTTCAACTTCAGCTGATGACCAGAAATATAATGTTGACGTTGCCTTTGCTTTAGTTTGTTACATTTGATAACCA
Source organism: Dendrobates tinctorius (assembly GCF_039654945.1). NCBI lineage: Eukaryota > Metazoa > Chordata > Amphibia > Anura > Dendrobatidae > Dendrobates > Dendrobates tinctorius. Next base: position 23,194,296 of record NW_027361870.1, on the reverse strand, counting down.
GTATATATGGCCGTTTTTTTAAACACTTCTTTTAATTGTTTTCAGATTAATGAGAAATCGCTTCTGTACAGGCATGAAACATCTTGGAAGAAAGAGGTGAATACCTGCACCGACCTGTGCAGAGAACATGAGCAGATGCAGTTTCCGAGACCGGGAGAATCTCTACATGTGTTTTTGTCAGCGCTGTCCAGAGACTGATTTGGCGTTGGACATTTGAACAATAGTAGTCATAAATTATTTGATTTCTTTTCTCATTGTTCTGAGTGAAATATAAGAACCATTAAAGACATACAGTAAATATATTAATTCTTTCTAGTTTTGGATTTTTGTTATGAAAATTCATGGCTTTTGCTAAACATACAGCAATCAATATAAACCAAAATTATGGAGAGCCACCTCGGGCTAAAGTGAGGGAAGGAAACCCCTACATGATTAAAAGATATATTTATTAGAAAATAATCAAAAATACTTACAATTCACGGTAACTCCAAAAGAAAGGATGAATGACATTAACAGATGTAGTAACCCAACAACAGATACAGATATATGAGCCTGTTTACAATAAGAAATACAGGATACATTGACCCAAGTATAGGTCAAAGTCCATACTGTATACAAGACACCACCACAACATATTAAGATCTATAGCTCACAATGACCTTACAATTAGAAAATGGTTATGGTGATGTCAACAATTATTCTTAGTAAAATATGGTTACCCGATAAAGGTATTATAGTGCATAGTGCAAATAAGTATACAGTTGTACTCAAAAGTGATTGCCTCATTCCTGATTTCCTATCCTTGTTTGTCACACTTAAATATTTCAGATCAGCAAACAAATTTAAGTATTAGACTCAGATAACACAAGTAATCACAAAATGCAATTTTTAAATGAAGGTCTTTATTATTAAGGGAATGCTGCCACAACTGTTCTCGATCAAGAAATCACTTAAATAGGACCTGTCTCACAGAGTGAAGTAGACCATAACATCCTCAAAATTATATATATATTAGTATATATGCAGATAATAATGTACCCGGATGAGTATAACACATATCACAAAGACAAACTAACACAAAGACATAATTTCCAAAAAAAGGTCACTGAGTATATTAGAGTAGCATAGTTATCTGCTGTGTTACATCATGACCATTGCGCCCCAATGCGTGTTTTGCCCAGAGTGTGCATCTTTATCATCAAGAAAAGTACTCTTATATACAGGTGCTTCTCACAAAATTAGAATATCATCAAAAAGTTAATTTATTTCAGTTCTTCAATACAAACAGTGAAACTCATATTATATAGAGTAATTACAGAGTGATCTATTTCAAGTGTTTATTTCTGCTAATATTGATGATTATGGCTTACATCCAATGAAAACCCAAAAGTCATTATCTTAGTAAATTATAATAACAAAAAAACACCCACAGAGGTTTCCTAAGGGTTTAAAAAGGTCCCTGACTTGTGCTGACTTGACATTGCCACACTCCACAAGGAGGCTAAGCCACAAAAGGTCATTGCTAAAGAAGCTGGCTGTTCACAGAGTGCTGTATGCAAGCATATTAATGGAAAGTTGAGTGAAAGGAAAAAGTGTGGTAGAAAAAGGTGCACAAGCAACCGGGATAACCGCAGCCTTGAAAAGATTGTTAAGAAAAGGACATTCATCAATTTGGGGAGATTCACAAGGATTGGACTGCTGCTGGAGTCATTGCTTCAAGAGCCACCACTGTTATGATTGGGTCACCGAGGAGGAAAACAAGACCAAGCTAAGCCACAGAAAACCACAGAGGTTGGTAACTAAGCGGATTGCAGACCCCTGATCCTATCCACACAACTAGCAGTAGCCATGGAGCATACCTACGATGATTCTAGACGCCGCAACGCAGCCAGAGAACTAAATATGCCTAAAGCAAGAAAAAGGGAAATCTAAACTCCCCCAGAGCAGACCCCAAAGGAATAGATAGCCCCCAAACATGTATTGTCGGTGAGACAAGATGAAAACACAAACACAGGTAGGAAAATAGGCTGAGCAAATGATGGGGCCTACACTAACTAGAAAGGACAGGAAAGGAAAGATACTGTCTGCAATCCGCCAAAAAACCCTGCAAAAATGTCCCAACACTTCTGATAGCAAAAAAAACCCTGAAGTCACTAGACTTTACCCACTATATCAGCACTCTAGCATATTCTGAAAACAGAGCAAAAAGAGGCCAATCTAATAAGGGACAAAAAGCAAACTGGCACAAACAGTAACATAAGAATGGAAATTCAGCACAGCCCCAGCCGGGGCTGGCTGACCACACAAGACTGAATAGGAAAAAACAAATCAAATGTGAACAATAGCAAAGAACACTTAGCTTGAGAAGGCAGGGACTGAACTGGAAACTCAGACCTCAGGAGGCAGGAAAAATCACCAGCAGGGGCTAGAGGGAGTCGGCTGTCTTAAATCCAGTCAGAGACTCCAGACGTCCAATCGTCGTCCTCATTATCAGGTGGCAGGTCTCTGTTAATTAGATCAGCTTCATTACCTCCTGCAACCACCAGAGGGAGCCCGTAAAAAGAACTCACGACTCCTCTGTCAATACAACCAGTTCCACCACCCTCACCAGCAACCAGAGGCAGACCAGAAAGGGAATTCACAACACACCACACACAGACGTATCCAGAACATGGGCTACAAGTGTCACATTAATTGTGGCAAGCCACTGATGACCAATAGACAATGTCAGAAGCGTCATACCTAGGCCAAGGAGAAAAAGTACTGGACTGTTGCTGTGTGGTCCAAGGTGTTGTTTTCAGATGAAAGTAAATTTTGCATTTCATTTGGAAATCAAGGTCCCAGAGTCTGGAGTAAGAGTGGAGAGGCAGACAATCCAAGCTGCTGGAGGTCTAGTGTGAACTTTCCACAAGCAGTGATGGTTTGGGGAGCCATGTCATTTGCTGGTGTAGGTCCACTGTGTTTTATCAAGACCAGATACAAAGAGAAACTGGGAAAAGAAAAACTGCAATAGGGTCTTACCCAATGACAATGGGGTGTCAGGAAAAGGGAGATACACTCACCTTGCTGAGTTGCTAGATAGCAACTCACAAATGGCATGTAACAGCTGCTGCACAGATACCGGTCGGGAAGACGGCCACAGGTATAAAAGAAAGACAAACGCTCGTCTTTCTTTTATCAAGACCAAAGTCAGCTCAGCCGCCAGCCATGAAATTTTAGAGCACTTCATGCTTCCCTCTGCCGACAAGCTTTTTGGAGATGGAAATTTCATTCTCCAGCAGGACTTGGCACCTGTCCACATTGCCAAAAGTACAAATACCTGGTTTAAAAACAACAGTATCACTGTGCTTGATTGGCCAGCAAACTCACCTCAACTTAATCCTATAGAGAATCTATGTGGTATTGTAAAGAGGAAGATGAGAGACACCAGACCCAACAATGCAGATGAGCTGAAGGCTGCTATCAAAGCAACCTGGGCTTCCATAACACCTCAGCATTGCCACGGGCTGATCGCCTCCATGCCACCCTGCATTGATGCAGTAATTGATGCAAAAGGAGCCCCGACCAAATATTGAGGGCATTTACTGAACATACATTTCAGTAGGACAACATTTTGGATTTTAAAATCATTTTTCAAGTTGGTGTTATAAAGTATTCTAATTTACTGAGATAATGAGTTTTGGGTTTTTATTTGCTGTCAACATTAACAGAAATAAACACAATACTTATTACTTACTTACTATTACTGTTTGTAATGACTCTATATTATACGAGTTTCACTTTTTGCACTGTAGAACTGAAATAAATTAACTTTTTGATGATATTCTACTTTTGTGAGAAGCACCTGTATATACAGCAGTCTCGGCGTCTCCTGTCTGATGTATACGGCCGATTTTCTACTGCTTGTGTTCTATAAATAAAATGGGAGCAGTGATAAATTTCCTACTGTGAGGATACCCACTGTGTCATATACATCTGTGTTCTGTACGACTTACTGCTGTGAGTTCTTTACAAAACTTATCATCGCAAAGAGTCGTCTGCACTCCAGACCAACACAAATCTGGAAAAGCAGTTATGGGTAGCAACATCATCCATACCACCTAACATCACACGTCGCACCAAAGCCAAGCAGTTCTAGGCATCACATTAGTGGTGAGTTGATTACATGTCTGACCAAGTATAGCAGGGTGATTTTGAAGTTGATAATTTTGTACGGCCCCTGAAGGATGGTATAAATATTCAAATGGACCTTGGCAGAAAAAAGGTTTCCCACCCCTGTATTATAGGCTTTCTTTTAGTTCCCCTCGTCCTTACGCATAAGCTTGACCAAAGGCTACAGATAAGCTAGGAATGGCATAAGGCAACACTAGTTTTAATCCTTCTGTCCCAGTTCAGCAACCTGCAGAGAAACCAGTACAGATTGGCTCTAAAAAAACATTCCCTGATTAATCAGCATGACAAAATGTATTGGGTCTCGATTTCTGCTATGGGGATTAATTAAATTCCTAACCCAACAGGGTAAAGTCCAAAAACTGAGAAACTATTCTCCTCAGATTCCTCCAAAGTTAGGAGCTTCAGCAACAGTCTACGCAGGAGCTGCAGCAATAAAACCGGTAGCAACATTTTTAGCCATACCTATTGCAAAGTTAGGATGTTTTTGGTAATGCTACTGCTTTGATAGAATTAAAAAAAAGAAAGTTTTTGAAGATGTGACATAGCCTTTGAAGGGAATCTGTCACAGGTTTTTCCTACCCAGTCTCAGAGCAGCATAATGTAGGAATAGAGACCCTGATTCAGTGATATGTCACTTTATTTACTGTGTGCTGCAATTTTGAAACAATCACAGTTTTCTCTGCTACAGATCTAGCAGTGCTGTGAATGCTAAGCCCTGCGTAGCCCCCACCACACCACGGAGGAGCAGCTTTAGCTGTTGACTAGGAGGCACGAGGCAGTTAGTCCTGTAGTGATCTTCTGCTAAAAACTGATTTTATTGAAAGACCAACACACAACCTAGTAAGGGACTCATCGCTGGAATCAGGGTCTCAACATGCTCCTCTCATATTATGTAGCAAAACACCTGCTGACCAGAGATGAGTGAATACATTTGAGCAAAACTGAATTCTACTAAAATTTTGCAAAAAATCCCACAGATTTTGTGTAATTTGATATCTTGCGGATTCTGCAAAATGGCTCACCTCTCCAACTCCTCCACTACACCCCGCCACCCATCCAGACGTCTCACACTGTGCCAGATTTTCGGGTGTCATGGCGGAGGAACCAGAGAGGTCAGCGCAGTGTGAGTATAACAGTTTGAATTTTTTTTTACATATTACATTTATTCTGCTGTGTGGTTGAAAAAGACCCCAGAGTCTAATAAAGGCCATTAAATTATTCTCGGAGAATAACTTGCATCATCATGTATTGCAAAATCTTAAACTTAACCCCTTTACCCCCAAGGGTGGTTTGCAAGTTCATGACCGGGCCAATTTTTACAATTCTGACCACTGTCCCTTTATGAGGTAATAACTCTGGAACACTTCCATGGATCCTAGTGAGTCTGACACTGTTTTCTCGTGACATATTGTACTTCATGTTAGTGGTAAAATTTCATTCATATAACTTGCGTTTATTTGTGAAAAAAAAACGGAAATTTGGCGAAAATTTTGAAAATTTTGCAATTTTCCGACTTTGAATTTTTATGCCCTTAAATCACAGAGATATGGCACTCAAAAAACTTAATAAGTAACATTTCACATATGTTTACTTTACATCAGCACAATTTTGGAGCCAAAATTTTTTTTTGTTAGGAAGTTGTAAGGGTTAAAATTTGACCAGCGATTTCTCATTTTTGCAACACCATTTTATTTTTACGGACCACATCACATTTGAAGTCACATTGAGGAGTCTATATGATAGAAAATACCCAAAACTGACACCATTCTAAAAACTGCACCCCTCAAGGTGCTCAAAACCACATTCAAGAAGTTTATTAACCCTTCAGGTGTTTCACAGGAATTTTTTGAATGTTTAAAAAAATGAACATTTAACTTTTTTTCACAAAATAATTACTTCAGGTCCAATTTGTTTTATTTTACCAAGGGTAACAGGAGAAATTGGAATGGAAAAGTTATTGTGCAATTTCTCCTGAGTACGCTGATAACTGACATGTGGGGGGGGGCCACTGTTTCGGCGCATGGCAGAGCTCATAAGGGAAGGAGCGCCGTTTGACTTTTTCAATGCAAAATTGGCTGGAATTCAGATCGGACGCCATGTCACGTTTGGAGAGCCCCTGATGTGCAAAAAAGTGGAAACCCCTCACAAGTGACCCCATTTTGGAAACTAGACCCCCCAAGGAACTTATCTAGATATGTGGTGAGAACTTTGAAAACTCAAGGGCTTCACAGAAGTTTATAAGGTACAGCCGTACAATTAAAAAATCATATTTTTTCCACAAAAATGATCTTTTCACCCCCAATTTTTATTTTCCCAAAGGTAACAGGACCCTAAAAGTTATTGTGCAATTTGTCCTGAGTACGATGATACCCCACATGTGGGGGTAAACCACTAATTGGGCGCATGGCAGAGCTCGGAAGGGAAGCAGCGCCATTTGACTTTTTTGGCTGGAATTGGGATTGGACACCATGCCGCGTTTGGATAGCCCCTGATGTATCTAAACAGTGGAAACCCCCACAAATGACACCATTTTGGAAACTAGACCCCCCAAGGAACTTATCTAGATGTGTGGTGAGCACTTTGAACCCCCAAGGGCTTCACAGAAGTTTATAACACCTGGGCGTGAAAATAAAAAAAGATTTTTTCCACAAACATGATCTTTTAGTCCCCAATTTTTTTATTTTCCCAAGGGTAACAGGAGAAAATGGACCCCAATCGTTGTCCAATTTGTCCTGAGTACGCTGATACCCCACATGTGGGAGAAAACTACTGTATGGGCACACGTCGGGGCTCGGAAGGGAAGTAGTGACGTTTTGGAATGCAGACTTTGATGGAATAGTCTGCGGGTATCATGTTGCTTTTGGAGAGCCCCTGATGTACCTAAACAGTGGAAACCCCCCCAAACGTGACCCCATTTTGGAAACTAGACCCCATATGGAACTTAGATGTGTGGTGAGCACTTTGAACCCCCCAGTACTTCACAGAAGTTTATAACGCCCGGGCGTGAAAATAAAAAAATCATATTTTTTCCACAAACATGATCTTTTAGAGCCCAATTTTTTTATTTTCCCAAGAGTAACAGGAGAAATTGGACCCCAAATGTTGTCTAATTTGTCCTGAGTGTGCTGATTCTCCATATGTGGGAGAAAACTACTGTATGGGCACACGTCGGGGTTCAGAAGGGAAGTAGTGACGTTTTGGAATGCAGACTTTGATGGAATGGTCTGTGGCTTTCATGTTGCCTTTGGGAGAGCCCCTGATGTACCTAAACAGTGGAAATTTTGGAAACTAGACCCCCTAAGAAACTTATCTAGATGTGTGGTGAGCACTTTGAACCCCCCAGTGCTTCACAGAAGTTTATAACGCCCAGGCGTGAAAATAAAAAAAATCATATTTTTTCCACAAACATGATCTTTTAGTCCCCAATTTTTTTATTTTCCCAAGGGTAACGGGAGAAATTGGACCCCAAAAGTTGTTGTCCAATTTGTCCTGAGTACGCTGATACCCCATATGTGGGAGAAAACTACTGTATATGCACACGTCGGGGCTCGGAAGGGAAGTAGTGACGTTTTGGAATGCAGACTTTGATGGAATGGTCTGCGGGTGTCATGTCGCGTTTGGAGAGCCTCTGATGTGCCTAAATTGTTGAAACTCCCCACAAGTGACCCCATTTTGGAAACTAGACCCCCCCAGGGAACTTATCTAGATGTGTGGTGAGCACTTTGAACCCCCAAGTGCTTCACAGAAGTTTATAACGCCCGGGCGTGAAAATAAAATGATCATTTTTTTTTCCACAAAAATGATATTTTTGCCCCCACGTTTTTATTTTCCTAAGGGTAACAGGAGAAATTGGACCCTAAAAGTTGTTTTGCAATTTTTCCTGAGTAGGCTGATACCCCATATTTGGGGGTAAAACACTGTTTGGGCGCATGGCAGAGCTTGGAAGGGAAGGAGCACCATTTGACTTTTTCAACTCAGAATTGGCTGGAATTGAGATCAGACGCCATGTTGCATTTGGAGAGCACCTGATGTGCCCAAACAGTGGAAACCCCCAATTCTAACTCCAATCCTAACCCCAACACACCCCTAACCTCAGCCCTAACCCTAGCCCTAACCCTAGCCCTAACGGGAAAATGGAAATAAACACTTTTTTTAATTTTATTATTTTTCCCTAACTAAGGGGGTGATAACGGGGGGTTTGATTTACTATATATGGCGGGTTTTTATGTTTGGCAGCTGTCATACGCTAAAAGACGCTTTTATTGTAAAAATAGTTTTTGCATCACATTTTGAGAGCTATAATTTTTCCATATTTTGACCCACCGAGTCATGTGAAGTCTTATGTTTTGCGAGACGAGTTGACGTTTTTATCGGTACCATTTTCGGGCACGTGACATTTTTTGATCGCTTTTTATTCCGATTTTTGGGACACAATGAACAAAAACCAGCATTTCAAGAATTTCTTTTGGGGGTGTGTTTACACCGTTCCGTGTGCGGTAAAATTGATAAAGCGGTTTTATTCTTCGGGTCAGTACGGTTACAGCGATACCTCATTTATGTCATTTTTTTTATGTTTTGGCGCTTTTATGCACTGAAAACAATTTTATATAAAAAATAATTATTTTTGCATCGCTTTATTCTGCGAGCTGTAACTTATTTTTTCGCTAATGCTGCTGTGTGGCATTTCGTTTTTTGCGGGACAAGATGACGTTTTCAGCGGTACCATGGTTATTTATATCTGTCTTTCTGATCGCGCGTTATTGCACTTTTTGTTCGGTGGTATGATAATAAAGCATTATTTTTTGCTTTGTTTTTTATTTTTATTTAAGGGGTTCACTACAGGGGATAACTAATTGGACAATTTTTTAGGGCGGGTCATTACGGATGAGGCAATACTAAATATATGTACTTTTATTGTTTGTTTTTTTTCATTTCTAAAAAATGAATTTAATTAGGGAATATTTTTTATTTATTTAGTGATTTTTTTATAAATTATTTTTCCATTTTTTTTTTTTTTTTTTACTTTTATACTGTCCCAGGGGGGACATCACTGTCATGTGACAGATAACTGATCTGTCACATAACAGATCGCTGTGACAGATAAGCGATCTGTCACAGGCACTGCTGGTGGCTTTCTCATGCCGGTGCTTTGCAGGCATGAGGAAGCCGCCTCCCTGCAGGCCCCCGCCGCCATATTGGATCCGGAGACCTGCGGTGAAGGAGGCCCCTGGAGCAGGGCTGCACATCACGCTGCTCGGGGGGCTCAGGGAAGCACGGAGGGAGCCCCCTCCCTGCCGATGCTTCCTTAAACCCCCGGTACACTGTGATCGTGTTTGATCACAGTGTGCCAGGGGTTGGTTGATCACGCTAGATGTACTATCCCGTCCATGGGCATAGGGGCCCGGGTCCCATGGACGGGATAGTACGTCTCATGTCAGAAAGGGGTTAAAGAGAACATGTCACCATGTCAAAAGTGGCCAGATTTTGCTCTTACCGTGGTGAGCAGTAGGAATAAAGTATCAAGTTTTTCTATATTTTTTTAAATCTGCCATACTATTCTGGAGGTATGTGCCTTTTTATCTCAAGCTCATTTTATGGTCTTGGCTCACTTGATTCTGCAGAGAGAAAATGAAGCGCAGCTTTAAGACACCGCTCTGAGAATTTTGTGAGACACATCTAATTGGTGCAAACCAACTAAATTAGCAGTAAAGAAAAAGGCCGATATCTCGATTGCTAAGGCGGATTTAAAAATAAAAAACCTGATACTTTCTTCCACTTCTCCCTACAGTAATGGTAGGCGCACACAGTCAGTAAACGCTGCGGGTTGGACGATGCGTACCTCCGCAGCAGCCAGATGTTTCAGCATAGTCGAGGGGATTTCAAGAAATCCCATGACCACTTTGCGTGCGCCGGCACCCTCGGATCACCCGCGGAGACAGACATGTGGCGCGTCCTTCTAGACCGCAGATAAATCTCACTCATAGAATGTATTGGACGCCGTGAATCTGCACGGTTCAATGAACACATGCTGAATCACCTGCATTCAAAAGGCGTCTGAACGTCCAAAGCGCTGCCAATTACTGACACATACCTTGAGAGCAAACACTGCCCACTTTTGACCTGGTGACATGTTCTTTTAAAGAGATTCTATCCACACAGAATGACTGTGCAACCCAAGTGCTGGCACTCGGTTCATCATAGCGAGGACAGACCTTTAAATGCACCTTCCCAGCTGCCTGTTTTCTATCTATCTCATTCCTTCTCTGGCTCTATCAGGGCCGACAACCTAAGAGGATGGTGGAGGTAGAGGGAAAACAAGCAGGGGGGAAAGGTATAGTTTAATGTTGGACCCCGCCTTGACGCACCGACTGAGAGCCTGTACTTGGCTTCAGCAGCCATTTTGTGCTTTCAGAGTCCCTTTAAGTTTAATATTTTGTGCCAAATGATGGTGCTATTTGGGGTATTCTCATATCACTGGAACTGTATGACAGAAATATGTATGGAGCAGTGAGAATAAAATAAGAGCAAAAACTGTCATCCTGTGACCTGGTGGTCGGTCCTCTTTGGTTGAGGTAATCAAGGGGGTGACTTAAGGATTCCTAAGATATTGAATAAGATGTCTCATTGTGATAAATCTGGCACATCTTCTGCCTTCCTGGCTTCATTTAAGACAGTACTGTCCTCCTACTGACAGTTTGATAGGTGGACCAACAATATATTAACCCCTTTACCCCGAGGGTGGTTTGCACGTTAATGACCGGGCCAATTTTTACAATTCTGACCACTGTCCATTTATGAGGTAATAACTCTAGAACGCTTCCATGGATACCGGTGATTCTGACAATGTTTTCTCATAACATATTGTACTTCATGTTAGTAGTAAAATTTTATTGATATAACTTGCGTTTGTGAAAAAAAATGGAATTTTGGCGAAAATTTTGAAAATTTCCCTATTTTTCAACTTTGAATTTTTATGCCCTTAAATCAGAGATATGGCACACAAAAAAACTCTATAAATAACATTTCCCACATGTTTACTTTACATCAGCACAATTTGGGAACAAAAAATTTTTTTTGTTAGGAAGTTATAAGGGTTAAAATTGACCAGTGATTTCTCATTTTTACAACACCATTTTATTTTTTGGGACCACATCACATTTAAAGTCACTTTGAGGGGGTCTATATCATAGAAAATACCCAAAAGTGACTCCATTCTAAAAACTGCACCCCACAAGGTGCTCAAAACCACATTAAAGAAGTTTATTAACCCTTTAGGTGCTTCACAGGAATTTTTTTGAATCGTTAAAAAAAAAAAAATGAACATTTAACTTTTTTTCACAAAAAAAATTACTTCAGGTCCAATTTATTTCATTTTACCAAGGGTAACAGGAGAAATTGGACCGCAAAAGTTGTTGTGCAATTTGTCCTGAGTACGCTGACACCTGACATGTGGGGGTGATCCACTGTTTCGGCGCATGGCAGAGCTCAGAAGGGAATGAGCGCCGTTTGACTTTTTCACTGCAAAATTGGCTGGAATTCAGATCGGACGCCATGTCACGTTTGGAGAGCCCCTGATGTGCAAAAACAGTGGAAACCCCCACAAGTGGAAACTAGACCCCCCCATGGAACTTATCTAGATGTGTGGTGAGAACTTTGAATCCCCAAGGGCTTCACAGAAGTTTATAACGTACAGCCGTACAATTAAAAAATCATTTTTTTTTCCACAAAAATGACCTTTTCACCCCCAATTTTTATTATCCCAAGGGTAAGGCCTCTTTCACACATCAGGTTTTCGCCGTCAGGCGCGATCCGGCGCTTTTGACAAAAACCGGATCCGGCGAAATGCAATGCCGGATCCGGTTCCCCCCCATTGACTTGCATTTGCGCCGGATCGCGCCGCATGGCCATGCGTTTCTTCCGGTTTTCGCCGGATCCGGCAATGTGTCGCAATCCGGCGTCTGGAAAAAACGGCTACTGTAACGTTTTTTGTCTCCGGCGAAAAAGCCGGACACGCCGGATCCGGCGCGTCCGGCTTTTGCACACAATGAAAGTCTATGAGCGCCGCAATGCGCCGGATCCGGTTTTTTAGGTCTGAGCATGCTCAGTAGCTCTGCCCACATCACTCATATATAAAAGCATGACAGTGGGACCCTCAGCCACACCCAACATGCCACCCAAGACAGGAACCAGGCGCAGGAGAAGGCAGGAGACCACTGCAGCACCATCAGCACCACCACCACCCCAAATGGAGCAGCAAAGTGACCATGCTGAACGGGAGGGGAGTCCAGCAGCAGATGAGAGACGGTAATTATCAAATCCCCCATTCCTCAAAACTAGGGCCATGGAATATCAAGATATTCATTGGCCCTTTGTTTCTCTTTATTCAACAGCCGCCCAAGAGATGCAGCAGCAGCAGAACTGGCAGCAGCAACAGCAATACCCACAGCCATGGAGTCTGGCCATCAACAGGACAGCACATCTTCTTCTGGGAGCCCTCCCTCACATCGTCAGCGTTTGACGGTAAGTTTTTATTTCCAAAATCCATCATCTCTAATATATGTGTATTCATTGCCTTTTATTTCAAAACAGGAATCACAAGCTGAAGAGGAGCTCCCAGAAGAAGAAGGAAGGGGTGGACAGACACCTGGAGTGGGCTCACAATTGGTAAGTTTTTTTTCATCAAATGCAGAAACACAACATCACACTACAAACAACACATAGAAAACAATATACCGCAGACATCACACAGCAAACAAATATGCCAACATCCAAACACATAATTTTTTTTCTTTTCTTCTCTAGTCTTCCCAATCTGGTGCTCGGCCAAGAGGTCCTCGCAGTGCCTCCCAGGGTCATCGGCGACAGCAACGCGGCGGTCACCAGTGTGTAAGTATAATATTTAAGTTAAATTTTGGTACACTTTTTATTTCATGTCTTAAAGTGTGGTGCCTAATTTTGCTATTTTTCTCTTTTACTTTAACAGCCTTCACAGCGTGCTCCCGACTCTGACGGTGAGGATGGAGGAATCGATGTGGACCACCTCATCGATCTCGTCAGAGAAAGGGAACCGCTATGGAATATGGCTGACCGCCGCCATGCTGACCTGATTGTTACCCGACGGCTCTGGGAGGAAATCTGTTCGCTCCTTTTGGACCGCTGGGAGGACCTCGATGCTTGGGCCCAGATTAAAGAGCGTAAGTATATACAGTACCGCTTGATGTAAATCATTGTTTCCCGAACTCCAGCCCTCGTGGTCCCCACGGATCTTGTGTTCAGGATTTCTATTTACTATGGAAATCCTGAAAACATGACCCCTGGGGACCATGAGGACTGGAGTTTGGGAAACACTGATGTTGTATACTAACCACTTTGTCCTTTCTCATTTCAGGGGACAGAATTGTGAAGCGGTGGTGGTCTGTGAGGGATCGTTTCAAGAAGGAGTTCAATAAAGAGATGCGGGCCCCGAGTGGATCTGGAGGACGCAGGAGCAAGTACAAGTACGCACAAGCCCTGTCGTTCCTCCGGGATACAATGGTCACCAGAAGGTAAATATTACACACCACATGTGAAAAAAAAATGTTTAGATGTAACTATTTTTTTTTCAGCCAGGGCCATGCCATGTCACTATTTTAATTGTTTTTTTTCTCTTTATTCCACAGCACGGTGAGCAGCACTCGGGAGCCTGCACGATTGGACTCTTCTGAGGCGATCCCTGAGGAGACCGGCACCGAGGGACACTTCGACTGCCCCGGTACATCTGCACCTTCCCAGCCTTCCCACACATTCGACCCATCTGTCCCATCCATCAGCACAGGAGCATCGTGGCCGCCTACATTACATGAAGCTGCTGGTGAGGAGATCGCTTTCCCTTTACCCCACCCTTCTGCCCCTGCCACCTCTATACACCTGCGGGTACTGGGCGGCAGCGGCAGAGGGGTCAGGAAAAGACTTATGCGCCAGAGTTCTTGCATCTGAATGCATCTTTCCAGAACTGTCTAAAAGTCTTGTCAGAGCAAATCTCCGCAGGCTTTCAGCAGATCAACTCCAGCATTCTGGAGGTGAAGACACTTCTGCAAACCATGCATTCAGAAGCAAGATCTTCGCCAAACCACACCTTTTTCAGGTCTGTTGTGGAGCGCATGGAAACGCTATCTCCTACCCAGCAGATGCATGTAATGCATTCATGCCACGGTGCTCTCCAGCACGTTACCTCCCAACCTCCTCTTCCCACCCCAGTAGTTCCTCCACCTGCACCCCCTCCAGCCACTTTCCATCCTCCCCCTCCTATTACATACCAGCCACCTCCCCAATACCAGCAACCTCCCCAGTACCAGACATCTCCCCACTTCCAGCAACCTGCCCCATACCAAACTCCTTCCCCGTACCAAACTCCTTCCCCATACAACTTTCCATCAACATCATCTGCTCCTACAGTCCCTGCCCAACCCTCCACTCCACCACCCACCACCTCTTCTGCCTCCCACATGTCCACCCATTCTCTAGCTTTTTCCACACCTTCACCTCTAACTGTTCCTTCCCCACCACGATCCCAGTCCTCTCTCCACACTCCCAGTGTCGAAGTGTCCCGCAGCCCCTCCAGCAGTATTTCCACCCCACACTACACAAATTTATAAAAATGTGTGTATGTAAATAAATGACCAATTTTATGGTTGCAAAGTTTTATTAAAAAAGTTTATTTAAATTTTAAAAAATTTTAATAAAAAAAAAAAAATTTTCAATAAAAGTTTAATTATTGTTTTACACTGGTTGTCTGTCATTTCTTTCTGCGGCGAAATATGGTAAAACAAAGGTTAAATACAGGGTATTTAAAAGGAAAAAAGGTATTCAAAACCAGGTATATAACTGTGGGTAAATTTTAGCTTTTTGCCACAGTTGTGTTCCTGGTTGTGTTTGAAGCAAAGTATTTCACCTAAAGAGTTGTATTTATTGTTGGTGATTTCCTAACAATGTACACAACTTTTGTTAAAAGGTGAAATACTTGGCATAAAACACAACCAGGTACACACCTGTGGCCTAAAGGTAAAAATATTAAGACCATGACAAGGTAGCCAATTTTGGTTGGCAAAGGTATATACTGTTGGTACAGAAGGTACACAAGTTTGGTTAAGGGCACAAATCTTTCACACTGTCATCCTGCCAGTGTACTCTGCCTTGAGGTGACAAAGTATAGTGCAAAATTGTCCCTCATTACTGAAACCGTCACAGAACTTCTAGTGATAATGTCCTGGTAATCTTGCAAGGTGGTTTCTTCAGAGGTGTCCTCAATGGAAATGGGTTCCTTGCAGATAACAAAATTGTGGAGTACCACGCAAGCTTTGATCACCTCGTCCACAGTGTCTGTCTTGAGGTTGATCGCAGTCAATAGGACCCGCCATTTGGCTGTCAGAATACCAAAGGTACATTCAACCATTCTTCTTGCTCTTGTGAGGCGGTAATTAAAAATGCGTTTTGTTCTTGACAATCCTCTGCTACCGTACGGTTTCAAAAGGTGTTCTGACAGCTGGAAGGCTTCATCCCCTACACAGACAAATGGCATAGGTGGACCAGATGTTTGCGGCAGCAGTCTAGGGGATGGGAACTGGAAGGTGTTTCCATACAGTTTACGCTCCATGGCAGACAGTTTGAAAACTTGAGAGTCATTGGAGCGGCCATAGGCCCCAATATCAACAGCAATAAATTTGTATTCCGCGTCAGCGATGGCCATGAGGACAATTGAAAAATATTTCTTGTAATTGAAATATTCCGATCCCGATCCGGCTGGCTTTACAATGCGGATATGTTTCCCGTCCACAGCGCCAAGCAGTTCGGAAACTGACATATCTGTAGAAACTTTTCTGAAATTTCAAGCCACCTCTCTGTTGTGGGCTCTGGTAAAAACTCTTCAGCTAAGGAGTCCCACAGTGCACGGCATGTGTACTTCACTATTCCAGATACAGTGGAAATCCCAAGTCTGTACTGGAAATGCAGTGACGAAAGGGATTCTCCAGTTGCAAGAAATCTGTGGGGAATTAAAAAACAATTAGTTTAAAATCACAGCATTACATACCAAATCTCAGCTACCACCAACAAGATTGCAGTGAAAGTGTGCTCTGATGCGAGGCATATCCAATAAATGTGGCTTACCTTAAAGTCACCATCAGACGCTCTGCGGGTGAAACAGAGAAGCGGCAATAGGTGTCCGCTTTTCTTATGAGGTGTGCAATGCGCTCCACCAAGTAATCAAAATTCTCCATTTTCATCCGAACATATCCAAAAAATTTATCCGGGTTTCGTCTAAGGTCCATGCAGAGTGTAGAATAGACCCCACGCATCATTCTCTTGGCTGTGATGGGGTGGATCCACAAACGTCGTCTACGATGCCTGATGCGCTGCTGTCTCGCTCTCTCCTTCTCCAGAACAATCACCCTCAAACGATTCGCCTCCGCTGTAAAATCCGCCAAATTCTTCAAAATATTTCCAATCACAACATCCATCTTCGCCAGTAACTTGTTCTTCTCTCCAGCCTGCACTTTCTCCTCTACAACCTGTCAAAGAAGGGCCACAAAAGGAACACGCTATATATAGTTTTACAGCAGCCAATCCCGTTCGGAAGGCCACAAGGGGCGTTTTTAAAAACCGGATCCGGCGTAATCCGTCGAAAAACGGATCGAAAACCGGATGAACCGGATGAGACGGATCCGGTTTTGGCTGTCAAGCGCAAGACGGATCCGGCAGCAAAACGGATCCGTCACATCCGGTTTTACAAAACATTTGCCGGATCCGGCGCTCCGGCACGACGCCGGAACGCGCCTGACGCCGAAAAACCTGATGTGTGAAAGTAGCCTAACAGGACCCTAAAAGTTATTGTGCAATTTGTCTTGAGTACGCTGACACCCCATATGTGGGGGTAAACGACTATTTGGGCGCATGGCAAAGCTCGGAAGGGAAGCAGCGCCATTTGACTTTTTTGGCTGGAATTGAGATCGCACGCCATGTCGCTTTTTGAAAGCCCCTGATGTGCAAAAACAGTGGAAACCCCCCACAAATGAATGACACCATTTTGGAAACTAGACCCCCCAAGGAACTTATCTAGATGTGCGGTGAGCACTTTGAACCCCCAAGTGCTTCAGAGAAGTTTATAACTCCCAGGCATGAAAATAAAAAAATCTGATTTTTTCCACAAACATGATCTTTCAGTCCCCAATTTTTTTTATTTTCCCAAGGCTAACAGGAGAAAATGGACCCCAAAAGTTGTTGTCATTTGTCCTGAGTACGCTGATACCCCATATGTGGGAGAAAACTACTGTATGGGCACACGTCGGGGCTCGGAAGGGAAGTAGTGACGTTTTGGAATGCAGACTTTGATGGAATGGTCTGCGGGTGTCATGTCGCATTTGAAGAGCCTCTGATGTGCCTAAACTGTTGAAACACCCCCACAAGCGACCCCATTATGGAAACTAGAGCCCCCAAGGAACTTATCTAGATGTGTGGTGAGCACTTTGAACCCCCAAGTGCTTCACAGAAGTTTATAAACTAGAGCCATAAAAATAAAAAAAAATCATTTTTTTTCCACAAAAATATTTTTTTCACCTAGGTTTTTTATTTTCCCAAGGGTAACAGGAGAAATTGGACCCTAAAAGTTGTTGTGCAATTTGTCCTGATTTGGCTGATACCCCATATGTGGGGGTAAACCACTGTTTGGGCACATGGCAGAACTTGGAAAGGAAGGAGCACCATTTGACTTTTTCAACGCAGAATTGGCTGGAATTGAGATTAGACGCCATGTTGCGTTTGGAGAGCACCTGATGTGCCCAAACAGTGGAAACCCCACAATTCTAAGTTCAACCCTAACCCCAAAACACGCCTAACCCTAATCTCAGCCCTAACCCTAATGGGAATATGGAAATAAATACATTTTTTTAATTTTATTCTTTTTCCCTATCTAAGGGGGTGATAATGGGCAGTTTGATTTACTTTATATGGCGGGTTTTTATGTTTGGCAGCTGTCATACGCTAAGGCTGTGTGCCCACGATGCGATTTTTAAGCGTTTTTGCCGCGATTTTCGGCGTGAAAACGTTTAAAAATCGTGTCCAGAACGCCCCCCATGCATTCCTATGGGATTCCGCACATGCTGTGCTAATGCTGCGCTTTTTTCCGCGGCGGAATCGCATCGCGGAAAAAAATCACAGCATGATCATTCTTTTGTGCGGAATCGCAAAGAATTGCCGCGATTCCGCACCCATAGGAATGCATGAGAATCGCTTACTTCCCGCATGTGGCTATGCGCACCATGCGGGAAGTGAAGCGTCTCATGTGCGGTTGGTACCCACGGTGTGGAGGAGAGGAGACTGTCCTCCAGGCCCTGGGTACCATACCCCTGTAAAAAAAAGAATTAAAAAAAAAAAAAAAAAAAAATCAAAAAAATCAAAAAAAAAAATCGGGGTATATTTACCTTCCGGCGTCCCGCGCTGCATTCCCTGCCTCAGCGTTCCTGGGAAGGAGTCCGGTTTTTACTATGCGTTTAAAAATGCTACGTGGGCACATAGCCTAAAAGACGCTTTTTATTGTAAAAATAGTTTTTGCATTACCACATATTGAGAGCTATAATTTTTCCGTATTTTGACACACCGAGTCATGTGAGGTCTTATTTTTTGTGGGAAGAGTTGACGTTTTTATTGGTACCATTTTCAGGCACGTGACATTTTTTGATTGCTTTTTATTCCAATTTTTGGGACACAGAATGAACAAAAACCAGCATTTCGTGAATTTCTTTTGGGGGGTGCATTTACACCGTTCCGCGTGTGGTAAAATTGAAAAACGGTTTTATTCTTCGGGTCAGTACGATTACAGCGATACCTCATTTATGTTTTTTTTTTTATGTTTTGGCGCTTTTACGCAATGAAAACAATTTTATATAAAAAATAATTGGTTTTGCGTCGCTTTATTCTGCGAGCTATAACTTTATTTTTTCGCCGATGATGCTGTGTCGCAGCTCATTTTTTGCGGGACAAGATACGTTTTCAGCGGTACCATGGTTATTTATATTCGTCTTTTAAATGTAGCGTTATTGCACTTTTTGTTCGGTGGTATGATAAAGCATTGCTTTTTGCTTCGTTTTTTATTTTTTAAGAGGTTCACTAAAGGGGTTAATTAGTGGGACAGTTTTATAGGTCGGGTCGTTACAGACGTGGCGATACTAAATATGTGTACTTTTATTGCTTTTTTTTATTTCCAAAAAATGAATTTATTAGGGAATTTTTTTTTTTTAAATTTATTTAGCGATTTTTTTATAAATTATTTTTACAATTTTTTTTTTTTTTTTTACTGTATTACATTGCCCCGGGTGGGTACATTACTGTAATTTGTCAGATTGCTGATCTGACAGGACAGCACTGTCAGATCAGCGATCTGACAGGCGCTGCAGAAGCTTCCTCACTGCCTGCTCTCTGCAGGCACTGAGGAAGCCGCCTCCCTGCAGGCCCCCGAAAGCCCCCACGGCCATATTGGATCCGGGGGGCCTGCAGGGAACTAGGCCACCGGAGCAGCGCAGCACATCGCACTTCTGTGGGGGTCTCAGGGAAGCACGGAGGGAGCCCCCTCCCTGCCGATGAATCCCTAATCCCCCGGTACACTGCAATCATGTTTGTTCGCAGTGTGCCAAGGGTTATTGTGCTGGGGGTGGTCCGTGACTGCCCCTGACACAGTGCCGGGTGTCAGCTGTGATAATCAGCTGACACCCGGCCGCGATCAGCGGCACTCCCCCCCGGAGCGCTCCTGATTGCTTAGACGTACTATCCCATCCCCAGTCATAGGGGCCCAGGTACCGTGGATGGGATAGTATGTCCGATGTCAGAAAGGAGTTAAATGTGTTGTCTTGTTGCTTTGTTCACCTTTCTCCTGCGTCTAAGCTTCCTGCTTACACTGAGCTGGTGCATACCCGATTGACAGTTCTGACCAGCGGCATTGTCACCTCCCTGGCCCAAACTCTGCACTCTTCGATGTTGCAACCAGAGGCAGTTTTACCTTTGTAGCATCGGAGCAGTGCAGTGGCACCGAATCTGGCCAGATCTGACAATTCAGCCAAATTCAGAGAAGGGCTTAAAAGCTTTAACAGAGAAAGCTTTCTAATGCTGCGCTCCTTGCCTGGGAGACAAGGAACCGTAGATACATCACAGAGGTGACTAGTAACCTAGACAACAAGTAGTACGCAAAATTAAAATTCCCCATGCTCTTGAGGATGCATAGAATTTTTAATAATAAGTTGCAATGTTACTTAATTTTACAAACCATTTGCATTTTTTTCTCATTTAAGATGAGACAACCCCTTTAATAGCTTATTTGTGCAGTAAATAAGGCAAAGTATTTGGACTTATTGATCTGTTTCCTTAAAAATGGTGCAGGCGGTGCTTTGATTTTTGACTGAATTGTGCAGACCTAGCCAATCAGATCACCTGCAATCCCGTCCGGGATTTTGGTAGGTTTAGCAGCCAACCCAGGTCGGTCAGAGAATTCATGGTCCTGCTCAACTGGTCCCTGCAGTGTGATGGGGAGTTGCCTATTACTAGGAAATTGTCCAAGTATGGGACTATTAGTACATCCTGTTCTCTTAGACGTGCCATAACCTCTGCTATGATTTTTGTGAATACCCTGGGGGCGATGGCCAGCCCGAATGGGAGAGCCTTGAACTGGTAATGCTTTATTTCTCCCCCTATGGTTACTGCTATCCTGAGAAATCGGCGGTAGTCCGTGTGTATGGGGACGTGGTAGTATGCATCCTTTAGATCGAGTACAGTCATGTAACAGGATGGAAACAACATTTTCACCGCAGATTTTATTGTTTCCATTTTGAATGGGTGGATTACCAGACACCTGTTTAGTTTTTTCAGGTTTATTATTGTCCTGAATGTTCCATCTGGCTTCTTCCTCAGGAAAACAGGGGACTAGAAGCCTTCTCCTCTTTCTTGGTGAGGAACCTCTTGCAGTACTAATTTCTCCACCAGGGTCTGGATTTCCTGTTGGATTGCGGCTTGTTCTTCCGCCGACTGCTTCTGTGGGGTGACTACGAAAGAGGGTTGCGGTGAGGTGAGAAATTTTAATTTGAGGCCTGTTTTTATGATGTCTAAGATCCATTGACTGTTTGAAATGTTTTCACAGGTTGGTAGAGGAGGGCCAATCTTCCCCCTACCTTGGAAACACCTTCATTGGAGTGGCTTTTTGTCTGTCGGTTTTCCAAACATGAACCCTTTTCCTTTGCCTCTTCTATCTTCCCACTTGTCCTGGGAATTCTTGGGCGGCTTCCTCTGGATAAATTTCCTGCTCCGAAAACGCTTGAAGGGGAAATTGGATGGATTAGGGAAAGACCTCTTTAGCTCCCGCTTTGTCAAGTATATCGTCTAGCGTAGGTCCGAAAAGGAATTCACCTTCACAGGGAATGGAGCAAAGTTTTGATTTTGTTTGCAAGTCCCCCGTCCAGCACTTGAGCCATAGGGCCCTTCTGGCTGCGTTCGAGAATGAGGCTGCCCTCGCTGATAGCCTGATTAAATCTGCAGATGCATCCGCTAAAAAGGCCGCTGCTCCTCTCATCAATGGAACAGAGTCTAGGATTGCGCTTCTCTGGGATTTGTTTTTTAGCTGGTCCTCCAGATGATCCAGCCACACCATAAGGGCTCTAGCCGTGCAAGTGGCGGCTAGGGCGGGTTTTAGGCCTCCTCCGGCTGCCTCCCACGAACCCTTCAGGAACGTATCCACTTTTTTGTCCATGGGGTCTTTTAGTGTACCCATGTCCTCAAACGGCAGAGAGAATTTTTTGGATGCTTTTGCGATGGCTACGTCCACCTTTGGTACTTTGTCCCAAAAAGAACAGCTTGGATCTTCAAAGGGGTATTTTCTTTTGGGGGCTAAAAGGCCTTTTTTCTCCGGTCTTTTCCACTCCCTCTGTATTACTGCCTGAATTTTATCCTTCATAGGGAATGATCAACTTTTCTTCTGCTCTAACCCACTGAACATAGCGTCCTGGATAGTCCTTTTGGGCCTGGTGTCTACTAGTCCCATAGTGGTCCTGATTGCTTTTATTAAATTATCGGTTTCCTCTATAGGGAAACAGCTGAGACCTTCCTCGGCAGAGGACGAGGAGTCGGATGACGGGCTGTCCGTGTCTGATGCAGCGGAATCGCTCTCCCTATCACTGTGATCTGACTCGGGGTCCCTGCTTTTAGGCTTCTTATGCTTTTTTCCCTGGAGGGACTTGAGGGTATTCTCTACTTGAAGTTTTATTAGGTTTCTAAGGTCAGAAGCGAAGCCTGAGGATTCTTTGCATATAGTGTGCTCTATGCAGGATTGACAGAGCCTTTTCCCCCACCCTGCGGGGAGCTCCTCTTTAGAGTGGGCAAACCTTGTGGCTGGCCTTTTGCGTGCACTTCTTCCCCTATAAGAGGATAGGCCCTAGTTATAATATGTACATTCACGCAGCTCACTCACCCACCGGACCGAAGGATACCGAGTCTGAAGGGGCTCCTGGGTCTGCAGGAGGATTGTCTTTTGGGACCCCTGTCCCACTGGACTCCTTGCTGCGCCGGGACTCCGAGTGGCTACTGCGTCGCTGTGAGCCTGTGGGATCCTTCTTTCGGTGGCTTTGCTGCGATTGGCGCTGTTGCTGCTGAGGTCCTGTGTCGGAGGACATGTCCCGCAGCTGCTGCTCATCCTGTGCCAAACTCATGATTTCAGGGGACAGGTCAGCGTGGTGCTTCCTGCGCCTTTCAATCGAGCGTCGGCTTTTTTTTTTTATATATATATATATATATATATATATATATATATACACGCTGGCACCCAGTGATGCCTAGCGCTGCCCTCACGTGACACTGCGATGTGCTCCCCGCGCGTGCGCACTCCCAGGCTTCCCAGTGATGCATTGCGTCGGCCTCACGTGACCACGCTCCGCCTCCCGCCTGCGCACTGCCGCCACGCGGTTCCTGCCGTCTTGCGCACCCGTCGGCCACTGGTCTCCGGTACCTGTCCCCGGCCGCCCAGGCCCGCTTCTAAGGGGGAAGCTATCTCCGGGGGAGGCGGTCTTCTGGGGCCACGACGATGGTAAGCCTGTAGGTTCCCTATGGGGACAGGAAACCAACTGATGCGGGAGAGAGGTACCGCCTTTTGATCTGTAGGTTTCCTGTCCCCGTGGGGTGGATCCCCTCTCTCCGTGGTGCCGTCATTGGGGAAAGAGAAAATCCTCAGCGTTTTCTGGATGAAGCTGGAAAGTTTTTATACGCTTGTGTGAACACGGTCTAATAATAATTTCCACAGCGGTCATTTTCTGAGTGTGTGAAACCGTTCATATCCCCTCGGTGTCATTGATTTCCCCTGTGTGCTATAAAAACATATCCGTTTACCAAAATCACAGTGCGCTTTCCCTTATAAAAGTCCTTTACTTCTAAGTGCAAATCAGAAATCATATACAACATTGCAAGATCACAGCCAAAAAAGTTAATTTCTCAAAAATTCATTAAATATTAACAAAATCATTTCCACACTGGGAGCTACTGTCAATTAGTCCACAAACCCCCCGCATCCATCAGACCACATTCAAATATTGAATATTAAGTGCATAAGTAGGATTCTCAGACGACGACTGTGCTCGCCCCAGCTCAGGACTCCATTGTACATCAGCGTCCAGTAATTACAATGAAGAGACATCGTACATCGCTCCTCGTGTCCGCAGAGTCTGATAGTAATCCACGCCTTCACTTATTGTTCAAAACTTTGACTGTCTTTCGTCCATAATAGTAGTAGCTGTACCCAGAGGCCACAGTGGAGAACGCAGTGATACACCTGGAACAAAGCACACCGACATCAGCATGAAACACAAGAACATACTCCTCATGGCTCTAACAATCATCAGGATTAGAACCCCTCCTCAGTTCATGGTTAGGGGGTGCATACAAAATGTCAGCATGCCCCCACATTCCCAGTACAGAATGCGGGAGTATACCCCATACAGATCACCTGTACGTATCTACAGTAGTAAATGGATATAGGGGTTATATGTAAGTAACCAGGAATGATACCACCATCTACCTGGGATAATTATAGGGGTTGTCCAGTGTAAAAGGACAAGTTCTGACTGTAGACTTGTGAATCTTCACATCACGCGCACTGCAGACTGAGGATTCTCCGGTGTCAGAGCTGGGAATGGTCACTATCCAACTAGACCGTTTCTGGCCTCGCTCAAAGCAAGTGTATTGCGCAAGGCCGTAAAAAGTCTTGTCGGATTGTGTCTGGTAGTATGCATATCGCATACTTGCAGTCACATGACTGTTGTTCCCGGTGCTGACAGTGGAGAATCCTCACAGAGGACAAGATAAGCCCAATCCATATGCCCTATGAGGGCACATGTCCATTAACCCCTTTCCTACATTAGACGTACTATTCCGTCCATGCGACCTGGGACCTAAGTCCCAAGGACGGAATAGTACGTCATAGCGATCAGCGGCGCCCACCCGTGGGGAGCGCCGCTGATCGCGGCCGGGTGTCAGCTTATCACAGCTGACACCCGGCACTATGTCAGGGGCGGTCACAGACAGCCACCGGCACGTTAACCCCTGGCACACTGCGATCAAATACGATCGCAGTGTACCGGGGTTTAGGGAAGCATCGGCAGTGAGGGGGCTCCCTCCATGCTTCCCTGACACCTCCGCAGCAGCGCGATGTGCAGCGCTGCTGCGGGGGCCTCCTTCCCTGCAGGTCCTCGGATCCAATATGGCGGCGGGAACCTTCGGGGGCCTGCAGGGAGCAGTCCTCCTCACTGCCTGCAGAGCGCAGGCATGAGGAATCCTTGTGCAGCGCCTGTGTCAGATCGTTGATTTGTCACAGTGATGGGACAGTAATAGTTTAAAAAAAAAAAAAAAAGTGTAAATCGCAAAAAAAAAATTAATATATATATATATATTCCCTAATAAATTCATTTTTTGAAAATCAAAAAAACAAAAGTACACATACTTGGTATCGTCGTGTCCGTAACGACCCGCCCTATAAAACTGTCTCATTAGTTAACCCCTTTAGCGAACCCCTTAAAATATAAAAAACGAAGCAAAAAATAATTCTTTACCATCATACCGCCGAACAAAAAGTGCTATAACGCGCGATCAAAAAGACAGATATAAATAACCATGGTACCGCTGAAAACGTCATCTTGTCCTGCAAAAAACGAGCCGCCACACAGCGTCATCAGCGAAAATATAAAAGTTATAGCTCGCAGAATAAAGAGATGCAAAAATATTTTTTTTATATATAAAATTGTTTTCATTGCATAAAAGCGACAAAACAAAAAAAGATATAACTGAGGCATCGCTGTAATCGTACTGACCTGAAGAATAAAATCGCTTCATCAATTTTACCACACGCGGAATGGTGTAAACGCACCCCCCCAAAAGAAATTCATGCTGGTTTTTGTTCATTCTGCGTCCCAACAATCGGAATAAAAGCGATGAAAAAAAGTCACGTGCCCGAAAATGGTACCAATAGAAACATCAACTCGTCCCGCAAAAAAATAAGACATCACATGACTCGGTGGGTCAAAATATGGAAAAATTATAGCTCTCAAAAACTTACAATAAAAAGCGTCTTTTAGCGTGCGACAGCTGCCAAACATAAAAACCTGCCATATATAGTAAATCATACCCCCCTTTATCACCCCCTTAGTTTGGGAAAATAAAATAAAAGAAAAATGTATTTATTTTCATTTTCCCATTAGGGTTAGGGCTGAGATTAGGGTTAGGGATGTGTTGGGGTTAGGGTTGGAGTTAGAATTGGGGGGTTTCCACTGTTTTGTTACATTAGGGGCTTTCCAAACACAACATGGTGTCCAATCTCAATTCCAGCCAAAAAAGTCAAACGGTGCTGCTTCCCTTCCGAGCTCTGCAATGCGCCCAAATAGTGATGTACCCCCACATGTGGGGTATCAGCGTACTCAGGACAAATTGCACAATAAATCTTTGGGGTTCTGTTACCCTTGGGAAAATAAAAATTGGGGGTGAAAAGATCATTTTTGTGGAAAAAATATGATTTTTTAATTGTACGGCTGTACGTTATAAACTTCTGTGAAGCCCTTGGGGGTTCAAAGTGCTCACCACATATCTAGATAAGTTCCTTGGGGGGTCTAGTTTCCAAAATGGGGCTCACTTGTGGGTGGTTTCCACTGTTTAGGCACATCAGGAGCTCTCCAAACGTGATATGGTATCCGATATGAATTCCAGCCAATTTTGCAGTGAAAAAGTCAAACGGCGCTCCTTCCCTTCTGAGCTCTGCCATGCACCGAAACAGTGGTTCCCCCCCACATATCAGGTATCAGCGTACTCAGGACAAATTGCACAATAACTTTTCCAGTCTATTTTCTCCTGTTACCCCTGGTAAAATAA
Source organism: Dendrobates tinctorius (assembly GCF_039654945.1). Lineage (NCBI taxonomy): Eukaryota > Metazoa > Chordata > Amphibia > Anura > Dendrobatidae > Dendrobates > Dendrobates tinctorius. The sequence continues at coordinate 23,167,710 of NW_027361870.1, read as the reverse complement.
AAAAATTGAACCTGAAGTTAAATGTTTATTTTTTTTTTAAACATTCAAAAAATTCCTGTGAAGCACCTGAAGGGTTAATAAACTTCTTGAATCTGGTTTTGAGCACCTTGAGGGGTGCAGTTTTTAGAATGGTGTTACTTTTGGGTATTTTCTATCATATAGACCCCTCAAAGTGACTTCAAATGTGATGTGGTCCCTAAAAATAAAATGGTGTTGTAAAAATGAGAAGTCGCCGGTCAACTTTTAACCCTTATAACTTCCTAACAAAAAAAAATTTTGGTTCCCAAATTGTGCTGATGTAAAGTAAACATGTGGGAAAAGTTACTCATTAAGTTTTTTGAGTGCCATATCTCTGTGATTTAAGAGCATAAAAATTCAAAGTTGGAAAATTGCGAAATTTAACATTTTCGCCAAATTTCCGTTTTTTTCACAAATAGACGCAAGTTATATGAATGAAATTTTACCACTAACATGAAGTACAATATGCACAAGAATAGCTTAGCTACTCACCGATAACGGTGTTTCTCAGAACCCATGACAGTACCACGGAGAGAGGGGGTCCGCCCATCAAGGACAGGAACCTACAGATAAAAAGGCGGCACCTCTCCTCCGCCCCCAGTTGATTACAGAGCATCAGAGGGTCTCCCGGTTAGATAACAACAAAAGTATATACATAACATTATAATATTGCATATTATGGAGAAGCACCGTGTCTTACAAAAGCACTCTACATGCATTAACTCGTGCTCACCGCACACGTGAAGGGGGGGGGAATAAGCGGGTGCCGTCATGGGTTCCGAGAAACACCGTTATCGGTGAGTAACTAAGCTATTCTCTCTCACCCATGACAGCACCACGGAGAGAATTTCAGAGATTGGTAGCTTAGGGAGGAACCACCGCCTGAAGGACCCTTCTCCCGAAGGTTAGGTCAGACGCAGAGGCTAGATCTAGTCGATACTGCCTGAAAAAGGTCAAAGGCGATGACCAGGTGGCCGCCTTACAGATCTGTTCTATCGATACCTCTGATTTTTCTGCCCATGAGGTCGCCATTGCTCTTGTAGGGTGAGCTTTTAAACCCTCCGGGATGGTATTCCCACTGGATGAGTACGCCAGGGCAATCGCATCCCTTATCCACCTTGCTAAGGTACTCTTGGACGCTTTGAGTCCCTTCCGAGGCCCCTGGAAACACACAAAGAGAGATCCTTCCTTCCTATATTCCTTGGTGGCCTCTAAGTACCGAACTAGGCACCTCTTCACATCTAGGGTGTGAAATCTCTCCTCTCCCCTATTCTTAGGGTTTGGACAGAAGGAAGAACTACCTCTTGGGACCTAAGAAAATGTGTCGCCACCTTGGGTAGGTACGCCGGGTCAGGTTTCAGTATAACTCTATCGTCTAGGATTTTAGTGAACGGGGGTATTGCTGACAAAGCCTGAATATCGCTCACTCTGGGAGCCGATGTTAGGGCCACTAGAAGTACTGTCTTTAATGATAGGATTTTTAGGGGTACCGACTGGATGGGTTCAAATGGGGCAGATAACACTAGGTTTAGATCCCATGATGGCAATTTCTGGGTGGTTATTGGTCTAGACCTGGCTGCGGCTCTCATGAACCGTGCAACCCAAGGGTTGCCTGCCACGTCTTGGTTATAAAGGGCACCTAGAGCCGCTATCTGTACCTTCAATCTACTGGTCGCCAACCCCTGTTCTAGCCCCTTTTGCAGAAACTCAAGAATTTTTTCAACCTGGACTCCATCCTGAACCCTTGCCCCAGAGCTGGACAAAAATTTCCTCCAAGTTCTCCCGTAGGCCCTGGTTGTTATTGGCTTCCTACTTTTTTGTAGAGTGGAGATCAGGTTTTCTGAGAACCGCTTCCCCCTTAGCAGTGTCCTTTCAAATTCAATGCTGTTAAATGGAGGTTCACTGCTCGAGGGTGTAGCACGGGACCTTGGGAGAGAAGGTCGGGGAGATCCGGTAGAACCCAGGGGTCAGTTATTGATAGTATTCTCAGCCAGGAGAACCAGGTTCTTTTTGGCCAGAACGGGGCTATTAGTATCATTCTTGCCCCGTCTTCTCTGACTTTCCTTATGACTGCCGGAATGAGAATGGCTACGATGACTGTCGGTTGCGTTCTGTTATAATGACTGTCGTTGCGCTCTGTTATGATGACTGTCAGTAGCTCTCTTTTATGCTGACTGTCGTTTGCGCACTTTTATGATGACTTTCGGTTGCGGTCTGTTATGATGACTATCGGTGGCGTTCTTTTATGACGACTGTCGGTTGCGCTCTTTTATGATGACTGACGGTTGCGCTCATGTACGATGACTGTCGGCTGCTCTCTTTTATGATGTCTGTCGGCTGCACTCTTTTATGATGAATGTCGGTTGTGCTCTGTTATGATTGTTGGTTGCTCTCTTTTATGATGACTGTCGGTTGCGCTTTGCTAAGATATCTGTCGGTTGCGTTCTTTCATGATGAATGTCCGTTGCGTTATTTTATGAGGACTGTAGGTTGCACTCTTTTGTGATGACTGATGATTGCGCTCTGTTACGATGACTGTCGGTTGCGTTCTGTTATGATGACTGTCGTTGCGCTCTGTTATGATGACTGTCAGTAGCTCTCTTTTATGCTGACTGTCGTTTGCACACTTTTATGATGACTTTCGGTTGCGGTCTGTTATGATGACTATCGGTGGCGTTCTTTTATGACGACTGTCGGTTGCGCTCTTTTATGATGACTGACGGTTGCGCTCATTTACGATGACTGTCGGCTGCTCTCTTTTATGATGTCTGTCGGCTGCACTCTTTTATGATGACTGTCGGTTGTGCTCTGTTATGATTGTTTCGTTCTGTTATGATTGTTGGTTGCTCTCTTTTATGATGACTGTTGGTTGCGCTCTGTTATGACTGTCAGTTGTGCTCTTTTATGATGACTGTCGGTTGCTCTCTTTATGATGACTGTCGGCTGCACTCTTTTATGAGGACTGTCGGTTGCGCTCTGTTATGATGACTGTCAGTAGCTCTCTTTTATGCTGACTGTCGTTTGCGCTCTGTTATGATGACTGTCGGTTGCACTGTTATAACTGTTGGTTGCGCTCTGTCATGATGACTGTCAGTTGCGCTCATTTATGACTGTCGATGGCGCTCTGTTATGATGACTGTTGGTTGCGCTCTGTTGACTTTCGGTTGCGCTCTTTTATGATGACTGACGGTTGCGCTCATTTACGATGACTGTCGGCTGCTCTCTTTTATGATGTCTGTCGGCTGCACTCTTTTATGATGACTGTCGGTTGCGCTCTGTTATGATTGTTTCATTCTGTTATGATTGTTGGTTGTGCTCTGTTATGATTGTTGGTTGCTCTCTTTTATGATGACTGTCGGTTGCACTTTGCTAAGATATCTGTAGGTTGGGTTCTTTCATGATGAATGTCCGTTGCGTTATTTTATGAGGACTGTAGGTTGCACTCTTTTGTGATGACTGACGATTGCGCTCTGTTATGATGACTGTCGTTGCGCTCTGTTATGATGACTGTCAGTAGCTCTCTTTTATGCTGTCGTTTGCGCACTTTTATGATGACTTTCGGTTGCGGTCTGTTATGATGACTATCGGTGGCGTTCTTTTATGACGACTGTCGGTTGCGCTCTTTTATGATGACTGACGGTTGCGCTCATTTACGATGACTGTCGGCTGCTCTCTTTTATGATGTCTGTCGGCTGCACTATTTTATGATGACTGTTGGTTGTGCTCTGTTATGATTGTTTCGTTCTGTTATGATTGTTGGTTGCGCTCTGTTATGATTGTTGGTTGCTCTCTTTTATTATGACTGTTGGTTGCGCTCTGTTATGATGACTGTTGGTTGTGCTCTTTTATGATGACTGTCGGTTGCTCTCTTTATGATGACTGTCGGCTGCACTCTTTTATGAGGACTGTCGGTTGCGCTCTGTTATGATGACTGTCGGTTGCACTGTTATAACTGTTGGTTGCGCTCTGTCATGATGACTGTCAGTTGCGCTCATTTATGACTGTCGATTGCGCTGTTATGATGACTGTTGGTTGCGCTCTTTTATGATAACTGACGGTTGCGCTCATTTACGATGACTGTCGGCTGCTCTCTTTTATGATGTCTGTCGGCTGCACTCTTTTATGATGACTGTCGGTTGCGCTCTGTTATGATTGTTTCGTTCTGTTATGATTGTTGGTTGTGCTCTGTTATGATTGTTGGTTGCTCTTTTTTATGATGACTGTTGGTTGCGCTTGTTTATGATGACTGTTGGTTGCGCTCTGTTATGATGACTGTCGGTTGTGCTCTTTTATGATGACTGTCGGTTGCTCTCTTTATGATGACTGTCGGCTGCACTCTTTTATGAGGACTGTCGGTTGCGCTCTGTTATGATGAGTGTTGGTTGCGCTCTGTCATGATGACTGTCAGTTGTGCTCATTTATGACTGTTGATGGCGCTCTTATGATGACTGTCGGTTGCTCTCTTATGACTGTCGGTTGCCCTGTTATAATGACTGTCAGTTGCACTCTTTTATGATGACTGTCGGTTGCGCTGTTATGATGACTGTCGGTTGCGCTCTTTTATGGTGACTGTCGGTTGCGCTGTTATGATGACTGTCGGTTGCGCTCGTTTATGATGACTGTCGGTTGTGCTCTTTTATGATGACTGTTGGTTGCGCTCTTTTATGATGACTGTTGGTTGTGCTCTGTTATGATGACTGTTGGATGCCCTCTTTTATGACTGTCGGTTGCTCTCTTATGACTGTCGGTTGCCCTGTTATAATGACTGTCAGTTGCACTCTTTTATGATGACTGTCGGTCGCGCTCTTTTATGATGACTGTTGGTTGCGCTCTTGTATGATGACTGTCGGTTGCGATCTCTTATGATGACTGTCGGTGGCTGTCGTGTATGATGACTGTCAGTTTCTCTCTTTTATGATGACTGTCGGTTGCTCTCTGTTATGATGACTGTCGGTTGCGCTCTTGTATGATGACGGTCGGTTGCGCTCTTGTATGATGACTCTCGGTTGCGCTCTCTTATGGTGACTGTCGGTTGGCCCTCTCTTATGGTGACTGTCGGTGGCGCTCGTGTATGATGACTGTCGGTTGCTCTCTGTTATGATTTCTGTCGATGGTGCTCTTGTATGATGACTGTCGGTTGTACTCTTGTATGATGACTGTTAGTTGCGCTCTCTTATGGTGACTGTCGGTGGCGCTCTTGTATGATGACTGTCGGTGGCACTCGTGATGACTGTCGGTTGCCCTCTGTTATGATGACTGTCAGTTGCACTCTGTTATGATGACTGTCGGTGGTGCTCTTATATGATGACTGTTGGTGGCACTCTTTTATGATGACTGTCGGTTGCTCTCTGTTATGATGACTGTCAGTTGCGCTCTGTTATGATGACTGTCGGTTGCGCTCTGTTATGATGACTGTCGGCTGCTCTTTTGTATGATGACTGTCGGTTGCTCTCTGTTATGATGACTGTCAGTTGCGCTCTGTTATGATGACTGTCAGTTGCTCTCTTTTATGATGACTGTCGATTGCGCTCTTGTATGATGACTGTTAGTTGCGCTCTCTTATGGTGACTGTCGGTGGCGCTCTTGTATGATGACTGTCGGTTGCCCTCTGTTATGATGACTGTCAGTTGCACTCTGTTATGATGACTGTCGGTGGTGCTCTTATATGATGACTGTTGGTGGCACTCTTTTATGATGACTATCGGTGGCACTCTTATATGATGACTGTTGGTTGCGCTCTGTTATGATGACTGTCGGCTGCTCTTTTGTATGAAGACTGTTGGTTGCTCTCTGTTATGATGACTGTCAGTTGCGCTCTGTTATGATTACTGTCGGTTGCGCTCTGTTATGATGACTGTCGGCTGCTCTTTTGTATGATGACTGTCGGTTGCTCTCTTTTATGACTGTCAGTTACGCTCTGTTATGATGACTGTCAGTTGCTCTCTTTTATGATGACTGTCGATTGCCCTCTTGTATGATGACTGTTAGTTGCGCTCTCTTATGGTGACTGTCGGTGGCGCTCTTGTATGATGACTGTCGGTTGCCCTCTGTTATGATGACTGTCAGTTGCACTCTGTTATGATGACTGTCGGTGGTGCTCTTATATGATGACTGTTGGTGGCACTCTTTTATGATGACTATCGGTGGCACTCTTATATGATGACTGTTGGTTGCGCTCTGTTATGATGACTGTCGGCTGCTCTTTTGTATGAAGACTGTCGGTTGCTCTCTGTTATGATGACTGTCAGTTGCGCTCTGTTATGATTACTGTCGGTTGCGCTCTGTTATGATGACTGTAGGCTGCTCTTTTGTATGATGACTGTCGGTTGCTCTCTTTTATGACTGTCAGTTACGCTCTGTTATGATGACTGTCAGTTGCTCTCTTTTATGATGACTGTCGATTGCGCTCTTGTTTGATGACTGTTAATTGCGCTCTCTTATGGTGACTGTCGGTGGCGCTCTTGTATGATGACTGTCGGTTGCCCTCTGTTATGATGACTGTCAGTTGCACTCTGTTATGATGACTGTCGGTGGTGCTCTTATATGATGACTGTTGGTGGCACTCTTTTATGATGACTATCGGTGGCACTCTTATATGATGACTGTTGGTTGCGCTCTGTTATGATGACTGTCGGCTGCTCTTTTGTATGAAGACTGTCGGTTGCCCTCTGTTATGATGACTGTTGGTTGCGCTTTGCTAAGATATCTGTCGGTTGGGTTCTTTTATGATGACTGTCTGTTGCGTTATTTTATGAGTACTGTAGGTTGCACTCTTTTGTGATGACTGACGATTGCGCTCTGTTACGATGACTGTCGGTTGCGTTCTGTTATAATGACTGTCGTTGCGCTCTGTTATGATGACTGTCAGTAGCTCTCTTTTATGCTGACTGTCGTTTGCGCACTTTTATGATGACTTTCGGTTGCGGTCTGTTATGATGACTATCGGTGGCGTTCTTTTATGACGACTGTCGGTTGCGCTCTTTTATGATGACTGACGGTTGCGCTCATTTACGATGACTGTCGGCTGCTCTCTTTTATGATGTCTGTCGGCTGCACTCTTTTATGATGACTGTCGGTTGTGCTCTGTTATGATTGTTTTGTTCTGTTATGATTGTTGGTTGCTCTCTTTTATGATGACTGTTGGTTGCGCTCTGTTATGATGACTGTCAGTTCTGCTCTTTTATGATGACTGTCGGTTGCTCTCTTTATGATGACTGTCGGCTGCACTCTTTTATGAGGACTGTCGGTTGCGCTCTGTTATGATGACTGTCAGTAGCTCTCTTTTATGCTGACTGTCGTTTGCGCTCTGTTATGATGACTGTCGATTGCACTGTTATAACTGTTGGTTGCGCTCTGACATGATGACTGTCAGGTGCGCTCATTTATGACTGTCGATGGCGCTCTGTTATGATGACTGTTGGTTGCGCTCTGTTATGACTTTCGGTTGCGCTCTTTTATGATGACTGACGGTTGCGCTCATTTACAATGACTGTCGGCTGCTCTCTTTTATGATGTCTGTCGGCTGCACTCTTTTATGATGACTGTCGGTTGCGCTCTGTTATGATTGTTTCGTTCTGTTATGATTGTTGGTTGTGCTCTGTTATGATTGTAGGTTGCACTCTTTTGTGATGACTGACGATTGCGCTCTGTTACGATGACTGTCGGTTGCGTTCTGTTATGATGACTGTCGTTGCTCTCTGTTATGATGACTGTCAGTAGCTCTCTTTTATGCTGTCGTTTGCGCACTTTTATGATGACTTTCGGTTGCGGTCTGTTATGATGACTATTGGTGGCGTTCTTTTATGACGACTGTCGGTTGCGCTCTTTTATGATGACTGACGGTTGCGCTCTTTTATGATGACGGTTGCGCTCATTTACGATGACTGTCGGCTGCTCTCTTTTATGATGTCTGTAAGCTGCACTATTTTATGATGACTGTCGGTTGTGCTCTGTTATGATTGTTTCGTTCTGTTATGATTGTTGGTTGCGCTCTGTTATGACTGTTGGTTGCTCTCTTTTATGATGACTGTTGGTTGCGCTCTGTTATGATGACTGTTGGTTGCGCTCTTTTATGATGACTGTCGGTTGCTCTCTTTATGATGACTGTCGGCTGCACTCTTTTATGAGGACTGTCGGTTGCGCTCTGTTATGATGACTGTCGGTTGCACTGTTATAACTGTTGGTTGCGCTCTGTCATGATGACTGTCAGTTGCGCTCATTTATGACTGTCGATTGCGCTGTTATGATGACTGTTGGTTGCGCTCTTTTATGATAACTGACGGTTGCGCTCATTTATGATGACTGTCGGCTGCTCTCTTTTATGATGTCTGTCGGCTGCACTCTTTTATGATGACTGTCGGTTGCGCTCTGTTATGATTGTTTCGTTCTGTTATGATTGTTGGTTGTGCTCTGTTATGATTGTTGGTTGCTCTTTTTTATGATGACTGTTGGTTGCGCTTGTTTATGATGACTGTTGGTTGCGCTCTGTTATGATGACTGTCGGTTGTGCTCTTTTATGATGACTGTCAGTTGCTCTCTTTATGATGACTGTCGGCTGCACTCTTTTATGAGGACTGTCGGTTGCGCTCTGTTATGATGACTGTTGGTTGCGCTCTGTCATGATGACTGTCAGTTGTGATAATTTATGACTGTCGATGGCGCTCTTATGATGACTGTTGGTTGCGCTCTGTTATGACTGTCGGTTGCGCTCTTTTATGATGACTGTCGGTTGCCCTCTGTTATGATGACTGTCGGTTGCGCTCTTTTATGGTGACTGTCGGCTGTGCTCTGTTATGATGACTGTCGGTTGCGCTCGTTTATGATGACTGTCGGTTGTGCTCTTTTATGATGACTGTTGGTTGCGCTCTTTTATGATGACTGTTGGTTGTGCTCTGTTATGATGACTGTTGGATGCCCTCTTTTATGACTGTCGGTTGCTCTCTTATGACTGTCGGTTGCCCTGTTATAATGACTGTCAGTTGCACTCTTTTATGATGACTGTCGGTCGCGCTCTTTTATGATGACTGTTGGTTGCGCTCTTGTATGATGACTGTCGGTTGCGATCTCTTATGATGACTGTCGGTGGCTGTCGTGTATGATGACTGTCAGTTTCTCTCTTTTATGATGACTGTCGGTTGCTCTCTGTTATGATGACTGTCGGTTGCGCTCTTGTATGATGACGGTCGGTTGCGCTCTTGCATGATGACTCTCGGTTGCGCTCTCTTATGGTGACTGTCGGTTGGCCCTCTCTTATGGTGACTGTCGGTGGCGCTCGTGTATGATGACTGTCGGTTGCTCTCTGTTATGATTTCTGTCGATGGTGCTCTTGTATGATGACTGTTGGTTGTACTCTTGTATGATGACTGTTAGTTGCGCTCTCTTATGGTGACTGTCGGTGGCGCTCTTGTATGATGACTGTCGGTGGCACTCGTGATGACTGTCGGTTGCCCTCTGTTATGATGACTGTCAGTTGCACTCTGTTATGATGACTGTCGGTGGTGCTCTTATATGATGACTGTTGGTGGCACTCTTTTATGATGACTGTCGGTTGCTCTCTGTTATGATGACTGTCAGTTGCGCTCTGTTATGATGACTGTCGGTTGCGCTCTGTTATGATGACTGTCGGCTGCTCTTTTGTATGATGACTGTCGGTTGCTCTCTGTTATGATGACTGTCAGTTGCGCTCTGTTATGATGACTGTCAGTTGCTCTCTTTTATGATGACTGTCGATTGCGCTCTTGTATGATGACTGTTAGTTGCGCTCTCTTATGGTGACTGTCGGTGGCGCTCTTGTATGATGACTGTGGGTTGCCCTCTGTTATGATGACTGTCAGTTGCACTCTGTTATGATGACTGTCGGTGGTGCTCTTATATGATGACTGTTGGTGGCACTCTTTTATGATGACTATCGGTGGCACTCTTATATGATGACTGTTGGTTGTGCTCTGTTATGATGACTGTCGGCTGCTCTTTTGTATGAAGACTGTCGGTTGCTCTCTGTTATGATGACTGTCAGTTGCGCTCTGTTATGATTACTGTCGGTTGCGCTCTGTTATGATGACTGTCGGCTGCTCTTTTGTATGATGACTGTCGGTTGCTCTCTTTTATGACTGTCAGTTACGCTCTGTTATGATGACTGTCAGTTGCTCTCTTTTATGATGACTGTCGATTGCGCTCTTGTATGATGACTGTTAGTTGCGCTCTCTTATGGTGACTGTCGGTGGCGCTCTTGTATGATGACTGTCGGTTGCCCTCTGTTATGATGACTGTCAGTTGCACTCTGTTATGATGACTGTCGGTGGTGCTCTTATATGATGACTGTTGGTGGCACTCTTTTATGATGACTATCGGTGGCACTCTTATATGATGACTGTCGGCTGCTCTTTTGTATGAAGACTGTCGGTTGCTCTCTGTTATGATGACTGTCAGTTGCGCTCTGTTATGATTACTGTCGGTTGCGCTCTGTTATGATGACTGTCGGCTGCTCTTTTGTATGATGACTGTCGGTTGCTCTCTTTTATGACTGTCAGTTATGCTCTGTTATGATGACTGTCAGTTGCTCTCTTTTATGATGACTGTCGATTGCGCTCTTTTATGATGACTGTCGGTTGCGATCTGTTATGAAGAATGCCGGTTGCGCTCGTTTATGATGACTGTCTGTTGTGCTCTTTTATGATGACTGTCGGTTGCGCTCTTTTATGATGACTGTTGGTTGTGCTCTGTTATGATGACTGTCGGATGCCCTCTTTTATGACTATCGGTTGCTCTCTTATGACTGTCGGTTGTCCTGTTATAATGACTGTCAGTTGCACTCTTTTATGATCACTGTCGGTTGCGCTCTGTTATGATGACTGTCGGCTGCTCTTTTGTATGATGACTGTCGGTTGCTCTCTGTTATGATGACTGTCAATTGCGCTCTGTTATGATGACTGTCGGTGGCGCTCTTGTATTACTGTCGGTGGCGGTCTTGTCTGATGAATGTCGGTGGCGCTCTGTTATGATGACTGTCAGTTGCTCTCTGTTATGATAACTGTCGGTGGCGCTCTTGTATGATGTCTGTCGGTGGCGCACTTGTATGATGACTCGGTTGCGCTCTTGTCTGATGACTGTCGGTTGCGCACTGTTATGATGACTGTCGGTTGCTCTCTGTTATGATGACTATCGGCTGCGCTCTCTTGTATGATGACAGTCGGTTGCACTCTTTTATGATGACTGTCGGTTGCACTCATTTATGATGACTGTCGGTTATGGTCTTTTATGATGACTGTCGGTTGCGCTCTTTTATGGTGACTGTCAGTTGCTCTCTTTTACTATGACTGTCAGTTGTACTCTTATGATGACTGTCGGTTGCGCTCTCTTATGATGACTGTCGGTTGCGATAGTTTATGTTGACTGTCGGTTGTTCTTTTTTATGATGACTGTCGGTTGCGCTCTTTTATGGTGACTGTTTGTTGCACTCTTTTATGGTGACCGTCGGTGGCGCTCTTTTATGATGACGGTCGATGGAGCTCTGTTATGATGACTGTCAGTTGCGCTCTCTTATGATGATTGCTGGTGGCGCTCTTTTATGATAACTGTCGGTTGCGCTCTTTTATGATGACTGGCAGTTGCGCTCTTTTATGATCACTGTCGGTTTCGCTTTTTTATGATGACTGTCTGTTGCGTTCTGTTATGATGACTGTCGGTTGCGGTCGTTTATGATGACTGTCGATTGCGCTTTGTTAAGATGACTGTCGGTTGGGCTCTTTTATGATGACTATCAGTTGCGTTATTTTATGAGGACTGTAGGTTGCACTCTTTTATGATGACTGTCGATTGCGCTCTTTTATGATGACTGGCAGTTGCGCTCTTTTATGACTGTCGGTTGCGCTTTTTTATGATGACTGTCGGTTGCATTGTTATGATGACTGTCGGTTGCGCTCTTTTATGATGACTGTCAGTTGCGATCTGTTATGATTACTGTCAGTTGCGCTCTTTTATGATGACTGTCGGTTGCGCTCTTTTATGACGACTGCCGGTTGCGCTTGTCACGGTCCTGTTAGGGTCAGCGTGCAGCCACCGCTGAGCAAGAACTTACCCACACTGCAGAGGGGCCCGGGGTCAGACACGGCCGGATATTTCAAGCAAACAGGACCTGGAGAAGCTTAAGTCAGTGAGCAGTGAAGGACCTACGGTCATGTGACCACAAGGGGGCGGGGCTTAGTGTCCTTCTGTCAGAGATAGGCAGAACACTAATACAGGAATTCTCAAAGTCAGACAAACCGGGTCATACACAGAGATAACAGTAAAGTACCAGGGATGAGACAGAACGGAGAATCGGGGCCAAGCAGAGATCAAAACCAAACAGACGTAGAAGGTACCAAGCAGAATCCAACAAGCAATATCCAGAGAACAGACCGAGTCATACACAGAGTATCAGATAACCAGAACACAGCACAAACACACTCAGGGGTCACCACACAATGCCAAGGGCGAAAGTATAACTGACGGGAATGGGAGCGTCCTGAGGCTATAAGACGCTTTCCCAGGACCAGGGAGAGGCCACAATCATAAGCCCCAGGTGTGCAGGTAAGCCTGCACTGGGATCACAACCTTTAACCCCAGAAATGCCAGTCATCAGCACTGGTTTCAGACATTAACCCCACGTGTGCGAGTCAAACCCGCACTGAGATCATGACAGCGCTCTTTTATGATGACTGTCGGTTGCGCTCTGTTATGATGACTGTCGGTTGCGATCTGTTATGATGACTGTCAGCTGCACTCTGTTATGATGACTGTCGGTTGCGCTCTTTTATGATGACTGTCGGTTGCGCTGTTATGACGACTGTCGGTTGCACTCTTTTATGATAACTGTCAGTTGCGATCTGTTATGATGAATGTCGGTTGCGCTTTGCTATGATGACTGTCGGTTGCGCTCTTTTATGATGACTGTCGGTTGCAATGTTTTATGATGACTGTCGGTTGCACTGTTTCATGATGACTGTCGGTTGCGCTCTGTTATGGTGACTGTCGGTTGCTCCCTTTTATGATGACTGTCGGTTGCGCTCTGTTATGGTGACTGTCGGTTGCTCCCTTTTATGATGACTGTTGGTTGCGCTTTGCTAAGATATCTGTCGGTTGGGTTCTTTTATGATGACTGTCTGTTGCGTTATTTTATGAGTACTGTAGGTTGCACTCTTTTGTGATGACTGACGATTGCGCTCTGTTACGATGACTGTCAGTTGCGTTCTGTTATGATGACTGTCGTTGCGCTCTGTTATGATGACTGTCAGTAGCTCTCTTTTATGCTGACTGTCGTTTGCGCACTTTTATGATGACTTTCGGTTGCGGTCTGTTATGATGACTATCGGTGGCGCTCTTTTATGACGACTGTCGGTTGCGCTCTTTTATGATGACTGACGGTTGCGCTCATTTACGATGACTGTCGGCTGCTCTCTTTTATGACGTCTGTCGGCTGCACTCTTTTATGATGACTGTCAGTTGTGCTCTGTTATGATTGTTTCGTTCTGTTATGATTGTTGGTTGTGCTCTGTTATGATTGTTGGTTGCTCTCTTTTATGATGACTGTTGGTTGCGCTCTGTTATGATGACTGTCGGTTGTGCTCTTTTATGATGACTGTCGGTTGATCTCTTTATGATGACTGTCGGCTGCACTCTTTTATGAGGACTGTCAGTTGCGCTCTGTTATGATGACTGTCGGTTGCACTGTTATAACTGTTGGTTGCGCTCTGTCATGATGACTGTCAGTTGCGCTCATTTATGACTGTCGATGGCGCACTGTTATGATGACTGTTGGTTGCGCTCTGTTATGACTTTCGGTTGCGCTCTTTTATGATGACTGACGGTTGCGCTCATTTACGATGACTGTCGGCTGCTCTCTTTTATGATGTCTGTCGGCTGCACTCTTTTATGATGAATGTCGGTTGTGCTCTGTTATGATTGTTGGTTGCTCTCTTTTATGATGACTGTCGGTTGCGCTTTGCTAAGATATCTGTCGGTTGGGTTCTTTCATGATGAATGTCCGTTGCGTTATTTTATGAGGACTGTAGGTTGCACTCTTTTGTGATGACTGACGATTGCGCTCTGTTATGATGACTGTCGGTTGCGTTCTGTTATGATGACTGTCGTTGCGCTCTGTTATGATGACTGTCAGTAGCTCTCTTTTATGCTGTCGTTTGCACACTTTTATGATGACTTTCGGTTGCGGTCTGTTATGATGACTATCGGTGGCGTTCTTTTATGACGACTGTCGGTTGCTCTCTTTTATGATGACTGACGGTTGCGCTCATTTACGATGACTGTCGGCTGCTCTCTTTTATGATGTCTGTCAGCTGCACTCTTTTATGACTGTCGGTTATGATTGTTTCGTTCTGTTATGATTGTTGGTTGCGCTCTGTTATGATTGTTGGTTGCTCTCTTTTATGATGACTGTTGGTTGCGCTCTGTTATGATGACTGTCGGTTGTGCTCTTTTATGATGACTGTCGGTTGCTCTCTTTATGATGACTGTCGGCTGCACTCTTTTATGAGGACTGTCGGTTGCGCTCTGTTATGATGACTGTCAGTAGCTCTCTTTTATGCTGACTGTCGTTTGCGCTCTGTTATGATGACTGTCGGTTGCACTGTTATAACTGTTGGTTGCGCTCTGTCATGATGACTGTCAGTTGCGCTCATTTATGACTGTCGATGGCGCTCTGTTATGATGACTGTTGGTTGCGCTCTGTTATGACGACTGTAGGTTGCGCTCTTTTATGATGACTGACGGTTGCGCTCATTTACGATGACTGTCGGCTGCTCTCTTTTATGATGTCTGTCGGCTGCACTCTTTTATGATGACTGTCGGTTGCGCTCTGTTATGATTGTTTCGTTCTGCTATGATTGTTGGTTGTGCTCTGTTATGATTGTTGGTTGCTCTCTTTTATGACTGTCGGTTGCGCTTTGCTAAGATATCTGTCGGTTGGGTTCTTTCATGATGAATGTCCGTTGCGTTATTTTATGAGGACTGTAGGTTGCACTCTTTTGTGATGACTGACGATCGCGCTCTGTTACGATGACTGTCGGTTGCGTTCTGTTATGATGACTGTCGTTGCGCTCTGTTATGATGACTGTCAGTAGCTCTCTTTTATGCTGTCGTTTGCGCACTTTTATGATGACTTTCGGTTGCGGTCTGTTATGATGACTATCTGTGGCGTTCTTTTATGACGACTGTCGGTTGCGCTCTTTTATGATGACTGACGGTTGCGCTCATTTACGATGACTGTCGGCTGCTCTCTTTTATGATGTCTGTCGGCTGCACTATTTTATGATGACTGTCGGTTGTGCTCTGTTATGATTGTTTCGTTCTGTTATGATTGTTGGTTGCGCTCTGTTATGATTGTTGGTTGCTCTCTTTTATGATTACTGTCGGTTGCGCTCTGTTATGATGACTGTCGGTTGTGCTCTGTTATGATGACTGTCGGTTGCACTGTTATAACTGTTGGTTGCGCTCTGTCATGATGACTGTCAGTTGCGCTCATTTATGACTGTCGATGGCGCTGTTATGATGACTGTTGGTTGCGCTCTTTTATGACTGACGGTTGCGCTCATTTACGATGACTGTCGGCTGCTCTCTTTTATGATGTCTGTCGGCTGCACTCTTTTATGATGACTGTCGGTTGCGCTCTGTTATGATTGTTTCGTTCTGTTATGATTGTTGGTTGTGCTCTGTTATGATTGTTGCTCTTTTTTATGATGACTGTTGGTTGCGCTTGTTTATGATGACTGTTGGTTGCGCTCTGTTATGATGACTGTCGGTTGTGCTCTTTTATGATGACTGTCGGTTGCTCTCTTTATGATGACTGTCGGCTGCACTCTTTTATGAGGACTGTTGGTTGCGCTCTGTCATGATGACTGTCAGTTGCGCTCATTTATGACTGTCGATGGCGCTCTTATGATGACTGTTGGTTGCGCTCTGTTATGACTGTCGGTTGCGCTCTCATAGAATCATAGAATCGTAGAGTTGGAAGGGACCTCCTGGGCCATCTGGTCCAACCCCCTGCTCAAAGCAGGATTCGCTAAATCATCCCAGTTAGATGTCTGTCCAGCCTCTGTTTGAAGACTTCCATTGAAGGAGAACTCACCACTTCTCGTGGCAGCCTGTTCCACTCATTGATCACTCTAACTGTCAAAAAGTTTTTTCTAATATCTAATCTGTGTCTCCTCCCATTCAGCTTCATCCCATTGCTTCTAGTCTTTCCTTGTACAAATGAGAATAAAGTTGATCCTTCTACAATGTGACAGCCCTTTAGATATTTGTAGACAGCTATTAAGTCTCCTCTCAGTCTTCTCTTTTGCAAACTAAACATTCCCAAATCCTGCAACCTTTCCTCATAAGACAGGGTTTGCAGACCGGTCACCATTCTGGTCGCTCTTTTCTGAACTTGCTCCAGTTTGTTGATGTCTTTTTTAAAATGTGGTGCCCAAAATTGGACACAATATTCCAGATGAGGTCTGACCAAAGAGGAGTAGAGGGAAATAATGACTTCACGTGATCTAGACTGTATGCTTCTGTTAATACATCCTAGAATTGCATTTGCCTTTTTTGCTGCTGCATCACACTGTTGACTCATATTCAGTCTGTGATCTATTAGTATACCCAAGTCTTTTTCACATGTGCTGTCACTTAGCCCTATTCCTCCCATTCTATATATGCTTTTTTCATTTTTATTGCCCAGATGTAGTACTTTGCATTTCTCCCTGTTAAAAACCATTCTGTTAGTTGCTGCCCACTTCTCCAGTTTATTTAAATCTTTTTGAATCCTCTCTCTCTCTTCTCTAGTATTAGCTATCCCTCCTAGCTTTGTGTCATCAGCAAATTTAATCAGTTTACCCTCAATTCCTTCATCTAAATCGTTGATAAAGATGTTGAACAATACAGGGCCCAGGACAGAGCCCTGTGGTACCCCACTTGAGACATTCTTCCAACTGGATGTGCAGCCATTTACGACCACTCTTTGGGTCCGATCACTAAGCCAGTTATGAATCCACCTAACAGTTGCCTTGTCCATTCCATACTTAGTCATTTTTTCAATAAGGATTGTATGAGAGACTTTGTCAAATGCTTTGCTGAAGTCAAGATATACTATATCTACAGCATTTCCTTGATCCACCCAATCAGTAATACCATCATAGAAGGAAATTAAATTAGTCTGACATGACTTATTAGTTACAAACCCATGCTGACTCTGTTTAATCACTTCATTCTTATCCAGGTATTGACATACATGTTGTTTAATAATTTGTTCAAAGATCTTTCCTGGTATAGAAGTCAGACTCACCGGCCTATAGTTGCCTGGGTCCACCTTCTTCCCCTTTTTGAAGATAGGAACAACATTTGCTCTTCTCCAGTCTTCTGGCACTTCTCCTGTTCTCCAAGAATTTTCAAAGATTATGGAGAGGGGTTCAAAAATTTCTTCTGCTATCTCCTTCAGTACTCTGGGGTGTAATTCATCTGGACCTGGAGACTTGAATACATTTAGGTTAGCTAAGTGTTTCCTCACTATCTTTCTGTTTATAGATATCCTGGATTCTTCTATTCCCTTAATAGGACAGTGAATAACAGTTGATGTTACATTTCCTTTCTGAGAGAAAACAGATGCAAAATAGGAATTTAAAAGTTCAGCCTTCTCAACATCCTGTCTTACCATTTCATCATTTTCATCCTGTAAAAATCCTATAGCATCTTTGACTTTTCTTTTACTTTTGACATATCCCCAAAATCCTTTATTATTGCTTTTGACATCTCTTGCAAGCCTCAATTCATTTTCAGCTTTAGCTAATCTGATTTGTGCCTTGCAGGTTCTGCAGACAGCATTATATTCTTCTTTAGATATGCCTCCTTCTTTCCATTTTATAAACATTTTTTGCTTCCTTTTTAGCATGTGCTTAAGTTCTGTGTTCATCCATCCTGGTTTCCTTAAATGCTTCCTATTCTTCCCTCTTTTCGGAATTGTTAACAACTGTGCTTTGAGAATTTCATTTTTCAAGATTTCCCATCCTTCCTGGACATTTTTGTCTTTAAGGATATCCAGCCATTGGATCCCTCCAATTCTCTTTCTGAATCCCTTAAAATCTGCCTTTCTGAAATCTAACCTTGACGTCTGAGTCTTCACAGGTCTTCCGCCTCTAGTTATCCAAAATTCTAAAATAGCATGGTCGCTACCTCCTAGGGTCCCAGCCACTTTTACCTCCTCAACCATTTCCTCCCTGTTTATAAGGATTAGATCCAAGGTAGCAGTTCCCCTTGTTTTCTCCTTTACCTTTTGGAAGATAAAGTTGTCAGCAAGAGAGGATAAGAATTTCCTTGACCTGTTAGTTTTGCCTGAGAGAGATTCCCAACAAATGTCTGGATAGTTGAAATCTCCCATGACAACTATGTCATATTTTTTGGAGAACTTGGCCATTTGATGCATAAAGAGTTCATCCATATCTTCAGCTTGCACAGGCGGCCTGTAGTAAATGCCTACAATGGTGTCCTTTCCATTGTTCTGTCCTTGTATTCTTACCCAAACAGTTTCCACAGAACTCCCAGTCTCTGAAGCTTCAATCTCTGTGCAGATATACGCATTTCTAACATACAATGCGACACCCCCTCCTCGTTTATCAAGTCTGTTTCTTGCAAATAAGTTGTATCCTTCTAGTCTTGTATTCCAATCATGTGTATTGTCCCACCAAGTTTCAGTGATTCCAATGACATCATATTTCTTTTCCTGTGTTAGTAGTTCCAATTCTCCTTGTTTGTTGCCCATGCTTTGTGCATTAGTATAGAAACATTTTAGTTTGTGATTGGTTTCTCCTTCTCCAATATTTTTTTTAATTAGATTCTTTCGTCTTTGTTCTTCCTTTCCACTTCTAATAGCAGAGTTCTCAGTAGCATTTGTCAGGTGTATGGCTTTTTCTGGTCTTTTGCTTCCCTTCCCATGTTGTTCTAGTTTAAAGCTCTCCTTACAAGTGTAGCAAGGCGACTTCCAAATACCTGCTTTCCAGTCTTTGTAAGGTGCACCCCATCTCTAGCAAGTAGTCCATCGTATAAGTAGTTCACTCCGTGATCCAGAAATCCAAATTGTTGCTGACGGCACCATCGACGTAGCCAGTTGTTCACCTGCAGAATCTTATTCCACCTCCTTGTTCCATGGCCATCCACTGGGAGGATGGAAGAGAAGACCACCTGCGCTCCCAGTTCTTTCACTTTCTTGCCTAAGTCTTCAAAGTCTCTGCAGATGGTTTCCAGGTCGTTTCTTGCGGTGTCATTTGTCCCCACATGTAGTAGCAGGAATGGGTAGTCATCTGTAGGTCTGAAGAGTCCTGATATCCTGTCAGACACATCTTTAATTTTTGCACCTGGAAGACAGCACATTTCTCTTGAAGTTATATCCGGTCTGCAGATAGCGGCCTCTGTTCCTCTCAACAGGGAATCCCCCATGACCACCACTCTCCGTTTCTTCTTCACAACATTTTTCTTTCTCCATCCAGGAGGACTCTGAAGGCGTACAAGGTTGCTGTTTGTTGGCAAAGTCTTATCCTGATGTATTTCTTCATCGTTTTCCTGCGTGAGAGCCTGGTACTGGTTTCTGAGCAGTATGGGTGCTGACTGCCTCCTGATCCTCCTGCTTCTCTGGGTCACGTGTCTCCATTCCTCTGTTTCTTCAGGTGCACTTCGAATTTCTTCTCTTTCTGTAACATGAAGAGATAATTCTGCTCTGTCCAAGAACTCTTCACCTTCCTTAATGATCTTCAACGTAGCTAACCTCTCTTCGAGATTTTGCAACTTTTCCTCCAACAGGGTCACAAGCTTGCATTTGTGGCATGTGAAGTTTGGCTTTTCCACTGGTAAATCTGTGAACATGTAGCAAGACATGCAGCTCACCAAATGGCTCCTGGCCTCTTCCATCTTGAGATTTCTTAAAAATGGTGAAAGATGACTCTTTTATGATGACTGTCGGTTGCGCTCTATTATGATGACTGTCGGTTGCGCTCTTTTATGGTGACTGTCGGCTGTGCTCTGTTATGATGACTGTCGGTTGCGCTCGTTTATGATGACTGTCGGTTGTGCTCTTTTATGATGACTGTTGGTTGCGCTCTTTTATGATGACTGTTGGTTGTGCTCTGTTATGATGACTGTTGGATGCCCTCTTTTATGACTGTCGGTTGCCCTGTTATAATGACTGTCAGTTGCACTCTTTTATGATGACTGTCGGTCGCGCTCTTTTATGATGACTGTTGGTTGCGCTCTTGTATGATGACTGTCGGTTGCGCTCGTTTATGATGACTGTCGGTTGTGCTCTTTTATGATGACTGTTGGTTGCGCTCTTTTATGATGACTGTTGGTTGTGCTCTGTTATGATGACTGTTGGATGCCCTCTTTTATGACTGTCGGTTGCCCTGTTATAATGACTGTCAGTTGCACTCTTTTATGATGACTGTCGGTCGCGCTCTTTTATGATGACTGTTGGTTGCGCTCTTGTATGATGACTGTCGGTTGCGATCTCTTATGATGACTGTCGGTGGCTGTCGTGTATGATGACTGTCAGTTTCTCTCTTGTATGATGACTGTCGCTGGCGCTCTCTTGTATGATGACTCTCGGTGGCGCTCTCTTGTATCATGACTGTCGCTGGCGCTCTCTTGTATCATGACTGTCGCTGGCGCTCTCTTGTATCATGACTGTCGCTGGCGCTCTCTTGTATCATGACTCTCGGTGGCGCTCTCTTGTATGATGACTCTCTGTGGCGCTCTCTTGTATGATGACTCTCTGTGGCGCTCTCTTGTATGATGACTGTTGCTGGCGCTCTCTTGTATGATGACTCTCGGTGGCGCTCTCTTGTATGATGACTGTCGCTGGCGCTCTCTTGTATGATGACTCTCGGTGGCGCTCTTATGATGACTGTCGGTGGCGCTCTCTTGTATGATGACTCTCGGTGGCGCTCTCTTGTATGATGACCGTCGGTGGCGCTCTCTTGTATGATGACTGTCGGTTGCTCTCTTGTAAGATGACTGTCGGTGGCGCTCTCTTGTATGACCGTCGGTGGCGCTCTCTTGTATGATGACTCTCGGTGGCGCTCTCTTGTATGATGACTCTCGGTGGCGCTCTCTTGTATGATGACTGTCGGTTGCTCTCTTGTAAGATGACTGTCGGTGGCGCTCTCTTGTATGACCGTCGGTGGCGCTCTCTTGTATGATGACTCTCGGTGGCGCTCTCTTGTATGATGACTGTCGGTGGCGCTCTCTTGTATGATGACTGTCGGTTGCTCTCTTGTATGATGACTCTCGGTGGCGCTCTCTTGTATGATGACTTTCGGTGGCGCTCTTATGATGACTGTCGGTGGCGCTCTCTTGTATGATGACTGTCGGTGGCGCTCTCTTGTATGATGACTGTCGCTGGCGCTCTCTTGTATGATGACTGTCGCTGGCGCTCTCTTGTATGATGACTGTCGCTGGCGCTCTCTTGTATGATGACTCTCGGTGGCGCTCTCTTGTATGATGACTCTCGCTGGCGCTCTCTTGTATGATGACTGTCGCTGGCGCTCTTATGATGACTGTCGCTGGCGCTCTCTTGTATGATGACTGTCGCTGGCGCTCTCTTGTATGATGACTCTCGGTGGCGCTCTCTTGTATGATGACTCTCGGTGGCGCTCTCTTGTATGATGACTCTCGGTGGCGCTCTCTTGTATGATGACTCTCGGTGGCGCTCTCTTGTATGATGACTCTCGGTGGCGCTCTCTTGTATGATGACTGTCGGTGGCGCTCTCTTGTATGATGACTCTCGGTGGCGCTCTCTTGTATGATGACTCTCGGTGGCGCTCTCTTGTATGATGACTCTCGGTGGCGCTCTCTTGTATGATGACTCTCGGTGGCGCTCTCTTGTATGATGACTCTCGGTGGCGCTCTCTTGTATGATGACTCTCGGTGGCGCTCTCTTGTATGATGACTCTCGGTGGCGCTCTCTTGTATGATGACTGTCGCTGGCGATCTCTTGTATGATGACTCTCGGTGGCGCTCTCTTGTATGATGACTCTCGCTGGCGCTCTCTTGTATGATGACTCTCGGTGGCGCTCTCTTGTATGATGACTGTCGGTGGCGCTCTTATGATGACTGTCGGTGGCGCTCTCTTGTATGATGACTGTCGCTGGCGCTCTCTTGTATGATGACTCTCGGTGGCGCTCTCTTGTATGATGACTGTCGGTTGCTCTCTTGTATGATGACTCTCGGTGGCGCTCTCTTGTATGATGACTGTCGCTGGCGCTCTCTTGTATGATGACTGTCGCTGGCGCTCTCTTGTATGATGACTGTCGCTGGCGCTCTCTTGTATGATGACTGTCGGTTGCTCTCTTGTATGATGACTCTCGGTGGCGCTCTCTTGTATGATGACTGTCGCTGGCGCTCTCTTGTATGATGACTGTCGGTGGCGCTCTCTTGTATGATGACTGTCGCTGGCGCTCTCTTGTATGATGACTGTCGCTGGCGCTCTCTTGTATGATGACTGTCGGTTGCTCTCTTGTATGATGACTCTCGGTGGCGCTCTCTTGTATGATGACTGTCGCTGGCACTCTCTTGTATGATGACTGTCGGTGGCGCTCTCTTGTATGATGACTGTCGCTGGCGCTCTTATGATGACTCTCGGTGGCGCTCTCTTGTATGATGACTGTCGCTGGCGCTCTCTTGTATGATGACTCTCGGTGGCGCTCTCTTGTATGATGACTGTCGCTGGCGCTCTTATGATGACTGTCGGTGGAGCTCTCTTGTATGATGACTGTCGGTGGCGCTCTCTTATGAAGACTCCGATGTTGTCACCTCACCTTTCACCACTGAACTGTGAAGAGAGGAGGCGGTAAAATGACGTACTTAAAAATCCCCTCAGAGCTGGACGCGCCCATAGGGCGGGGTTTCTGCTTTCCGTCAGCAAGGTAACGCCGCCTCCAGCCTCGACAGGAGGCGCAGCAAGGGGTTAACGCCGTAAAGTGTGCCGCCTGTCGCACAGACGCGGCCGGGAGTGAGGGCAGGGCGGCCGCATGGGGAGCGGTGAGCCCCAGCTGTCACCATCGCGATGTCGGTGCTAGCGCTGCTGCTGGGCCGGTGCTCGCCCTCTGCGCTCCGCTGTCCGGCACGGCGGCTGATAAGGGGCCGCCATGTGTTCCGGGGCGCCCGGGCTCGCCATGTGCTGGGTGTACGGGACATTCCGGAGAGGGGCCCCCCGGTCACCAGGCCGCTGCTCTCCGCTCATCTGCTCCGGTCCCTGCACGGCCGCGCCGCCCTGCTCCTGCTGCGGCCCTGCGGGAGAACGGCGTGCGGGCGGCACAAGTCCGGGAGCCCCGAGGAGGAGAGCGGCGCCGCCCGGACCCCCGAGCCCGACCTGGTGAGTGTAGGCGGGAGGGAGGGTCACCGGGGCAGCCGCCACTAGGTACCGCTGCTGCCAGTCACATCACCTGTACTGGAGCTTGTGCACATGTTGCAGATTTGGTGCGTTTTTGCCATACATGGTTGTAAGCAAATCTGCACGCCCCAGGTTGTCATGGCGACCCATCGTCGTGTGACACGGGCGCTCCCGGCGTGTGCATGTAGTATGTCGCTGTCAGAGATTGACAGCGGCATTTAACATGTTAACAGCCGCGGTCGGATCACGATTCCACCCACGGCTGTTCAGATCAGCTGTCATGTGCCGGAAAAGGTGTGGGTTCTGTGCGGAGCCTGCACCAAACGGGAAGGCACCCAATGACGGACCCTGCACGTCGTTGGGTGTTAAGGGGTTAATACTACTGCTATACTGCGCTTGTCACTAATGCTAAAAATATATTTACAAAATTGGAACTTGCATTACTTCCATAGTAAAAAGGTGACTGCTACATTATGTACATATGCAATATTGGTACTCAGCACCGGGTGCCCAAGAAAGCGCTCATCATCATTCTCCCCGGCTCTGGCTGTTATCAGCGCTAGCGGGGAGAATGTTGGGAGTTGTCTTCAACTAATAACAGCAAGAGGTGGCGGATGGGAGTACTACACCAATCAGCCTACACCCGCTGCCGCTAATAAGGCCGGGATCACACACAGCGAGATACGGCCGAGTCTCGCAGGTTAAAACCAAGCTCTGGTGCCGGCACTCTGGAGCGGAGCGTGCAGCCGCACAGCAATTCATGGAGCTCCGCTCCGGAGTCAGAGCTTGGTTTTAACCTGCGAGACTCGGCCGTATCTCGCTGTAGTGTGACTCCGGCCTAACAGTGAGAGCAGACGGCTGATGGGATTTTATCAGATGCCGCCTATGCTATTAATGAGTAAATAAAACTGCGCGGGCTACACTGTGTTATTGATAACCAGTTAGGCAAAACTCAGCTGTCAGCAAGATTGGTTATCAAGAGTAGAGGGGGGCCCCATGCCGTATTTTTAATTATTTCAATAAATAAAACAGTGTTGGTTCCTCTACCCCTCCCCTCCCCTCATTTTTGACAACCGGCTTTGCTAAAGATGACAGCTGGGGGCTGGTAATCTCAGACTAGAAAGGGGCCATGGATATTGCACCCCCCACCCCAGCCTAAAAATAGCAGCCCGCAGCTGATAATAGGTGGGCACTGGGAGGTTGTGTATTCCTGGGCTATGATAGGTGGAGACCGGGAGGTTGTGTATTCCTGGGCTATGATGGGTGGGCACTGGGAGGTTGTGTATTCCCGGGCTATGGTGATGGGTGGGCACCGGGAGGTTGTGTGTTCCCGGGCTATGATGATGGGTGGGCACTGGGAGGTTGTGTATTCCCGGGCTATGATGATGGGTGGGCACCGGGAGGTTGTGTATTCCCGGGCTATGATGATGGGTGGGCACCGGGAGGTTGTGTATTCCCGGGCTATGATGATGGGTGGGCACTGGGAGGTTGTGTATTCCCGGGCTATGATGATGGGTGGGCACTGGGAGGTTGTGTATTCCCGGGCTATGATGATGGGTGGGCACCGGGAGGTTGTGTATTCCCGGGCTATGATGGTAGGTGGGCATCGGGAGGTTGTGTATTTCTATACTGGTATTAACCCTGGGAATGTTCTTCATTCTGTTTTACAGTATGAAAATCCATGGACGATCCCAAATCTCTTGTCTATGACCAGGATCGGTCTGTCTCCTGTACTCGGTTACCTGATTGTCGCAGAAAACTTTAATTTTGCTCTTGGAATTTTTGTTCTCGCCGGTATAACGGATTTGGTGAGTGGTCATCAGCTCTGGTCATCAGTGTATAAACCAGACGTTGTTTACTCTTAACAAGGTGTCTCATTTACGTTATACTGCAGAAGATGAGGTGGGTGGGGTATTTGTGTGGGAACAGCAACTTAGTCTTCACATACCATGAAATGGTGGAAGCACAAATAGCCGTTCAGTTTTTCTCATTTTTAGAGTCTGTAGGATGTGGGTTCCATCTCGCGGTCTCTCGCCTATATCTAGAGCTGGTTCCTTCCACCCAAATCCCTTGTGAGAAAGGGGCCGAGCCCCATATTGGATACAAGTGCAGATCCTAGAGGTGTGTGCTGCACCCATCGGACATTTATGATGTCATCCGTGTCTGTGATGGGAGCACCCTGGCAAATTTGTCGATCTGTGGTTCTGAGTATAAACGTGTTTGGCTCGCAGCAATCTCTTATGACCTTTCTAAAAGGCAGGCTTGAATGACAATTTCCACACGTATTTGAGATGGAGATCACTGATTTTTGGCTTTCTAATGTTTGTGTTCTGGTTATAGCTGGATGGCTATATCGCAAGGAACTGGGCCAATCAGAAGTCTGCGTTGGGAAGCGCTCTGGATCCACTTGCAGACAAAATCCTCATCAGTGTCCTGTATGTCTGCTTAACGTATGCAAATCTAATCCCAGGTAAGTAGGTGGCAAGCCAAGATGTCGAATGTCAGGATTTATATGTTTCATGATCGCTCCATCCACCACATTTGCTTTCAAGGGGTTGTACCACAATCAACTTGTCACCTGTCCGCGTGATCAGTCACGAGTGTCTAATCCTTCCAACCATGAGAAGGAGAACTGGGGTCCTGTGTCCCCAATTTGAATGGCGCATGGGTTGTGTGTGTTCACGACCAATGAAAACCGTAACCCTGTCAGTCCCATTAATTTCAAACAGGTGGGCTGCGAGAGTGCAGTCAGCACGCCAGTCACAATGGGGACGCGGGACCATCCTTCTGGTCATCGTTGTGGAAGTCCAGTGTTTACTGGTTTAGTCGCTTTTCAATCACTGGTGTCGTATTTTGTCCTTGTTCTGTGCGGCTCTCAGGAGTTTTTGACTAATGGGTTTGAGGTTAATGGGATTTCATTGTATAAAACTTGTGCACTCGCTAAATGTGCGCATGGGGGGCTAGAGTAAATGAAGTTAATCAATGCGATCCAGTGTTGGCGCTGCTATCCGGGTTAGATGGGTCATTCAGAGAGGGCGTATATAACCACCAATGTAACGCCCAGTACCAGCTCCTGCAATGGCATGTAGTGGGGCCTGGTACTGCCAGCTCTAGATTCATCTAAATTTGGCACTTTTCAGGTATCTGTCCGGATGTGGACACACATCCATGGAGATGCTATGGCCGTGTAGGCTACGTGCAGATAGGGCCAGCAGTAAGTTGATGGCACAGTCATATAATTTGGCTTAGCGGCGGATCTGCGCACGTCAGTTGTTCGTTTGATCAATCATTAATCCTGTGCTGTGTCTGGTGTTACTGTTTTTCAGTTCCTCTGACAGTCATGATCATCTTGAGGGATGTTGCGTTGATCGGTGCTGTTTTTTACGTCCGCTACAAAACCCTTCCACCTCCAGTAAGTACGTGTGATGTGTGCACGCTTCCCCGTGTGTCCACAGCTTAAAGGGGTATTCCGTTGTTTTCTTATACCACACTACTATAAGATTAGTCGCTTCTTGGATTCCGTGAGAATCTATTGTCAGAACCCCCCCCCCCCCACCCAATTTCTCACCAAAATCCTATTTTTTTTTTTTTTTTTTCTTTCCAATACTACAACGGCTCTACCATTGCTCTTTGGTTGCAGATTAGTGATTAGCGAGTGTGCTCGGATAAGGTGTCATAATCGCGTATTTTCAGCGTGCTCGGAAAAAAAAATTGCTTGAGGCGCAGCAGCTGATCTACAACCCCAACATATGCAGGGATTGTCTGTTTGCTCGGGAATCCCCTGTATGTGTGACAGCTGTTGAAGAGCCACGAGACATGCGGTGCCTCGAGCATTTATTACGAACATGCCGAAAATACTCAATTAGAACACGAGCATGCTGGGATAACCCCTTATCCGAGCACACTCGCTCATCACTATTGCAGATCTCTAGAGGACCGGTCACAAGGTTGTGTCCAGTGTTTGCCCTTATTTTATTCCTGCTGCTTCTTTGAGTATTTTGCTTGTGGTATTTGTAGAATCTGCCATACGGTGCCCGAGATACACACATTATGTATCGTGCTAATTTTTTGGTCTTTTGTAGATGGGGTGTGGCTCTGTGGCTCACAGGGCAATAAAGCAGAAAAACCTAAAGACCCGCCCCAGAGGATCCTCTGAGACACACCCCTTTACTAAACCCCCCCCCCCCAAAAAAAAGTGTTAAAAAGTGAGGTCCATATCTCTAGCATCATATGATTGATTAACCCCTTCACCCCCAAGGGTGGTTTGCACGTTCATGACCGGGCCAATTTTTACAATTCTGACCACTGTACCTTTATGAGGTCATAACTCTGGAACGCTTCTATGGATTCCGGTGATTCTGACATTGTTTTCTCGTGACATATTGTACTTCATGTTAGTGGTAAAATTTCATTCAAATAACTTGCGTTTATTTGTGAAAAAAATGGAAATTTGGCGAAAATTTCGCAATTTTCCAACTTTGAATTTTTATGCCCTTAAATCACAGAGATACTGCACACAAAAAACTTGATAACTAACATTTCCCACATGTTTACTTTACATCAGCACAATTTTGAAACCAAAATTTTTTTTTGTTAGGAAGTTATAAGGGTTAAAAGTTGACCAGCGATTTCTCATTTTTACAACACCATTTTATTTTTAGGACCACATCACATTTGAAGCCACTTTGAGGGGTCTATATGATAGAAAATACCCAAAAGTGACACCATTCTAAAAACTGCACCCCTTAAGGTGCTCAAAACCACATTCAAGAAGTTTATTAACCCTTTAGGTGCGTCACAGGAATTTTTTTGAATATTTAAAAAAAAATGAACATCTAACTTTTTTTCACAAAAAAAATACTTCAGGTTCAATTTTCTTTATTTTACCAAGGGTAACAGGAGAAATTGGACTGCAAAAGTTATTGTGCAATTTGTCCTGAGTATGCTGATACCTGATTTGTGGGGGGGAACGACTGTTTCGGCGCATGGCAGAGCTCAGAATGGAAGGAGCGCCGTTTGACTTTTTCAATGCAAAATTGGCTGGAATTCAGATCGGACGCCATGTCACGTTTGGAGAGTCCCTGATGTACCTAAACAGTGGAAACCCCCTACAAGTGACCCCATTTTGGAAACTAGACCCCCCAAGGAACTTATCTAGATATGTGGTGAGAACTTTGAACCCACAAGGGCTTTACAGAAGTTTATAACGTACAGCGGTACAATTAAAAAATCATATTTTTTCCACAAAAATGATCTTTTCATCCCAATTTTTATTTTCCCAAGGGTAACAGCACCCTAAAAGTTATTGTGCAATTTGTCCTGAGTACGCTGATACCCCACATGTGGGGGTAAACCACTATTTGGGTGCATGGCAGAGCTCGGAAGGGAAGCAACGCCATTTGACGTTTTTGGCTGGAATTGAGATCGGACACCATGTCGCGATTGGAAAACCCCTGATGTACCTAAACAGTGGAAACCCCCCCCCCGTCAGGGCTCGGAAGGGAAGTAGTGACGTTTTGGAATGCAGACATTGATGGAATGGTCTGCGGGTGTCATGTTGCCTTTGGAGAGCCCCTAATGTACCTAAACAGTGGAAACCCCCCACAAATGACCCCATTTTGAAAACTAGACCCCCCTAAGGAACTTATCTAGATGTGAGGTGAGCACTTTGAACCCCCAAGGGCTTCACAGAAGTTTATAATGCCCGGGCATGAAAATAAAAAAATCGTATTTTTTCCACAAACATGATCAATTAGTCCCCAATTTTTTTCATTTTCCCAAGGGTAACAGGAGAAATTGGACCGCAAAAGTTGTTGTCCAATTTGTCATGAGTATGCTGACACCCCATATGTGGGAGAAAACTACTTTATGGACACACGTCGGGGCTCGGAAGGGAAGCAGTGCCATTTTGGAATGCAGACTTTGATGGAGTGGTCTGCGGGTGTCATGTGCGTTTGGAGAGCCTCTGATGTACCTAAACTATTGAAACTCCCAACAAGTGACCCCATTTTGGACACTAGACCCCCCCACGGAATTTATCTAGATGTGTGGTGAGCACTTTGAACCCCCAAATGCTTCACAGAAGTTTATAACGCTCGGACGTGAAAATAAAAAAATCATTTTTTTCCACAAAAATGATATTTTTGTCCCCAATTTTTTATTTTCCTAAGGGTAACAGGAGAAATTGGACCCCAAAAATTGTTTTGCAATTTGTCCTGAGTAGGCTGATACCCTACATGTGGGGGTAAAACACTGTTTGGGCGCATGGCAGAGCTTGGAAGGGAAGGAGCACCATATGACTTTTTCAACTCAGAATTGGCTGGAATTGAGATCAGACGCAATGTTGCATTTGGAGAGCCCCTGATGTGCCCTAACAGTGGAAACCCCCAATTCTAACTCCAACCCGAACCCCAACACACCCCTAACCCAAGCCCTAACCCAAGCCCGGAAATAAATACTTTTTTTTAATTTTATTATTTTTCCCTAACTAAGGGGGTGATAACGGGGGGTTTGATTTACTATTTATGGCGGTTTTTATTTTTGGCAGCTGTCGCACGCTAAAAGACGCTTTTTATTGTAAAAATAGTTTTTGCATCACCACATATTGAGAGCTATAATTTTTCCGTATTTTGACCCACCGAGTCATGTGAGGTCTTATTTTTTGCGGGACGAGTTGACGTTTTTATTGGTACCATTTTCGGGCACGTGTCATTTTTTGATTGCTTTTTATTCCGATTTTTGTGACGCAGAATGAACAAAAACCAACGTTTCATGAATTTCTTATGGGGGAGTGCGTTTACACCGTTCCGCGTGCGGTAAAATTGATAAAGCGGTTTTATTCTTCGGGTCAGTACGGTTACAGCGATACCTCATTTAGGTCGTTTTTTTATGTTGGTTTTATGCAATGAAAACTATTTTATATAAAAAAATTATTTTTGCATCGCTTTATTCTGCGAGCTATAACTTTTTTATTTTTTCGCTGATGATGCTGTGTGGCGGCTCGTTTTTTGCGGGACAAGATGACGTTTTCAGCGGTACCATGGATATTTATATGCGTCTTTTTGATCGCGCGTTATTACACTTTTTGTTTGGCGGTATGATAATAAATCATTATTTTTTGCTTCGTTTTTTATTTTTTAAGGGGTTCGCTAAAGGTGTTAACTAATGGGACAGTTTTATAGGGCGGGTCGTTACGGACGCGGCGATACCTAATATGTGTACTTTCATTGTTTTGGTTTCTTATTTTCAAAAAATGAATTTATTGGGGAATATTTTTTTTTTTTTTTTTTTACTAATTTATTTGGCGATTTTTTTTTTTTTTTTTTTTTTTTTTTTAATTATTTTTACACTTTTTTTTAATTTTTTTTTTTTTTACTTTATTACATAGTCCCAGGTGGGACATCACTGTCCTGTGACAGATCGCTGATCTGTTACATCACAGATCACGGTGACAGATCAGCAATCTGTCACAGGCAGTGCACAAGGCTTCCTCATGCCTGCGCTTTGCAGGCACTGAGGAAGCCAGCTTCCTCCAGGCCCCCGAAGGCCCCCGTCGCCATCTTGGATCCGGGGGCCTGGAGGAAAGGAGTCCCCCGCAGCAGCGCTGCACATTGCGCTGCCGTGGGGGGCTCAGGGAAGCACGGAGGGAGCCCCCTCCCTCCCGATGCTTCCCTTTAACTCCTGGTACACCGCGATCATGTTTGATCGCGGTGTGCAAGGGGTTAACGTGTCGGGGGCGGTCCGTGACCGCCCCTGACACATAGTGCCGGGTGTCAGCTGTGATAATCAGCTGACACCCGGCCGCGATCAGCGGCGCTCACCACGTGGGCGCCAACTGATCGCGCTAGACGTACTGTCCATGGGCATAGGGGCCCGGGGCCCATGGACGGGATAGTACGTCTGATGTCAGGAAGGGGTTAAAAAAAAAAAAAAAAAAAAAATTTTGGCTGACACTTGCACACTGTTTGGCACCATGTATCACTTGGCATGTTCCTTTTAAAGCCTTCCTATGAACATTTCCAGGAGTGGTTCCAGAAGGAACTTCCTACTGTTTACACTGTGTTCCAAATTATTAAGCAAATGATATTTTTCTCTGATTTTTCCTAAATAGTCGGTACAAATGACAGTCAGTCTAATAAAAGTCATCACCCGTTAGAGTATACATCAAATTTTATTGAAGAAACCTCCCAATGCTAACAGTATAATTTCCAAAATGAATAAAAGCTCAAATTGCACTGTTCCAAATTATTAGGCACAGTAGAATTTCTAAACATTTGATCTGTTTTAAAGAACTGAAAATGCTCGTTTGTGGAATTTGCAGCATTAGGAGGTCAAATTCACTGAACAAAAAAGCGATTTAACTCCAAAACATCCTAACAAGCCAAGTTACATGTTAACATAGGAACCCTTCTTTGATATCACCTTCACAATTCTTGCATCCATTGAACTTGTGAGTTTTTGGAGAGTTTCTGCTTGGATTTCTTTGCATGAAGTCAGAATAGCCCCCAGAACTGCTGTTTTGATGTGAACTGCCTCACACCCTCATAGATCTTTTGCTTGATGATACTCCAAAGGTTATCCATAGGGTTGAGGTCAGGGGAAGATGGTGGCCACACCATGAGTTTATCTCCTTTTATGCCCATAGCAGTCAATGACTCAGAGGTCTTCTTTGCAGCATGAGATGGTGCGTGGTCATGCATGACGATGATTTTGTTCCTGAAGGCAGGTTTCTGCTTTTTATACCATGGAAGACAGCTGTCAGTCAGAAACTCTATATACTTTGTAGAGGTCATTTTCACACCTTCAGGAACCTTAAAGGGCCCTACCAGCTGTTTCTCCATGATTCCAGCCCAAAACATGACTCCTCCACCTCCTTGCTGACGGCGCAGCCTTGTTGGGACATAGTGGCCATCCACCAACCATCCACTACTCCATCCATCTGGACCATCCAGGGTTGCTCGACACTCAGTAAACAAGACTGTTTGAAAATTAGTCTTCATGTATGTCTGGGCCCACTGCAACCATTTCTGCTTGTGAGCACTGTTTAGGGGTGGCCGAATAGTAGATTTATGCACCACAGCAAGCCTTTGAGGGATCCTACACCTTGAGGCTCGAGGGACTCCAGAGGCACCAGCAGCTTTAAATATCTGTTTGCTGGTTTGTAATGGCTTTTTAGCAGCTGCTCTCTTAATCCGATGAACTTGCCTGGCAGAAACCTTCCTCATTCTGCCTTTATCAGCACAAACATGTCTGTGCTCAGAATCAACCACAAATCTCTTAACAGTACGATGATCACGTTTAAGTTTTTGGGAAATATCTAATGTTTTCATCTCTTGACCAAGGCATTGCACTATTTGATGCTTTTCAGCAGCAGACAGATCCTTTTTCTTTCCTAAATTCCTTGAAACCTGTGCCCTGCTTAATAATGTGGAACATCATTCTTAAGTAGTTTTCCTTTAATTGAGCTCATCTTGTAAACTAATTATCACAGGCGTTTGAGATTGATTTCAGTGATCCAAAGAGCCCTGATACACAATACCATCTATGAGTTTATTTGAAAAATAAAAAATTACATCTTTAGGACACTTAAATCCAATTTGCATAATAATTTGGAACACAGTGTATATTCGTGTTTCCTGAAGGTATGACTGATGGAAAAACCTCCAGATAAGCTTCCTGTAAGAGGAGGATAAAAGAATCTCTAATTCTTATCCAATCTATATATAAAGCTTGTTTTAGCAGGCTGTGATCACTCTTCCTACCATTTTTTGAAAGTGAGGGGTCTTTTGCTGTCTCTGTGGACCCTCTAATCAGTGCTGTGTGCAGCGGGAGGTCCAGTAACGCTCTGTGTAAGAGTATCAGGCCTTGTAAGGATAGGATGTCCCTTTTGGCAGTTTGTCCTGCTTGCCTGTAACTATAGGCCGATCGGTCTTGACAGCTGGCACTGGACAGTTAGGCTAGTTTCACATTAGTGTTACAGGGCGCAGCGCACAGCCGCCGCTAAACCTGGGCCGCGCCCCCTCCGGTCAGTTCCTTTTCTGATCACATGACGCTGCATGCGATCAGCGTACCCTATATTTAGCATTGGGTGCGCTGGTCTACTTTTGCTGGCGCTGCGCCCAGCGCACAACAATGCATCACATCACGCTTTTGTGCGCTGGGTGCAGCGCCAGCAAAATCAGACCAGCGTAACCAACACTAAATATAGGGTACTCTGAACTCATGCAGCGTCATGCGATCAGAGCAGGAACTGACCGGAGGGGGCGGGGCTTAGCAGCGGCCGTGTGCTGCGCCCTGTAACGCTAGTGTGAAACTAGCCTTAGAGGAGAGCCACTATTTTTGGTAATCTATTCCATTATTTCTAAACACTGTTTTTCGGTGATTCCTTTGTATCCCCGTTCATACTGCAGGCACACACACAAATGATACACCATTTTAAAGGTAAACTTGCCCCCTTCAGCAAGAAGATAGCCAAACAAACCACACATCCACGATTTGATCACAATATACAGTTTAAACATTAATTTTCATAAACCTGCAGTAAGGAAAAATGACCTGCAGGTGGCACCACAGTACCCCAAAGCACACTACCAACACATTTGTATACATGCACTGCTTTTTCGTTGATTACTTCGCCCCACACACGATACACCATTTGAAAGGTAAACTTGCTCCCTTCAGCAAGAAAAGAGCCAAACAAACCACACATTCACGATTTTATCACTAAATACAGTTTAGTATTGTCTTTCATAAACCTGCAGAAAGACACAATGACCTGCAGGTGGCACCTCAACCGGAAAACATTTTTTGGCCTCTACTTATCAAAACAATTTATTGTATTAACAATCTACGTATATAAATACTGTTTTCAATCCGTTTTTTCCTTGCTCAGCATGGTTTGGGAGACCCCACCCCCCTCCTGTGTGACATGCACATAAATGAGCTATCTTACACCACAAGCCCATATACTAGGAGGTGCCTGTCTGTATCCTGTTCATTTAGACACTGTTCACATATTCAGGTTTGAAATACATTAGATAGGGACTGCTTCGTGAAGGGTTACCGTGACGTGGTGAAGCAGCTTGGTATACATTTTTTGCAAAAAACGTATCAACTACGAGGGGCGATCCAAAAGTAATAATGATCAATAGAGTTGAGCGACTTTTGGTTTTTTAGGGTCGAGTTTCTTTTCGTGAAACCGGACTTTTCCAAAAGTCGGGTCGAGCAAGATCGGCCGATTATAGGGAAAAGTCGGGGTCGTCCCGAAACACGAAACCCAATGTAAGTCAATGGGGAATAAAAGTCGGCAGTGAGAGGAGGACAGGAAACACACCTACAGTGCCCATTTGAATGCCAAAAGCATCAATTCTTCTTACTTAAGCTTGTCAACCTTAATTAACTTCATAATACAAGTTACGCACTGAAAAATGGGGGTTATTTGGCTAAAGTTGTGGGGGGGTAGGGCTGGCTCCAGGTTTTCATGTGCCCTGGGCGAAAGAGCGCCCCTTTAACACATACCACAACTCATCATGCTCCGATACGGCAGAGAAATAGCGGTATAGTACAATGAAAAATACTTCACTTTTTACATCTCATGACGAGGCCCATCTATTTCTCCATACAGAATCATTGGTCCCATATAATGTTTGAAACAGTATATGATGAGCTCCACATAATGCTACAGTATATGTTGGTCCCCATGGATGAAGCTCCACTGTCTTATGGGCCCAAATAATGCTCCAAACATAATGGGCCCCATTTCTAATGTTCTAGTGTATAATGGGCCCTGTAAATGCTGCTCCAGTGTCTGATGTCCACCTTTGGAATGTTCCAGTGTATGGTGGGCCCCATCTATCATTCTCCAGAGTATAGTGCTCCCCAAAAATTGCTGTCCCAACATTGAAAACAATCAAATAAGTCTCCTCGCTAGGGAATCCCTGTACTAGTCTGGACTCCTCGTCGTCCCCATCTTCCATCTCACTGCACAGTATTTCAACCTTGCAAGTGCTGTGATCCTGAGCAAGCAGGGGGGGCCCACTCGTTGGCGACGGCACTGGCACAGGGCCCCTGATAGTACGGTGGTGTCTGATGGCGGGTGGGCCGAACCTGCACTTTCATCTGCAGCTTCCTCTTTGTCACCGTGTAAGATGGAACTGTATATGGGAAGGGTAACCTGAGTTTCATCAGTGTCAGATTCAGGCCGTGTAGCGTGCGAGGGGAATGTAGTGGTCTGGGTCAATGTACCAGCAGATTCATCGAGCAGTGGCTGGGCATCAGTGCACTTGTGTCGCCCCCAGGAGTACGGTCGCCACAGTGGCATTACCTTCCTCCTAGGGAGTGTGATGTCATGCTTGGGAGCAATGAAGGATCTCTCTAGCAGGTTAACTGATTGGGCGGCGTTATTCCCACGAGTCATGACCCTCCAAACAGCGTTTATGAAGGCAAAGTGTTTGTTTTACGTGGGCAGTATGGTTGCAAAGCTGAACCTTAAAGGAATGTCCAGAAGGGCACCACCAGGAGTGGAGCCTACGGTTAAATTCGACTCCACCTGGGAAACCTCAACCATGCCAGCTACAGAACAGATGCACACATTGCAAGCTTAATTCCATTAACGAACGAGACTCCGTCATGCCCCGCGGTCCAAGTCCGGCTTACTAGAGGGACACGTGAGGCTCTGGCACATGAGATTGGCCAATAACTGGTGTGTCATGCCCTTACATGTCCGTGGCTGCATGTGCGCTACACTGAAAAGGCCAGCGTTTGTCGCTTACAGGTGCAGATAACCCGCTGAATAACGTTAGTGATGGGGATCACTGATTACAATTATTACCCGCGAACGATGATTTCCCAGTAAGTGCAGGTCAACCGCAGTTCCGGAATTAGGCCTAACCGTCATTCCTGAAAAAATGAAAAACTTACGTGTGCAAACCACAGGTGCTGTAGCTTAACAGCTCGCCAGCCGTTCTCACGCCCAGTATGGATTACACGTGATTGCACAAAGGTGAGAAAGGGTACCGTATCCCCGGATAACATGTATGGATAGCATAGCGTACACATTCAAAATATATGTCTATACATCAGGAGGCAGGCTCAGACGGTGTCAGGCCCAGTATGGCTTGCACGTGATTGCACAAAGGTGAGAAAGGGTACCGTATCCCCAGATAACATGTATGGATAGCATAGCGTACACATTCAAAATATATGTCTATACATCAGGAGGCAGGCTCAGACGGTGTCAGGCCCAGTATGGCTTGCACGTGATTGCACAAAGGTGAGAAAGGGTACCGTATCCCCAGATAACGTGTATCGATAGTGTCAGGGCTGTGGAGTCGGAGTCGGTGCTCATTTTGGTGGAGTCGGAGTTGGAGTCGGTATAAAATGGACCGACTCCGACTCCTAAAATATATAATAAATTGGGTACAGTAATTCAATGCAGGATGTGCTGAATATTTTTTCATAGGAGTTTGGGAAAGTTATGAAATGTCCTATAAATGGCTGTTATATTCCTGATCTAAGGCTACATTCACACACAGCGTTTTTCCTGTGTTTTTTGAGGATACGTTTTTCAGCTGCAAAAGCTGATCATCTTTTTAAAAAACTGCATCACCTGAAAGGTTTTTGAGCTCATAGATAATGTTTTCAATAGCAAAAGCAGATTAGAAATCTGCTCTATCTATCCATTTATCCATATCTGTCTATCCATATCGTATCTGTACCAAAAAGAATGAAAACCGGGTAGTACACCAATATATATTCTGTTCTATATAAATATCTTGATTATTGGATCATAAAAATGATTAAATGTCTGAGGTTCACATTGTACTACAATAAATTTTTCACTTAAATATAAGCAATATGTGTGGGAGTCGGAGTCGGTGTAAGGGAAATTGAGGAGTCGGAGTCGCAGGTTTGGCTTACCGACTCCACAGCCCTGGATAGTGTACACATTCAAAATATATGTCTATACATCAGGAGGCAGGCTCAGACGGTGTCAGGCAGAGTATGGATTTGACGGCCCAGACTACACAGCGGAGGAGCAGGGAGAGGTAAAGATTGCAAATGCTGGAGCCCTGCCAAAGCAAGGGGGGCCCACTCGTGGGCGTCGGTACTGGCACTGGGCCCCTCATAGTACGGCGGTGTGTCTGACGGCGGGTGTGCACCACCACCGTCAGAGACACTTGATTGCACTATGAGGGACCCTGTGCCAGTGCCCGCGCCCAAGAGTCGGCCTACCCACCTGTCCAGAGCAACGGCACTCGCACGGTGTCGTGCGCTAGGTGGTGACCCCGGCCATGGGGGGGGGGGGGGGGAGGCAGCACAGTTAGGGAGTTTTTGAAAGTGGCATATGTTGATGTTGGACATTCAGCTGATGCAAAAGGCGAAATAGGTCAAGTCCCAGGAAGAGGTGGACCAAAGCAAGCCATTTTTCTGTCACCCTATGTGTCATCAGGGGAAGGTGGGACAAAATCCTTGGAAACCCATGCATGGTTCATTTTAATGAAGGTTAGATCATCCACATTTTGGGTTGACAGACGGGTCCTTTTTTCTGTCAGGATTGATCCAGCTGCACTGAAGACTCTTTCCGATAGCACACTTGCAGCTGGGCAAGCGAGCTCCTGTAAGGCATATTGTGCCAATTCAGGCCAGGTGTCCAGTTTAGCGGCCCAATAGTCAAAGGGGAATGACCTGTGTGGGAGAACATCCATATGGGAGGAAAAGTAGTTTGTAACTATAGTTGACATTTGCTGTCTCCTGTCACTTTCCATCGATGCAGTATTACCAGTTGTGTGAGCGGTACTTGAAAAATCAGTCCACAACATTGTCATGAAACCCCTGTCTCCTACGCCACTTCTGCTGTGTGCACCACGAACACCTCTGCCACGCTGCACCCGGCCCGTACGGCTCGTGTGAGAACCATCACCGCTGCTGTGTGCTGGGAATGCCTCAAGCAACCGATTTACCAGAGTTGCTTGTTTATTAGCCAATATTAGGTCAAGGTTCTCCTGTGGCATGATGTTTTGTAATTTGCCTTTATAGCGTGGATCCAGGATGCTGGCCAACCAGTAGTCGTCATCGTTCATCATTTTGGCAATGCGGGGGTCCCTTTTTAGGATCTGCAAGGCATAATCTGACATGTGGGCCAATGTTCCCGGTGTCAATGATGCACTGCGAGTGCTGGTTGGAGGAGCACTTTCTGGCAAATCCACATCCCTCCAGTCACGCACAAACCCTGTACCAGACCTTCCCACGCCATCATTTTCACTTGCCCCACGAGATGCATCTTCCTCCCCTAAGTAATCATCCCCATCATCATCCTCCTCCTCCTCTTCTTCCTCCACCTCGTCCAGGAGAGATCCCTGAGCAGACAATGGCTGAATGTCATCAAGGATTCCCTCCTCGTCAACATTGGCTGCAGATGCCTGCTCCTTAAGATGCGTCAAAGTTTGCAAGAGCAGACGCATAAGTGGGATGCTCATGCTTAGGATGGTGTCGTCTGCGCTTACCAGCCGTGTGCATTCCTCAAAACACTGAAGGACTTTACAGAGGTCTTTCAGCTTCGACCACTGCACACCTGTCAACTCCATGTCTGCTCTCAAAGTGCCTGGCCGTGTATCCTCCCACAAATGCATTATGGCCTGCCTCTGCTCGCACAGCCGCTCAACCATGTGCAGGGTGGAGTTCCACCTTGTTGCAATGTCGATAATGAGGCGGTGGTTGGGAAGGTGGAGCAATCGCTGCAGCTTCTGCATACGAATGGAGTGTACAGGCGACCGGCGGATGTGCGCGCACAGTCTTCGCACCTTCTGGAGCAGGGCTGTTAACTCCGGATAATTTTTGAGGAAGCACTGCACCACCAGGTTCAAGGTGTGAGCCAAGCAAGGTATGTGGCTGAGTTTTGAAAGGGCTATGGCTGCCACAAAATTACGGCCGTTATCACTAACTACCTTGCCTGCCTCCAGATGTACACTGCCCAACCATGACTCAGTTTGTCGCTGAAAGTACTCGGCCAGCACCTCGGCGCTGTGTCTGTCGCCCAAACACATCATCTGCAACACAGCCTGCTGACGCTTTCCACTAGCTGCTCGATAGGGGGACACCTCGTGTGCAACAGTGGCAGCTGCAGACGGAATGCTCGTACGACTGCGCTCTGTGGACGAGCTTTCGCTTCTGGAGGAGGAGGGTCGAACGCCTACAGCCAACTGTTTCCTATACCGTGGGCTAGGCAGCAGTGTCCCACCACCGCTGTCCCATGTGGACCCTGCATCCACCACATTAACCCAGTGCGCAGTGATGGACACGTAACGGCCCTGGCCATACCGACTGGACCATGCATCAGTTGTGAGGTGCACCTTTCCACTCACTGACTGCTTGAGTGCATGGACAATGCGGTCTTTCACATGATGGTGGAGGGCTGGGATGGCTTTGCGAGAGAATTGGCGACTGGGTAGGTCATAGCGTGGTACTGCATAGGCCATGAATTCGCGGAAAGCTGCGCTTTCCACCAACCGATAGGGCATCATCTCAAACGAGATTAGTTTGGCAATGTGGGCGTTCAAACCCAGTGTACGCGGATGAGAGACTGAGTACTTTCTTGACCTACTCATAGTGTCTGGGAGGGTGAGCTGGACTTGAGAGCTGCATATGGTGGAAGTAGCGGTGGACAGGGCGGACTGAGAGAGGGTTGATGATGGTGATGGAGTTGGTGTTCTTTCTGATGGCCTAGATTCAGTCTTTCGTTGATATAACCGTGGGATTCCCTGACTGCTGTGGCCTTGCAACGACACCTCAACATTTGCTGCTGTGCTAACCGGTGGGCTTACAGTGGGGGAAACAATGTAGCGTTGCTGACTACCTTCGTTGTGATCAGTTGCACATGTGGCACTTGAGGTTTGGTGTTGTGTCCACGCTTGCAAGTGCATGGTGGTTAAATGTCTAAGCATGCAACTGGTATTCAAATTTTTCAGATTTTTCCCTCGGCTAAAGGTCTTTGCGCACTTCTTACAGATAACCTTGGCCTGATCATGAGGATTTTGTTCAAAAAAGTGCCACACTGCACTCTTCCTACTTTGGCAGACATTTTGCGGCCTAGCACGCTGTGATCTTTTGACCCTCTGGACAAGCTGTCCAGCAACTCTTTTTTTTGATTTTTGGAACCTGTCTTTGGAGTGCTCCGGGCCTGCCAGATAACAGCTGTTGCGATGTCGATGTCTGCTGTGGATGCTCCTCATCTGAGCTATTGGAAGCAGCACCCTCTTCCCCCAATGGATGCCAATCTGGGTCAACAACTGGGTCATCCATCACCTCCTCTTCAATGTCATGTGCACCTTCCTCTGTGTCACCGTGTATGGTGGTATAGTGTGCGGGAAGGGGCACCTGAGTCTCATCAGGGTCAGAATCTGGCTCTGTACACTGCGAGGACAATGTAGTGCTCTGAGTGAATGTACCAGCAGAATCATCTATCAGCGGCTGTGCATCAGTGCACTCCATGTCAGATTCATCTTGGCCTGGGTAATTCACCATTTCACTTGATAATCCAGGCATGGTATGTGAAAACAGCTCCATGGAGTAATGAGTAGTATGGCCTGCGTCATCCTTCAATCTTGGTTGGGGTGAAAGACACAAGGAAAGGTGTGGTTCATGAACATGAGCCTCCAATGACGACTCAGTGCTTTTACTTTTTACAACTTCAGAAGAGGAGGCAATAGAGCTGGAGGCTGAGTCAGCAGTGTAAGACAAAACTTTTTCCTGATGCTCTGGCTTTAAAAGCGGTTTGCCAACTCCTAGAAAACTAAGCCTTCGAGGCCTTATGGAGCCAGACGATGACGCAGGCTCAACACCTCCTGCATTCGGTCCTATTTTGCTCTTGCCACTACCATCAGATCCACCACCAACACCATCATTACCAGCTGCCAACCCCCGCCCAATTCCATGGCCTCTTCCACCAGCCTTCCTCATTTTTTGTAGAAATGTAGACAAAATCCAACAAACTATATAGTAATGTAAAACAAGGTGTCTATAGGACAGGGGAGATTTTGAATTTCTGCACACACTAGTGGACACTGGACACTTATGGATTGTGTGAGGCCCACTGAATATCAGAGCGCTATGTCACAGGCTCGATGGCACAGGTGTGAAAAAAGTGACTACAGGATCACAGAGATTTTGAATTTCTGCACACACTAGTGGACACTGGACACTTTTGGATTGTGTGAGGCCCACTGAATATCAGAGCGCTATGTCACAGGCAGAAATTGGCTAGTGTATCACAAACTACAAGGTGTATGTAGAATTGGGCAGAATAGGAATCTCCCTAGAGTGTAGGTCTGTAAGAACGGAACAAGTCCTCCACTTATCCTTCCACAGTGACACACAGCTTCACTGTGGCCGTGATAACAGCCGTTACACGGTACTGAGAGGAGCGTGCACGTACACGGCTGTCCGGTGTACGTAAAATTGTCAAGCTCCGTGTTTTTTAAGTATACGGACTGACACGCTGTCTCTCTATAGTTTTGAATGTGATCAAACGGCAAATATATTTAACTGTTTGAAAGCTAGACAAAACTAGTAGGTGCAGGTCTGTAAGAACAGAACATGTCCTCGACTTATTCTCACAGAGTGACACACAGCTTCACTGTGGCTGTGATAACAGCCGTTACACGGTACTGTGTGAGGAGCGTACACCGCTGTATGGTGTGAAAAAATGCACGCTTAGTACCTCAGCAGGACAAAAAAAAAAATTGGGATTGCTTTTAAAAAAGCAGTTTGCAGAGCAGTGGGTAAACAGCAATGCAGCTGTCAGGAAGCCTTAGAAGGCAGCCTAACAACCAACACCGCTGATCCACCACAATATAGCCTCCCCTTGCACTGCACACACAGTGACTGGTGTGTTGTACAGGCAAAATCGCTAGCAGCAGAAGCAGTTTTTTTCTTCTTCTCTGCCTAACGCTCTCCCTACAGAATCAGCAGCAGCAACCTCTCCCTATGCTAAGATCGGCAGAAGTAAGATGGCGGTCGGCGTGCACGCCCTTTTATACCCCCTGTGACGCCCACCAAAGCAAGCCAATCACTTGCATGCCCTTCTGAAAGATGGTGGTGACCCCTGCCTATGTCATCACGTTGCCCACAGTTTCCGTGGATCCTGATTGGCTGAAAAAGAGCGCAAAACAAACTTTTGAAATGCGACTTTTGAAATTTTTCGACCTGTATCGCTCAACTCTAATAATCAATAATAAACACAATGAATATAGTAAAAAAAAAAAAAAAAAATTATTTTTCTACATAGTCTCCTACCAAGTCTATACATTTAGTCCATCTCTATTCTAAACTTAGAATTCCCTTTGAAAAAAATTCTTGATCTTGACCCTCAAAAAACTCCCCAACAGCGGTTATCACGTCGCTATTGTCGTCAAATTTCTTGCCCCGGAGGTGTTCCTTGAGCCGAAGAAAGAGAAAGAGGTCACTGGGGGCTAGATCTGGCGAATAGGGGGGGTGTTCCACCAGTTCAAAGCCCGCTTCTTGAATGGTAGCCATGGCAACTGCAGCTTTGTGAGCCGGTGCGTTATCTTGGTGAAACAGCACTCCAGCCCGCAGTTTGCCGCGCCTTTTCTCCTTGATAGCCTCCCGCAATCTTCTTATTTGTTCTACGTAGTAGGAGCCCGTAATAGTGGCTCCCTTCTCCAAATAGGCCACCATAATTCCTTCAGCGTCCCAAAAAACGGCCGCCATAACCTTCCCTGCTGAGCTTGACACTTTGAATTTCTTCGGCGTCGGTTCGTCGGCTCGTTTCCATGTCATCGATTGTTTAGTTTCGGGATCAAAGTGGTGGATCCAGGTCTCATCCATGGTCAAAAAACGTGACAAAAAATTCTCCTTGTCTGCTTGGAACTTTTCGAGATTTGCTATTGAAATGTCAACTCGTTTCTTCTTTTGCTCGTCGGTTAACATTTTTGGCACCCAATGCGGGGAGACCTTTCTCATATGCAATTCTTTTGCAAGGATTCTTTCAATACTGCCATATGAGATCCCTGTGACCTCAGCTACATGCCTGATAGTCACTCTTCGATCTGCCAACACAACTTCTTCAATTTTTTTCATGTTTTCTTCATTGAGGGTCGTGGGTGGGCGTCCTTCGTGATGTTCATCTTCCGTCGATGTTCTTCCCAGCTTAAATTCCTTGGCCCAGCGTGCAACTGTGGAATATGGAGAAGAGTCCCCCAATGTTTCCACCAAGTCGCTGTGTATGTCTTTGGTAGACATTTTTTTTTCAAGCAGAGGTATTTGATGACAGCTCTGAACTCGTTTTTTTCCATTTTGATGTTCACTCCTTGGCAGTTCATATTCAAATGAATGTAGCTCCCGGCAATCGTGGCCTATTTAAGTGATTTTTTTTTTTTTCCTGGGCTAGTGGGTACCTAAGAGAGAAGAAAACATTTTATTTTAATTTCTGTGTGCAATAGAAATACCCTGTATTTGTTATACAGCACTTGCTGATTACTGTCATGTTTTTTACTGCAGAGTATTGTTTGCAAATTTGTCATTTTGTGTTTTCTTGTTGTGTATATAAATAATGTGTTCATCAGTATATAAATCTGTGTTCATCAGCTCATGAAATACATTTAGGCTATGTGCCCACGTAGCGTTTTAATCTGGACACTAAAAACTGGACTCCTTCCCAGAAATCGTACGGTTTTACCGCAATTTCATCGCGATTATGTTCGCGATTTTGTGGCGATTTTCGCGTGCGATATTCAAGCACTTTCCAAGCGATTTGAAGCATCGCTTGGAAAGTGATTGACAGGTTGGTCACACTCGTCAAACAGTGTTTGACAAGTGTGACCAGCTTTTTACTATTGAGGCCGCCTATGCAGCATCAATAGTAAAAGAATGTAAAAAATAATTAAAAAAAAATCGGGGTATATTTACCTTCTGATGTCACGCGCTGCATTCCCGGGCCTCAGCGTTCCCAGTTTTATTTTTTATTCTTTTTTTACAGGGGTATGGTACCCAGGGCCTGGAGGACAGTCTCCTCTCCTCCACACCGTGGGTACCAACCACACATTAGACGCTTCACTTCCCGCATGGTGGGCATAGCCACATGCGGGAAGTAAGCGGTTCTCATGCATTCCTATGGGTGCGGAATTGCGGCAATTCTTTGCGATTCCGCACAAAAGAATGAGCATGCTGCCATTTTTTTCCGCGATGCGATTCTGCCGCAGAAAAAGCGCAGCATTAGCACAGCATGTGCGGAATGCCATAGGAATACATGCGGTGCGTTCTGTACAAGATTTT
The DNA here is from genome assembly GCF_039654945.1 of Dendrobates tinctorius. Lineage (NCBI taxonomy): Eukaryota > Metazoa > Chordata > Amphibia > Anura > Dendrobatidae > Dendrobates > Dendrobates tinctorius. Next base: position 23,123,000 of record NW_027361870.1, on the reverse strand, counting down.
TAAACGTTTTCGTGCCGAAAATCGCGGCAAAAACGCTTAAAAATCACATCGTGGGCACACAGCCTTACATTTGACTGGCTTGCATTTTCTGAAATTGCCTGTGCCCCTGACGGTCAGTGTGCGAAAATTACGCTTTTGATAGTGGCTACATAGGCAATCTAACAAGCTCTTTTTTTTTTTTTTTTTTTTTTTTTTTTTGGTTGAAATCTGTCCATTTTAAAGAAATTATCAAAGATCCTCTGGAATCGCAGTGGGTCTGTGGTTTTGTGGCTGGAGTGATGAGACGCAGGACCTCTGCTGTGGCAGTCGGTGGAGTCCAAGCTGTTATAACCACACTGGTCTAACATTTATAATCCAGTAGTGATGATCTGTTTATACCCCTTTAATGAGAACTCATGCTGTTGGCTTTTAAGCTTTTTGAACCCAAACCAGAAGTGGATCCAAAAGGAATGGGAAACATACAGAACCTTCTTACACCTTTTCTTCATGCTGGATCCAGATTTTGGCTCGGGGGGGGGAAAAATGCATCAAAAACTATTGTTGATGATTTGTATTTTTAAAGCCCCATCAATTCCAGGGTGCTGCACACGTGAGAAGGGGTTACATACATATAATAGCCTACAAGTAAATGAGCAGAAACAAAAAGCACAGAATGACAAATGTGCAAAAATACCTTGCAATAAGACATATAACAGTAGTCAGCAAGTGCTGATAAAAGGTAATAACAAACACAGGGTATTTAGTCTATACGTTTTTTTGCAAAAAAATGTATACCAAGCTGCCTCACCAACGTCAAGGTAACCCGTATTGAAGCAGTCCCTATCTAATGTATTTAATACCTGAACATATGAACTGTGTCTAAATGAGCAGGATTAAGACAGGCGCTTTCTGGTATGGGCACGTGATGCAAGACAGCTCCTTATGTGCATGTCACACAAGAGAGGGGTGGGGTCTCTCAAATCATGCATAAGCATGAAAAAAACTGGATTAAAAACACACATGTGACATGCACAATGTGAACAAGTCTGTTGGGACCATGTTCACTCCACCCTGACTGAAACACAAACAAAAAGCACAGAATGACAAATGTGCAAAAATACCTTGCAATAAGACATATAACAGTAGTCAGCAAGTGCTGATAAAAGGTAATAACAAACACAGGGTATTTAGTCTATACGTTTTTTTGCAAAAAAATGTATACCAAGCTGCCTCACCAACGTCAAGGTAACCCGAATTGAAGCAGTCCCTATCTAATGTATTTAATACCTGAACATATGAACTGTGTCTAAATGAGCAGGATTAAGACAGGCGCTTTCTGGTATGGGCACGTGATGCAAGGCAGCTCCTTATGTGCATGTCACACAAGAGAGGGGTGGGGTCTCTCAAATCATGCATAAGCATGAAAAAAACTGGATTAAAAACACACATGTGACATGCACAATGTGAACAAGTCTGTTGGACCATGTTCACTCCACCCTGACTGAAACACAAACAAAAAGCACAGAATGACAAATGTGCAAAAATACCTTGCAATAAGACATATAACAGTAGTCAGCAAGTGCTGATAAAAGGTAATAACAAACACAGGGTATTTAGTCTATACGTTTTTTTGCAAAAAAATGTATACCAAGCTGCCTCACCAACGTCAAGGTAACCCGTATTGAAGCAGTCCCTATCTAATGTATTTAATACCTGAACATATGAACTGTGTCTAAATGAGCAGGATTAAGACAGGCGCTTTCTGGTATGGGCACGTGATGCAAGACAGCTCCTTATGTGCATGTCACACAAGAGAGGGGTGGGGTCTCTCAAATCATGCATAAGCATGAAAAAAACTGGATTAAAAACACATGTGACATGCACAATGTGAACAAGTCTGTTGGACCATGTTCACTCCACCCTGACTGAAACACAAACAAAAAGCACAGAATGACAAATGTGCAAAAATACCTTGCAATAAGACATATAACAGTAGTCAGCAAGTGCTGATAAAAGGTAATAACAAACACAGGGTATTTAGTCTATACGTTTTTTTGCAAAAAAATGTATACCAAGCTGCCTCACCAACGTCAAGGTAACCCGTATTGAAGCAGTCCCTATCTAATGTATTTAATACCTGAACATATGAACTGTGTCTAAATGAGCAGGATTAAGACAGGCGCTTTCTGGTATGGGCACGTGATGCAAGACAGCTCCTTATGTGCATGTCACACAAATCCTGCTCATTTAGACACAGTTCATATGTTCAGGTATTAAATACATTAGATAGGGACTGCTTCAATACGGGTTACCTTGACGTTGGTGAGGCAGCTTGGTATACATTTTTTTGCAAAAAAACGTATAGACTAAATACCCTGTGTTTGTTATTACCTTTTATCAGCACTTGCTGACTACTGTTATATGTCTTATTGCAAGGTATTTTTGCACATTTGTCATTCTGTGCTTTTTGTTTGTGTTTCAGTCAGGGTGGAGTGAACATGGTCCAACAGACTTGTTCACATTGTGCATGTCACATGTGTGTTTTTAATCCAGTTTTTTTCATGCTTATGCATGATTTGAGAGACCCCACCCCTCTCGTGTGACATGCACATAAGGAGCTGTCTTGCATCACGTGCCCATACCAGAAAGCGCCTGTCTTAATCCTGCTCATTTAGACACAGTTCATATGTTCAGGTATTAAATACATTAGATAGGGACTGCTTCAATACGGGTTACCTTGACGTTGGTGAGGCAGCTTGGTATACATTTTTTTGCAAAAAAACGTATAGACTAAATACCCTGTGTTTGTTATTACCTTTTATCAGCACTTGCTGACTACTGTTATATGTCTTATTGCAAGGTATTTTTGCACATTTGTCATTCTGTGCTTTTTGTTTGTGTTTCAGTCAGGGTGGAGTGAACATGGTCCAACAGACTTGTTCACATTGTGCATGTCACATGTGTGTTTTTAAGTAAATGAGCAGAGACAGACAGGTACAGAGGGGAGAGTACCCTCACGGGCTTACAGTCTACAGAGTAATGGGGAGGGAAAGGGTAGGCCGGGGTTTGGAGCAGCTTCAGTGATAGTGAGGGGACATTGCAGGCTTTACTGTAGAGATGAGTTTTCAGGTTGCTTCCAAATGTTTCAGCTGTGGGAGACCATCGATGAGATGAAGTACTAAACTCCAGAGGATGGGGGGGGTGCTCAGGAAAAATTGTGCAGGCTATGGGATGAGGAACGTGTATGAGAGATGACGGTCTTGTGAGGAGCAGAGATTGCGTGTAGGAAGGTATAGGGAGATGAATGGAGGAAACCAATTATGGACGGCTTTGTAATTCATTGTGGGTAGGTTAACTTGGAGCCGCTGTGAAATTAGAAGCCTCTGAAGGGATCGGCAGAGGGGACAGCGATGGAAGAGGAGGAGCAGCAATTGGGCAGCAGAGTTGAGGATGGACTGGAGGGTTGCGTGAGTGTTGGATGGGGGATGAGCCTGCTCTGTCCTAGGTTTGAAAGCTATTTTAACAAATTGTCTTACACATTGATAGTAAATTTTTCTTTTTACCTTTAGAGAACTCTTGGCAGATATTTTAACCCTTGCCATGCAACTGCTCAGTTAGAGCCAACGTTTATCAGTAAGGTAAGTATATATCTATTCATTTGTTGTCTTTTGTGTGGACGATATGTGAATTAGAAAGTCCACCACCGCAGCTTTTATACGGCAGACGATGGTAATGCTTACCTCCAAGGTGTCTTCTAGCGGCGACAATGTTCCGTCGCCAAGAATACAATCAAAGTCCACAGTGAATAGAATAAGATGATGGTTGCAGCATTCACTAAACATTTGCAACCTCTACATGGGCATCTAAAGGGTAACATTTTTTCCTTGTGGAGAATACCAGTGTGAGGAGGCTTAAGTCATGGACTGCTCTTCTTGGATATTAAATATGCAAATTGCCTCTTCAGAGCGAAAGAGCACTAGAACTCTAGTTCCACCAATTGGAAGTAGCAATCTTAAATGTCATGGCTGTTAAGTATCCTCACACTGGAATGCCAGACCAGGCATGTGACTCTCCACAAGCAGAAATGTTACCCCTTAGATCTCGATCAGAAGTCTCTCACCTAGCCAAACCATGTCTCACGCTTTGCAATGACGAGTGGCAACGCCCCGAAACAGTGTCTGCAATTTGAGATTCTGGTTTGCCTTTAATCCAATGTTGTGTGGCAAGGCTCGTTAAAGGGTCCATATTGACTTTTAGGATTGCTACTTCCAATAGGTGGCACTAAAGTTCTAGTCCTCTTCCTCTCTGAAGAGGCAGTTTCCATTTTCAACCTCTATATAGTGACACAAGCAGGTAGGAGAGGAGTAAGTCCACCTGCCTTCAGTTGTTTCATGTGAGTGCTGCTCCCCCGCAATCACTACTTTATCTCTTGTCTTACAAAGCCTCTCAAACATTTTTCCATAGCTGTGATTTATATTATATAAACCTCATGCCATGAGTTTGTTCTTGTCTTAAAGTAAAGGTTCTCACTGAGAAGGTTATTCCCACCCTACATAATTGTAGTAAAGGCACAGCATATTACAAAACTGTCTTGATAGATGTGTGGGGCCCCTGCAAAAGCCACCCTATATAAGGAGAGGATGACTGGGGAGTTGACAGAATACGCTATTAAATAGATTTGGATCTTACTGCTTAGATGCTGTGGCCGCTATTGATCATGGCCGCTAAGGGTCTTCTCCAATCCCAGCAGTTATTTAGGTGTCATCAGCCAACATCTGCCTCATACTCTACCAATGCACTTGTGGCTTACAATGTAGTTCACTCATCGATAAAGGGTTAAATCCCCCTCGTCTGGTGTCTGCTGACTGCCGCAGTGACCATGGGCTGCACATGCGACCATCACTGATTTGCTTGCAGCGGTCAGGTGTCGGTGCAGCATGTCCTCGCTGCTGTGATGTGACCAGGGCTCCAGAGGATCATGGGCGCGTTGGCTGTGGAGCCTCGGGGTTCGGTACACGCGATTTACTTGTTTCTTACTTTTTAGACCTTTAACATTCAGATTTGGATTACATGCTTTACAAAACCTCTTATTAATCAATGGTCTCTGAATTTGTCATTTAACACCCAAGAAATCGGATTTACTGTATTATGTCTCTTTTAGATGAACACCGCAGTCCAGTTAATACTGGTGGCAGCGTCGCTCGCGGCCCCGGTATTCAATTATGTGGATAGTGCCTATCTTCAAGCGTTATGGTAAGTTACACATAATCAAGGGGTTTTCTAAGATATTGGAGACTAGTCCTAGGATAAGTTATTATGCTTGATCGGTTGGGGGCTCTGGATGTACAACGTGGGGGGAATAGAGCACAACATGCCATTCATTTGTAATGTCAGTCTGCCAGAGAAAGAAATGGCCGTTTGTTACCGCTTGCCTTTCTTAGGCTAGATTCACATTGAGTTAGGGCAGTCCGTTCAACGCATGCATTAAACGGACTGCGCTAACGAAACTGCCTTCTTTTATCGCATTATGCGATCGCGCTAGCGCAGATGGAGACCGCTTTTGAGGGTCCGTCACAGCATGACGGCACATCGCTAACACATGCCGATTATGACATGCCTTAGCGATCCGCTACGTTATGGCAGTCTATGGGTGCATTAACAGATGCGTTACATCGCGTTAATGCCGCGCTGTTATGCAATCTATTACACGGACTGCCATAGCGCAGTGTGAACTCAGCCTTACTCTTTAACCCCTTTACTCCCAAGGGTGGTTTGCTTGTCAATGCCCGGGCCAATTTTTACAATTCCGACCACTGTTCCTTTGAGGTGGTAACTCTGGAACTCTACCATGGATCCCGGTGATTCTGACATTGTTTTCTCCTGCATATTGTACTTCATGTTACTGGTAAAATTTCATTCATATAACTTGCGTTTATTTGTGAAAAAAAAAAACGGAAATTTGGCGAAAATCTTGAAAATTTCGCAATTTTCCAACTTTGCATTTTTATGCTCTTAAATCACAGAGATATGGCACTCAAAAAACTTCATAAGTAACATCTCCCACATGTTTACTTTATATCAGCACAATTTGGGAACCAAAATTTTTTTCCGTTAGGAAGTTATAAGGGTTAAAAGTTGACCAGCGATAGCTCATTTTTACAACACCATTTTATTTTTAGGGACCACATCACATTTGAAGTCACTTTGAGGGGCCTATATGATAGAAAATACCCAAAAGTGACACCATTCTAAAAACTGCACCCCTCAAGGTGCTCAAAACCAGATTCAAGAAGTTTATTAACCCTTCAGGTGCTTCACAAAATTTTTTTGAATGTTTTAAAAAAAAAAAATAAAAATAAACATTTAACTTTTTTTTTTTTTACAAAAAAAATTACTTCAGGTTCAATTTTTTTATTTTACCAGGGGTAACAGGAGAAAATAGACTGGAAAAGTTATTGTGCAATTTGTCTTGAGTATGCTGATATCTGATATGTTGGGGGAACCACTGTTTCGGTGCATGGCAGAGCTCGGAAGGGAAGGAGCGCCGTTTGACTCTTTCACTGCAAAATTGGCTGGAATTCAGATCGGATGCCATATCACGTTTGGAGAGCTCCTGATGTGCCTAAACAGTGTAAACACCCCCACAAGTGACCCCATTTTGGAAACTAGACCCCCCCAAGGAACTTATCTAGATATGTGGTGAGCACTTTGAACCCCCAAGGGCTTCACAGAAGTTTATAACGTACAGCCGTACAATTAAAAAATCATATTTATTCCACAAAAATGATCTTTTCACCCCCAATTTTTATTTTCCCAAAGGTAACAGGACCCCAAAAGTTATTGTGCAATTTGTCCTGAGTACGCTGATACGCCACATGTGTGGGTAAATCACTATTTGGGTGCATGGCAGAGCTCTGAAGGGAAGCAGCACCGTTTGACTTTTTTGGCTGGAATTGAGATCGGACAGCATGTTGTGTTTGGAAAGCCCCTGATGTAATATAATAAATTTTATTTTTATAGCGCCGACATATTCCGCAGCACTTTACATTTCAGAGGGGATTTGTACAGACAATAGACATTACAGCATAACAATAATCACATACAGTAGATTATAACAAATACCAAGAGGAATGAGGGCCCTCCTCGCAAGCTTACAGTCTATGAGGAAAGAGGTAGACACGAAAGGTGGATGGTAACAATTGCCCTGATTGTATGGACCAGCCATAATGTTAAGTGTGTGACAGTACAGACACAGAGGGCTAATGGATGCATAAAGCATGTGGGAACATGATGCGGGAAATCTGGTTATGGTAAAAATTTTGGCTGTGCCACACAGGGATAGATTAGGTTAATGTGTTGAGGCAATAGGCCAGTCTGAATAAATGTGTTTTCAGGGCACGCTTAAAATTGTGGGGATTGGGTACTAATCGTATTGACCTGAGAAGTGCATTCCAAAGAATTGGCGCGGCACGTGTAAAGTCTTGGAGACGGGAGTGGGAGGTTCTGACTATTGAGGATACTAACCTCAGGTCATCAGCAGAACGGAGGGCGCGGGTAGGGTGGTATACTGAAACAAGGGAGGAGATGTAGGGTGGTGTGCTGAGCCATGGAGGGCTTTGTGGGTGAGGGTAATAAGTTTATACTGAATTCTGGAGTGGATGGGTAGCCAGTGTAATGACTGGCACAAGGTAGAGGCATCGGTGTAACGATTGGTGAGGAATATGATCCTGGCTGCAGCATTCAAGACAGATTGGAGAGGGGAGAGTTTGGTAAGAGGGAGACCGATTAGAAGAGAGTTACAATAGTCGAGACGAGAATGAATAAGAGAAACAGAGTGTTTGCAGAGTCAAAAGTAAGAAAAGGTCGAATTCTAGAAATGTTTTTGAGGTGCAGATGACAAGAGCGAGCCAGTGATTGAATGTGGGGGGCAAAGGAAAGCTCGGAATCAAGTATGACCCCAAGACAGCGGGCCTGTTGCTGGGGAGTAATAGTGGAGCCACACACAGAAATAGCAATGTCGGGTATAGGTACATTAGTAGAGGGAGGAAACACCAGGAGTTCAGTCTTTGACAGGTTCAGTTTCAGATATAGTGAGGACATATTAGACACAGCGTTTAGACAATCGCCGGTGTTTTCTAGAAAGGCTGGCGTGATGTCAGGAGAAGAAGCGTATAATTGGATGTCGTCAGCATAGAGATGGTACTGGAAACCAAATCAATAGGGGCAGTGTACAAGAAGAGGAGGGGGCCTAGAACCGATCCTTCGGGGACCCCAACAGTAAGGGGAAGGTGAGAGGAGGAGGAACCGGTAAAGGAGCGGTCAGAGAGATAGGAGGAGAACCAGGAGAGAACGGTGTCCTTGAGGCCGATGGAACGGAGCATAGTGAGGAGGAGCTGATGATCCACAGTGTCGAATGCTGCAGAGAGATCCAAGAGAATTGGCATGGAGTAATGACCATTTGATTTAGCTGTTAGCAGATCATTAGAGACTTTAGTGAGGGCAGTTTCAGTGGAGTGTAAAGAGCAGAAACCGGATTGGAGAGGGTCGACAACAGAGTTTTCTGAGAGATAGCGGATAAGACGGGAGTGGACCAGGCGTTCCAGGAGTTTAGAGATGAAGGGAAGATTAGAGACAGGTCTATAGTTAGCGGCACAGTTTTGGTCAAGGGATGGTTTTTTAAGTAGTGGATGTATGATGGCATGCTTAAATGAGGAGGGGAAAAATACCAGAAGAGAGAGAGAGAGGTTAAATATTTTAGTTAGGTGAGGGGTGACAGCAGGGGAAAGGGACTGGAGGAGATGTGACGGAAATGGGTCACTGGTGCAAGTAGTTGGGCGAGAAGATGCAAGGAGCCTACTTACTTCTTCTGTGACTGGTTCAAAATCAGAGAGTGAGCTAGATGCAGTGGGGGAGGGAGGACAGTGCATGGTATGAGGTGATTGGGAGATAATTTCCTGTCGAATCTGGTCAATTTTTTCTTTGAAGTAATTGGCCAGATCGTCAGCTCGGAGCTCCGTGGTTGGGGCCTGTACTCTTGGATTGAGTAGAGAATGAAAAGTGTCAGAGATGTTTCGGGTTATTGGACAGTGAGGTGATGAGGGTGTTGAAATAGGTTTGTTTGGAGAGGTGAAGGGCAGTGTTGTATGTTCTAAGCATAAACTTATAATGGATGAAATCTTCGTGTAGATTGGATTTTCTCCACAGACGTTCTGCGCACCTAGAGCACCGTTGCAGGAAACGTGTTTGCAGGGTGTGCCAGGGTTGTCGCCGTCTGCATTGTGGTGTTCTATTTATAGGGGGTGCAAATTCATCCAGGGCACTTTGAAGTGTTTCATTGTAATGCTTCAATGCAGAATCAGGACATGAGAGGGAGGAGATAGGGGCCAATGAAGACTGCAAGTTCTTCATAAGTTTCTGGGTGTTAATGGCCTGTATGTTTCTATAAGTCTGGACAGTGGGGGTGACCTGAGCAGCCTGGCAGTTCTTTATAGAGAATGAAAGAAGATTGTGGTCAGAGAGCAGGAGAGGGGAGTTTGCAAAATCATCCACTGCACAAAGCCGAGAGAAGACCAAATCAAGGGAATTTCCGTCTTCATGTGTTGGAGAATTAGTAAGCTGCGAAAGGCCAAATGAGGAGGTGAGAGATAAAAGGTGAGTAGCAGATGGTGAGAGGGGAAGAGCAATGGGGATGTTGAAATCGCCCATGAGGGTAGGGATGTCACAGGAGAGAAAATGTGGAAGCCAAGTGGCAAAATGATCCAGGAACTGATGGGAGGGGCCGGGAGGACGATACACCACCGCCACTCGCATGGAGAAGGGGGTGTAGAGTCTGACGGCATGGACCTCATAAGAAGGGAAGACAAGTGAGGGTACTTGAGGGATAACCTGAAAGGTACATTTTGGTGATAGGAGCAGACCAACGCCTCCACCAGCTCTACTGTCTGATCTTGGGGTATGAGAGAAGTGTAGCCCCCCGTATGAAAGAGCAGCAGCAGCGGTAGTGTCTGACTGCTGGATCCAGGTTTCAGTAAGAGCCAGGAGGTTAAGAGAATTAGAATGGAAGAAGTCATGGATGAAGGAGAGTTTGTTACACACTGAGCGAGAATTCCAAAGTGCACAATTAAGAGACAGATGGCAGGCAGGGAATATTAATCAGATTAGAGGGGTTTCTAAGTGTAGCAGTCGGGGGGGTTTGACTTTCTATAACATGGGGGACCAGGGTTGGGAGCAATGTCTCCTGCGACTAGGAGAAGGAGGATAGAAAGAGTGAGCAGATGGTTAAGTGATTTGTGAGAGCGTCTCTGATGTTGAATGGTGGGACTGACTGGATCTGTGCAGTTTAACAATGTGAAAAGAGCGTGAGTGCTATACATAGGAGAGGAAAGAAGCGAGGGGTCAATATGGATGGAGTGTAGAGAGTTAATGCCAGGGCGGTGGATGTGTGTGAATACAGCGGCCAGGATATAAATTACACAAATGCATATGGTATATATTTGTTGTACTCCTAATGTACAGGGAGTAGATGTATATAAATGTCTTACCTGTCTCCTGCCCAACTGCCATGTTATAACTGCCAGTAGTACTTTGATGTGCTTAGATTACATGTGCATAAATGCCACCCCTGCATAAATGCTCCCCCTAGCTAGGTCTGAATATATAGGAGGTTAAGGCTAAGATTTTTTTTTTTTTTTTGCTCTCTTCTCGTTAATCAATCACACTAAATTGAGACACCAGGACCCAATAAAGTGTTGTGGTCAAATAAACACATGTCCAGCACTACATGGATCATAAAGCACTTTGAAAAGTTTCTTGACCTCACAACATAAGGGGACAAGCAGAGTAAGTTGAAAAAAAACACTATATACCAGATATAAGCTTGCAGAGTTGAAAACACAGAAATGTACCAAAACAGTGGAAACCCCCCAATTCTAACTCCAACCCTAACCCCAACACACACCTAACCCTAATCTCAGCCCTAACCCTAATGGGGAAATAAATACATTTTTCTTTTATTTTATTTTCCCTAACTAAGGGGGTGATAAAGGGGGGTTTGATTTACTATATATGGCGGGTTTTTATGTTTGGCAGCTGTCGCACGCTAAAAGACGCATTTTATTGTAAGTTTTTGAGAGCTATAATTTTTCCATATTTTGACCCAGTCATGTGAGGTCTTATTTTTTGTGGGACGAGTTGACGTTTCTATTGGTACCATTTTCGGGCACGTGACATTTTTCCATTGCTTTTTATTCCGATTGTTGGCAGTCACAAGCAGAAAAGAATAGGCCACAAATCGGAGATCACCCTGAATAGGAATTTAGCAAAAATATTACAATTTTTATTTATTTAAATTTAAGCACAGCAAACAACAACACATTAAAAACATTAAAAAATGGTCACACATGTGACACATTCAAAAGATATACATATCTCATAATAGAGAACCAAACCTGATAACCACTACCACTTTTGGTGGAGAAAGTGTCTTATACCCAAGGTCCATGTAAACTAATACCCAATTAGAAGGTTTTGAAAGCACACTAATACACTGTAGCCATCACAAATGAATCATGGATATCAGTGATGCAGATAAAGTTTAAATGGATGTTATCACAAGCTTAAATAATGCCTTGAGACAGTTCATACAATTGGTTATATAGCTCTGGCATACTCTTATTCACAATGTGGTACATAAAAAACAAACGTTTCTGGAATGTACTGAATAAACCCCAATTAGAAATACCTCAGCCTGAAATCGGGCTCCAAGAGCAGACCAGATCATCCAGACCAGAAATGGGCTGTAAAGAGTGCAAACAACCAAAGGACATCTACATGTCCACCTTCAAATAATATACATAGATGCACAGAACCCAATACATCACATATGAAGTGGAGTGGGGCAGGCTGGACTAATGACCCGACGCGTGTCGCCACTCTAGCTTCGTCAGGGGTACCTTTTGCCAGTCACTGTGCGGTCAAAAAGACGCATATAAATATCCATGGTACTGCTGAAAACATCATCTTGTCCCGCAAAAAACGAGCCGCCACACAGCATCGTCAGCGAAAAAATAAAAGTTATAGCTCGCAGAATAAAGTGATGCAAAAATAATTATTTTTTATATAAAATTTTTTCATTGCATAAAAGCCCCAAAACACGAAAAAAGCCATAAATGAGGTATCGCTGTAACCGTACTGACCCGAAGGAGAAAATCGCTTTAGCAATTTTATCGCAAGTGGAACAGCGTAAACGCACCACCCAAAAGAAATTCATGAAACGCTGGTTTTTGTAAATTCTGCGTCTCAAAAATCGAAATAAAAAGCGATCAAAAAATGTCACATGCCCGAACATGATACCAATAAAAGCGTCAACTCGTCCCGCAAAAAATAAGACCTCACATGACTCGGTGGGTCAAAATACAGAAAAATTATACCTCTCAATATGTGGTGATGCAAAAACTATTTTTACAATAAAAAGCGTCTTTTAGCGTGCGACAGCCGCCAAACATAAAAACCTCCATAAATAGTAAATCAAACCCCCCGTTATCACCCCCTTAGTTAGGGAAAAATAATAAAATGTAAAAAATTTATTTATTTCCATTTTCCCGTTAGGGTTAGGGGGGTGTTGGGGTTAGGGTTGGAGTTAGAATTGGGGGTTTCCACTATTTGGGCACATCAGGTGCTCTCCAAACGCAACATGGCGTCTGATCTCAATTCCAGCCAATTCTGCGTTGAAAAAGTCAAATGGTATTCCTTCCCCTCCAAGCTCTGCCATGCACCCAAACAGTGTTTTACCCCCTCATATGGGGTATCAGCCTACTCAGGACAATTTGCAAAACAACTTTTGGGGTCCTATTTCTCCTGTTACCCTTAGGAAATTAAAAAATTAAGGGCAAAACTATAATTTTTGTGGAAAAAAATGATTTTTTTATTTTCACGCCTGGGCGTTATAAACTTCTGTGAAGCACTTGGGGGTTCAAAGTTCTCCCCACATATCTAGATAAGTTCCTTGGGGGATCTAGTTTCCAAAATGGGGTCATTTGTGGGGGGGTTTCCACTGTTTTGGCACATCAGGGGCTTTCCAAACGTGACATGGGGTCCGATCTCAATTCCAGCCAAAAAAGTCAAATGGTGCTGCTTCCCTTCCGAGCTCTGCCATGCGCCCAAATAGTCGTTTACACCCACATATGGGGTATCAGCGTACTCAGGTCAAATTGCACAATAACTTTTAGGGTCCTGTTACCCTTGGGAAAATAAAATTTGGGGGTGAAAAGATCATTTTGTGGAAAAAATGATTTTTTTAATTGTACCGCTGTACGTTATAAACTTCTGTGAAGCCCTTGTGGGTTCAAAGTCCTCACCACATATTTAGATAAGTTCCTTGGGGGGTCTAGTTTCCAAAATGGGGTCACTTGTGGGGGGTTTCCACTGTTTAGGTACATCAGGGGTTCTCCAAACGTGACATGGCGTCCGATCAGAATTCCAGCCAATTTTGCATTGTAAAAGTCAAACGGCGCTACTTCCCTTCTGAGCTCTGCCATGCGCCGAAACAGTGGCTCCCCCCCCATATATCGGGTATCAACGTACTCAGGACAAATTGCACAATAATTTTTGCAGTCCAATTTCTCCTGTTACCCTTGGTAAAAAAAAAAAAAAAAAAATTGAACCTGAAGTATTTTTTTTGTGAAAAAAAGTTTGTTCATTTTTTTTAAATATTCAAAAAATTCCTGTGAAGCACCTGAAGGGTTAATAAACAACTGGAATGTGGTTTTGAGCACCTTAAGGGGTGCAGTTTTTAGAAAATACCCAAAAGTGACACCATTCTATCATATAGACCCCTCAAAGTGGCTTCAAATGTGATGTGGTCCGTAAAAATAAAATGGTGTTGCAAAAATGAGTAATCGCTGGTCAATTTTTAACCCTTATAACTTCCTAACAAAAAAAAATTTTGGTTCCAAAATTGTGCTGATGTAAAGTAAACAGGTGGGAAATGTTACTTATTAAGTTTTTTTGTGTGCCGTATCTCTGATTTAAGGGCATAAAAATTCAAAGTTGGAAAATTGCGAATTTTTCAAAATTTTCGCCAAATTTCCGTGTTTTTTTTTCACAAATAAGCGCAAGTTATATGAATGAAATTTTACCACGAACATGAAGTACAATATGTCACGAGAAAACAATGTCAGAATCACCGGGATCCATGGAAGCGTTCCAGAGTTATGGCCTCATAAAAGGACTGGTCAGAATTGTAATAATTGGCCCAGGAGTTAACGTGCAAACCACCCTTGGTAGTGAAGGGGTTAATTTAGCGATTTACACTTTTTTTTTTTTTTTTAACTATTACTGTCCCAGTGGGGACATCACTGTCATGTGACAGATCGCTGTGACAAATCAATGATCTGACACAGGCGCTGCACAAGGCTTCCTCGTGCCTGCGCTCTGCAGGCAGTGAGGACTGCTCCCTGCAGGCCCCCGAAGGTCCCCGCCGCCATATTGGATCCGAGGACCTGCAGGGAAGGAGGCTCCCGCAGCAGCGCTGCACATCGTGCTGCTGCGCAGGTGTCAGGGAAGCACGGAGGGAGCCGATGCTTCCCTAAACCCCCCGGTACACTGCAATCGTGTTTGATCGCAGTGTGCCAAGGGGTTAACATGCCGGTGGCTGTCTGTGACCGCCCCTGACAGTGCCGGGTGTCAGCTGTGATAAGAAGCTGACACCCGGCCGCGATCAGCGGCGCTCCCCACGGGGGGGGGGGGCGCAGCTGATCGCTATGACGTACTATTCTGTCCTTGGTACTTAGGTCCCAGGTCGCATGGACGGAATAGTACGTCTAATGTAGGAAAGGGGTTAATGGACATGTGCCCTCATAGGGCATATGGATTGGGCTTGACTTGTCCTCTGTGAGGATTCTCCACTGTCAGCATCGGGAACGACAGTCATGTGACTGCAAGTATGCGATATGCATACTACCAGACACAATCCGACTAGACTTTTTACGGCCTTGCGCAATACACTTGCATTGAGCGAGGCCAGAAACGGTCTAGTTGGATAGTGACCATTCCCAGCTCTGACACCAGAGAATCCTCAGTCTGCAGTGCGCGTGATGTGAAGATTCACAAGTCTACAGTCAGAACTTGTCCTTTTACACTGGACAACCCCTATAATTATCCCAGTTAGATGGTGGTATCATTCCTGGTTACTTACATATAACCCCTATATCCATTTACTACTGTAGATATGTACAGGTGATCTGTATGGGGTATACTCCCGCATTCTGTACTGGGAATGTGGGGGCATGCTGACATTTTGTATGCACCCCCTAACCATGAACTGAGGAGGGGTTCTGATCCTGATGATTGTTAGAGCCATGAGGAGTATGTTCTTGTGTTTCATGCTGATGTCGGTGTGCTTTGTTCCAGGTGTATCACTGCGTTCTCCACTGTGGCCTCTGGGTACAGCTACTACCATTATGGACGAAAGACAGTCAAAGTTTTGAACAATAAGTGAAGGCGCGGATTACTATCAGACTCTGCGGACACGAGGAGCGATGTACGATATCTCTTCATTGTAATTACTGGACGTTGATGTACAATGGAGTCCTGAGCTGGGGCGAGCACAGTCGTCATCTGAGAATCCTACTTATGCACTTAATATTCAATATTTGAATGTGGTCTGATGGACGCGGGGGGTTTGTGGAATAATTGACAGTAGCTCCCAGTGTGGAAATGATTTTGTTAATATTTAATGAATTTTTGAGAAATTAACTTTTTTGGCTGTGATCTTGCAATGTTGTATATGGTTTCTGATTTGCACTTAGAAGTAAAGGACTTTTATAAGGGAAAGCGCATTGTGATTTTGGTAAACGGATGTTTTTATAGCACATGGGGGAAATCAATGATACCGAGGGGATATGAACGGTTTCACACACTCAGAAAATGACCGCTGTGGAAATTATCATTAGACCGTGTTCACACAAGCGTATAAAAACTTTCCAGCTTCATCCAGAAAACGCTGAGGATTTTCTCTTTCCCCCATGACTGCACCACGGAGAGAGGGGATCCGCCCCACGGGGACAGGAAACCTACAGATCAACAGGCGGTACCTCTCTCCCGCATCAGTTGGTTTCCTGTCCCCATAGGGAACCTACAGGCTTACCATCGTCGTGCCTGTAGAAGAACGCGTCCCCCTCAGAAGCGGGCCTGGGCGGCCGGGGGCAGGTACCGGAGACCAGTGGCCAACGGGCGCGCAAGATGGCAGGGACCGCGCGGCGGCAGTGCGCAGGCGCGAGGCGGAGCGTGGCCTAGTCACGTGGGGCGGAGCGCCGCCAGGTCACGTGAGGCCGACGCAATGCACTGGGAGGCCTGGGAGTGCGCACGCGTGGGGAGGACACCACAGCGTCACGTGAGGGCAGCGCTAGGCATCACTGGGTGCCGGCGTGCAGTGTGTATATGTATCTGTGTGTGTATATATAAAAAACGGCGCTCGATTGAAAGACGCATTAAGCACCACGCTGACCTGTCCCCTGAAATCATGAGTTTGGCACAGGAAGAGCAGCAGCTGCGGGACATGGCCTCCGACGCAGGACCCCAGCAGCAACATCGCCGATCGCAGCAAAGCTACCGAAAGAAGGATCTCACAGCGACGCAGTAGCCACTCGGAGTCCCGGCACAGCAAGGAGTCCGGTGGGACAGGGGTCCCAAAAGACAAGCCTCCTGCAGACCCTGGAGCCCCTTCAGACTCGGTATCCTTCTTCGGTCCGGTGGGTGAGTGAGCTGCGTGAATGTACATATTATAACTAGGGCCTATCCTCTTATAGGGGAAGAAGTGCACGCAAAAGGTCAACCACAAGGTTTGCCCACTCTGTAAAGAGGAGCTCCCTGCAGGGTGGGGGAAAAGGCTCTGGCAATCCTGCATAGAGCACACTATATGCAAAGAATCCTCAGGCTTCGCTTCTGACCTTAGAAACCTAATAAAACATCAGGTAGAGAATACCCTCAAGTCCCTCCAGGGAAAAATTAAAAAGCCTAAAAGCAGGGACCCCGAGTCAGATCACAGTGATAGGGAGAGCGATTCCTCTGCATCAGACACGGACAGCCCGTCATTCGACTCCTCGTCCTCTGCCGAAGAAGGTCGCAGCTGTTTCCCTATAGAGGAAACCGATAATTTAATAAAAGCAATCAGGACCACTATGGGACTAGTAGACACCAGGCCCAAAAGGACTATCCAGGATGCTATGTTCAGTGGGTTAGAGCAGAATAAAAGGAGATCATTCCCTATGAAGGATAAAATTTAGGCGCTAATACAGAGGGAGTGGAAAAGACCGGAGAAAAAAGGCCTTTTAGCCCCCAAAAGAAAATACCCCTTTGAAGATCGAAGCTGTTCTTTTTGGGATAAAGCACCAAAGGTGGACGTAGCCACCGCAAAAGCATCCAAAAAATTCTCTCTGCCGTTTGAGGACATGGGTACACTAAAAGACCCCATGGATAAAAAAGTGGATACGTTCCTGAAGGGTTCGTGGGAGGCAGCCGGAGGAGGCCTAAAACCCGCCATAGCCACCACTTGCACGGCTAGAGCCCTTATGGTGTGGCTGGATCAGCTGGAGGACCAGCTAAAAAACAAATCCAAGAGAAGCGCAATCCTAGACTCCGTCCCATTGATGAGGAGCAGCGGCCTTTTTAGAGGATGCATCTGCAGATTTAATCAGGCCATCAGCGAAGGCAGCCTCATTCTCAAACGCAGCCAGAAGGGCCCTATGGCTCAAGTGCTGGACGGGGGACTTGCAAACAAAATCAAAACTTTGCTCCATTCCATGTGAAGGTGAATTCCTTTTCGGACCTATGCTAGACGATATACTTGACAAAGCTGGAGATAAAAAGGTCTTTCCCTAATCCATCCAATTTCCCCTTCAAGCGTTTTCGGAGCAGGAAATTTATCCAGAGGAAGCCGCCCTAGAATTCCCAGGACAAGTGGGAAGATAGAAGAGGCAAAGGAAAGGGGTTCATGTTTGGAAAACCGACAGACAAAAAGCCACTCCAATGAAGGTGTTTCCAAGGTAGGGGGAAGATTGGCCCTCCTCTACCAACCTGGGAAAACATTTCAAACAGTCAATGGATCTTGGACATCATAAAAACAGGCCTCAAATTAAAATTTCTCACCTCACCGAAACCCTCTTTCGTAGTGACCCCACAGAGGCAGTCGGCGGAAGAACAAGCCGCAATCCAATAGGAAATCCAGACCCTGGTGGAGAAATTGGTACTGCAAGAGGTTCCTCACCAAGATAGAGAAGGCTTCTAGTCCCCTGTTTTCCTGAGGAAGAAGCCAGATGGGACATTCAGGACAGTAATAGACCTGAAAAAAACTAAACAGGTGTCTGGTAATCCACCGATTCAAAATGGAAACAATAAAATCTGCGGTGAAAATGTTTCCATCCTGTTACATGACTGTACTCGATCTAAAGGACGCATACTACCACCTCCCCATACACACGGACTACCGCCGATTTCTCAGGATAGCAGTAACCATAGGGGGAGAAATAAAGCATTACCAGTTCAAGGCTCTCCCATTCGGGCTGGCCATCGCCCCCAGGGTATTCACAAAAATCATAGCAGAGGTTATGGCACGTCTAAGAGAACAGGGCGTACTAAAATTCCCATACTTGGACGATTTCCTAGTAATAGGCAACTCCCCATCACACTGCAGGGACCAGTTGAGCAGGACCATGAATTCTCTGACCGACCTAGGTTGGCTGCTAAACCTACCAAAGTCCCGGACGGTCCCAAGCCAAGTACTAGAGTATTTGGGTATAACCATCGATTCCCTCAGGCAGGAATGTCGTCTCCCAGAAGGGAAAATGCTACACATAAAGCAGAGAGCAACAGGGGCAATAACTCACACAGCAACAACACTGAAGAAGGCCATGTCTCTGCTCGGGTCAATGACTGCCTGTATACCAGCCGTGCAATGGGCTCAAGCCCACACAAGGGATCTACAGTGGGAAACAGCGGCAGAAGTTTCCCTTCACGGAGTTTTAGAAGGGCAGTTAGACATATCACCCGAAACGGCGCAGTCACTACAGTGGTGGACGGAATCTTCCAACCTATCCAGGGGGGTTCCTTGGGTAATACCAGAATCACGAGTCCTCACTACAGACGCAAGCCCCAGGGTGTGGGGGGCTCACTTGGACAATCAGGTAGCTCTAGGGGTCTGGACAGAGGACGAAAAGGCAGCCTCCCCGAACATGAAGGAGTTGTTAGCGGTAAAGCTCGCCCTCCTGCATTTTGCGGAATCCCTCAGATCCCACCACGTAAGGGTGTTTTCAGACAACAGCACGGTAGTGGCTTACTTAAACCACCAGGGGGGCACGAGGTCCCGCGCCCTAATGGCAGTGACAGGATCGATCCTCCAGTTTGCGGAGGTAAACCAAGGCTCACTGACTACACTCCACATAAAAGGGACAGACATCGTCACGGCGGACTTTCTAAGGCTACTTTCACTCATCAATTTTTTGCCATCATGCAGGATCCGGCTATTTTTAGAAAAAACGGATCCGGTGTAAATTTTGGACAACTGTAGAAACGGATCCGTTTTTCTGCCGGATCCGTCTAGCAGGTTATATCTGTTTCCTGGGGGCTGGCCAATTGGATCTAAGCATGCGCAGACTTCAAAAAACGGATCCGGTGGCTGGTTCCGTCTTTTTCTGGATCCGGCGCATTCCGGTGCCTATAGACTTTCATTGTGGCAAAAAGCCGGAAGCGTCGGATCCGGCGCTTCCGGCTTTTTTGCCGGAGACAAAAAATGTTACAGTAGCCGTTTTTTCCAGACGCCGGAATGAGCCAAATAGCCGTATCCGGCAAAAACGGACGAACCGCAATGCCATCCGGCACGATCCGGCGCTAAGACAAGTCAATGGGGAAAAACCGGATCCGGCATTGCATTTCGCCGGATCCGGTTTTCCAAAAAAAAGCCGGATCTCGCCTGACGGCACAAAACGGATGTGTGAAAGAGGCCTAAGTCACACACAGCTGAGACAGGGCGAGTGGAAGTTGAACCAGGAAATCTTCCACCAGGTCACGAAACTATGGGGGAAACCCGATATAGATCTGTTCGCCAACAGGACGAATCGGAAGGTGAAAACCTTCTGTTCCATAGACCCCTCCGGGAATCCGGTAGCCCTGGATGCCCTCATGACCCCTTGGTACTTTCCCCTTACTTATGCGTTTCCACCAATAGCCCTAATTCCATCAGTTCTGAGGAAGACTAGGGAGGACAAAGCAAGGGTAATATTAATAGCCCCCTTCTGGGTCCTCCCGGATATCTCGAACTTACTCTCCCAGGGCCCAGTACTGCACCCTCAGGTGGAGAACCTACATATGACAACCTGGAATTTAAAAGGGTGCTGTTAATTAACAGAGGTTTCTCCCAAAATTTTGTTTCCACTCTACTATGCAGCAGGAAACCGATAACCACTAAACAGTATGGGAGGGTCTGGAGGAAGTTCCTTTCAGTATCAAAGGCCAGTCCAAAGGGGAAGGTCCCCTTACCAAAGATCTTGGAGTTCCTGCAAAAGGGCTTCGAGCAAGGCCTAGCTACCAGCACATTAAAGGTTCAAGTGGCAGCCCTGGGGGCCCTATACAACTGTGACTTGGCAGGGAATCGTTGGGTGTCCAGGTTCATTGAGGCAGCCAGTAGGTCCAGGCCCGTGTCTTCCCTAAACACCCCTCCCCGGGATCTAAACTTGGTACTCTCAGCCCTGACCAAGCCCCCTTTTGAGCCTTTGCAGGAAGCACCGCTAAAATTAATCTCTCAAGACCTCCCTCTTGATAGCCCTCACATCGACCTGTAGAATTAGCGACATCCAGGCCCTGTCAGTCTTCCCTCCATTTACACAGATCCTGGATGACAGGGTGGTACTTAGGCTGGGTCTGTCCTATCTGCCGAAGGTAGCGTCCCAATTCCACAGAACTCAGGAAATCTCCCTCCCCTCCTTTTGCCCCAATCCCAAAAACAAGGGAGACGAGACCCTGCACACATTAGGAGGTGCCTAATGGAATACCTAGCGGCCACCAGGGAGTGTAGGAAGGATAGGTCTCTTTTTGTCTGCTTCCAGGGGCCAAAGAAAGGGCGAAAGGCATCAAAGAGCATGCTGGCGAGGTGGATAAGGGAGGCCATCACCTTGTCGTACTCGACACAAGGGGCGGACATTCCAGGCAGAATAACGGCCCATTCCACAAGAGCGGTGTCAACTTCCTGGGCAGAGAGAGCAGGCGTCTCCATTGAACAGATATGTAGAGTCGCTACTTGATCCCTTCCTTCGAGTTTCTTTAACCACTATCGGCTGGACCTGACCACCTCCTCAGATCTAACCTTTGGTAGTAGGGTGCTGGAGGCAGTGGTCCCCCTCCTAATATATAGTCTCTGCAATTCTCTCCGTGGTGCCGTCATGGGGGAAAGAGAAAATCGTAGTTACTTACCGTTAACGGTATTTCTCTGAGGCCATGACGGCACCCGTATATTCCCTCCTTACACTCGTGGGGTGCGCACTTATTGTAAATACAGTTTAGTCAAAAAGTCACGTGGTGTCTCCTCTACGTAGTTTATTGATTATAGAAATTCCTTTTCTTAAAGTGTTGTGTTAGTATTAGGCTGAAGTTCCATTAATGCTCTGTAAAACAACTGATGCGGGAGAGAGGTACCGCCTTTTTATCTGTAGGTTTCCTGTCCCCGTGGGGCGGATCCCCTCTCCGTGGTGCCGTCATGGGCTCAGAGAAATACCGTTAACGGTAAGTAACTACGATTTTTTTTCACTTGTCACCCTTGTGTAATCCATGTACCGTCACTTCTGTTACAGCAGCAGCTATTAATATATTTTTTATCACACGTAACTTTGGTTACATGAAAAAAAAAATTTTACCGACCAGTTAGACCGAAAATAAAGCTGTTTTTGACCTCTTACAGGGAATCTGTCAGCAGGTTTTCATTATGTAATCTGACAGCAGCATGATGTAGGGGCTGAGACCCTGATTCCAGCGATAATTCAATTAATTTATTTGGTGCAGCAGTTCTGATAGGATCACGTTTTTCTCTGGTGTGAATCTAGCAGAGCGCCAAATGCTGAGCTCTGTATAACCCCGCCCACACCGCTGATTTACAGCTTTTTGTCAATATTCATTGTTCACAAAAAGCTGCCAATGTACAGTGGGGAAAATAAGTATTTGATACACTGCCGATTGTGCAAATTTTCCCACCTACAAAGAATGGCGAGGTCTGTAGTTTTTATAGTAGGTACACTTCAACTGTGAGAGACAGAAACTAAAAATAAAAATCACGTTGTATGATTTTTACATAATTGGTTGGCATTTTATTGCATTAAATAAGTATTTGATCACCTGCCAGCCAGCAAGAATTCTGACTCTCACGGACATGTTCGTTTTTCTGTAAGGCCGGGATCGCACATGCGAGAAACACAGCCAAATCTCGCATATTAATACCCGGCACTGCCGCCAGCACTCGGAGCGGAGCGTGAGGCCGCATAGGAATACATGCAGCTGAACGCTCTGATCAGAGTGCCGGCTTTTAACATGCGAGACTCAGCCGTGTTTCTCGCATGTGATCTCGGCCTAAGAAGCCTCCTGCTCTACACTCATTACCTGTATTAATTGTACCTGTTTTGAACTCGTTATCTGTATAAAAGACACCCGTCCACACACTCACTGCAATAGAAAAGAAACGAGAGAAGATGGAAGAGTCTAGTTGGCACGTGACTGTAAGTACAGTATGTACATCATATACATGTGGTTGTGTGACCGTTTAAACTGAAACTATAAGCAACGGGTGAATATTCCACAATAGGTCAGTAGAGTTTAGCAACATGTGGTAATATTAAACTAAACTTTTACTGTTAAATATAAAATCATAAACTCAAAAGTCTAAATAGACAAACAGCGCAGTGCCACACAGACAAGGACATAACAAAATTAGAACCAACACTGACCAACACATAGGACCTGTAAAGCCCTGACAGTGCTAGGTGGTGGTTATGATTACTTATAGATCAATGTATAATCTCACATTTGATATCATTCAATGTCAAAATACATATACCCCAAAGGAACAATCTCCATTGGGTAACATCCCTTTGATCAAAATTATTAAGGAACCCTCTCACCCGATCAGTCGTATGGGATTGTCAGAGTCTAATAAATGATGACCAGGGTAGGTGATAAAAATGATAAAGGGTATGCCGCTCGCAACGTGTTTCCTCTAATGTAGATTCTTCAGGGCAGTCACCCACCCTGTCGGTTCTATCTCCCACCATCATCATTTTCACTGCGGTCTGCTGTTACAGTAGCTTACCGTTTACCTGCACGGGGAATAGTGACGGTAAGCGCATCACACACTATTCATGGAAAATGTTCCTCGTAATGATTTTGCTGTGTGTTTGCAAAGCAGGAAAGTCGGGAGACCTCTGCATTAGAGGATGTGGATTTGAGATTTAAAATCGCCCTAAAATTCAGGGAGGTATCCCCTCCCCCTTCCTTTTCTCCTCCAAAAAGAGTCTGTGGAGTCTCGCACCGTCACTTCCTTCCATTATACTATGTTGGAATAATGAAAAGGCACAATCATTAAAAAAGTTGTTCTGAGACTCCTGCTCATCAAGAGGCACTGACGATGCTGCATCAGTAGGGGGCGTTTCTCGCCTGTCATTAGAATAGAATGCATGCAATGTCTCCAGTGCCTCTCCCCACAGTTTTGAGGTGTAAGAGAACACATTTACAGAGAACGTTTTATCACAAAATGACCTGTGAGTTAATTCAGGATTTTTTTGTGATAGCTACTGTATACTCATTTTAAAATTTTGATGCGGGTTTTTCAAATATACAGCTCTGGCAAAAATTAAAAGACCACTTCCAAATGTTCAGTTTGTCTGATTTTTCTCTTTATAGGTCTATTTTTGAGTAAAATGTAAATTGTTCTTTTAGTCTATAAACTTCTGACATGTCTCCGAATTTGTAAGCAATAAATTTTTGTTTTTTTGTTTCTGAAAAGTAGAAATGGTCAAAATTAAAAAACAAACAGTGCTTTCACACCTCAAATAATGCAAAGAAAACAAGTTCATAATCATTTAGAAATAACAATACTAATGTTTTAACTCAGGAAGAGTTCAGAAATCAATATTTTGTGGAATAACCAAGATTTTTAATCACAGCTTTCATGCGTCTTGGCATGCTTTCCACCACTCTTTCACACTGCTTTTGGGTGACCTTATGCCACTCCTGGTACAAAAATGTTGCCTTTGGAGAGCCCCTAATGTACCTAAACAGTGGAAACCCCCCACAAATGATCCCATTTTGGAAACTAGACCCCCTAAGGAACTTATCTAGATGTGTGGTGAGCACTTTGAACCCCCAAGGGCTTCACAGAAGTTTATAATGCCCGGGCATGAAAATAAAAATATCGTATTTTTTCCATATACATGATCAATTAGTCCCCAATTTTTTTTATTTTCCCATGGGTAACAGGAGAAATTGAACCCCAAAAGTTGTTGTCCAATTTGTCCTGAGTACGCTGACAACACATATGTGGGAGAAAACTACTGTATAGACACACGTCGGGGCTCGGAAGGGAAGTAGTGACGTTTTCGAATGCAGACTTTGATGGAATGGTCTGTGGGTGTCATGTGCGTTTGGAGAGCCCCTGATGTACCTAAACTATTGAAACTCCCCACAAGTGACCCCATTTTGGACACTAGACCCCCCACGGAACTTATCTAGATGTGTGGTGAGCACTTTGAACCCCCAAGGGCTTCACAGAAGTTTATAATGCCCGGGCATGAAAATAAAAAAATCATTTTTTTCCACAAAAATGATATTTTTGCCTCCAATTTTTTTATATTCCTAAGGGTAACAGGAGAAATTGGACCCCAAAAGTTGTTTTGCAATTTGTCCTGAGGAGGCTGATACCCTACATGTGGGGGTAAAACACTGTTTGGGCGCATGGCAGAGCTTGGAAGCGAAGGAGCACCATTTGACTTTTTCAACGCAGAATTGGCTGGAATTGAGATCAGACGCCATGTTGCATTTGGAGAGCACCTGATGTGCCCAAACAGTGGAAACCCCCAATTCTAACTCCAACCCTAACCCCAACACACCCCTAACCCTAATCTCAGCCCTAACCCTAGCCCTAACCCTAATGGGAAAATGGAAATAAAGACATTTTCTTTTAATTTTATTATTTTTCCCTAACTAAGGGGGTGATAACGGGGGGTTTGATTTACTATTTATGGCGGTTTTTATGTTTGGCAGCTGTCATACGCTAAAAGATGCTTTTTATTGTAAAAACAGTTTTTGCATCACAACATAGAGAGCTATAATTTTTCCGTATTTTGACCCACTGAGTCTTGTGAGGTCTTATTCTTTGCGGGACGAGTTGACGTTTTTATTGGTACCATTTTCGGGCATGTGACATTTTTTGATCGCTTTTTATTCCGATTTTTGGGACGCAGAATGAACAAAAACCAGCGTTTCATGAATTTCTTTTGGGGGGGTGCGCTTACACCGTTCCGCGTGCGATAAAATTGATAAAGCGGTTTTATTCTTCGGGACAGTACGGTTACAGCGATACCTCATTTAGGTCGTTTTTTATGTTTTGTCGGTTTTATGCAATGAAAACCATTTTATATAAAAAATAATTATTTTTGCATCGCTTTATTCTGCGAGCTATAACTTTTTTATTTTTTTGCGGATGATGCTGTATGGTGGCTCGTTTTTTGCGGGACAAGATGACGTTTTCAGCGGTACCATGGATATTTATATGCATCTTTTTGATCGCGCGTTATTGCACTTTTTGTTCGGCGGTATGATAATAAATCATTATTTTTTGCTTCGTTTTTTATTATTTTTTAAGGGTTTCGCTAAAGGGGTTAACTAATGGGACAGTTTTATAGGGCAGGTCGTTACGGACGCGGCGATACCTAATATGTGTACTTTTATTGTTTTTTTTTTTTTGTTTTTTTTTATTTCCAAAAAATGGATTTATTGTGGGAATATTTTTTTTTTTTTTTTTTTTTTTTTTTTTCTAATTTATTTGGCATTTTTTATTAATTATTTTAACACTTTTTTTTTTTTCACTTTATTACATAGTCCCAGGTGGGACATCACTGTCCTGTGACAGATCGCTGATCTGTCACATCACAGATCAGCGATCTGTCACAGGCACTGCACAAAGGCTTCCTCGTGCCTGCGCTTTGCAGGCATGAGGAAGCCAGCTCCCTGCAGGCCCCCGAAGGCCCCCGTCACCATCTTGGATTCGGGGGCCTGCAGGGAAGGAGCCCCCAGCAGCAGCGCTGCACATTGCGCTGCCGTGGGGGGCTCAGGGAAGCACGGAGGGAGCCCCCTCCCTGCCGATGCTTCCCTTTAACACCCGGTACACCGCGATCATGTTTGATCGCGGTGTGCAAGGGGTTAACGTGTCGGGGGCGGTCCGTGACCGCCCCTGACACATTGTTCCGGGTGTCAGCTGTGATAATCAGCTGACACCCGGCCGCGATCAGCGGCGCTCACCCCGTGGGCGCCGCTGATCGCAGTAGACGTACTATCCCGTCCATGGGCATAGGGGCCCAGGTCCCATGGACGGGATAGTACGTCGGATGTCAGGAAGGGGTTAAACAGGAATAATCATGCATAGGGATAGGGGATAAGGAGCCATGCCTACCAGGACAGCGACAGGGGAGCCATGCATGTAGTGACAGGAACGGAGGAGCCATGTATACCACGATAGGGATGAGGGGACAATACATACCCGGCTTATACTCGAGTCAATAAGCTTATCCAGTTTTTCATGGCAAAATTAGGTGCCTCAGCTTATACTTGGCTCGGCTTATACTCGAGTATATATACAGTGTGTCCGTAACGTCATGGTGAAGTTTTGACCAATCACTGGAAAGCAACAAAAGACGACAGAAATGTGAAATCTGCTCCAAATATAAGAAAAACTCCCAGTTTCATACCTATTCAGTGCAGTTCGATGTGGGATCCATTATCAACGACATTAATCACTTAAAACAGAGAATCACAGACGTTATTCACTCTGTTACACCAGACGTCCTTACCCGTGTGTGGCAAGAACTTCACTATCGTTTGGATGTGTGTAGGGCAACAAATGGAGGCCACCTCGGACTGCACTGAATAGGTATGAAACTGGGAGAGTTTTTTTTTATATTTGGAGCAGATTTCACATTTCTATCGTCTCTTGTTGCTTTCCAGGGACTGGTTAAAAGAGCACCATGACGTTACGGGGACACTGTATATTTCTTGCAACTTTTTGCCACAGCCTAAATTCCAAATGACTTCAGTCACAGTCTTTGCAGACATGATTAAAATTACAGATTAACCTCTGTGCATACTGTAGAAAACAAACAGGACCACCATTCAAAATCAGTGACGGTCACAGCTCACCTCTTCCCCCTCCATTCACAATGATCTGTGCCGTAATAAGAACATTCTCATTCTACATTTCAATAGACGTCAGTACTCCGCAGGGTCTGAGTCAGACTATCGCTGCTGTCGTCTATGTGCCCAACAGGATGCAGCAGTGTAGCACTTGGCCTACTGTTCAATGAGACCAATGCAAAATTAGTTTTTTGTTTCTGAGAATCTATAAACACATTTCTTTTAGATTACTATAAAAAAAATTAACAAATTTGCCTAAAACAGAATTAAAGAATAGTTCATTTTTGATTACACATTTCCATTAAATTGCTTGTCAGCAGCTGAACGATAGCTGGGAATAGGTCCTCAATATGAGATTGTTGTAGTCTGACATGTGGCATCACCACTGATCAACTGGACTTTAATGATCGTCGGATGCACTCCTGCGATTGTTTTCTCATGCCGACATACATCTCTGCCTGTGACTAATCTCTAGTAAACCATCCGATCAACTAGCTGAAATCAGACATGCCAGATTGATATTTTCCTTGACAATAAATTGTCATAGCACAGCATTCAGAGCCCTGCTAGATCTGCAGCAGATCCGTGACTACATGGCGGCAGGTTTATTTGTCCTCTAGTGATAATCACCTGCTAATTACATCACTGTTTTATCCTTCAGCCCAGTAAGTGACACATTGCTTGAATCGGGATCTCTGCCCCTACGTTGTGCTGCTCTCAAATGGGATAGCAAAAATCTGGTGACAGATTCCCATTAAGAAAGAAGTTGCTCCACAGAATGGGGTTTGTAACAAGACTTTAATGATAAGATGGGATGGTACACTGATACTCAAATGCAGGGTTCTTATAGGACACAAGGCGCGTGTTGTACTTACAGACAATGCTGTTTCTACAAGCTTTGTATAGGCAAGCAGAGAGTACCAAAATGGCGACCAGAAACAAGCCACCGAGAGCACTTAATATGGACAGGAGGAGGATGTAACTGGGTCTGGTCCTGAATTCAGCGCAGGGAGTTCTCGAGCCATTTGTTGGAGCACTGTGCCCTTTCTTATTAAAAGCCAATACACAAATGTTATATGTAGTAAATGGCGCTAGGTTATACAACGTGTACTCTCTCATTGTCACGTGAATGTTATCAACTGTTTCATTCGCACCACTCTCGGGTTGAAAAACTAACTTGTACTTTTCCACTATGGAATTTGGGGCACACCAAAGTATCTGTGCCGACGTGTCTGTTATCTCGAATACTCCATGTACTAGAGGGGCATCTGGAATTATGTGATCTCCTGAAAGTCCAGGGCACAAGCATGGTTTGAGTAATTGAAGCTCAGAGCAAGGAGCCTGAAGATGTCTACAATGGTCATAGTCACACGCCACCATTTTGCCGCCTACTATTGTTACACTAGGTGGAGTCTCTTCTTCGTCATATTCTTCTGTGTAGTCCCGTTGGATTTCTGATTGGTTTCCATTAGAGCTGCCACTGTCTGGAAACTTGTGTGGAGTTATTGGTTCTTCGCTGGTGCTGACGGACTCTGCAAGTTCTTTAGTTGAGGACTCGCTGTCGCTCTTTGGGCTTGTGTTTGGACTGACCACACCAGATCGTGTTGTTGAGTCTATTTCAAAAGCCATAGTCGCTAAATCTATAGTGTTTTCTGTGAGAATATATTTCTGTCCTATTGTACGTGGTGTTAATAAGCTTTCTGTCGTTCCTTGTATATAATCAGGAGTCATTATCGTTGTACCGGGGGTCACAGACTCTTCGCGTTCAGTATTTAGGTCACTCCTTTTGCATCGCTTATGTAGTTCAATCATTGGCATATCTGGTTGGTCTCCCTTCAAGTAACCGCAGAAAGTTTCATTTGGCCTAAATGATAAAAAAAAAATAGGAGAAAAAATGGCAAAAATGTTAAAACAGAATAGAATATAATGGCAGCTGTTCACAAGAATGGGATAAAGTTGCAAGATTGAGCACAGCCACTACGGAAAAAGTACAAACAAGGTATTCGTCAGGACTGGGGAGAGCCGTGACACCACTGACTTTATATTGATAGCCTGTCCTAAGGCTAGGTCATCAATTTTGAAATCTGGTAATTACTTCTGTATTTTGAGTTGAGCAGGATTTGTGGGATCACATCTACAAAAATGTGTGTGTGCATGGCAGATACTTCTTGGCTATCGGTCAGACACTTCTCACAAAGCCAAACCAGATCTCACACTTTGCACTGATGAGGGGCAGTACCCCGAAGCAGTGTCTGCAAATTGAGATTCTGGTTTTGGCTTTTATCCTAAGTCATGTAACAAGGCTCGTTAAAGAGTCGACATTGACTTTTAGGATTGCTACTTCCAATAGGTGGCACTAGAGTTCTTGTCCTCTTCCTCTCTGAAGAGACAATTTACATATTTCCCAGAGGACTTAGAACAATGAGGGTAATGTACTAATTAAAAATAATAAAAAATAATAAAAAACAACCCCTCTAGAATTATGGATGGCAGACCATCCGGTGAAAGAACCCAATGCCAATGAGTATGGTGGAAGATGATACTGACAGAGTGCCAAGTGGAAATAATATATACAGCAACACGTGGAAGAAGATAAAAACACCTTTATTATTATATAAATGGGTGTACACTTAAATAAAATAAAAAATAATAAAAAGGCATCCCAAATAAATGCATAATATTGGATTATAATATCCTACAACATAGGGTAAAATATATACCCAAAAGGCACAGGCTCAAAAAATATATAATTAAAATGGGTATTAATAGAACCTTAATAAAGCCCCCAAAAGAAATTGTGTGTATAGTGCGCCATATAATGATGAATATCCAAAAATTGTGTAAACACAGTATACAAGAAATAATAATAAATAATAAAAGCAACAACAGCTGTGCAGACAAAGTGAAAAATGAACAGTGCAATGGAGAAAATAAGTGCAGTGAACAAAAAAGGGGGCACTGCAGGAATGTCACACAATGTGAGAGAGGATAATGGGAACGGAAGGTGAAATAATACCTAATGAGCCTGAAGATGATGCCTGGGGATGCCTGAGAACGCGCCCCGACGCGCGTTTCGGAATAAAGCTTCCTTCGTCAGGGGGTAGATACAAGGCCGGTCAGTACCTCCTTATATGCTGGACAGATTGGCGGGCAGGACACATGACGGCGCATGCGCCGCCGCCGCGACCCGGAAGACGCATCGCGCGCGGCGTCACATGACCAAGCACCGCCGGGTGAACCCGGCGTGCATGGTCATGGGAAGATGCCGTCTCCATGTGAACGACCGGCGCCGAGGCGGCGCATGCGCACCAGTGCCCGTCCATGGAAACAAGGGATGTGTAAGTGCAGCGATAGCTGTATAACAATTCACAGCATATTGAGTTAATGCAATAAAATGAAACTAATGAGGACAAGGTATATGTATATGTATGAAAAAGAATCAATATGGTGAAAATAAGTAACAATAAAATATGTGTGAATATATTAAAAAGACAAGGTGCACGGTCACATGAAAAAATGTGTGAAAAAATGAAAAATAAAAAATAAAAAAATAAATAAAAAATAATAATAAAAATAATAAAATAAAAAATAAAAAATAAAGTGAATGATTAATACAGCATACCACAAAATTTTATGAATGCTTGTGAACCAACCAAAGAGCATAATATGATGTGTAAATACAATATAAATGCGCGCAAGTCTTCTCATTTTTTCATATTTTCATTTTTCTTTGTTAATCAATGTGAATAATCCACCATGACATAGATACCGACCAGGCCATCTAAAATAAGAATACAAATTGTATAAAATATTAGTAAGTGTACAAAATATAATATCATAAAAATGGAATAAAAGAAAGACTCTTGTTCAAACCCAATGGGGACACAGTATTCAGTGTCCAGATCCACTGGGTTTCTAATTGAGCAAGGCGTTTACTGACATTGCCTCCCCTAATCCCCCTACAAATCATGTCAATACCAGACACCTTTAATAAAGAAGGATCACAGTTGTGATGTATTTTAAAATGTTTGGGCAGAGTTTTAAGGGAGGCAATATCATCAACCTCCCTCGCTGCCTTTATGCCTAGAACGTGTTCGCGAACCCTCACCTTCAGTTGGCGAGTGGTAAGGCCAACATTCCTTGATGTTTTGGTGTCTGGTATTGACATGATTTGTAGGGGGATTAGGGGAGGCAATGTCAGTAAACGACTTGCTCAATTAGAAACCCAGTGGATCTGGACACTGAATACTGTGTCCCCATTGGGTTTGAACGAGAGTCTTTCTTTTATTCCATTTTTATGATATTATATTTTGTACACTTACTAATATTTTATACAATTTGTATTCTTATTTTAGATGGCCTGGTCGGTATCTATGTCATGGTGGATTATTCACATTGATTAACAAAGAAAAATGAAAATATGAAAAAATGAGAAGACTTGCGCGCATTTATATTGTATTTACACATCATATTATGCTCTTTGGTTGGTTCACAAGCATTCATAAAATTTTGTGGTATGCTGTATTAATCATTCACTTTATTATTATTTATTATTTATTATTTTTTATTTTATTTTTTATTTTTTATTTTATTATTATTATTATTATTTTTATTATTATTTTTTATTTATTATTTTTTTATTTTTTATTTTTTCACACATTTTTTCATGTGACCGTGCACCTTGTCTTATTAATATATTCACACATATTTTATTGTTACTTATTTTCACCATATTGATTCTTTTTCATACATATACATATACCTTGTCCTCATTAGTTTCATTTTATTGCATTAACTCAATATGCTGTGAATTGTTATACAGCTATCGCTGCACTTACACATCCCTTGTTTCCATGGACGGGCACTGGTGCGCATGCGCCGCCTCGGCGCCGGTCGTTCACATGGCGACGGCGTCTTCCCATGACCACGCATGCCGGGTTCACCCGGCGGTGTTTGGTCATGTGACGCCGCACGCGATGCGTCTTCCGGGTCGCGGCGCATGCGCCGTCATGTGTCCTGCCCGCCAATCTGTCCAGCATATAAGGAGGTACTGACCGGCCTTGTATCTACCCCCTGACGAAGGAAGCTTTATTCCGAAACGCGCGTCGGGGCGCGTTCTCAGGCATCCCCAGGCATCATCTTCAGGCTCATTAGGTATTATTTCACCTTCCGTTCCCATTATCCTCTCACATTGTGTGACATTCCTGCAGTGCCCCCTTTTTTGTTCACTGCACTTATTTTCTCCATTGCACTGTTCATTTTTCACTTTGTCTGCACAGCTGTTGTTGCTTTTATTATTTTTTATTATTATTTCTTGTATACTGTGTTTACACAATTTTTGGATATTCATCATTATATGGCGCACTATACACACAATTTCTTTTGGGGGCTTTATTAAGGTTCTATTAATACCCATTTTAATTATATATTTTTTGAGCCTGTGCCTTTTGGGTATATATTTTACCCTATGTTGTAGGATATTATAATCCAATATTATGCATTTATTTGGGATGCCTTTTTATTATTTTTTATTTTATTTAAGTGTACACCCATTTATATAATAATAAAGGTGTTTTTATCTTCTTCCACGTGTTGCTGTATATATTATTTCCACTTGGCACTCTGTCAGTATCATCTTCCACCATACTCATTGGCATTGGATATTTCCCAGAGGAGCATTGCAGCTTTAAGTCTCCTCATCTCGGCATGCAAGGAGAAATGATACTTCTTGGATACATGGCAGATATTGCACACCTGTCATGCTCGTTCATATACAATAGCATGTAAAAGTTTGGCCACCCCTGGTCAAAATTACTGTTAGGCTGTGTGCCCACTTTGCGTTTTTTAAGCATTTCCGCCGCGTTTTTGCCGCAACGGAAACGCTTAAAAAGCGCATCCCCATTCAATCCTATGGGATTCCGCAGTTGCTGTGCCAATGCTGCGGATTTTACCTCTGCAGAATCGCATAGCGGTAAAATCTGCAGCATGTTCATTATTTCTGTAGAATCGCGGCGATTCCGCTGCCATAGGATTGCATTGAAACGCTCACTTTATGCATGTGGCTATGCCCACCATGTGTAAAGTGAGCACTTCATGTGCGGATGGTACCCAGGGTCTGGAGGAGAGCAGACTCTCCTCTAGGCCCTGGGTACCATAATCCTGTTAAAAATAGAATAAAAAATCGGGATATACTCACCCTCTGATGGCCTCCGGAGTCCTCCCGACTCTCAGCCACGGTGCCGGCATCTTCTGTTCCCAGGGATGCTTTGTGCGCAAATCACCTGAGATGACGTCACAAAGGTCCTTCGTGCAAAGCATCCCTGGAAACGGAACCTACCCGTAGCGCCGCTGAGGAGATCGGAGGCCGTCAGAAGGTGAGAATAACCATATTTTTTATTTTTTTTTATTATTTTAACATCCTATCTTTTACTACTGATGCTGCATAGGCAGAATCAATAGTAAGCTTGACAAGTGTGACCAACCTGTCAATCACTTTTCCAAGCGATGCTTCAAATCGCTTGGTAAGCGCAAGCATTCTGCAAGCTAAAAATGCTGGCAAAACGCTTGTGTTTTGCGGGAAAACGCATGTGATTTCTGCATGCGTCTTACCCACAGCAGGGAGTTGCGGAAATGCTGCGGACATTTCCACAGCATTTCTACAATGTGGGCACTTAGCCTTAAAGATGTAAAAGATGACACATTTCCTTTGTATTTTATATATATATATATATATATATATATATATATATATATATTAGCTGAAGAGCCCGGCGCTGCCCGGGCATAGTAACTAACTGTGGTTAGTTATAACAAATTATAATTATCCTCCATCCCATAGTCCCGTGCCCATATACCCATCACACATCCTCCATTCCATAGGCCCGTGCCCATATACCCATCATACATATCCGCCATCCCATATTCGAGTTCCCATATACCCATCACATCCTCCATCCCATGGTCCCATGCCCATATACCCATCACACATCCTCCATCCCATAGTCCCAAGCCCATATACCCATCATACATATTCTCCATCCCATAGTCCCATGCCCATATACCCATCATACATATTCGCCATCCCATAGGCCCGTGCCCATATACCCATCATACATATCCTCCATCCCATAGTCCAGTGCCCATATACCCATCACACATCCTCCATCCCATAGTCCCATGCCCATATACCCATCATACATATTCTCCATCCCATAGTCCCATGCCCATATACCCATCATACATATTCTCCATCCCATAGTCCCATGCCCATATACCCATCATACATATTCGCCATCCCATAGTAGAGTGCCCATATACCCATCACACATCCTTCATCTCATATTCCCATGCCCATATACCCATCATACATATCCGCCATCTCATAGTCCCGTGCCCAAAGACCCGTCATACATATCCTCCATCCCATAGTCCAATGCCCATATACCCATCACACATCCTCCATCCCATAGTCCCGTGCCCATATACATATCCGCTATCCCATAGACCTTGCCCATATACCCGTCAAACATATCCTCCATCCCATAGTCAAGTGCCCATATACTCATCACACGTCCTCCATCCCATAGTCCCATGCCCATACACCCATCACACATCCTCCATCCCATAGTTCCGTGCCCATATACCCATCAAACATATCCTCCAACCCATAGTCAAGTGCCCATATACTCATCACACGTCCTCCATCCCATAGTCCCATGCCCATACACCCATCATACATATCCTCCATCCCATAGTCCCATGCCCATATACCCGTCATGCATATCCTCCATCCCATAGTCAAGTGTCCATATACCCATCATACATCCTTCATCTCATAGTCCCATGCCCATATACCCATCACACATCCTTCATCTCATATTCCCATGCCCATATACCCATCATACATATCCGCCATCTCATAGTCCCGTGCCCAAAGACCCGTCATACATATCCTCCATCCCATAGTCCAATGCCCATATACCCATCACACATCCTCCATCCCATAGTCCCGTGCCCATATACATATCCGCTATCCCATAGACTTTGCCCATATACCCGTCAAACATATCCTCCATCCCATAGTCAAGTGCCCATATACTCATCACACGTCCTCCATCCCATAGTCCCATGCCCATACACCCATCACACATCCTCCATCCCATAGTTCCGTGCCCATATACCCATCAAACATATCCTCCATCCCATAGTCAAGTGCCCATATACTCATCACACGTCCTCCATCCCATAGTCCCATGCCCATACACCCATCATACATATCCTCCATCCCATAGTCCCATGCCCATATACCCGTCATGCATATCCTCCATCCCATAGTCAAGTGTCCATATACCCATCATACATCCTTCATCTCATAGTCCCATGCCCATATACCCATCATACATATCCTCCATCCCATAGTCCCATGCCCATATACCCATCATGCATATCCTTCATCCCATAGTCGAGTGTCCATATACCCATCATACATCCTTCATCTCATAGTCCCATGCCCATATACCCATCATACATATCCTCCATCCCATAGTCGAGTGCCCATATACCCATCAAACATCCTCCATCCCATAGTCCCATGCCCATATACCCATCATACATATTCTCCATCCCATAGTCCCATGCCCATATACCCGTCATGCATATCCTCCATCCCATAGTCGAGTGTCCATATACCCATCATACATCCTTCATCTCATAGTCCCATGCCCATATACCCATCATACATATCCTCCATCCCATAGTCCTGTGCCTATATACCCATAATACATATCCTCCATCCCATAGTCCCGTGCTCATATACCCATCATACATATCCACCATCCCATAGTCCCGTGCCCATATACCCATCATACATATCCTCCATCCCATAGTCCCGTGCCCATATACCCATCATACATATCCTCCATCCCATAGTCCCGTGCCCATATACCCATCATGCATATCCACCATCCCATAGTCCCGTTCCCATATACCCGTCATACATATCCTCCATCCCATAGTCCCATGCCCATACACCCATCATACATATCCTCCATCCCATAGTCCCATGCCCATATACCCGTCATACATATCCTTCATCCCATAGTCCCGTGCCCATACACCCATCATACATATCCTCCATCCCATAGTCCCATGCCCATATACTCATCACACGTCCTCCATCCCATAGTCCCGTGCCCATATACCCGTCAAACATATCCTCCATCCCATAGTCAAGTGCCCATATACTCATCACACG
The DNA here is from genome assembly GCF_039654945.1 of Dendrobates tinctorius. Lineage (NCBI taxonomy): Eukaryota > Metazoa > Chordata > Amphibia > Anura > Dendrobatidae > Dendrobates > Dendrobates tinctorius. The sequence goes on along the minus strand of NW_027361870.1, from coordinate 23,086,333 downwards.
TCCTCCATCCCATAGTCCCATGCCCATACACCCATCATACATATCCTCCATCCCATAGTCCCATGCCCATACACCCATCATACATATCCTCCATCCCATAGTCCCATGCCCATATACCCGTCATGCATATCCTCCATCCCATAGTCGAGTGTCCATATACCCATCATACATCCTTCATCTCATAGTCCCATGCCCATATACCCATCATACATATCCTCCATCCCATAGTCGAGTGCCCATATACCCATCACACATCCTCCATCCCATAGTCCCATGCCCATATACCCATCATACATATTCTCCATCCCATAGTCCCATGCCCATATACCCGTCATGCATATCCTCCATCCCATAGTCGAGTGTCCATATACCCATCATACATCCTTCATCTCATAGTCCCATGTCCATATACCCATCATACATATCCTCCATCCCATAGTCCTGTGCCTATATACCCATAATACATATCCTCCATCCCATAGTCCCGTGCTCATATACCCATCATACATATCCACCATCCCATAGTCCCGTGCCCATATACCCATCATACATATCCACCATCCCATAGTCCCGTGCCCATATACCCATCATACATATCCTCCATCCCATAGTCCCGTGCCCATATACCCATCATGCATATCCACCATCCCATAGTCCCGTGCCCATATACCCGTCATACATATCCTCCATCCCATAGTCCCGTGCCCATATACCCGTCATACATATCCTCCATCCCATAGTCCAGTGCCCATATACCCATCACACATCCTCCATCCCATAGTCCCGTGCCCATATACCCGTCATACATATCCTCCATCCCATAGTCCAGTGCCCATGTACCCATCACACATCCTCCATCCCATATTCAACCATTATGACATCATAATGAGCGGCAGCGGGGCTTACAACCTATGATGACATCAGCGTCACCATGGCAACCATTGTGACATCATAATGAGGGGCGGGGCTTGATACGCACACACTGCTTCCCCAGTATGCAAATAGGGGCATTATGACATCAGAATGAGGGGCGGAGCTTGACACGCGCACACTTTTTCCCCCAGTATGTAGATAGGGGCAAAATTGTTTGGTGAATTGGAATGCGCGGGGTTAAAATTTCGCCTCACAACATAGCTTAGGACGCTCTCGGGGACCAGACGTGTGACTGTGCCAAATTTTATGGCTGAAGCTGCGACGGTGCGTATGCCTATCTCGGACATACACACACACACACACACATACATACATACATACATACATACATACATACATACACACACACACACACACACACACACACACACACACATACATACCTTAAATGGGACAGTTTCCATCCAAAACACATAAAAAACTCTATTATCTACAGCCAAGCCATCAGATACAATCATATATGTTCCAACCCCATGGATAGAGATGAACACCTTGGTCACCTCAGAAAAACCTTTTTGAATCAGGGCTACCATCCAAGAACAATTGAAAACCAAATTACAAGGGCCACCAGAATATCAAGAAATCACCTGCTACATTAAAAAGCTAAAGAAGAGAATAACCGGGTGCCTCTAGTGGTCACCTACAATCCAAATCTGGAGGTGCTAAGGGGAGCTGCACGGAAATTACAACCTTTACTGCAAAAAGATGCCCGATTGCAATCCATATTTCCAAACTCCCTACTGCTGTGTTTGAGGCAGCCCCCAAATTTAAGAAGCATAATTGTCAGAAGTTCCCTGTCCTCGCCAACAGCTGCAGGAACCTCTCCTTGCAACCAGAAAAAATGTAAAACCTGTCCATTTATAATGACCACGGACAAGATAAATATCCCCAACTCACAACAGGACTACAAGATCCCAGGTATGTTCAGCTGCATCAAATCTAATGTGGTGTACTTAATTATTTGTACTAAATGTCCAACTGGGGGTCTGTGTGTGGGGGAGACAGGGCAAAAACTGAGAACAAGGATGAATTCTCATCGCCACACAATAAGAGAAAAAAAGAATGGATCTACATATGGCAAAACATTTTTGTTTCCCTGGTCATAGCATGATGGACATTAAATTGCTTGTATTAATAGGTAACTTCAAGTCTCAGAGAGAGAGAAGAATCTTTGAGTACAAATTTATGAAAACTTTCGACACATTCAGTGCAGGTATTAATGTGTCGCACAGATTTGTGTCTTTTTACATCAATTAAGGAATTTGCTCCTCAGATCTTCTGGGGGCATCACAACACAGAACCAGACCCCAATCAGAGGGCAATAAAACCTTCACACTGCTTATCTATGAACTGCTCCAATATTTATGCTTATCTCTCTCCCATAATGACTGTTCCGCTTCAAATCACTTGTCTTATCTATTGCGTTATTTCTGTGCTGTCTTGTGTATAAATATGTGATTCTTCAGATTTTGTATTAGTCTAGCCTGATGAAGAGACCTGAGTAGTCTCGAAACCTTGCAATTTGTTAACATCTTTTCAGTTAGCCATTAAAAGGTATCAACCACTGAGGACTCTCAATTCTGAATATTCTGTTGTCCTGTGGACAGACTGTCCCACCTCAGCTGTAAATCTCTGCAGTTCATCCAAAGTGATCATGGGCCTCTTGGCTGCATCTCTGATCAGTCTTCTCCTTGTTTGAGATGAAAGTTTAGAGGGATGGCAGGGTCTTGGTAGATTTGCAGTGGTATAATACTCCTCCCATTTCAATATGATCCCTTCCACAGAGCTCCTTGGGATGTTTAAAGTTTTGGAAATCATTTTGTATCCAAATCTGGCTTTAAACTTCTCCACAACAGTATCACAGACCTGCCTGTTGTGTTCCTTGGTCTTCATGATGCTCTCTGTGCATCAAACAGAACCCTGAGACTATCACAGAGCAGGTGCATTTAGACAGAGACTTGATTATGCACAGGTGGATTATATTTATCATCATTAGTCATTTAGAACAACAATGGATCATTCAGAGATCCACAATGAACTTCTGGAGTGCGTTTGCTGCACTGAAAGTAAAGAGGCCAAATAATATTGCATGCCCCACTTTTCAGTTTTGGAATTTCCACAAAAATGTAAAATAACCAATAAATTTCGTTCAACTTCACAATTGTATCCCACTTGTTGTTGATTTTTCACCAAAAATTTATATTTGGTATCTTTATGTTTGAAGCATGATATGTGGGAAAAGGTTGAAAAGTTCCAGGGGGCCAAATACTTTAGCAAGGCACTGTATACATATATAGGAAAAAAAGAATTTTTTGGCACAGCCAGCTCACCGCTTTGAAGAGAACCAGGAATAAGTCTAGCCTGTGATTGCAGTTCGCACGGAAAACGGATTAGGATAAATCCTCACATGTAAAGGAAATAGTATTGTTTCTCTAGCGATCAGTTCAATGGTAGGGTAAAATATAACTTTTATTTTTCCATTAAAAAAAGTTCCATGTTTCTTCAATAACAATTTTGCATATAGTCAATCCCTTTTGGATCCAGGGATCGCTGGAGAAACAATACTATTTCCTTTAATGATATATATATATTTATATACAGTATATATTTGTAATTTTTAGCACTTTAAAAATTACAAAAAGGAAAATGGTCTGATGCAAAAGTTTGAGCACCCTGCACGGTTAGTACCTAAGTAGCACCCCTTCTTGGAATTATCACGGCTTGTAAATGCAAACAAGTCTTTCAATTCTTGTTTGAGGGATTTTTATCTGTTATTCCTTAAAAAATTCTTCCAGTTCTGTGAGATTCCTAGGTCGTCTTGCATGCACTGCTATTTTGAGGTCTAGACAAAGATTTTCAATGATGTTTAGATCAGGGGACTGTGAGGGCCATTGGAAAACCTTTAGCTTGCGCCTTTTGAGGTTATCTGTTGTGGATTTTGACGTGTGTTTAGGATCGTTATCCATTTGCAGAAGCCATCCTCTTTTCAACTTCAGCTTTTTTTTTTTTTTTTTTACAGATGGTGTTATGTTTGCATCAAGAATTTGTTGAAATTTAATTTAATCCATTCTTCTCTCTACCTGTCAGATGTTCCACTTGCCATTGGCTACAATTAGAGTTGAGCGACTTTGGTCGGATCGGGTTTCATGAAACAAAATTTGTTTCAGATGAAACTGGTCCGACTAGGGCAAAAAAAGTCGGAGTTTTGTCCGAAACCCGACCCCAATGCAAGTCAATGGGAAATAAAAGTCGACATTGAGCAGATGACATTCAATCCGTGGCAAGCCGAGGCTCAGCTCCTGCTGCGGACCGGAGTGGGACAGTGGTGGTGAGAGCGGGGCGGCTGCGGGTGGCGGGGGACAGGCCACAGCCGCGGGCTGAGGAGAGGCGGCAGTGGCCGCGGGCAACCGTGGACAGGTTGCAGCTGTGGGCTGAGGAGAGGCGGCAGCAGCCGCGGGCGACCGCAGGCAGGCCGCAGCCGCGGGCTGAGGAGATCGCGGGCAGGCCGCAGCCGCGGGCTGAGGAGATCGCGGGCAGGCCGCAGCTGCGGGCTGAGGAGAGGCAGCAACGGCCGCGGGTTGGACTGGGGCTACAGTGGCCGCGGGCTGTAGCGGGGCGACGAGTCTCAGCTGTTCGTCTTGATGTAGTCTCTCTGGAGCCCTCAGTGAGCGTCTTGCCTGACCCTGGTAAGTTACTCTCGCTTGCAGTTGCTTCCTTCGTCTCCAGCTGCCTCTGTCCCGGTCTGCTGACTCATCGCCCGGGGAATTCCCCACCCTCTTTATACTAGTCCCTCCCCTAGCTCTCCTGTCTGTCACAACGGTCCGTCCCTGAACTCTGTCCTCCGGGAACAGTTTCCCCCGGAACCTGGATGACGGCTCCTTTGGTTCCGGCCCGGACACTCAACGGGGGGGGACCGTTCCTCCCACACCTTTCCAGATCCAGGCATGTATATCTTGTAGAGACGCAAGCCTCCGCAAGATAAATTTCACCTGTACAATGTATTGGACGCGATGAATCCACACCGTTCTGTGAACACATGCGGATTCACCTGCATTCAATAGCCGGCAGTGCTCTGGACTCAGCGGACATGTGCTGCGTCAAAAGTGCTACCAATTACTGAACCACTACATATACCCTAAAGAGGCTGGGGAACAAGCGTCAAAAGACTTAAATATTGTCGATCACGATCGTTTACCGGCCTGAACTCAGCGCATGTAAATACAAAAAAAATGTTTCTGTGTGATGGTGCAATATGTGAGCATTTGGGGCCCCACTTTGTCTAAAACCGGCCCTGATTGAGGCTTAAATGTCTCCTCAGCTTGGCATGTCAGGCTTGATGTGTCACACTCCGCAAGGAGGAACGTTACCCCTTGGATCCTTGTCACATGTCTCTCACCGAGCTAAACCAGATCTCACACTTTGCACTGATGAGGGGCAGTGCCCCAAAACACAGTGTTTGCAAATTGAGATTTTGCTTTTGGCTTTTATCCTAAGTCATGTGAAAAGGCTCATTAGGCGAGTCGATATTGACTTTTAGGATTGCTACTTCCTGTAGGTGGCACTTGAGTTCTAGTCCTCTTCCACTCTGAAGAGACTATTTGCAGTTTGAAATGTCAATTTTTTTTTTCCACTAGAGCACAGCGTAGTCAACAAAAGTGACATCAGTTTTCTATGTTTTTCCAGTTTCCAATCTTCTAAAAGCTTAAAGTTGTCTCATACAGCTGTCATACAAAGACTCGTGACTAGAGTTGAGCGACTTTTGGTTTTTTAGGGTCGCGTTTCGTTTCGTGAAACCCGACTTTTCCAAAAGTCGGGTCGAGCAAGATCGTCCGATTATAGGGAAAAGTCGGGGTCGTCCCGAAACACGAAACCCAATGTAAGTCAATGGGGAATAAAAGTCGGCAGTGAGAGGAGGACAGGAAACACACCTACATTGCCCATTTGAATGCCAAAAGCATCAATTCTTCTTACTTAAGCTTGTCAACCTTAATTAACTTCATAATACTAGTTACACACTGAAAAATGGGGGTTATTTGGCTAAAGTTGTGGGGGGGGAGGGCTGGCTCCAGGTTTTCATGTGCCCTGGGCGAAAGAGCGCCCCTTTAACACATACCACAACTCATCATGCTCCGATACGGCAGAGAAATAGCGGTATAGTACAATGAAAAATACCTCACTTTTTACATCTCATGACAAGGCCCATCTATTTCTCCATACAGAATCATTGGTCCCATATAATGTTTGAAACAGTATATGATGAGCTCCACATAATGCTACAGTATATGTTGGTCCCCATGGATGAAGCTCCACTGTCTTATGGGCCCAAATAATGCTCCAAACATAATGGGTCCCATTTCTAATGCTCTAGTGTATAATGGGCCCTGTAAATGCTGCTCCAGTGTCTGATGTCCACCTTTGGAATGTTCCAGTGTATGGTGGGCCCCATCTATCATTCTCCAGAGTAACGTGCTCCCCAAAAATTGCTGTCCCAACATTGAAAACAATCAAATAAGTCTCCTCGCTAGGGAATCCCTGTACTAGTCTGGACTCCTCGTCGTCCCCATCTTCCATCTCACTGCACAGTATTTCAACCTTGCAAGTGCTGTGATCCTGAGCAAGCAGGGGGGCCCACTCGTTGGCGACGGCACTGGCACAGGGCCCCTGATAGTACGGTGGTGTGTCTGATGGCGGGTGGGCCGAACCTGCACTTTCATCTGCAGCTTCCTCTTTGTCACCGTGTAAGATGGAACTGTATATGGGAAGGGTAACCTGAGTTTCATCAGGGTCAGATTCAGGCCGTGTAGCGTGCGAGGGGAATGTAGTGGTCTGGGTCAATGTACCAGCAGATTCATCGAGCAGTGGCTGGGCATCAGTGCACTTGTGTCGCCCCCAGGAGTACGGTCGCCACAGTGGCATTACCTTCCTCCTAGGGAGTGTGATGTCATGCTTGGGAGCAACGAAGGATCTCTCTAGCAGGTTAACTGATTGGGCGGCGTTATTCCCACGAGTCATGACCCTCCAAACAGCGTTCATGAAGGCAAAGTGTTTGTTTTACGTGGGCAGTATGGTTGCAAAGCTGAACCTTAAAGGAATGTCCAGAAGGGCACCACCAGGAGTGGAGCCTACGGTTAAATTCGACTCCACCTGGGAAACCTCAACCATGCCAGCTACAGAACACATGCACACATTGCAAGCTTAATTCCGTTAACGAACGAGACTCCGTCATGCCCCGCGGTCTGAGTCCGGCTTACTAGAGGGACACGTGAGGCTCTGGAACATGAGATTGGCCAATAACTGGTGTGTCATGCCCTTACATGTCCGTGGCTGCATGTGCGCTACACTGAAAAGGCCAGCGTTTGTCGCTTACAGGTGCAGATAACCCGCTGAACAACGTTAGTGATGGGGATCACTGATTAAAATTATTACCCGCGAACAATGATTTCCCAGTAAGTGCAGGGCAACTGCAGTTCCGGAATTAGGTCTAACCGTCATTCCTGAAAAAATGAAAAACTTACGTGTGCAAACCACAGGTGCTGTAGCTTGCTTAACAGCTCGCCAGCCGTTCTCACGCCCAGTATGGATTACACGTGATTGCACAAAGGTTAGAAAGGGTACCGTATCCCCAGATAACATGTATGGATAGCGTACACATTCAAAATATATGTCTCAGGAGGCAGGCTCAGACGGTGTTAGGCCCAGTATGGATTGCACGTGATTGCACAAAGGTTAGAAAGGGTACCGTATCCCCAGATAACATGTATGGATAGCGTACACATTCAAAATATATGTCTCAGGAGGCAGGCTCAGACGGTGTTAGGCCCAGTATGGATTGCACGTGATTGCACAAAGGTTAGAAAGGGTACCGTATCCCCGGATAACATGTATGGATAGCGTACACATTCAAAATATATGTCTCAGGAGGCAGGCTCAGACGGTGTTAGGCCCAGTATGGATTGCACGTGATTGCACAAAGGTTAGAAAGGGTACCGTATCCCCGGATAACATGTATGGATAGCGTACACATTCAAAATATATGTCTCAGTAGGCAGGCTCAGACGGTGTTAGGCCCAGTATGGATTGCACGTGATTGCACAAAGGTTAGAAATGGTACCGTATCCCCGGATAACATGTATGGATAGCGTACACATTCAAAATATATGTCTCAGGAGGCAGGCTCAGACGGTGTTAGGCCCAGTATGGATTGCACGTGATTGCACAAAGGTTAGAAAGGGTACCGTATCCCCGGATAACATGTATGGATAGCGTACACATTCAAAATATATGTCTCAGGAGGCAGGCTCAGACGGTGTCAGGCACAGTATGGATTTGACGGCCCAGATTACACAGCGGAGGAGCAGGGAGAGGTAAAGATTGCAAATGCTGGGGCCCTGCCCAAGCAAGGGGGGCCCACTCGTGGGCGTCGGTACTGGCACTGGGCCCCTCATAGTACAGCGGTGTGTCTGACGGCGGGTGTGCACCACCACCGTCAGAGACACTTGATTGCACTATGAGGGACCCTGTGCCAGTGCCCGCGCCCAAGAGTCGGCCTACCCACCTGTCCAGGGCAACGGCACTCGCACGGTGTCGTGCGCTAGGTGGTGACCCCGGCCATGGGGGGGGAGGCAGCACAGTTAGGGAGTTTTAGAAAGTGGCATATGTTGATGTTGGACATTCAGCTGATGCAAAAGGCGAAATAGGTCAAGTCCCAGGAAGAGGTGGACCAAAGCAAGCCATTTTTCTGTCACCCTATGTGTCATCAGGGGAAGGTGGGACAAAATCCTTGGAAACCCATGCATGGTTCATTTTAATGAAGGTTAGATCATCCACATTTTGGGTTGACAGACGGGTCCTTTTTTCTGTCAGGATTGATCCAGCTGCACTGAAGACTCTTTCCGATAGCACACTTGCAGCTGGGCAAGCGAGCTCCTGTAAGGCATATTGTGCCAATTCAGGCCAGGTGTCCAGTTTAGCGGCCCAATAGTCAAAGGGGAATGACCTGTGTGGGAGAACATCGATATGGGAGGAAAAGTAGTTTGTAACCATGGTTGACAACTGCTGTCTCCTGTCACTTTCCATCGATGCAGTATTACCAGTTGTGTGAGCGAAAACCAAAAGCAAAACACAAAACAAATATCCTGGAATAAAAAAGTAAAAAAATATATTGCAAAAATTGCATGAAGGTAGTAATAATAGTAATAATAAGGGTATTTAGTTAACATAATTTTGATCAAAATAATGTAGATGTCTGAGTTGGAAAATCCATCCTGTCTGGCCTATACTATTACTGGTGGTTCAGTCCCTCTGTCCTTGTTCACATTTACGTCACTTGACAAGTGGAAAGGTTTTAAATACAAGAGTTAGGACTGTCCCACAAGGGTTGCCGTGACGTGGCGGGATGGCTTCTACATTATTTTGATCAAAATTATGTTAACTAAATACCCTTATTATTACTATTATTACTACCTTCATGCAATTTTTGCAATATATTTTTTTACTTTTTATTCCAGGATATTTGTTTTGTGTTTTGCTTTTGGTTTTCTCTGTGTAAAGGTCATGTGTTCATATGCAATTACATTTTGCATGCACATTAATTTACTTTTTCTGCTCAGACCCAGTTTCTCAGTTGTGTGAGCCGTATTTGAAAAATCAGTCCACAACATTGTCATGAAACCCCTGTCTCCAACGCCACTACTGCTGTGTGCACCACGAACACCTCTGCCAAGCTGCCCCCGGCCCGTACGGCTCGTGTGAGAACCATCACCGCTGCTGTGTGCTGGGAATGCCTCAAGCAACCGATTTACCAGAGTTGCTTGTTTATTAGCCAATATTAGGTCAAGGTTCTCCTGTGGCATGATGTTTTGTAATTTGCCTTTATAGCGTGGATCCAGGATGCTGGCCAACCAGTAGTCGTCATCGTTCATCATTTTGGCAATGCGGGGGTCCCTTTTTAGGATCCGCAAGGCATAATCTGACATGTGGGCCAATGTTCCCGGTGTCAATGATGCACTGCGAGTGCTGGTTGGAGGAGCACTTTCTGGCAAATCCACATCCCTCCAGTCACGCACAAACCCTGTACCAGACCTTGCCACGCCAACATTTTCACTTGCCCCACGAGATGCATCCTCCTCCCCTAAGTAATCATCCCCATCATCATCCTCCTCCTCCTCTTCTTCCTCCACCTCGTCCAGGAGAGGTCCCTGAGCTGACAATGGCTGAATGTCATCAAGGATTCCCTCCTCCTCTTCCTCCTCATCAACATTGGCTGCAGACGCCTGCTCCTTAAGGTGCGTCAAAGTTTGCATGAGCAGACGCATAAGTGGGATGCTCATGCTTAGGATGGCGTCGTCTGCGCTTACCAGCCGTGTGCATTCCTCAAAACACTGAAGGACTTTACAGAGGTCTTTCAGCTTCGACCACTGCACACCTGTCAACTCCATGTCTGCTCTCAAAGTGCCTGGCCGTGTATCCTCCCACAAATGCATTATGGCCTGCCTCTGCTCGCACAGCCGCTCCACCATGTGCAGGGTGGAGTTCCACCTTGTTGCAATGTCGATAATGAGGCGGTGGTTGGGAAGGTGGAGCAATCGCTGCAGCTTCTGCATACGAACGGAGTGTACAGGCGACCGGCGGATGTGCGCGCACAGTCTTCGCACCTTCTGGAGCAGGGCTGTTAACTCCGGATAATTTTTGAGGAAGCACTGCACCACCAGGTTCAAGGTGTGAGCCAAGCAAGGTATGTGGCTGAGTTTTGAAAGGGCTATGGCTGCCACAAAATTACGGCCGTTATCACTAACTACCTTGCCTGCCTCAAGATGTACACTGCCCAGCCATGACTCAGTTTGTCGCTTCAAGTACTCGGCCAGCACCTCGGCGGTATGTCTGTCGCCCAAACACATCATCTGCAACACAGCTTGCTGACGCTTTCCACTAGCTGCTCGATAGGGGGACACATCGTGTGCAACAGTGGCAGCTGCAGATGGAGTGCTCGTACGACTGCGCTCTGTGGACGAGCTTTCGCTTCTGGAGGAGGAGGAGGAGGAGGAGGGTGGAACGCCTACAGCCAACTGTTTCCTATACCGTGGGCTAGGCAGCAGTGTCCCACCACCGCTGTCCCCTGTGGACCCTGCATCCACCACATTAACCCAGTGCGCAGTGATGGACACGTAACGGCCCTGGCCATGCCGACTGGACCATGCATCAGTTGTGAGGTGCACCTTTCCACTCACTGACTGCTTGAGTGCATGGACAATGCGGTCTTTCACATGATGGTGGAGGGCTGGGATGGCTTTGCGAGAGAAGAAGTGGCGACTGGGTAGGTCATAGCGTGGTACTGCATAGGCCATGAGTTTGCGGAAAGCTGTACTTTCCACCAACCGAAAGGGCATCATCTCAAACGAGATTAGTTTGGCAATGTGGGCGTTCAAACCCAGTGTACGCGGATGAGAGACTGAGTACTTTCTTGACCTACTCATAGTGTCTGGGAGGGTGAGCTGGACTTGAGAGCTGCATATGGTGGAAGTAGCGGTGGACAGGGCGGACTGAGAGAGGGTTGATGATGGTGATGGAGTTGGTGTTCTTTCTGATGGCCTAGAATCAGTCTTTCGTTGATATAACAGTGGGATTCCCTGACTGCTGTGGCCTTGCAACGACACCTCAACATTTGCTGCTGTGCTAACCGGTGGGCTTACAGTGGGGGAAACAATGTAGCGTTGATGACTACCTTCGTTGTGATCAGTTGCACATGTGGCACTTGAGGTTTGGTGTTGTGTCCACGCTTGCAAGTGCATGCTGGTTAAATGTCTAAGCATGCAACTGGTATTCAAATTTTTCAGATTTTTCCCTCGGCTAAAAGTCTTTGCGCACTTCTTACAGATAACCTTGGCCTGATCATGAGGATTTTGTTCAAAAAAGTGCCACACTGCACTCTTCCTACTTTGGCAGACATTTTGCGGCCTAGCACGCTGTGATCTTTTGACCCTCTGGACAAGCTGTCCAGCAACTCTTTTGATGTTTGGAACCTGTCTTTGGAGTGCTCCGGGCCTGCCAGATAACAGCTGTTGCGATGTCGATGTCTGCTGTGGATGCTCCTCATCTGAGCTATTGGAAGCAGCACCCTCTTCCCCCAATGGATGCCAATCTGGGTCAACAACTGGGTCATCCATCACCTCCTCTTCTATGTCATGTGCACCTTCCTCTGTGTCACCGTGTATGGTGGTATAGTGTGCGGGAAGGGGCACCTGAGTCTCATCAGGGTCAGAATCTGGCTCTGTACACTGCGAGGACAATGTAGTGCTCTGAGTGAATGTACCAGCAGAATCATCCATCAGCGGCTGTGCATCAGTGCACTCCATGTCAGATTCATCTTGGCCTGGGTAATTCACCATTTGACTTGATAATCCAGGCATGGTATGTGAAAACAGCTCCATGGAGTAATCAGTAGTATGGCCTGCGTCATCCTTCAATCTTGGTTGGGGTGAAGGACACAAGGAAAGGTGTGGTTCATGAACATGAGCCTCCAATGACGACTCAGTGCTTTTACTTTTTACAACTGAAGAAGAGGAGGCGATAGAGCTGGAGGCTGAGTCAGCAATGTAAGACAAAACTTTTTCCTGATGCTCTGGCTTTAAAAGCGGTTTGCCAACTCCTAGAAAACTAAGCGTTCGAGGCCTTATGTAGCCAGACGATGACGCAGGCTCAACACCTCCTGCATTCGGTCCTATTTTGCTCTTGCCACTACCATCAGATCCACCACCAGCACAATCATTACCAGCTGCCAACCCCCGCCCAATTCCATGGCCTCTTCCACCAGCCTTCCTCATTTTTGGTAGAAATGTAGACAAAATCCAACAAACTATATAGTAATGTAAAACAAGGTACAAGGTGTCTATAGGACAGGGGAGATTTTGAATTTCTGCACACACTTTTGGACACTGGACACTTTTGGATTGTGTGAGGCCCAATGAATATCTGAGCGCTATGTGACAGGCTCGATGGCACAGCTGTGACCTAAGTGACTAGAGGATAAGTGAGATTTTGAATCTCTGCACACACTTTTGGACACTGGACACTTTTGGATTGTGTGAGGCCCACTGATATCTGAGCGCTATGTGACAGGCTCGATGGCACAACTGTGACCTAAGTGACTAGAGGATAAGTGAGATTTTGAATCTCTGCACACACTTTTGGACACTGGACACTTTTGGATTGTGTGAGGCCCAATGAATATCTGAGCGCTATGTGACAGGCTCGATGGCACAGCTGTGACCTAAGTGACTAGAGGATAAGTGAGATTTTGAATCTCTGCACACACTTTTGGACACTGGACACTTTTGGATTGTGTGAGGCCCAATGAATATCTGAGCGCTATGTGACAGGCTCGATGGCACAGCTGTGACCTAAGTGACTAGAGGATAAGTGAGATTTTGAATCTCTGCACACACTTTTGGACACTGGACACTTTTGGATTGTGTGAGGCCCACTGATATCTGAGCACTATGTGACAGGCTCGATGGCACAGCTGTGACCTAAGTGACTAGATGATAAGTGAGATTTTGAATCTCTGCACACACTTTTGGACACTGGACACTTTTGGATTGTGTGAGGCCCAATGAATATCTGAGCGCTATGTGACAGGCTCGATGGCACAGCTGTGACCTAAGTGACTAGAGGATAAGTGAGATTTTGAATCTCTGCACACACTTTTGGACACTGGACACTTTTGGATTGTGTGAGGCCCAATGAATATCTGAGCGCTATGTGACAGGCTCGATGGCACAGCTGTGACCTAAGTGACTAGAGGATAAGTGAGATTTTGAATCTCTGCACACACTTTTGGACACTGGACACTTTTGGATTGTGTGAGGCCCAATGAATATCTGAGCGCTATGTGACAGGCTCGATGGCACAGCTGTGACCTAAGTGACTAGAGGATAAGTGAGATTTTGAATCTCTGCACACACTTTTGGACACTTTTGGATTGTGTGAGGCCCAATGAATATCTGAGCGCTATGTGACAGGCTCGATGGCACAGCTGTGACCTAAGTGACTAGAGGATAAGTGAGATTTTGAATCTCTGCACACACTTTTGGACACTGGACACTTTTGGATTGTGTGAGGCCCAATGAATATCTGAGCGCTATGTGACAGGCTCGATGGCACAGCTGTGACCTAAGTGACTAGAGGATAAGTGAGATTTTGAATCTCTGCACACACTTTTGGACACTGGACACTTTTGGATTGTGTGAGGCCCAATGAATATCTGAGCGCTATGTGACAGGCTCGATGGCACAGCTGTGACCTAAGTGACTAGAGGATAAGTGAGATTTTGAATCTCTGCACACACTTTTGGACACTGGACACTTTTGGATTGTGTGAGGCCCAATGAATATCTGAGCGCTATGTGACAGGCTCGATGGCACAGCTGTGACCTAAGTGACTAGAGGATAAGTGAGATTTTGAATCTCTGCACACACTTTTGGACACTGGACACTTTTGGATTGTGTGAGGCCCAATGAATATCTGATCGCTATGTGACAGGCTCGATGGCACAGCTGTGACCTAAGTGACTAGAGGATAAGTGAGATTTTGAATCTCTGCACACACTTTTGGACACTGGACACTTTTGGATTGTGTGAGGCCCAATGAATATCTGAGCGCTATGTGACAGGCTCGATGGCACAGCTGTGACCTAAGTGACTAGAGGATAAGTGAGATTTTGAATCTCTGCACACACTTTTGGACACTGGACACTTTTGGATTGTGTGAGGCCCAATGAATATCTGAGCGCTATGTGACAGGCTCGATGGCACAGCTGTGACCTAAGTGACTAGAGGATAAGTGAGATTTTGAATCTCTGCACACACTTTTGGACACTGGACACTTTTGGATTGTGTGAGGCCCAATGAATATCTGAGCGCTATGTGACAGGCTCGATGGCACAGCTGTGACCTAAGTGACTAGAGGATAAGTGAGATTTTGAATCTCTGCACACACTTTTGGACACTGGACACTTTTGGATTGTGTGATGCCCACTGATATCTGAGCGCTATGTGACAGGCTCGATGGCACAGCTGTGACCTAAGTGACTAGAGGATAAGGGAGATTGGATTGCTTTTAAAAAAGCAGTTTGCGGAGCAGTGGGTAAACAGCAATGCCAGCCTGTCAGGAAGCCTTAAAAGGCAGCCCAACAACCAACACCACTGATACACCACAATATAGCCTCCCCTTGCACTGCACACACAGTGACTGGTGTGTTGTGCAGGCCAAATTGCTATCAGCAGCAGAAGCAGTTTTTTTTTCTTCTCAGCAGGACCAAAAAAAAAAAATTGGGATTGCTTTTAAAAAAGCAGTTTGAGGCCCAATGAATATCTGAGCGCTATGTGACAGGCTCGATGGCACAGCTGTGACCAAAGTGACTAGAGGATAAGGGAGATTGGATTGCTTTTAAAAAAGCAGTTTGCGGAGCAGTGGGTAAACAGCAATGCCAGCCTGTCAGGAAGCCTTAGAAGGCAGCCCAACAACCAACACCACTGATACACCACTATATAGCCTCCCCTTGCACTGCACACACAGTGACTGGTGTGTTGTGCAGGCCAAATCGCTAGCAGCAGAAGCAGTTTTTGGTCTTCTTCCCTGCCTAACGCTCTCCCTACAGAATCAGCAGCAACCTCTCCCTATACTGAGATCGGCAGAAGTAAGATGGCGGTCGGCGTGCACGCCCTTTTATACCCCCTGTGATGCCCACCAAAGCAAGCCAATCACTTGCATGCCCTTCTGAAAGATGGTGGTGACCCGTGCCTATGTCATCACGTTGCCCACAGTGTCCGTGGATCCTGATTGGCTGAAAAAGAGCGCAAAACAAACTTTTGAAACGCGACTTTGGCGCGTAAGTCGCCGACCTCGTGGCCGACCTCATCCTAGGGTCGGGTTTCGTTTCATGAAACCCGACTTTGCCAAAAGTTGGCGACTTTTGAATTTTTTCGACCCGTTTCGCTCAACTCTACTTGTGACATTTTCGGCACAGGTCACTAGCTTTCGCTTACTGAGATTGGATGGAAATCGTCTGTGAACAACAATTTTCATGTCTTGCCACAGATTCTTAATGAGATTTAGGACTGGACTGTGACTGGGCCATTCACACACATGCATATGCTTTGATCTAAACCAATGGTTCCCAAACTCCAGTCCTCGTGGACCCCAACAGGTCATGTTTTCAGGATTTCTATAGTGTTACACATGTGAGAGAATTCCTGATGCCTTGATGATACTTCCATCACCTGTGAAATACTAAGGAAATCCTGAAAACATGACATGTTTGGGGCTGTGAAGACTGGAGTTTGGGAAACACTGATCTAAACCATCCATTGTAGCTCTGGCAGTATGTTTAGGGTCATTGTCCTGCTAGAAGGTGAACCTACACCCCAGTCTCAAGACTTTTACAGCCTCTAACAGGTTTTCCTCCAGGATTTAGCTCCATCTATCTTCTCATCAACTCTGACCAGCTCCCTATCCTTGCGGAAGAAAAGCATAATACCGCGATGGTGGGGATGGTGTTTTCAGGGGGATGTGCAGTGTTATTAATCTAAATAGTAAACGTTTTTAGGCATGCATTTTACTATTTTAACCTTACCTTATCAAGACGAGGTTCTCGTGGTTTGAAAGCAGCCACTCATGGTCTTCACAAATGCAGTGTAATGGATTGCCTCGAAGGTCAATTTGTACAGACTTTGAGCTGATGTTCCAAGGTGAGAGGTAATTGAGACTGCAACTGCAAAGATGGTAGAAATATAAAGGATTAATTTAGTCTTATGTTGCGTATTCAAATAAGTTATGGTCCAGGATGTTGTTTTGTTCTGCAGCCCACCTAAGAATATTAAGAATATTAGATTTTCTTCCAATAGTGTTAGGTGGTCTGCTGAACAAAAAAATAGCCTGTTGGAGGTCCTTTGCATATTGCTAAACAAAAGGCCCCCCAAAAAGCCATCTGTATGCTTCTATTGGCCAGTCAGTCGCCTGACATAAATCCCACAGAACTGGGCTATGCTTGATCGTGCTGTGAGACGACCTGCATGAACCTTTAGAAGTTTTCTGCACGCTGAGTGGGTCAGCATTCCACAGGTCAAGATAGCAGATCTCATTGATGTCATGCCCGGCCACATTAAGCCATTCTTGACGTGATGTGCATATAAGTCACACATGAGAGCTGTTGGTGTATTGATTGGGCACAGGTGATATGGAGCAGGTGCAAGCTGTCTTAGGCTATGTTCATGTTTCGGCTTGTGTTTGCGGTATACAGTGCACCAATTGCTATGATCTTATTTTAAAATCTAAACAAAACCGCGTTTATTTCTGTTAATGTTGATGATTATGGCTTACAGCCAATTAAAACCCAAAAGTCATTATCTCAGTAATTAGAATACTTTATAACACCAGCTTTAAAAAATTATTTTAAAATATGAAATGTTGGCTTACTGAAATATATGTTCAGTAATTGCACTCAATACTTGGTCGGGGCTCCTTTTGCATCAATTACTGCATCAATGTGGCGTGGCATGGAGGCAATCAGCCTGTGGCACTGCTGAGGTGTTATGGAAGCCCAGGTTGCTTTCATAGCAGCCTTCAGCTCGTCTGCATTGCTGGGTCTGGTGTCTCTCATCTTCCTCTTTACAATACCCCATAGATTCTCTATGGGGTTAAGGTCAGGCGAGTTTTCTGGCCAATCAAGCACAGTGATACTGTTGTTTGTAAACCAGGTATTGGTACTTTTGGCAATGTGGACAGGTGCCAAGTACTGCTGGAGAATGAAATTTCCATCTCCAAAAAGCTTGTTGGCAGAGGGAAGCATGAAGTGCGCTAAAATTTCCTGGTAGACGGCTGTGCTGACTTTGGTCTTGATAAAACACAGTGGACCTACACCAGCAGATGACATGGCTCCCGAAGCCATCACTTATTGTGGAAACTTCTCTCTAGACCTCAAGCAGATTGGATTGTCTGTCTCTCCACTCTTCCTCCAGACTCTGGGACCTTTGATTTCCAAGGTCTAGTGTGAAGTATCCACAATCAGTGATGGTTCCCTAGGTCTTTCTATTGTGTGAGAAACCCACCCATGCAAGCAAGGGGAGAACATACAAACTTCTTACAGATGTTGTCCTCGGTAGGATTCAGCACCCCAACACTACAAAGCAACAGTGCTAGTCACAATCTATGACATTACATTCGGTCTGTGAACTGCCACATATTGGCAAAGTGGCAGCCTACTGTAGTCTCTATACACACAATACACTTTTTTTCTACTAACACTCACTTTTGGAAGTCAAGATACTTAAGACTTGTTGCATTTTTGAATATCTCCGTTTTGACATAGTGAAGTCTCTTAGAACCTGCACAGTCGAGAAACTGCAAGTGTGGGAACCATGCGTAGAGGTCATCTTCTAGAACTTCCATATTAATCATCTTCCTGATATGAAGCTCCCTCAGGTTGGATAAATCTTTGATCCATGAATAATTCACTAAAGTAAAAAGATATTAGTATTACTGGGTAAAGAAGCAGACACGATCTAGTAGATTTGAGATACTATGTCAGGTGTGCACAGAATGTTGCGAGGTCACATTGTCTACAATCATACTTGCCAGCTTTTGAAGGGGACATACAGAAGGTGATCATGACATGAAAAAGTGAGGGATGAAAATTTTTAACACTCTCCACATCTCTTCTATGATCCTGTATATTCAGATGCTAATGCTCTGTCTAATGGAACATCCTGGCATAACACACAAGAAGCCTTTGTCTTATCAGTTGTGTTCATTGGCTCACAGGAGACTGAGTTTCCAGCTCTTCCCAGAGTTTGGGAGGTCTCAATTTGTTCTGGGAGCCTTTCAGATAGCTCAGGAGAGTTGGCAAGTATGTCTAATAGTATGAGTGTGACCAATGTTCTTCTACTAAGCTTGGAGAACAATACTTACCCATGTGGTTAGCACCCGTAAGGCATCCTGCACATACAGGTATATCCGCAGCTCTGTCATCGCTTACATCCAGTTCTTAAGAGTGTTTTCTGGTACTTTAATATTGATGTCTTTTTCTTAGGAAAGGTTTTCAATATCAGATCGGTTGGTTTTGGCACCCCACCGATCAGCTGTTCTCTATGCTGACGGTGGCCGAATGTGATCAGTTGTGGAGTTTCACAACTCCATCAACTGTATAGTAGCCACAGCCCATGAATAAGAGTGGATCTGCAGTACCCCTATGCAGTTGAGAGGATTGTGCTGTTCAGCGCTGCAACCAAGCATATCCAACTGCCACTGATAACAGCTGATTAACGGGGGTGCCGTGTGTTGCACCCCCTCCAATCTGGCATTGTTGACATATCCTAAGCAAAGGCCATCAATATAAATGTAACAGACAACCCTTTTGACTAAAACTCTGGATGGAAACTGATTGATTCCATTGTTTGCAATGGATTTGTTTCCACCTGTCCTGCACATTAGTTGTTGCACCAGACAGGTGCAGGTGGCAGTCTGGTGGGCTGAGCATAGCATTTCAAGTAATGTTGGCAATGGCATCAGACACCGAACCAGCTCAAGGAAGCAAAATATTGAAAAAGCTTCATGGTAATGTTTGCATTAGTTATGACATCAGTCATGATACACTTGAGTTGCACAAGTCTTAAATATATGTGAACCAAGCCTTAGAAGCTCTATTGTATCAAAATTTTTTCGTGAGGTTTTTACCTTCCTCTGGATCAATATATTAGGTTATAGATCTGGATGGACTTAGGTCTTCTAAAAGGAAATGCAGGTCTACTGTAAGGAAGTAGAGATGCTGTCACATCCCCCCTTGAAGAATTTGTGCTTATGTAATGCACTGTACTGTTTTGTCTAGCTGGTAACTTGCATTGTTGTTCATTTTCTGCCCAGCAAATGTTAGTTGTTCGCAGACAGGGTTAATAATTGAGACTAGCTCAAATGGAAGGAGTTATATGGGCACTAGCTGAGGCAGATTTCCTGTTATGACTTATTTAGGGCTCAGCATTCAGTAGTGAAAGACCTAAGGTCTAATAACTTGCAGACTTTCATGCCAATGGGTATTGCATGCAAAGTGGGTGGACCATTACGCTTCAGATAGTATGTCCTAAGGACCTATGAAAGTGAAATTTGGCAGTTTGGAGCCCAGGCCAGGGAGGCCTTGTTAAAGAGAGATAGCAGAGTCTAGATAAACGGCAGGATGAGGTCCTTGGTTCAGGTCAGGAAGACCATTTAAATGGTAGGGAACTTTGCCTAAGGGGAGCAGAAGGCCTACTTAAAGGGGATTGAGAACGGAAGGAATTGAATTGACGGGACTGTGGTTGACAATTGTCTGTGTTGGAAGGAAGCTATGGTCGCCACATTAGGACATGAATTCTCCTATAGAGAGCAGTGGGCTTTCAAGGTACTGTTGAGGAGTCATACCAACGCACCACAGGAAATGGGGTCCTCATTAGTCAGCTGGCAACTGGGAGTAGATGTGAGGGACTGTTCCATTTTATTTTACTGGACTCTGTAGAGCTGTGAAGCACGTGACATGTCGCCAACTGTAACAAAGTTTTCATAAAGTGTTGTGCTTACTATCTGATGTTCATAGTTCTTATCTAGTTCATGTTATTTTAGGACTTTGATCTCCCTCTTTCATCTTCAAACCATATGGTCCTGGCCTGCCCAGCTCAGCGGCAGCGTGCCGTCTGCAGAGGCATATCGTCATGATAATGACAGCACACACACCTAGCCTGGACTCCCATTTTCATGTAGCATGTAGGGGTCTGGTAGACTAGTATCTCTCCCATGGCTGCTACCCTGCATCACGTTACACTACCTTCAACCTTAAAAACTATGGAACTATCTTCTTGTAAGTGAATTATTAGGAGGCCTTCAACCTAGTGTTGTATGTTATAATCAGTAAATTTCACCTCTAAGATGTGTAATGAAATGAATAGACAACTACAGTTTTAAATATGGTTTTAAAAAAATACTGGCAGAGCCAATTTTGAGATAAATGACCAAGCCCCATTTTTCAAATCTGACCAGTGCCAGTTTATGTTGTAATAACTCTGGAATACTTATACATATCCTGGTGATTCTAAGAGTTTTTTCATGACACATTGTACTTCATGTTGGTGGTAAATTTAGCTCAATATGTTTTTTATTCTTTTGTGAAAATATCGGAAATTTGATGAAAATTTAAAAAAATTATTGATTTTCAAATTTGAATGCTTAAAGTATATCCTTAAACGAGATAGTCATACCACACAAAATAGTTAATAAAAAACAGTTCCCATAAGTGTACTTTATGTCAGCATCATTTTTCAAACTTTCTTTTATTTCGTTAAGATGTTAGAAGAGTTAAAATTTAGCAGTAGTTTTTCATTTTTTTTTTCAAGTACATTAAGAAATTAAATTTTTTATGGACCTAATCAGTTTGAAGTGTCTTTGAGGTGTCAACATATTGGAAAACCCCCCAAATTATACCATTTAACCCCTTCACAACCCGACCTATGACGTATAGGTACGCCATATGTCGTGTCCCTGCACTCCATGCAGGCTCCGGGGCTGAGCCCGCATGTTTTCCTGCATATGACAGCTGATCTGATCAGGTGTCATGCCTCTAACAGCCGCAGGTGGAATCGCGATCCACATGCGGCTGTTAACATGTCAAATGCCGCTGTCAATCTCTTAACATGGAAGCACGTCACTAATCCCGCCCATTGGTCGCCGATGGGTTGGCATGACAACTCAGGATCTGCAGGAGACCCCGGTGGTTGTTATTGCCGGAATGCTATGAGCGCTGCCCTGCGGCTGGCGCTCATAGCAGGTAAGCATTTTTGCTACAAACAGCAGGGCTGAAGCACAATTGGATGATTGCAGCTTCTAGTTGCCCATGGAATATTGAAGCATGTGAAAACTAAAAAATAGCTAGACGTGATAGGACACTGATACTTTATTTTCGCAATTTCACCGCACTTTGAATTTTTTCCTATTTTCCAGTACACGATATGGTAAAACCAATGACTCTTGGAAGACAGTGAGCAAAATATGGAAACGCAAAAATGGAAAACCCCAAGGTCGTGAAAGGGGTTAAAAAACAACACCTCTCAAATTATTTTAAACTGCTGTTAGGGAATTGTTAATCCTGCAGGTGGATTGAAAAAAAATGAAAAATTACATTTTTAATTACTAAGATATTGCTTTTTTTTTCATTTTAACAAGGCATAATAGGAGAAAACGCACCATTAAATGTATTACGCAATTTCTCCTGAAAGTGGAAATATCTTATATGTGGTCAAAAACTGCTGTTTGGGCGCATGTCATGGCTTGGAAGAGAAGAAGCGCTATTTGGTATTTGGAGTGTAAGTTGTGCTGGAATAGATTGCAAACACTGTCGCATTTGCAGAGCCCCTGAGGTACCAAAATAGCAGAAATCTCCATAAGTGACCTAATTTTGGAAACTAGACCCCTTGATAAATTCATTTAGGAATGTGTTAAGCATTTTGAACTCACATGTGCTTCACAGTACTTTATAACATTTGGACGTGATATTAAAAAATTACGTTTTTTTCTCCAGTAAAATGTTATTATAGGTCCAATTTTGTAATTTTTACTACGGTTAATAGGAGAAAAGTGACACAATGTCTCCCAAATGTATCAATATTTCATATGTGGTCAAAAACTGCTGTTTGGGTGCAAGGCAGGGCTCTGAAGGGAAGAAGTGACATTTGGTATTTGGAGTGTAAATTGGGCTGGAATAAATTGCAGATACCATGTCTCATTTGCAGATTCCCTGAGGTAACAAAATAGCAGAAATGCCCATAAGTGATCATATTTTGGAAATTAGACCCATCAATGAATTCATTTAGGGGTGTATTGAGCATTTTTAACACATAGGTGCTTCACAGAACTTTTTAAAATGTGAATGTGAAACAAAAATTACATTTTTGTCTGCTAAATTGTTCTTTTAGCCTTAAATTTGTAAAATGTTCACAATGGATAATAGGAGAAAACAGACCCTATAATTTTTTACACAACTTTTCCCAATCGCGATGATGCCTCATATGTGGTCAAAAACTGCTGTTTGGGCACAAGGCAGGGCTAGGAAAGGGAAGACTGTTATTTGATTTTTGGAGCGAAAATTTGTTTAGAATAGATTGGGTATGTAATGCCACATTTGCAGTACCCCTGACATGCCAAAACAGCAGAAATCCCCACAAGGAATTCATCTAGTCGTGTACAGAACATTTAGACCCTACAGGTCATTGACAAAACTTTATAACATTTAGATGTGAAAAAAAAATGACATTTTTTCCACTAAAATATTTTTTTTTTTAGCACCAAATTTATAATTTACAAGAGGGGTAATAGGAAAATTTTTTAATGCAATTTCTCCTGAACACAATGACACCCCAAATGCGGTCAAAAAATTAAGTTTGGGTACATGGCAAAATTTGGAACGCAAAAAGTGCTATTTAATTTTTGGAATGGAAATTTGGACACTGTGTTGCATTTGCAGAGAGCCCCTGAGGTGTCAAAAAAGCAGGAACACCCACAAGTGACCTCATTTAGCAAACTAAACCCCATAAAGAATTTATCTATTGGTGTGGTGAGCATTTGTAACCGTCAGCATACCATTGGCACAGATTACCTCTGGGTATGATGACAACTATCGGCACCTGTGATTATGGTCATGGGGGGGTAGATAGTGCTACAGAGGATGTTTTAACCCCCTTTTAACCAGTTAGATGACAACATTGCGATTCACAGTGGTATCTAACCCCTTTACGACCTTGGATGTATTCATACATCCAGGTTGGCTGGTCCTTACCACCATTGGGAATATGGTTATATCATGGCAATTTTGCGCTCACAGGGACTGTGCATGCATGATTGCCATCGGATAGCAGCTGATAGTGACAGCTGACATTTGGCACTCAATGCCAGGGACGGTGCTCACATTGCTCCCGTCACTTTAACCCTCTAAATGCTTCGATCTATATCGATCTCAGCATTTTTAAAGCAGGCAGAGGGAGGAATCCCCCTCCGCCCTCCGATTGGCGCACAAACAAGATACTTGGATCATGCACAGTGCATGATCTAACTAACTTGCATCTGCAGGGCTGACAGTACATAAAGCATTGCAATGCTCGGGCATTGCAATATGTTATAACAGTGATCAGACTGCAAAATGTGAAAGTCCCATAGTGGAACTAAGTAAAAAAAATTTAAAAAAAGTTGGAAAAATATTTTTTTTAAATCATAAAATAATAATAAAAATATATATTTTACCCATAAAATAAAGATTTTTATGAAAAAACCCCCAAACAATAAAAGTACATGTTTGGTATTGAGGAGTCTGGAACGACTGGACCTATAAAACTGTCCCACTAGTTAACCCCTTCAGTGAGCACTGTAAAAAATTAAAATAAAATAAATCGAGGCAAAACACGATGCTTTATTATCATGCTGCTCAACAAAAAGTGGAGTAAAACGTGATTTAAGAAAATGAATGTAAATTTCAATAGTATTGCTGAAAATGACATCTTATCGCACAAAAACAAGCCTCAATACAGCTTCATCAGTGGAAAAATAAAAAAGTTATAAGTCTCAGAATAAAGCAATGCAAAAATAACTATTTATTTCTATAAAACAGTTTTTTGTTGTGTAAAAGTGTCAAAACACAAAAAAAAATAAATGTGATATTGCTGTAATTGCACTGACCCAAAGAATAAAGATGCCTTATCAATTTTACCACATGCGTAACTGCATTAAAAAAAATCACCCAAAAAAACAATTCTTGAATTCCTGGTTTTTGTTAATTCTGCCTCTCAAAAATCGAAATAGAAAGCGATAAAAAATGTCATGTGCCCATAAATGGTACTAATAAAAATGTCAACTCGTCCCGCAAATACAAGCCTTCACATGACACTTTCGGCAAAAATATGGAAAAATTATAGCTCTCAAAATATAGCGATAAAAAAACAATGTGTGTGAAAGCAGCCAAACAGAAAATACCTATATTAACTTGGTATTGCTGTAAACACACAGACCCAAAGAATAAAGTCGTCTAATCACTTATCCTGCACAATATACAGAGTAAAAAATAAATAAGATCAATTCTTCACCTGCTGTTGATTTTTTCATTCTGCCTCCCAAAGATTACAGTATGGTTCAGCTCAATTTTATCCTGGGCTCTACGCTGGCTTTCAGTGGAAATCTCTGAAATACGTGATTCAGACAGAAAGCCCGGCAGAAGATTCCATATAATGAGGCAGATGGAGGCACTGTGGATGCCGTCTGGCTGCCTATGATTCAGCGGTGTTTGTCTTTTTAGGTGTGCATAAAGGTGCACTAGGCCATAGTTTTGTGCGCTTCTGAAAAGAAGGACAATGCTGAATAGAGGCCAGACAGAGTCCATAGTAAGTCTGCTGCCTCATTATAGTAAATGAATCCCTAGGGGTTTTCTTCTGAATCACATCACTCGGAGATTTAGATGGAAAACCTAAAGTAAGTGCTCAGGGTAGGGCGCAGGATAAATGTGATTCTAAACATTATATAAAATGTTCCCATAAAAAGCTCCAAATTAATCCACAAAAAAGCAAGCCCCACTCAGGTCCACTCACACCTGCTATCAGAAATATTAGAGGCCTCCACATTGCTGGTAGTACAGTACAAAGGCTCTGAAAAAGGGAAATGGCTCCTCACCTCCCAAAAAATTCAGAAAATTCTTTGCTCCCAAATCCAAATGCCCCCTCCCTTCTGAGCCCCAGTGTGCCTTAACCACATTTAGTGTCTACATATTTGGCATTTCTGTAGCCATGATAGCCCACCTAATTTATGGGTGCATATCTTCAGAAGAATGAGCTGGACATAAAATACTGGGCACCACAATGTACTGGTCACTTCAACATACTGGTCACTACAATGTACTAGGAACTACAACGTACTGGAGACTACAACGGCAGTTTGCTATTTTCACTCAGCAACATTCACTGCTGCTTGTTTCTGGAAAACACCCATGGAGTCAAAATCATCACTACACTTGTAGATAAATTCTCAAATGGATATAATTTCCAAAATGGGGTCACTTGAGGGGGGATTCTGCTATTCTAGCACTTAGGAGTTCTGAATATGGAGTCCGCAAACTATTCTAGGAAAATCTGCTCTCCGGGAGGCAAATAGTGCTCTGTCCCTCCTGAGTCTCGCTGTATGGCTAAGCAGCACTGTATACAGTCACATATGGGGCATAACTACATTAAGAAGAAATTATGGAACACATTTTGGTGCTATTTTTGACTATTTCCCCTTGTAAAAATGTTAAATCTGGGGCTTAAACTAAATGTTGGTGGTAAAAATGTAATTCTTTTGTATTCACTGCATAATGGTATAAAATCCTATGACAACCCTGTGGTCTCAATATGATCGCTGCACCCCTAGATGAATTCATTGAGAAGTGTAGTTTGTAAAATGGTGTCATTATGTTTTTTTTGCTGTTCTGGCTCTGCCAATGGGACATGGCAGCCTAAAACCAATCCAGCAAAATCTGAGCTCCAATATGACACTTCGTTCTTTCTGACCTTTTCACTGTACCTCAAAAGTAGTTGTCGACCACATATGAGGGTATCGGTGTGCTCAGGAGAAATTGCACAACAATTTGTAGAACAATATGACACTAAAATAACATTTTGGTGGGAAAGTCATTTGTTTTTTCAAAAGTCCATCCCTTCTGAGCCCTGCTGTGTGCCCAAACAGTAGATTTCCCTCACAAAAGGGGTATCAGCATGCTCAGAAGTAATTGCACAACAAATTGTATGGTACAATTTCTCCTGTCACCCTTGTGAAAATGTAAAATTTGGGGCTAAAAACATTTTTATGGGAAAAATGTGATTTTTTTACTTTCACAAATCAACATTATTAACATCTGTGAAGCACCTGTGGGGTCAAGGTGCTCACCACACATCTAGATAAGTTCCCAGGTGGTCTAGTTTCCAAAATGGTGTCACTTGTGAGCAGTTTCCACTGTTTATGCACAGCAGGAGATCTCCAGACGCGACATGGTATCTGCTAATTATTCTAGCAAATTTTACATTCCAAAAGTCAAATGTCACTCCTTCCCTTCTGAACTTTGTCGTGTGCCCAAACAGTGTTTTTCCCCCACATATAAGGTATTGGTATTTCCAGAAAAAAATCTGACTTTTATTTTCCCTCTAATATACAGATTTATAGCGATTTACTGGTATATAGAGAATGTGCATGTAAAGAAGATGAATGTCATTTACTTACAGTATTTAGGGTGAGAAAATTATTTTTTTTATTGGCAGTGCAGCCTGTGACTCAATGCAAAAGCTGTTGTCTCCTCAAGGTAGTGAGTCTGAATCCCAGGGAAGCCCTTACTTCAAGAAAAGTGAAAAATTTAATTTATTTCAAATGAATGCATGTGCAAAGCTCAGACAGATGTTAGGGGACTAAGCCACACATTGTGTGAAATCAGAGGTATTGCCATGCTGCTGCTCCCTGAGAAATAGCTCAGACCTATGCTTGAGGTGAAATGCTCATCTTGCCTCATGGGTCCTCCACCCACTCTGTTCTGCAGAGCCCATCTGAATAGAGTAGTGGCAGTGCATGCATTCAGTTGCTCCATTCATTTAATTCTCTATAGGACCGAAGGGGATAGCAAAGTACAGTGCTTGGCTTTTTTCCGGCAGCCCCATAGAGAATAATTCTCATGATACAGCATAATACTGTATGAAGGATGTGAGAGACATCACACTGTATGTGGGGCTGTGGGGTTCATCATTCTTCATGGTGGTCATGTGGAGCATCATAGTGTATAGGGGGCTGTAGAAGCTTTCATAATGTGTGTGGGGGCCATCACACTCTGTTTGGACCCATGCGGGCATAATTCTGTATGGATAATGTGAAAGACTTCATACTGTATTGGGGGCTATGGGGCTTACCATAATTTATAGAGGTGCTGTGGGCATCATAGTGTATGGGGTGCTGTAAGGGAAATCAAAATGTATGTGTGGGGACCATCATACTGTGTTAGAGCCCATGTGGGCATAATACTGTATGGGAGGCTGTGGGTTTAATAATGCTTTGTGGGGTATTGTGGCATAATAATACTGTATGGGGGCTTTGGAAGACATACTGCGGGTGGGGCTGTGTGGAGCATCATACTTTAGGGGAGGCTGTGGGGTCCATCATACTTTGTGTTGGATTTTGGGTTTCATTTTACTGTGTGTGGGGGTGGACTGTGGGTTCAATCATATTCTGTGTGGGACTGTGAGGAGTGCTCAAACTCTGTGTGTGACTTTATGGGACCATGATACAATGTGTGGGGGCATAATACCCTGGGCAGGACTGTGGAGGGCTATCATAATGTGTGCTGGGATATGGGGCCATCATACTGTATAGAGGCTGTGGAAGCTATTACACTTTGTGGGGGGGACTGTGTGATCCATCATACTTTGAGGGGGATCCGTTTGCTCATGGTAGAAAGAAACTCATAGAAATGCAAGTAGAATATCATATCATTACCAAAGGTAACCATTTAAGTAATAAAATGTAACCATTTGATAATATAAAGCTTTACTTATCTGAATTATTTTTGATTTTCGCTTATCATTTTGACTTACCTCTTCTAATGTATGTACCACTTAGATCAAGCAATCGGAGTGACTTTAATGAACTCTCTTGGGCTTCTGTTCCATTAAGTTCAAATGCTGACCAACCAATATCTTCAGATGAATCAATTCCGATCAAAGTCATAGATAAATTAAGGAAAGACAAGCTTGGAAAACTGGAGAAGGCAAATGGATGGATGAGAAATATGGGATTTTCAGCAAGTGATAGCCTTGTGAGATTCTTCAACATAAGGCACTTTGGTACAACTGATAACCAGTTATTGCTTAGATCCAATGAGTCCAGTTCAGCCAATACGTGAGTTTTCCAGTGAATCTCTTTGATGCGGTTGTGAGATAAAGACATAATGCGAAGTTTAGAAAGATAAGCCACATCTTGGTCCCGAATTACAGTTATGTTGTTAAAACTCAAATTCAAGTCCTCGGTATTTGTAGGAAGACAAGATGGTAACACTTCTAAATTTTGGTGCTGTAGATGACATTTCACATTGCATTGCTCTCCACACTGAGTGTCGGTAATATTCCTTTCTTCTGTTAGATTTTTGGAGACAGTAACTGTTGGGTCTGTGCTGCTTAGAAGAGCAACTAACATTCCCATCTTACACACAAGGAGCAGCAAGATGAACATTTTCTTCCGGAGGTAGTCAGTAAACAAAGAGGAAGCCTGTAAAAATAAAGTAAGAACATACAGAGAATAAAGTCATTTGGTGTAAGAATATCAATGATCAAAAAATGAAAACTTTCCAGTGGTCTTAGATCCTCGTATGTAGTATCTTTTGGGTAAGTTCACACTGGGTGTAATTTCAGCATTTTGTTTTCTGCGGCAAAACCTGATCTCTTGGCAGGAAAGAAGCTGCAGAAAAAAAGCAGGTTTTGCTTGGTTTAGTGCAAAAAAAAAGTCCTATTCTACAAAATAAGGTTTTGGCACAAAAACACAGGAAAACTTGAAACCTGCGTTTTTGCTGCAGATTTTCACCAAATACTGATGACAAAGAAACAAAGGTGTGTGCATGAGATTTCTGAAATCTCATAGGCTTTGCTTCTTCTTTAAAGAGCAGCTGAAAACTTGCATAAAAAAAATGCTGAAACGTGTTCCGCATTTGCTCAGTATTTGGAAGTCGATATCAGGATTGAAACAAAGGAAAAGTACTGTATAATAGAAACCCGTCCCCACTTTTGTATTTCTCACTCACTCCTGGTTTTAGCTTACAAATACTGATGTAAATTACATACCAAATACTCAGCGTGTCATTGTTGCCTACAGAGGTTTCCTGTGATTAATTATCATGAGTTTCCTGGCTTACCCAGTATAACAAACTGAGCATTACTTACTCACCGCGGTCTACTTTGTCACTGAAACCAGTGACATCACAGCTTCAGCACGTCAACAAAGACCAGGGGCAGTGGAAAGGCAGCACTGGACCTTGTGTTTACAGATCAGTTTGTTATTTTTATGCTGGACTTGATACGAAATTGAAAGTAATTGAAAAACAGTTAAAATATAATTTCTGAAGTCCAGTCACCAACATACTTTTTCTACAAGCCTATGAAATGATGGTGTAGTAGTTCCCCTCTTCCTATCCCTCTCACTTGCTAGTACCATTGTTGTGGTCATACCCATATCACATAGTGGAATCTGTATGTTTGAAAATGTGCAGAGGCGACTGTAATCACTGAACTCTATCAGTTAAAGGGAATCTGTCACCTATTTTTTGGTATATAAGATACGGCCACCGCCATCAGGTACTTATCTACAGCAAAGAAAATACCCTTAAAGTACATAATAATTAATAATTCATGCTGTGCCAGTAGAATGCTGTAGATAAGCCCCGATGTAACCTGAAAGAGAAGAAAAACGAGTTATATTACATTAGTTTAAGATTAACACACTGGCGCCAGTCCACTTGGACAGAGAAGGAAGGTCCACTATTCCCAGATGCAGCTGGTGAATAACAGGCTCTGTGCTGGTGCCTGTTTAAAAGAGCTAAAGCTGATAAGAAAAGAAATACACCGCGCTATACTGGGAACTGAAAAAAATATATAATATAACTGAGTACTTACTTGCTGGTGTGTGAAAAAATCACGTGGTGGTGTATGTATAGCAGTATTCTGAGACTATTCACCTTGTCATAGATGTATATATTTGGATGCAAAAACTGCTGAGTAGATAATATAGGGTTAAATGGGGGTGAGCCCGTTAGTGTGTTACAGAGGGGAAAAAAAAAAAAATATATAAATAAAATAAAATATGAACTAATCTTGATTTACTCACTTAAGGAAATCAGAACCATATAAAATATATGCTGTAAATGTAGCCATTGCCAAATATTAAGATTGGAATGTTGCAGCCTGTTTCTGAAAAAAATATAATAGTTGAAAAATAAAACCAAAAAAAAAAAAAAAAAAAAAAAGGATGGGGATAAATAGATGTTTGAGATGATAACTGAATGCTGACCTTACTGCATGCCAATTTCAACAGGCGAGGTCAGAATGATTAATCCTGTGCAAAACAAATGATGGCACAGTTCCTGCAAAGTGAATGAGCGTTAGTGACAGCATGTGCCCACTAGTGGAACGAGGTGCTTAATTCTGGTGCACTTACTTGCAGGGCCAGTGCTCAGTGAGACAGGCTTGGGTGCTCAGCGTGGGGGCTGGGGCTGCTGCTGCTAATCCGTATGGACGTGGAGACCGCTGTTGCCTCGCGTGCTCCGGCCGAGAGCAATGCTGAGGGACTCGGCGTGTGATGGGGCAGGGCTAGCGTGACGTCACACTGGGGGTAAGACGGTGGCTCAAGGGCAGCACAATACCGACATGTTTCGAGAGATAGCTACTCTCTTCATCAGGGTTGTGCCTATTAGTGTGCAGACCATAAATTTATAGCAGACTGAGCCTGAGCATGTCCTGGAACCATTGGAGTGGAATGACAATTTTACTTTAGCAACTCTGGACATTAAATCATTATATACGGTCATTGACCCTTCTAAAGGTCAGGCGGCAGCACAATTTTTTCTTGGCGCTTTAAAAACTTACAAACCTCTACAGATCCAATTCATCCTTGACAGTATTGACTTTATCATGAAACACAACTATTTCACGTACGAAAACCAGTTCTATATTCAGACCCATGGCACCGCGATGGGCACGAGATTCGCGCCTAGTTTCGCAAACATCTATGTAGGCATGTGGGAACATGAACATATTTACAGCAATGGCACATTACATAAGAATATAAAATTATGGCGCCGTTTCATTGATGATATTTTGTTCATTTGGGACGGCCCCTTTATCAGACCTTAATTTATTCATTTCTAGATTAAACATCAATGATTTTGGACTGGAGTTTACACCCACGGTCAGTAGATCCAACATAAATTTTTTGGACTTAAGCATTTGTATTGAACAAGGCAAATTAATTACAAAAAGCTATCATAAAGAGGTAGACTCCAACAGTTATATTCATACTAGTAGTTGCCATCTACCCACATGGCTAATTAATATTCCAAAAAGCCAGTATATGCGAATTAGACGTAATTGTACAAACACTATTGACTATCAAAAGGAAACACAATATTTAACCAATCAATTTGTAGCCAAAGGGTATGATATAGAGCTTCTCAATAGGACCAGGCAGGAGGTAAAATCCATGCCAAGATCTCCTCTGATCCACAAACCTCCCACAGTTGATAACCCACCTACTATCCAAGAACAAATTCAAAATTTACCCATTATTACTCAGTTTCATGCAGGCCATAAGGTATTTAACAAAATCATATGTAAACATTGGTCACATTTACAGGGAGACAAGTATGTAGGCGACTTGCTTCCCAAAAGACCTCGGTTCGTGTACACTAAAGCGCAAAATTTAGGCCTATTATTGGCGCCCACGACTAAAATGCGCAGTTCTATTAATCATGTCCACCAATTAGCTCGGTCAAGTTCAAACCTACCAGGCTTTCAATCATGTGGGAAGTGTGTTTGTTGCATCAGAACAGCAACGTCTAAACAATTACATAATCATTTCACGGATTCATCTAACAATAATACTTATTATATCCAAGATAGCATTTCGTGTCAAACATCAGGCGTTATTTATATTTTAAAATGTCCCTGTGGTAAGATTTATGTAGGGAGAACTAAGAGACCCCTTCAGGTTAGGATTAAGGAGCATCTAGATAATATTAGAAAAGGCTATAAGGGACATCCATTATCCCGTCACTTTTTGGATACTCCTAATCGATCGTGCAAAGGAGTTTCCTTTTTGGGCATTCAAATAGTTCGGTCAAACCCAAGAAGGGGCGACTACCTTAAAGCAATGTCCCGGGTAGAATCCAGGTGGATCTACACTCTGGACAGTCTGGCCCCATAGGGCCTCAATCATGAAATTGAGCTGTATGCATTCTAGCCCCCTCCTTTTTTTCCCTCCCCCCATATATTATTATTATTGATCATAATTTTAGACATGGTTTTATACAATCCCCCAAGATGACATAAATTTTTTTATCTTTTAGTACACTCAAATGGTGTTTTATTCACGTATTTTTTTTTTTTTATGCTGAATAAGACCCCAATATCGTGCATTTATTTGGCCATCATGTAAGCCTATGAACCCTTCGAGTATAATGAAACAAACATCTAAAGAGGCACCTCATCGGTAGATTTTGGGCTTTGGGCTTTGGCACATTTTCATTGTCATTTTTTAAACTGATTTTTTATACACAATTTTAATAACACTTTTTATACATTTATATAAATAAAGGTTATGTTTTATTTTTATTTTTTATTTTTTCACTTTTTAATTCTCATAAGGAATTTTTGGACCAAATAGGGTTAAAATTTAACCCATCTCTGTAGCACATTGGTAGTGATAGGGTCCCGCAATCATTTAGTTACATGTAGACACACCAGTACTTTGTACTACATCTAATTAAGTCGCTCAATCAGGCATTTGGGTCAGGTGATCACTTAATTCAGGCTCAGTCTGCTATAAATTGACGGTCTGCACACTAATAGGCACAACCCTGATGAAGAGAGCAGCTATCTCTTGAAACATGTTGGTATTGTGCTGCCTTTGAGCCACCGTCTTACCCCCAGTGTGACGTCACGCTAGCCCTGCCCCATCACACGCCGAGTCCCTCAGCGTTGCTCTCGGCCGGAGCACGCGAGGCAACGGCGGTCTCCACATCCATACGGATTAGCAGCAGCAGCCCCAGCCCCCACGCTGAGCACCCAAGCCTGTCTCACTGAGCACTGGCCCTGCAAGTAAGTGCACCAGAATTAAGCACTTCGTTCCACTAGTGGGCACATGCTGTCACTAACGCTCATTCACTTTGCAGGAACTGTGCCATCATTTGTTTTGCATAGGATTAATCATTCTGACCTCGCCTGTTGAAATTGGCATGCAGTAAGGTCAGCATTCAGTTATCATCTCAAACATCTATTTATCCCCCTCTTTTTTTTTTTTTTTGGTTTTATTTTTCAACTATTATATTTTTTTCAGAAACAGGCTGCAACATTCCAATCTTAATATTTGGCAATGGCTACATTTACAGCATATATTTTATATGGTTCTGATTTCCTTAAGTGAGTAAATCAAGATTAGTTAATATTTTATTTTATTTATATATTTTTTTTTTATTTTTTTTATTTTTTTCCCTCTAACACACTAACGGGCTCACCCCCATTTAACCCTATATTATCTACTCAGCAGTTTTTGCATCCAAATATATACATCTATGACAAGGTGAATAGTCTCAGAATACTGCTATACATCCACCACCACGTGACTTTTTCACACACCAGCAAGTAAGTACTCAGTTATATTATATATTTTTTTCAGTTCCCAGTATAGCGCGGTGTATTTCTTTTCTTATCGAGTTATATTACACTCACCCAGAGGCGGTCCGGGTCCGGTTCGGGTCCGGAGGGTGCCGCCGTCCGGTGCCTCCCATCTTCTAGCAATGACAACCTTTTCTTTGCTTCCCGTCGCGGCTCCGGCGCAGGCGCACTGCTCTGCCGTGTTTCAGGCGCTGGACCTCTTCCGGCACCTGCGCACTGCAGTACTCTGCTCTGCCCTCAACAGGGCAGAGCAGTGCGCCTGCGTACCTGCGCTGGAACCGTGATAGGAAGCAAAGAAGAAGGAGTCATCGCTAGAAGATGGGAGACACTGGACTGGACTGCGGCACCCTCCGGACCCGAACCGGACCCGGACCGCCCCTGGGTGAGTATAATATAACTTGTTTTTCTTCTCTTTCAGGTTACATCGGGGGCTTATCTACAGCATTCTGTAATGCTGTAGATAAGCCCCTGCTGGCGGTTGCCGCATCTTATATACCAAAAAATAGGTGACAGATTCCCTTTAAATCACTCTGCAGACCTGTGCAGATGAGGTGCTGTATCTCTCTCTCTAAGGGGTTATGTATCTCATTGTGGAGAATGCTTAGCAGGTGTAATGAGACTTTTAGGCCATGCAATGCTCCTCTGGGAAATTAAATATGCAAATTGTCTCTTCAGAGAGGAAGAGGATTTTTACTCTAGTGCCACCTATTGGAAGTAGCAATCCTAAACGTCAGTATTGACCCTTTAACAAACTTTGCCACATGACTTGACATAAAAACCAAATAGACACTTTATTTGCCAACATAAGTTTGGGGTGTTTGTCCTTCCTCAGTACAAAGCAAGAGGTCTGATTGGGTTGTATGAGAGGCTTCTGACTGGGGACTAAGGGGTAACATATCTTCTTTAGCCCAAACTTTTTCATTTTGACAGGAGTAACAGGAGAAAATGTACCATACAATTTGATGTACAATTTTTCCTGAGTAGGTGATACCCCACATGTAGTGAAAAACTACTGTTTGGGCGCATGGCAGGGCTTGGACGGGAAAGAGCAAAATTGACTGGAATAGATACCAGGCACCATGTCACATTTTCAGAGCCCCTGATGTGCCTAGACTGTGGAACATCCTACAGGTGACCCCATTTTGGAAACTACACCCTTCAAGTAACTCATCTAGATGTGTTGTGGTAAGCAACTTGAACCCACAGGTACTTCACAGAACTTTGAAAATAAAAAATCACATTTTTCCCATAAAAATGTTGCTTAAGCCTCAAAATTTTCATTTTCACAAGATTAAAACTAGAAAATGGACAATATAATTTGTTGTGCAATTTCTCCTGAATACGCCGATGCCCCATATTGGTGGAAAACAATTGTTTGAGAGCATGGAAGGGCTCGGAAAGGAAGAACCATTGGACTTTTGGAGCGCAAAATTGGCTGGAATAGATAGCGGATGCCATGTTGAATTTGCAGAGCCCATGATGTGAATAATCAGTGGAACCCCTGACAACTGACAAAACATTGGACTGTAAAAATGAAGAATTATGTTTTGCCCACAAAAAGTTGCTTTAGCCCAAAATTTTTCATTTTCACAATGGTAATAGAAGAAGATGGACTACCCAATTTCTTGTTCAGTTTCTCCTGAGTATACTGATGTCCCATATGTGGTGGAAACAACTATTTGGGCACACGGCAGGGCTCGGAAGAGAAGAAGTGCTATTTAACTTTTCGAGTGCAAATTTGGCAGGAACAGACCACGGGCACCATATCGCATTTGAATAGCCGTTATGGTGTCAAAACAGCAGAAACCCCTCACACATTACCCCATTTTGGAAAGACCAGCTCTTGAGGAATTTGTCAGAGTGTAGTGAGCATTTTAAACCAGCAGATGAATCACAGAATTGTATAACATTGTGCTGAGAAAATGAAAAATTATTTTTTTCCACTAACATGCTGTTTTAGCCTCAAGTTTTATTTTTCAAAAGGGCTGTCAAGAGGAAATGGGCAACAAAATTGGTTGTGTAATTTCTCTTGAGTTAACCAATATCCTATATGTGGTCGGAAAGTACTTTTCAGGTGCAGTGCAAAGCTCAGAATGTAAGAAGCACCATATTGGACTGCAGTTTTGCTGGAATGATTTGCGGTTGCCATGTCACATTGGCAGAGCCTCTGAGGTGTTATAACAGCAGAAACTCTCATAAATGATCCTCATTTTTCAAACTACACCCTTCCATTAATTTATCTAGGTGAGTATTGAGCACCAGAATATTGACAACACAGGTGTGTCACAAAATTGTATACTATTTGGTAATGAAGAAAAAATAATGACATTTTTATCATTAAAATATTTTTTTAGCCCCTATTTTTTAATTTTCATAACAGGAAATAGGAGAAAATGAACCCCATAATTTGTTGCACAATTTCTCCTGAGTACGTCAATATCTTATATGTGGTCAGAAAGTACTTTTCAGGCACAGTGCAAAAGTTAAGAAGGAAACGGGCGCCATATTGGAGTGCAGATTTTGCTTGAATGGTTTGTGGGTGTCATGTAACATTAGCAGAACCACTGAAATGACAGAACCATCTTTAAGTGACCACATTTTACAAACTGCACCCCTCAGTGAATACATCTAGTTATGTAGTGAGCATAGACACCACAGGTGTGTCACAGAATTTTATACCTTTGGGTGGAGAAGAAATAATAATTTAATTTTTATCACTAAAATACTGTTTCAGCCTTAGGTTTTTCATTTTCACAAGAGGAAATGGGTAAAAAAAGACTCCATAATTTGCCACACAATTTCTCTTGAATGTGGTAATACCTCAGATGTGGCTGTTTGGCCGCACGGTAAGACTTGGGAGGTAAGGAGAGCTTTTTAACTTTTGTAGCGCAGATTTTTCTAGAATACGTTATGGATTCCATTTGCAGAGCCTCTGATGTGCCTAAACAGTGGAAACTCCCCCTTAAGTGACCATTGTTGGAATTTACACCCCTCTGAGAATTCAACTACTGGTGCAGCTACGATTTTGATTCTTAAAGGCAAGAGGCCTACTTAAAGGAACGGACAATAGTGTGAGCGGTTAAAGGCAGGAGTGAGCTGAGACCTGGAGGCCGAGACAATGGTACAGAAGGGACTCGCCAGTAAACTACAGGACAGACTTGTGGCTTATATGAGAAATAAAGTTGACTCTTGTTACAGGGCCTGTAACAGTGAATACCAGGACAGAATTAGCTTTTAGGTGGCTGCCATCATGGTTGCTACACAAATTTTGACATATCACGGACTAGTGAACTCACTAATTTAATGTCAAATATGTGGACACTAAATGTGAGGACTTGTGTTTTGTAGGTTGAGGTGAAGCTTTACTGGTGCCATTTTTGGGTACAGAACATTTTAGATCAGTTCACATTCATCTTGTGCTTTACGCTAAGCACTTATATCAGGGTTTCTATCCAAATCTCTGAAATAATTGATTTAGATAAAACCCCTGAAGGATCCATTCACTAATGAGGCAGCAGAGTTACTCTGGACTCTGTTTGGCCTTTGTTCAACAGTGTCCGGCTTTTCAGTGGTACACAAAACTGTGGCTGACCATGCTTTTGTGCATGCTTAAAAAAGACGCCTAAAAGATGGACACCGCTGGATCATAGGCTACCACAGTGTCCACAGTGTCTCCATCTGTCTCATTACAGGTAATCTTCTGCCGAGGGTTCTGTCTGAATCACACATTTCAGAGATTTACATGAAAACTCCAATGTGATGGAACACTGCCTGGATGATATTGTTTATATGATTAGGGTCACTTTGCATACAGTCCTGCGGGTACAGAGACCAAGCCCTGCAGTGGCACCTCAAAGTACTAGTAAAGCAGATAGAATAATCTGGCGGAGAGATAGGAAGTGTGAGATTTGAAGACCACAACCCTGTTTTTTTACCCTCTAGGAGCCAGACAATCCTATGGTGCAGGACTGCTGTAGGTATAGGAGGTAGAGATTATAATGCCCTACTCGAGCCAATGTATTTGATTAGGATGCTCACCATCCATGCAGTGCACCAAGTAGTAAACATATGCAAAGGAAGAGTCCCGGTACAGGTATTTGAACTATGGGGAGGAAGAGGTCCACCTGCCTCGGTACTCTACGTTAGCCATGCTATGTAGGATTGGCACTAATGCAGTCAGTGCTTCCAAACCACTAACTCTCAAAGGTGTCATTGATGATCCAGGGCCCTTAATAAAATGATGTCCGGAGTTGCACATTGGTGCCATCACTACTTATCAACATGATAAAAATGGTGCTCTGAGGGTAGCACAAGAGTATGGTCAGGTATTTTGCAAACACCTCCTTGACTTTGGTTGATTAAGCTCCATCCAACATCAAATACAAATAGGGACTAACCTGCCAACAAAAGAAAAATACAGACCATTACCCACTTCAAATTACCAACAGGTAAAATATATGTTAGGAGAGATGAAACAGGCAGGAGTGATTAGGGAAAGCTATAGACCCTGGGCTGCCCCTTTGGTTTTGATTAAAAAGAAGGATGGGAGAATCCGCATGTGTGTGGACTACTGAAAAATTAACATTGTTAATCATGAAGATGCATACCCATTACCCTGCATTGAGGAGTCTCTGGCTGCTCTTGGTGAAGCTAGTTATTTCTCTACCCTGGACTTGATCAGTGGGTATTGGCAGGTTCCGGTTGCTGAAGCTGACAAGGAGAAGACAGCCTTCATGTTGCAAATTCAAGCTATTTGAGCACAGCTTTATGCCGTTTGGACTGTGCAACGCACCGGAAACTTTACAAAGATTAATGGAGTGCTACTTGGGGCTTAAGAACTTTGAAACAGTCCCCTTGTATCTTGATGATATAATCATCTATTTCAAGACCTATGAGGAACACTTGCAACATCTTGCCGAGGCATTCAAATCCCTGGAAATTTTTTTATTAAACTTGAAGCCAAAAAAGTGCCATTTGCTGAAACCAAAGGATCAGTATCTGGTACATGTTGTCAGCACAGAAGGAGTGTCTCCAGATCCAGATGAGGTGACTGTTATCTGCGACTGAACAGCGCTAACCATCGTCCAGGAAGTCTGTCAGTTTTTGGTCTTGTAGGCTACTACCACCGCTTCATTTGCAACTTCACGAAGTTGGCAGCTCCACTGCAAGAATTGCTGATATTACTACAGCTTCTCCGAATCTTAACCAACTGTCCGGGAACGTACCAAGTACAGTGGGCATTGTCTTCTCTCTTCTTGTTGTTTAGGAGGTCCAGTTCGCCCAGGCTTTTCTTCTTTACGTAGTTGGGATGGACTCAGTTTAAGATTATTTCGGTGTGATTACAATGATATCAGATTTATATTGGGTTTTTTATGTATGGCTGCTATCAAACACTAAAAAATGCTGCTTTTTTTCTACAAAAAAAAGTTTATGCATCTGCATATTTTGAGAGCTATAATTATTATATTTTCTATATTTCAGCCCACGGGTTCATGTGAGGGTTTGTTTTTTGCAGGATAAGTTGATGTTTTTATTGGCAACATTTTGATAACTTTTTTAGATAACATTTTAGATCCAGCAATTCAGGACTTGTTTTTTTTTAATGCCATTCACCATGTGGTAAAATTGATGAGACAACTTTATTTTTTGGTCAGTACGATTACAGCGATATCATTTTTTTTTAATGTTTTTTGACACTTTTACACAATAAAAACTATTTTATCGAAAATTAATTGTTTTGGCATCGCTGTATTCTGGCTGCTATGACTTTTTTAATTGTCCACTGATGGAGCTGTATGGCGGCTTGGTTTTTGCAGAACAAGATGACGTTTTCAGCTGTACCATTTTATTTACATTCGTCTTTTAGATCGCGTTTTATTCCACTTTTTTCTGTGGTATGATGAAAAAGTATATTTTTTTGCCATGTTTTTTATTTATTCATTTTTTACAGTGTTCACTGAAGGGGTTAACTAGTGTGACATTTTTATAGATGGGATTGTTCCGGACATGGTGATACCAAATATGTGTATATTTGTTTTTACATATATGTGCATGTATTAGTATAATATTTTGTTTTCATTTTTGTATGATCTTAAAAAAAATATTTTTATAATTTCCTAAAACTTTTTTTTTTTATTAGACCCTATATGTGACTTCAACTTTATTACTCTGATCACTGATATACTGAATTGCAATGCTCATACATTGCAATGCATCATACCTACAAGTATTAGGGCGCACTCAGGCAACTGTATTATTCGCTGGAGGGTCACATTGCAATTCTTGGACTGGCTATTAGTTGTCATGATCTGAGTGTGACAGCTGCATAGAAATACATGCTGTCACTCTCAGGTCAGGAGAGCGGATGGCCAGTCTGAGGAATGCGGTGCAATCGCGCTAGCAATACGGCAGTCTGACTGCACTCTCACACTGACAGAACGCCTTTTACCACATGCTCCTGGCATGGTTTAACAGGCCACCATAGCTGCCAGATCTGAAGGTCACTAGTTGACATGCTGTCATGGCAACCATCAGGCCCCTGTGATGACATCGCAGGGGTGCCGATTGGGTGGGAGAGGGAACCCCCTCCCTCTCATAGCCTTTTAAATGCTGCAACTGCTATTGATTGTGGCATATAGACTGTTAAACAGCCCACTGCCATGACATACCGGTACGTCTATTTTTGCAGGAAGCACGCGCAAAATATGACATACTGGTACATCATATGTTGGGAAGGGGTTAATGAGCCTTGCCACATCACTTAGGATAAGAAGCCAAGTCAGGCATTGCAGACTCATGTTTAATTTGGGAGATTTGGCATCTTAAGATATATGAGCAAGACTTGTTAGAGGGATGAGCTTGACTTTCAGGATTGCTTCACAGATCTGCAGTAATGAGCCCCCAACACAGCTGTGTTACCATACCTGGCCTTTAGGAGATCATCGCCGTCTCCGCAGGGGAAGTCACTGATCTCTGCCAGGTATGATCGCTGTGTTGCCGGCTCTTTACCGCAGAACTCTTATCGCACAGTGCAGGGACTGAGCAAGGACTAGCCCAGGCCCCGTAACGTGTGTCACTGATGACGCTTTGTTTCAGTGAGGTGGCCGGGGATGCAGAACTGACCGCAGCCTCTGCCCCATGCTCTCATGATGCTTCATTCATCAAACTGGGAGTAAATTAAAAATATTGCCTAGCAGATAGAAAAATATTCAGAATTGAGAGTCCTCAGTGGTTGATACCTTTTAATTGCTAAGGCCGGAGTCACACTAGCGATTAAATCGGACGAATGCAATGCGATAAAAAATCGCATTGCATTCGTCCCAATGTTATTCTATGGGGCAGCTCCCATCATGCGTTTTTTTATCGGATCCGTTCCTCGGACCGAGACAATCGCAGCATGCTGTGATTGTCACCGATTTTCGGATCGGATTCGCCAATGCAAGTCTATGGATGCGATAAAAAAACGCATGGAAAACGCACCACACGTGTGACTTGCGATTAAATCACAAGACTTCTCCAGGTCAACAGGAAAAAGCATTGGCATTGGATGTCAATTTGATGCTTAGATGTGAATAAAATCGGTTAATCGCCGGAAAATGGGATGACAGACGGATATCTGGCCAAGAATTCTATGTGCGATTTCGTACTGTTAAAATCTGACCGATTTTTTAATGGTTGTGTGTGACTCCAGCCTAACTGAAAAGATGGTAACACATTGCAAGCTTTTGAGACTACTCAGGTCTCTTCTTCAGGCTAGATACAAAGATATACATCTTTCCTGCCTAGCAGATAGAGAATTTTAAAGCAAGTATATTAGAAAATAGCTTAAATTATGGCATCAAATGGATAGGAATTTAGATAAAATTTAGTTTTGCCTTCAGACCTCCTCTTTAATATGAGTTTAAATGTGATTGTCTAATTCTGAACACAACCACATCTCCCAGAGGGTGTTCACACTTGTGCAACCACATTATTAGTTTAGTTATTATTTACCCACTGAAAATGATTTCAGCTTGTTTCTCAATTGTTTTGTTTAGATTATGGTAGACAATAAAAGTGGGAAAAGTCATATAAAATAATAACATATAAAGAGAAAAAGAAAACTTTTCATCTGGCTCTGTAAATACAGCAACAGAATCCCTCTCCATAGCACAGCTTTTTTCTAAAAAAACTAACTGAGCTTTACTCACCCTCTCCAGGTCCAGCACTTAGTCTCCACCGCTGCTCCTGATGACTGTTATTTTCTGCAGTGCTGAAGTCATGTTGACAGCACTGCAGCTAATCAGAGAGCTTGGTGGCTCTGCCCGAGTTGACAGCACAAGCTGCTGAGCCCACTGATTGGATGTAGCGCTGTTGACATGACTTCAGAGCTGCAGACAATACCAGGCATTGGGGGCAGCATTGCAGACTCAGTGCTGGACCTGGGAAGGGTGGGTAGGGCACGGTTTGTTTGTATTTGAAACCAAACCACAATAGGGCAACAGTGGTTTTCCGAAACCAGAAAACCCCTTTAATGATCATAAATAATCAATTGAGTAGGGTTCTTCGTTACAGCACCATATAATGTCCTAATATATAATAATAAGTTATATATTCAGACAATATTTTGAAATACCTGAACCGTGTTATTCACTGGAGCAGAGGACAGTGCTATGTGAAGGAGAAAAGCTTGATATATTTGTTCTGCATCAGTAAAACTCTTGAACGTTTAATCTCTTTCTGGATGGGTATGAACTTGACCATAAAGCTGAGATTAATGCACTGTATTGCCACATGTAGCCGACTGCACATGACCATACAGCTGGCATCAGACATTGGTGGGTTCAATAATAAAATTGGTGCATTAAATTTGGTAATTCTAAAGAAATGCATGAAACAGTTATTGTATAACAGTTCAAAAGTTTAAAAAGAAAATAGAAAAAATAACTTTTTATTTCCCCCAGAAACTGTGCCACTCTTATCAATGGGCTGTGATTGGTATTTCAGCTTATTCTGATTCCCCTCCATAGGGCCGAGTGATAATAGACTAAGGACTCGTTCACATGTCAGTGATTTTCTGGCGTGAGAAAATCGGTTTGAGTTGCATCAGTGTTTTTTATCAGAATTTCATCAGCGTTTG
This sequence comes from Dendrobates tinctorius, assembly GCF_039654945.1. Lineage (NCBI taxonomy): Eukaryota > Metazoa > Chordata > Amphibia > Anura > Dendrobatidae > Dendrobates > Dendrobates tinctorius. The sequence continues at coordinate 23,042,788 of NW_027361870.1, read as the reverse complement.
ATCTGGGTATATGTTTTTACCACTGGAGTTTGGTGAAAGTTTTTCTAGGATGAGAAACAAAAAAGAAAAGTTTCTCCATCTTTCCCTATTTATTTGAAAGTGAAAAACTGACGACATCCTTGAGCTGTCTGTTTTTTTTTTTTTTTTATGAACCCGTAGACTTGCATTGCCGTTTTTGATCCCACAATCAGATCAACGTTAGACATATCGCCGTGATTTTGCTCGCAACGCAAAAAAGACAAACATGTAAACAGACCTATAGACTTTCATAGGTATGTGCTATCTGTGAAAGAGCAGTTGTACGAAAAAATCTGACGTGTGAATGATCCCTAACCCACTGAGAAGAGAGACAGTTAGGCTGGCATCACACAAGCGAGAAATACGGACGAGTGCTATGCGAAAAAATATTGCATTGCACTCGTCCCAATGTTAATCTATGGGACAGCTCCCATCATCCGATTTTTCTCACCCGTTTTATGCAGACTGGGAAAATCACAGCATGCTGCGATTGTCAGCGATATTCGGCCGAGACTCGCCAATGCAAGTCTATGAGTGTGAGAAAAAAACGGATTACACACGGACCACAAATGTGACTTGTGAGAAATACGCATCGGTGTCCTTTTACAAAAGCCGGCAATTCATTTTGTGATACAGTAAAATCACACTGACATGTTTAATAAAGAATAGAAAGAATAGATCTAGACACATAGAATACACACATATATATATATATATACACATGTAATTGAGACACACACATATATATATATATATATATATTTATTTATAGTTCATAGAGTTCTACATAGCCTAACAGTAAAATCATTACAAAACCCGACATGAAATGACACATGGTTTATTACATACAGTAAACCATTTCATTTCATTTAGCTTTTTATGTCTTTGACTAATAATTAGATTAGGGTATGTGTGTAAAATTTTGATCATGTAGGTGTTAAACTAACGGGTAAATTCATTGAAAAAAATTGTGTGGGCTCCCGCGGTAATTTTTCCATGAGTGAGGGCAGATATTAATAGCCTAGAGAGGGACTATTGTTTTTGCCCCCCCGGCTAAAAAAATCTGCCCCCAGCCATCCCAGAAAAGGCGCATCTATAAAATGCGCCTTTTCTGGCACTTAGGCTCTCTATTCCCATGGCCTTTAGCGGTGGCTCATGGGTCAATAATAATGGTTTAATGTCACCTTGCTATTGAAAGATGACATTAAGCAGGGTTAATAATGGAGAGGTGTCAATAAGACACCTATCCATTATTAATCCTATAGTATTAAAGGGTTAAAACACACACACATTAATAAAAAAATTCTTTTAATGAAATAATCACACAAAGTTTTTGACCAAATTTATTATTCTGCTAATACAACAGAATCCCTTGTTGTCCTGTAAAAAGACAATATCCATACCTCTCCTCTATTCAGTCAGGTCCCCCGCTGCAATCCATCACAAGGGATTAACTAGTTTACAACAGGGACCGGTGCTAATGCTACCGGCCCCACTGAAAACCACTGCAGAATGAATGAAATCATGTCTGCGCAGGCGCTCCGGCTGACCGGGATGAACTAATAAACGTGGGAAAGTTTCTGAGTTCAGGGACTCAGCGCAGCCTCCGCGCAGCCTCAGTGACAACTGCTGACGTCACTGAGGCTGTGCGGAGTCCCCAGCTGACCGGAGGTGAACTCGGGAGCATGGGAAAAAGTTCAGAAACTTTCCCGCGTTTATTAGTTCATCTCTGGTCAGCCGGGGCGCCTGCAGTACAGATCAAATAAACAAAATTCTCCCCATTGCATAATCAGAGCTTGTGGCTCAGAAGTTTAAGTTCCTGTGTGTAACATTAAGGTTACGGGTTTTAGACATGGGGAGACTCACAGAAAAAAATTACATTTTTGTAATTGCTTATTATTTTTACTACTTTTATAGGAACAAAAAAATATTTTTCTTCACCTCAGTATGCAGGGACCATAGAGATACATTACTATACACAATGTATTTCTATATACATGTATAACCTGCTTCTTGGTTTATTTCCTGCAGTAGAGGTCAAGATTACCAAATTCTCTTTTCTACATAATTGTGCGCTGTGGCTCCTGTATAGAGTAAGAGCCTGGAGACATGAGTTAGTGTCCCGGGGAAACCTGAACATTGTAATAACACAATTAAATTTATTCAGAGAGCAGCCCCACCCCGAGGGGGAAGAAGACAACATCTGAGAGAGGAGAGGTGAGTATAGAAGCCGGAACAAAAGCACTGACGTGCCCGAAGAGTCCCGCTGAATATGGAATGGTTGCGAGCTATGTATAGAAACATGAGCACCACTTCAGTATTTTTCATCCTCTAATGGTTTTGGCTTCTTTTTTTCTTTCATTCTCAAAATTCTCACAGACAAATTCCTTCTTCTATCTTCTATAACTGCTGATTTTCCCATTACTGAGATAGGAGATGGGAGTTGTTTCTATGGAACAGTCATCCTATTTACAGCGCAATGCCTGTATCTGCTGTAGCTCCCCTCCTCCCATCTTCATAGAATCTTATAAGCACCAACTGTCCCCTCTTATCTCCGTAATGGGAAAATCTGTTTTGACTGACTACAGATTTTACCCATACATTGAGGGTGAAAAACAATTATGCAGGAGAAAGAAGCAGATTTCTTTGAGATATATCACAAAGTTTCTTATGTTCATGTGTACTATTCATTTAAGAAAAGAAAATTCAAATGACTGTAATTCTTCAAGTTCTCTTATGGGGCAATAGGATTTTTTGCAGCCTCCGTTGCCCAGTTTGGATGCACCATAAGTGAATCATGCTGCTATATAACAATACTGCATTCCCTTATTTTTTGTTTTCTTTTATTCTGCATTTTCCCTGATTGATGTCCTAAAAAAATCCAGTTCATTACAAAGTTACGCTGCGAAGCTTAGAGATAGAAAAACAGGCCAATGTAATACACATGTATAATAACACCGTAAACAGAGGATATCAGGTTTCTTAGTTCAAACTTTATCTATCATATTAAATTAAGGTTGCAGCCACCAGTAGTGTTTGAGATAACGGCTATGGATCTACAGTGAGTAGGTGTGGTTTAGCGATGCACGTTTTGATAAAAAATCACAATCACATTGCAAAAATTCCTTGCTGATTATACAACTAAAAAGTTTTACTTTTCTTTATTGCAAAGCAAGGGAAGATGCACATACACAATTGGTTTATTAAGGCAAATTAAATTTTTTAGGTTGGATTTGCAAAAATCTAATGTCCTGTGCTGGTCATTTGTGCTATAATTAAAGGGAACGTGCTAGATGATACATGCTGCCTAATCCACGGACAGTGTGTAACAGACACTACTGGCTGCATGATTTCAGCCACGTAAGTTTATCTCTGAAACGCTGCATGATTTCACAGAAAACATACTTTAAAGACCACCAGGGACTGAGCTGCACAAAACACTAGTCAAAGAGTCGGATCCCCTGCGACTTCTCCCTGCCCGACTGCCAGTGACTGACAGATATAACCAGTGACGTAACTAGAGTCCGATGGGCCCTGGTGCAAAATTTGGACCTGGGCCCTCACCTGAATGTTCTTCAGATGTATGGGCCCTTGCAGTGCTCCAGATCCTGTGAAGACATACATGTTCACGCTCTCATTTCTCTTGGCCAATTCCTATAATTACGTCCTCCATACTGGACTCCTTTTTGTAATAATATCTCCCATTCTGGCCCCTTCCTGCAATAATAATAATCCCCGTCTTGGGCCTCTTCCAGTTGTAATGGCCTCCATCTTAGTACTTTTCCTGGTGTAATGTCCCACCCATCCTGGTATAATGTTTCCATCTTTAGCCCCTTCCTGGTATGATGTCTCCCTTTCTTGGTATAGTGCCCCCCATCCTGAGTCCCTTCCAGTAATATATGTCCCTCATCCTGGTATAATGTGCCCCATCCTGGGCCGCTACTGGTAATAATGTCTTTGTTTTGTGACTTTTCTCCAACAAATATAAAAAAGTAAATAATTCTCCTCACCTTCTCCCGCTCGGGCTGTGCGGTGTCCTCTTCTATAGCCTGTGTAGAAGCTGGCAGCTGACTTCAGCATGCAGGTGACAGGCAGCACATGACATCGCTACCATATGCCGCCAATGATTTCATGCCATCCTCAGCTGCTGGTCTCTGATTGGCCGGCTGTGTGTATTACAGTGCAGGGACACACATTCAGCTGAAATAACTGCCCAACTGCGATTGCTGCGCCCCTGGATCTCTCCAACTGTGTGCGTGTATGGAAAGACGTGTCACTGCAGGGCAGCGGCTGGGGAGAAGTCACCGGGGACCCACCTTTCTGACTATTCTCCCGTGCAGCTTGGTCTCTTTGTTTCGATAGCGCTGTTTAACCCCTTAAATGCCACTGTCAATCTCTTACAGTGGCATTTAAGGTACTATCCCCCTTGCAAGACGGTCCAGTAAAAAACAATTTAAATGTTCCCCAAACCAATATCGCTAAAAACATCAGACAGATCCCTCAACCAAAAAAATTTAAAAAAAGCTTCAGATCTCAGAAAATAGCAAGACAAACACCCCATTTTTTCCCATAACGGTCTACATTTTTTAGCCACTAAAATACAAAAAAAACCTATACAAATTTGGTAATGTCAAAATCTTATTGACCTGGAGAATCCATCCTGTTACCATAATATTTAGAATTGAGAGTCCTCAGTGGTTGATACCTTTTAATGGCTATTTGAAAAGATGGCAACACATTGCAAGCTTTCGAGACTACTCAGGTCTCTTCATCAGGCTAGACTAATACAAAATCTGAAGAGTCACATATTTATACACAAGACAATACATAAGGCAATACATCCTGTTACCAAGTCATTTTTACCATTCAATAAGTGCCATAAAAATAAAACCTCAACAAACAATGGTGTAATTCCAGGCTTTTTTTCACTATTTCACCCCACTTGGAATATTATAACGTGATTTACTACTTTTTATGGTAAAGATAAATTGCATAAAATGCAAAATAGAAAATACAAACGCTTCCAGCAAAAAATAAGCCCTCATATGGCCATATGGACAGAAAAAAGTTATGGCTTTTTGAAGGAGAGGGAAAAAAAAAATGAAAGGGCAGATATTAAAAATGTCCCTGTCATGAAGGAGTTAAAAACTGCTACCTTCACAATTGTAATTGTGTACCAGTGGCAGCAAAATATTATATTATTATATTAAAGACCGTCTTACTGTAAATTATAGGAATATTAGCAATCTGGCAATTCTGTTACCAGATAAAAGCATGGGGCAGAGACATTCATACAGATCATAGAAGGGACTTTTTATATTCCTCATAATTTATAGCAGTAGGTACGGTATTCCTTATGCTGCGAACCTCATCTGCTGCATAACCTCTTTTTCAAGTGTAGATTGAAGCTTCCTTTCTGTTAGTGATTAATAGGAAATACTCTCATTTTTTGAAAAAGGTTTGCCGTATATGAGGTTTTAATTACTCACAACTGTAAAATACACATTCTCACCCCTTGAGAAAGTGGACATGCGAAACGCGCGTCGATGTGATCCAGGAGTGGATCACTGTACTGGTAATTCAATATGGATAGGAACCCTGCATAGATGATTTGATGTGATAATGCATGTTGGTATAGGTAGAGAACAATAGTGGTTGGTCAGTGAGCTGTCAGGACTATGGATGAGCGGAACCATGGATGTTTGAGTTTGTCGGGTTCAAGCAAACCTTAGTACAAAGTTTGGTTCGGATACCAGAACTGTACCCGAACTCCACAGAAGTCAATGTGGACCCGAACGTTGGTGCTGTAATACGGTCTCTCTCTCGATATAGTGTTGACCCCACATTTTTCTGCTTTTATAGACTTTGGATTGATACTATCTTGCCTGTATTCACATACTGGTATACATTCCCACTACTGATGCTTTTATTTGAGTCCTCATTTATTTCGATGTAACTATATAAGACATAAAATAAATGGTATTTTTATCTGTGATAGTTTTAAGACTGCTGATTTTTTGGCGAATCTGTATAATACACAATGCAGCTGCTGAAGAACCTCTTTTTTTTTAAAGAAAGAGGGAGCCTTACATGTAAAAGAGACAAGCTTTCCTGCAGAAGCACTCTGTAGGAAGTAGCTGCGCTCATCTCTGGAAAAGCGTCAGGTTGTGACATCAAAATGTGTTTATACAGATATTGTATACAGAAAATATCTAATTATAATAATGCATTTCAACATCTTTATCAAAGGATTCTGAAGACACAGATTACGACAACTGCGAATATTTAAACCAAAGATGGAGCCAGAGATTTTTTTAAATTATTATCCTTAAATATATAAATATTATATTTGTTGACAATGAAAACTAAAAAAACCCCCATAATATAAGAAGAATAATTACAGCAATACTAATGAATGATATTGATGATTGATCATACCTCTAAATTTGTAAATAAAGCCCCCGATGAAGAAGTCTCTTTCTTCCTCACGTCTGTAAAATCTGTAGACAGGAAGATCTAAGGAAAGAGCTTTGTGAAAGATGTCTTGGTTTCGTTCCCTCTCCCACCTATGCTGAGACACTGGTGCCTGTGGTATGCGGTGGGAGGTCTTTGTTCCCTTTAATCACTATGAACCCTGTACATTGGTTTAGTTATTGTGTAGAAATAATAAATTACATGTTATTTGATAAGAAAAAAAAAACGTAGCACATGATGTTAATGGTATAGTGCACCACCGGTTGCGAGACAAGGACTTTGATAATAAAAGTACGCATTGTCTACTGAAGCTGAAGGTGGTTACAAGTCATCACTCCCAGTTCCTTAAAAATAAGGGGTTTACTCCATGTACAATAATGGGTGGAATTGGGAAGGGGGTGATTACATAAATCGTCCTTTTGTCATGTATTCTCATTTCTCTACAGTGGTTTTGGGGGTTTTAGCATTCATCTGTGCAGGAGATAATATGTGTAATGTTTTTTGTAATGTAGTAGTTCGAATAAAGAATAAAAAAAGATGTGGCACACGATTTTTTTTTTCTTGCCCACTGATAAAGCAGGAGGGAAACATTTCATGAAGTGGGTTGGGAGCAATCATGTACCAAGGTCCGGCCCTAATGCACTCTCAATCCTGGAAAGTTTCCACAAAGAAAAAGATTTGTAAAACCTGGGAATATTGTAACAAAATGTGAAAGTAAAAACATGTGCAATATTTGTTTTTTTTATTTTACTTACAAATGCGATATAAAAATATATACAAATTATATAAAATATACAAATCGTATATATAGCACCTTCCTATTCCTCAGGCTTCACAGACATTATGCTCAATGGCCCTATTGGGGCTCACAATCTAAGTTTACCATAAATATGTCTTTGGGAGTAAAGCCATGCAAATGCTGGGAGAAAATACAATGCTTTTAGGTGTGGTGGGATTTGAACCCAGGATCTCAGCAAAGCAACAGTACTAACCACTGAGCCACCATACTACTCATACCTTGCCCACTTGGCTCTAGTTCACCACTCTTCCTATGTATCCACCACTGCTTCTGTTGTTTCTAATGTGTCCTTGATTATCATGACGTGTCAGGTCACCACTAGTGATGAGCGAGTATGCTTGTTGCTCTGGTTTTCCCGAGCATGCTCGGGTATCCTCCGAGTATTTTGGCGTGCTCGGAGATTTAGTTTTCGTGTCTCATCTGCATGATTTGCGACTGCTAGACAGCTTGAATACATGTGTGGGATGCCTGTTTGTTAGGAAATTCCCACATGCATTCAGCCTGTCTACAAGTCGCAAGTCATGCAGATGAGACGATGAAAACTAAATCTCTGAGCACGCCAAAATACTCGGAGGACACCCGAGCATGCTTGGGAAAACCTGAGCAACGAGTATACTCGCTCAACACTAGTCACCAGCCCAACTGCTACCCAAAGAGGTGATGGTGCAAGTCAACACGATGTGCATTGCGATGTCACTCCATGTGACTGCTCCAGCAGTTGGGGTGACATTTAGCACTGACATCCAGATATATGTACGAGCAACCACATTGCCAGAAGCTAGAGACTAGAGTTTGTTTCCTATGTGTTATGCAGCTTTTTGCTGACGGTTAAGAGCAGAATTTTTTTCTGCAATGATTAAAAAATAGTTGATGACATAGCACGTATATCAGAATTACATGAAGATCCCTCAGCATGTTTTAGTATGTTAGTGGAAGAAGGGTAAACTGAACACATATGATATTTTGGATGTCTCAATCATTCCTGGAAATTGTGAAGAAACAGACCAGCCAAGGATTTTGGAGAGATTAGTGTCTTTTAAAAGCAGGTGCTAAAGTGCAATTCATTGTACCATTTACTGTTATCTTTAGGAGTCTGATGATAAGGACTTGTGTGGAAAGACAGCAGCACTTGACCAATGTATCCTCAGTTATTTAGGTTCCCGTGACCCCCACACCAGAGACCATAGCAATGTTGACTATGAGAGACCTTGCACCTCCACTGCTTTCAAAACAAGAAGTGAAACAAAAAAAAGTGTTAAAATAGATGATTTTGTCTTATTTTCTGTAAACAAACTACTCATTACTGATTGTTTAGAGTCAGGGGTCACCTTTTATCATCTTGTCATTTTTTAACACAATGTCCCTGCTGAATAATTTCTTACTAAAGTGCTTGTCCTCTCCTTATTTTCCATTACAAACCGTGCCAGCATGGTATAAAAATAAAGCAGAACACATTTTTTTTATCTTCTGATCTTCTCTACTGCTCGTGATCGGTCTCCTCTTTTTCTCTCTTTCATTATTATGTGTCCAATCAGTGGCCACAAAACTCTGTTTTGTCAGATGCTAATTTCTGAAACTTTTGCATAGACATGAATTTGAAACATACGGTAACATTCTGGATCTTGCTCTACCCCCAGGGGTGTTCTGGTTTTCAACCTTTCACCCCTATACATGGATCTGGCCTTTGCTACACAAGCTTCTGTTTTGCATTTATGTATTAGCCGCTGGCCGGTGGAGCTTGTTTAGGTAAGAGGTGTTACCAAGCTGAACCAGGTGCAGATAGATAAGGACAATGACATTATCAAATAATGAGACAAAGTCCGGGGATAGCTTGGATCAAGCCTAGAGGGCCGGGCACAGATGTGAAGCAGACAACTAAACTGACTGTCCAAGGTCAAAAAGGCATCTGAGGGGTTAATCAGTAGAAAAGTCAAAGTACAGGAGCCAGGCAGAACACAAAGGGTCAAATCAATATTAAGAGGCAATTTAAATAGGGCACCACCGAACCCACCCTATCATTGATTCTATTTGGTGGCATCCAATAATAGAGCAGTAGACCTATCGGGAAGTCTGAGAGCTGTCAGGAGGGATTTGATAGTTAATGATGTAGTTCAAAGGATATCAGAGACTTATCTTCAATATACATAAGGGATCACGTACTGAACTGATGGTCATACTGAAGATCACATCATATCTGTCAACTTTGAAAGATAAGAAGATGCCCCCACAGTCCCTCCCACACACAGTATGATGCCGCCGACAGCCCAACCCACACAAGATATGATGCCACCCCACAGACAGTATAATGTCCCCAATGTCCACCCCACACAGTATAACTCCCATACAAACATTTCACTTGCCTATATGGACTGTTTTTCTACTGAACTAGTCTATGATGCCATGTCTACTGTCCGAGAATGCTACGTCACCTAAGGTCTTTGCAGGTCCTTCAGTTTCTATTCAGAATGAATGATGGAGTAGGAATCTGATGGTTTTCTTCTCCTCCTTTGCATTCAACTGTATCTATGTCACTGATACGGTTGAGGTCAGGATACAGCCCCAATCTTCTGGGATGGCAGGGCAGCTCCCCAAATGTATTTAACCTCTAGATACTCTGATCAGGCACAGTTTGGAGGTATGATCATATGACACAACCACTCATAATAATAGAGTCAAAATGTAAAATAAATGTGCTGTCCTCCTTGTGTTGCATGATCAAGGAGAGCTGCTAAAGATCAACCACAGGACCAGGTCTTACTTCAATCTCTTCAGACCCCATAGTTACACAATATTTTACATGCATTGCTCCCACTTCTTAAGAAACAATTCAAGTGATAGACATAAATAGACATTTACTGAATAGTTTCTTAAACAGGGGAACTGTGTAGCTTGTGATGGGTTGTGACTTCACAGTGAACCTGTCATTTTATAAACCTTATGGTATACCATAAATGCAAAAGATTTTAAAGGTCTCAAAAGAGGACCAAATAGAAGACAAAGAATGGTTTGGCTGAGAGCCTGGAGTAATGGATAGGGAAGTAATTTTACCACCTTTTTATCAATGAAATTTATGTGTTCAGGGCCGATCCAGAGAAGCTGGTACTGTACTAATTGACAGTAGCTGAATGGCATGAGATGTAGTCAGATTGACAGGGACTTTCGCTTGTACATCCATGGTGAACATACTGCTGGTGAAGTTACACCGAGGCCCGGTGGTGGAGGGGAGGCCCTTGCAGGCAGGGGCCATACTGCCTATAGCGGCAGACTGCTCAGCTGAAATGGGGCCCCTCAGTCAAGGGGCCCAGTGCTGCTTGCTTTCACTCCCACCCGTAATCATCTGGGTACCTACAGCTGAAAGGGTGCTACCCAGAGTGCAGGAAGGAAGGCCACTGGCTAATGAACACTTTACTATAAGACTGATGAGAACACTCAATGACTGCTGTCTCTGTCTTCCTGTATGGCACCCCAATGGTGAGTGTTCATCAAACAGCACACAGGTGACCATAGTGGAGGAAGCACAGAATGACTTACAGTGTGTCTTTTGTTTCCTGCACATTTGGATTTGTGTTCGGAATTCCGAGCATTCTCCTCAAAATCTGAAAAATTTGGCCGAAGTTTGGTAAATGATCGAGTTTCCACTAAGGCTATGTGCACATGACGGCTCTGATCGGCAGTAACGTTACTGTCAGATCGTTACCAATGGTAAGATCGTTACCATCGGTTAGAGCGCTGCAGGGTCACATTGTCAGATGTCAATGTGACCCCGCAGCTGTGACTGTGACCCATGGTAAAAGGCAGGTCACAGGCATCGGCTGATGAAAGACTACTACTGTCACTGATAACAGCAGGAAAAGGCAGTGGCTGATAGGTGTAGTCATCAGTCAGTGCCTGTGCTCAAAGTAAAGAAAAAAAAGTTAAAATAGAGACATACATATTGAAATAAAAACACAGTATATACTCACCTGATATCTAATCCCTGAAGCCATTTGTCTTCTGTAAAAAATAATAAAACACCATATACTCACCTTAACGCTTAATCACCGATGCCCATGTCACCTGGAAAAGAGAAAAAATAATAGACCATATCATACCTAACTTATCTGCTGTAATCCCTACTGTACCAAGACGATTCGGATCACTTGTAGAGCAGTCACATCTGCTGATGCGACTGCTATACCTGGCAGGTCAGCGACACACTGACAAGAGCGTGTAGTCAATACTGCAGTGTGTAGTGCTGAGCTGTGGTGAGAAAGTTCACCAGAGTTCATTAGCTGATGATCTCACTTACGGCACTGCTGCGTGAAAAAGTTCTCTGATGAACTCCGGTGAACTTTCTCACCACAGCTCAGTGCTATACACTGCAGGAGTGATTACATGCTCCTGTCAGTGTGTCGCCGACTGCTAGGTAGAGCAGCCACAATAGTAACTGCTCTCAAAGACATCAGGATTGTTATAGCACATTATGGAATATCTTCTCACTTCAGACAGGTGAGAAATATTGCTGTTTATTATTTTAATTCATTTGAACGGGACATTTGTTTCTGTGGACTTCGCCATGACATGAGTATGGTTTAATTCAGAGTCAATAAAGGTGTCTGGTCATTATTTCAAATAAAGTACTTTATTCTGGGTGTGTGTGTTTATTTTTGACAATATCACAATGGGGTCAGTAATGGGGGTGTTTTATAGATTCCTCTCCACTACTAACCTCTGGGCTTGATGTCAGCGGAGAATACAAAGGTGATATCATCCCAACAAATATGAACCCCACTTGCCATCGCCACAGTGCAAGTTTGAAGAGCTGGGCAAAGTGCCAGAATTGGTGCATTTAATAGATGCACCCTTTCTGGGCAGCTGCGGGCTGCTATTTTTAGGTTGGGGGGGCAATATCCATAGCTCCTTACCAGACTGAGAATACCAGCCCCCAGCTGTCAGCTTTAGCTTGGTTGGTTGTCAAAAATGGGGGGACCCCAAGACATTTTTTTAAATTATTTATTTAAATAATTAAAAAACAGCATGGGAACCCCTCAATTTTTGATAACCAGCCTTGCTAAAGCTGATAGCTGAGGGTTGCAGCCTGCAGCTGTTGCTTTTGCCTGCCTGGTAATCAAAAATACAGGTAAACCCATGTCAATTTTTTTTAAAATTTATTTATTTATAGTGCAATTGATGGGTCAATTGGTGATACTTTTCCTGGTGTCTACTCCTAATATGAGCTGTTTTGTCAGCTTTTTTACTCCCTGAATGTGATTTGATTTTGCCTCCTTTTGACGTCAATGGGGTTCGGGTGTGTTTGTCGAACTGGTCTCAAACTTGGCTGGGTATATGGGCTGCACATAGAAAAAATTTAATTGAAATAAATTCGGAGTCTGCATTCTTTACAGGACAAAGTCACATTTTTAGTGTTACCATTTTTTTCTATACACCTTTTCATAATTTTTTAAAATGTTTTTTGGCTTGTTTATTATATACTTTTAAACTGCATTAATCGTTTGGGTTATGGTACAGTTTTGTAGCTTGGGTTGTTATGAATGTGGTGATAATAAACATGCATTTTTTTGGTTTATACTGTATGTAAAATATCATTTTTTTAGTGGCAAAATATTTTTTAATGCTTTATTTTGAATTCTTTTTTTACATTATTTCAATTTTGTTTCCCTCAGTCGGCCACATAGAGTAATATTGTCTTACAATTAGCACCATATAGTAATTCTGGCAAACATATTGTAGTAATGTGCCTCATCCTGGTCTGCTTCTTGTAGTAGTGCCCCATCGTAGTCCCCATCTTGTAGTAATGTCCCCATCCTAGTTCTCATCTTGTACTAATGCCCCATACTAGTCCCCATATTGTAGTATTGTCCCCATCCAAGTCTTCATCTTGTAGTAATGTCCACATCCTAGTCCTCATCTTGAACTAATCCCCCATTCTGGTCCCCACACTAGTAATGTCCCCATCCTAGTCCTCATCTTGTAGTAATGCCCAATCCTGGTCCCCTTATTGAAGTATTGGCCCCATCCCAGTCCTCATCTTGTAGTAGAAGTGTCCAAATCCTAGTCCTCATCTTGTACTAATGCCCCATCCTGGTCCTCATACTGTAGTAATGTCCCCATTCTAATCCCCTACTTGTAGTAATGTGCCCATCTTAGTCCTCATCTTGTAGTAATGCCCCTAACCTAGTCAGTCCTCATCTTGTAGTAATGTCCCCATCCTAGTTCTCATCTTGAAATAATGCGCCATCTGGTCCCCATATTGTAGTAATGTCCCCATCCTTGGACACACATGCAACTGAAATGTATTACTGTGCAAATACCAGTTATCTGTACAGCAATACCAATGCCATCCGCCAGCCAATCAGAGGCCAGCAGCTGACATTGGCGTGTGTCAGTAATGTCATACGCCGCCGCGTCATATGCACATTCTACTGAAATAAAACGCTGATGTCAGCAGATCCCTGGACCAGGCCACGATCTTCAAGGGGCGTACGGTGCCTGTGGGCAGCATGAAGCAGCCTCAGGGGCAGCATGCGGACCATGGACTGCATCTTTGATACCCCTGGTATACACCATGATGCATGTGTTAAACAGTTGCCTCCTATGTATGCCACTCAGTAGTTTCCAACATCCACTGTAAAAGAAAGATGGAAATGTTCTAGGTATGTCTTTTACATAATACCGTTGTATGGAATAGCGCAGTCTACTACACTATCCCATACTTTTACTTGTAGTAAGCTACCAGATACCAGACAGACATAACAGACATATAATGTAATTTAATATACACATGGTTGTGCTCTGCCGATTCCAGCAGGCATCACGTAATCACGAAAATGCGCTTCGTACACATGCTGTCAAGTTCCAACTAGAGTGTCATCCATGTCTTGCAATGTTCTATTCAACGACAAAGCTAATGCTCTAGTTGTCACTTGACTGCAAGTATGATTGTGTTGGACCCAGGAGAGCTAAATCCTAATGGACATACAGTGCCTTGCGAAAGTATTCACCCCCTGGAACTTTTCAAACTTTTTCCACATATCATGCTTCAAACATAAAGATGCCAAATGTAAATTTTTGGTGAAGAATCAACAACAAGTGGAACACAATTGTGAAGTTGAATGAAATTTATGAGTTGTTTTAAATTTTTGTGGAAATTCAAAAACTGAAAAGTGGGGCGTGCAATATTATTCAGCCTCTTTACTTTCAGTGCAGCAAACTCACTCCAGAAGTTCATTGTGGATCTCTGAATGATCCAATGTTGTCCTAAATGACTAATGATGATAAATATAATCCACCTGTGTGTAATCAAATCTCCATATAAATGCACCTGCTCTGTGATAGTCTCAGGGTTCTGTTTGAAGCACAGAGAGCATCATGAAGACCAAGGAACACAACAGGCAGGTCCGTGATACTGTTGTGGAGAAGTTTAAAGCCGTACTTGGATACAAAATGATTTTCAAAACTTTAAACATCCCAAGGAGCACTGTGCAAGCGATTATATTGAAATGGAAGGAGTATCATACCACTGCAAATCTACCAAGATCCGGCCGTCTGGGAGACACTGCAAACATGTGGAAGAAGGTGCTTTGGTCAGATGAAACCAAAATCGAACTTTTAGGCAACAATGCCAAATGATATGTTTGGCGTAAAGGCAACACAGCTCATCACCCTGAACACACCATCCCCACTGTCAAACATTGTGGTGGCAGCATCATAGTTTGAGCCTGCTTTTCTTCAGCAGGGACAGGGAAGATGGTTAAAATTGATGGGAAGATGGAAGGAGCCAAAGACAGGACCATTCTTGAAGAAAACCTGTTGGAGTCTGCAAAAGACCTGAGACTGGGACGGAGATTTGTCTTCCAACAAGACAATGATCCCAAACATAAGGCAAAATCTACAATGGAATGGTTCACAAATAAAGGTATCCAGGTGGTAGAATGAACAAGTCAAAGTCCAGACCTGAATCCAATCGAGAATCTTTGGAAAGAGCTGAAAACTGCTGTTCACAAACGATCTCCATCAAACCTCACTGAGCTCGAGCTGTTTGCCAAGGAAGAATGGGCAAGAACTTCAGTCTCTCGATGTACAAAACTGATAGAGACATACCCCAAGTGACTTGCAGCTGTAATCACAGCAAAAGGTGGCGCAACAAAGTATTAAGATAAAGGGGCCGAATAATATTGCACACCCCACTTTTCAGTTTTTGAATTTCCACAAAAATTTAAAATAACCAATACATTTTGTTCAACTTCACAATTGTGTCCCACTTGTTGTTGATTCTTCACCAAAAATTTACATTTGCTCTCTTTATGTTTGACGTATGATATGTGGGAAAAGGTTGAAAAGTTCCAGGGGGCCGAATACTTTCGCAAGGCACTGTATATACAGTCATGGCCGAAACTTTTAGCATCCTCGAAATTGTTCCAGAAAATGAAGTATTTCTCACAGAAAATTATTGCAATTACATGTTTTGTTATACACATATTTATTTCTTTTGTGTGTATTGGAACAACACAAAAAAACAGAAAAAAAGGTAAATTGGACACAAATGTCACACAAAATCCCCAAACTGGGTTGGACAAAATTGTTTCCACCCTCAACTTAATATTTGGCTGCACACCCTTTGGAATAAATAATTGCAATCAATTGCTTCCTGTGTGGGGAAGGTGACTTGACGGACAGACTTGACTGAAGGAAGAGGGGATGGTTTGTGCACTATAGACGGGGATTGGCAATGACAGAAGGGTAACAACTGAGGAAGATAGAAAAGGGAGTGAAATACTTGGATTTGAGCACAAGATGGCAGGGGGGAGTGTAGTTTAGGACTTGACAGCAGCTTAAGGCTATAGAAACTGCTTAGTCATGGGGGGCGGGGAGATAGGAACCCAGGAGGGGATTTCCCAAGGAGGGAGATAAATAGAACAGGAGTGGGTTCCAGAGAGTTCTTGTCCCGGGAAGCATGCGACGGAAGTACCCCGAAGAACCTGAAAGGACTTGAATTGCTCACCTGTGGATTACAAATTTGAGACTTTGTTCCGGTCATTGGCTGTCATTAGAGGAGCGACGACGGGCCCCGCTGGAACAGCCACCGAAGGAATCTTCAGGGAGTCTCCCCGTGGAATCATCGGGCCTGGAGGCTGGCCCTGCCGGACAGCAGGGTGAAGATCCACAGCTGTTGAAGGAGTTGCGGGAAAGCCTGCTGGGAGCCGTGGCACCGGGGAAGGTGAGAGATCCCCGGCCTTGCCAGCGGCACCCCAGGCAGATCCTGTTCCCATGCTCCATGCACCAGATAGGCCTTGGGGCCCCGACACCGGCGCTCAGCCTCCCTGCCCGGCATCACACTCTTCGGTGACCCCGGCTCCGGACGACTACATGGTCCCCGCCAGGCCGACAGTCGCCACTGACAACGACCCCGAGCCACCCCGCTGTCCGTCACCTCATCCTGTGTCGCCAGCGAGGAACCAACCAGCGGCCATCCCTGCCACACTTTACACCCCGGCGGTGGCCTACCTGTCTGCCCCTGCCGCGACTTTGCTCTAGTCCGCCACGGAGGCTAGGCCATTTGTCTCCGCGGCCTCCTTGCTGACAGTTGCTGCTGCTCCATCTTCGGCCCTGGCTGCGGCCTGCTCCACGGCCATCTCCGGTTCACTCGCAGCGCTGGCCGCGGCCTGCTCGGCAGCACCCGTGGCTGCTTCTGCCGCCATGTCGACCCCGCTCCCGGTCACCGCTGCAACTGGGCCGCCGGCCACCGCAGCTGACTCGCTGGCCTCTGCGTTTGCCGCTGTTCCATCTGCGGCCTTGGCTGCAGTCGACTCGCCGGTGCCAGCGGCCACCTTGGTTCCGGTTGCAGC
The DNA here is from genome assembly GCF_039654945.1 of Dendrobates tinctorius. Taxonomy (NCBI): domain Eukaryota; kingdom Metazoa; phylum Chordata; class Amphibia; order Anura; family Dendrobatidae; genus Dendrobates; species Dendrobates tinctorius. The sequence continues at coordinate 23,025,652 of NW_027361870.1, read as the reverse complement.
CTCCCCCGCGGTTACTATGCGGTAGCCGTGATCGCCGAGCCCGAAGGCCCCGAGCCCCGTGGAAGGACTCACAGAGACATTTCAATCACCCCAGGGACCTCACAGCTGTGGGGTTCCCCCTGCTGGTTTGACGCAACATCAGCCGTCAGGAGATGGCCCAGACTACCGGGATTTCGGTGCACCATTGTGCAGCCTAAAGGACAGGTTCACGTCCAAGTTAAGAAAAATGTTTTTTTGTTTATTGTTTTCTCCTGACACAGCGGGGATACATGGGAGGAAGTGCTAATGTAAAAGGAAGGGGGAGCACTTACACTTTGTTTTGAAATGTTGTGTTGGAAAAAAAAAAAAAAAAAAAAATAAAAAAAAAAAAAAGAGGGGGGTTACCCCTGTTGGGTAACTCACACTGTTATTAAAGTAGAGGTAACTATATATATGGTAGATTAAAAGTTGAATTAATGTGTAGTATGTATAAAAATGTGCGACAGGTCCCGGGTACGAGGTAGATGTGACAAAAACGCCAACCATGACTCTTTTGTAAGTGAAGGACAAAGAGCTGAGAGATATCGAACCAGACAGTGGTCCGGTAGTGAGGTCCCCGACACCACGGACACCCCAAAAGGAAGGGTGGGCGCCAACGATGACCTGGTAAGCGAAAGGCCTCGGTCATGGCGTTCCGGATAGTTGAAGGAAGTAGTAGGGAAGAGTAGTGGGAGGTACACGCCGTAGAGTAGTCCGGGTGGACCTCGCCAACCTGAAAGAAGTTGTCACGTGGCGTGCGCGCCGGCGAGTAGCAATAGGCTGCTCGGAGCATGGTGCTCCCAGTTTGGTTCGTCCCCCGCATGTGGCGGGTTTGGCCCAACAACCGGTCCGACAACAGACGGTGGACAAGCTTCAGGATGACGTAGGTAGGGAGTACGATTGTCGGGGATGACAATAGACAAAGGAAGGGGGAGTGTGGGGAAGGTGACTTGACGGACAGACTTGACTGGAGGAAGAGGGGATGGTTTGTGCACAATAGACGGGGATTGGCAATGACAGAAGGGTAACAACTGGGGAAGATAGAAAAGGGAGTGCAATACCTGGATTTGACCACAAGATGGCAGGGGGAGCGTAGTTTAGGACTTGACAGCAGCGTAAAGCTGAAGTCACACATAGCGACTCACCAGCGATCCCGACTATGATATCAATGTGTCAGGATCGCTGGTAAGTCGCTATGTGATCGCTGGTGAGTTGTCAAGCGAACAGCTTCACCAGCAATCAGCACAGCGACGCCGAGCTCCTGGCATCGCTGTGTACGTTAGTTACCAGCCCGCCGATGCAGGGAGCTGGTAACTAAGGTACACATTGAGTATCTAAGGGATATGCATCCCTTAGATACCCGATGTGTACATTAGTTACCAGCTGATCACTGGTCTCCCGCCTGTCACATGCAGCAATGCGTGCTGGCCAGCGGACGACCAGCGACCAAAAAAATGTCCAGGGCTTTCCTACAGCAATCAGCGATACCGGCAGGGGGGCCGGTCACTGATCGCTGTCACACACAGCGATCTCGCTGGTGAGATCACTGTTGTGTCACAAAACTTGTGACTCAGCAGCGATCTCGCTAGCGAGATCGCTATGTGTGACTGGGCCGTAAGGCTATAGAAACCGCTTAGTCATCGGGGGCGGGGATATAGGAACCCAGGAGGGGATTTCCCAAGGAGGGAGATAAATAGAACAGGAGTGGGTTCCAGAGAGTTCTAGTCCCGGGAGGAGCTCAGGAGCAGAAGACTGACAACGGTGGAGAACTCGACCAGGGGACTGATGGGAAGAGAGAGTCAGGGGGGTGGCCCTGACATCAGGAACCGTAGGACAGACGAGGCCCCAGGGGTACCGATTGGACGACGACCTCGGGCAGATGAAGCGCTGGCGGTAGATAGGTCTAGGACAGCCCCAGCGAAAGATCCGCGAGGAACGTCACTACGACGGAAGGAAGGTGAAGTTACCCGGGCCTGAGTACGGAGAGCTGTAAAGGAACTGCGGTGTATAGCTACGGTCGTCAGGGGGACGGCCAATAAAACCCGGACCTGTTGCAACTGAAATCTGCCTCCATCTCGTCTCTGTGTCGGCTGTGCGTGGTAAGCAGTGGACCACCCCCCCAATCCGGGCCCCTACCACACCTATAGCCATCAACCAGCTTCTTATACCTCTCAACTGGAATTTTGGACCACTCTTCTCTCATATTTGAAGGGTTCCATCTCTCAAAAGAAATTTTAAGATCTTTCCACAGGTGTTTAATAGGATTTTGATCTGGACTCATTGATGGCTACTCTCGAGTTTTGTTTCCATCCATTTCTGGGTGCTTCTTGAAGTATGTTTGTGGACATTGTCCTGCTGTAAGTCCCATGACCTGGGACACAAACCCAGTTTCTGTCAACGGGCACTACATTGCGTCCCAACATCCTTTCGTAATCTTCAGATTTCATGATGTCTTTCACACAGTCAATGCACTCAGTGCTAGGGGCAGCATACAACCCCAGAACATCTTTGAACCGCCACCATATTTGTCTGTAGGTGTGTTCTTTTCTTTGTAGACCTCATTCCGTTTTCAGTAAACATTAGAATCATGTGCTTTATCAAAAAGCTCTATCTTGCTCTCTTCTCTTCACAAGACGCTCTCCCTGAAGGATTTTGGCTTACTCACGTAAAATTTGGCAAACTGCTGCCTAGCTTTTTAATGTCTCTGTGGGGTCCTCCTGGGTCTCCTGCAATAGCGTTTCATTTCATTCAAATGTGGATGGATAGTTCACACTGACGCTGATGAAACCTGAGCCTGCAAGACAGCTTGAATTTCTTTGAACTTGATTAGGGCAAATTATCCACCATCCAGACTATCCTGCGTTGAAACCTTTAATCAATTTTTGTCTTCTGTCCATAGACAGGGAGATTAGCTACAGTGCTATAGGTTATAATCTTCTTGATTATGTTGCGCACTGTGGACAAAGGAACATCAAGATCTCTGGAGCTGGACTTGTGGCCAGATTGCTCTCATCATAAGTGGCATGTCAGGCAGGAGGGGGGCCAGGACACATTTCTTGCACAGAGGCCCCAAGCTGTCAGTTTCCACCTCTGTTGTACATGATATAAAAGTTATATGGCCACTTCTCATTGGTGTTCTGAGTGGCTAGAAAACAAGTGATCAAATCCTCTGACACATCTCAAATATAGGCCCATAATCAAGTGTTTAAAAAGAACCAATTACCGCTTGGGAAACGTTGTTTGATAAAAGATCAAAATGTAACCCTTTATCAAATATAAACTATATGATAAGGAAAATAAAAAAACAGTGCCTTTATAATTTAGTGACAAAAACTTTGGCCATCTTAGAAAGGGATACTAAAGTCTGTGTCATTATTTTGACAGCTGTGTGAGATTTCCTTCTTTTGATCTGGAGGATAACCCTGTGTCTGGGGAAGAGTGTGTACAGCATGAAAGTGCAGGGGAGACCTGTGCTGCTGTTGTTATGCTGGATGTAATGACATACTGTATAAAGCAATGCAAGATTCCTGTTTATTATGAACAGTAGGAGGAATGATGAAAAAGGTAAAGAGGTTAAACCTGTCATATCTTCTCCTTAGCCATCTTCTCCTTTTAGGAGAGACTCTGATAAACCCTTTAGAATTAGAAACAGTGTCATCCCCTAGTAGATTATTCTTTTATAAGAAGCTATGTCCTCTTCTAATAGTTTAACCCTTTAGAAGCAGACATGTCCGTCTGTTTCAGATTAACCCCTTAGAAGCATCTATTTATTTCTTTATCTGGGCTGCATAACACACAAAAAAATCATGTTAAATGTCTGATAAATACATTTTTTTCGATAAAGCTCATGCTCTTGGAAGTGATTGTGAGCAAAATTTCATTTTTTCACCATATTTGTATTTTGTGGATTTGCTGCCATTTAAGATGCATTAGCAAGCTATTTTTATCAAACTTATACTTTACTTTTTGTGAATTTATGAGAAAAAAAAAAACAAATTCAATCTCACATTGTATTCTATAGACTATTTACCAATCAGATGCAGTATAGCAACAGAGAAGAGGATCTCACCATATTTCCTTTGGTAAAATGAGAGTAAAATATCCATCTCTCTAATACTGAAAGAAATCATCTGTTATGTCAATTAGATTTATTTCAGTAAGGTTTTGAAACATCATCTTATGTCACTTGATCTATTTTTCTCAGGTGTGATAGGTCCTCTATAAGAGAACAACGTTTTAATGACATCCTGCCAGGACTATTCTTCTTTGCAACAAACTCACTTTACCTACAGTTTCTTTATTGGTTCCATAACTGGCTTGTAAATTTCTAGCCCTTTTGTTAGATTACCCATTTACAAATATGGATCCTAAAACTGTTTGTTGATGTTAAATTCTCTTTAAAAAAAATAAATAAATATATATATATATATATACCTGTATATATATATATCTATATATATATATCTATCATATTTACATGTGTGCTGCAGGGACAGAGTGAAGGAAGACATCCGGCTCATCTTTGCAAATTTTAATTATTCACATTTTTTTAGATTGCTATGACAGATATTTGGATAGATAGCTAGAAAGATACGAAGGTGGGCTCAGTGCCAGTGCTGAAGGCCGGTTCTGACTTCTTATCACCCTGATACCTGTCTTCTAAGGCTGGTTTCACATTAGCGCATTTTCAGCGCGCGCACGGCCGGGGGTAGCTCCGCCCCCGATCCGGCTCTCTGCCCGGCGTGCCCGCCCCTTCCTTGTAGCGCCGCCTCCTAGCGGACAGCGGCGCCTGCGATCGGCGCACCCTATCTTTAGCATAGGGTGCGCCGATCGTGCGCAGGCCGTGCGCTAGTTGCGCTTTGACCTGCGCTGCGCACTTTTGACGGTGCGCCGTGCGCGCCAAAATCAAACTTTTCGGATTTTGGCGCGCACGGCGCACCGTCAAAAGTGCGCAGCGCAGGTCAAAGCGCAACTAGCGCACGGCCTGCGCACGATCGGCGCACCCTATGCTAAAGATAGGGTGCGCCGATCGCAGGCGCCGCTGTCCGCTAGGAGGCGGCGCTACAAGGAAGGGGCGGGCACGCCGGGCAGAGAGCCGGCTCGGGGGCGGAGCTACCCCCGGCCGTGCGCGCGCTGAAAATGCGCTAATGTGAAACCGGCCTAAATGGGAATTTCCCATATGTGTGTTGTGCTGTGGGATTCTTTCTTTACTCACTTGTTGTTCAGGAGTCCTTGTTATCTCCCCATCCTTGGGACCAGAAACAGCTGCACATATAACAGGAGACATCTTTCAATCTCGCTGTGACCTGAACATAGTCTTCCACTTAAATTGAACCTGTCAGCAGGATTTTGCTGTCAGATAGATGCTACTGCACAAGAGCTGCCAGTGGCGTTATTTTGTTGAAGGAAAAAAAAATTTGGCTTCAGAAAAATGGCGGTGGCGCTTGCGTAGTAGCATCTATTAGGAAGAGAGAGATGCTACTGCACAAGCACTGCCACCTGTGCCATATTGTTGGCTGTAAATCAGGAAGCGATAGATGCTGCTGCGTATGTGCAGTGCCCCCTAGGGCCAGGGTACTCGGTCCGGGTCGAACAGTTACTTCGGGGAATGTCACGACAACAGCGACCTGGTTCGTGGCCCTGGGCGTGCAATAAAATAATGATGGAGGAAGTTATAGGAGAAAGGTTTGTGACGCCACCCATGGTGTTCAGCAATAAGAAGATGGCTGACGCTGCACTTCAGATCCACTGGGGCTGATGGTGATGCAGCAGAGTTGATACAGCTCTCCACAGGTAGAGCTAGGCCCCAGGGCAGATATGGTGTTAAATATCATGGTATTAGTTGTAGTGCAAGGCAGGTGACCCAGTAAATAAATCTGAGGACACAGGTGGGTGCAGTCTTCACACTTTTACTCACGGTTTTTCAGCTACAATCCCCAGCCGGGGTGCTGTGTCCTCCGGGTCGGTGGTCCAGCCAGCTCTCTGGTAATTTGGGTACACTGTACCAGAACCCCTTCTGATGTTCATTCTCTGGCTGTCTCACTGTGCTGGCTCCCGCCTCTCCTGCCCTGCACCTCACAGGCTGTGTCCCAAGCCAGCAGCCTCGGATCCTGTCGGGCGACATCCTCTAGGTCCCCTTGATCCTATGTGGCTGCCTTTTCGACGATTGTGTGTGAATATGGCTGTTGCACGTACAGATGCTTCAGCCTCTGGTTTTCTAGCTGAGTCCTCAGTTTCTCCACTAGTCAGGGGCCGGTCCCCTACTGTGACCTGGTCCCTCCACCCAACTATGGTTACCGTGGATTTGGGCACCACGGGTGGATTCTTCACTTCCCGTGCTGCCCTTCTGTCTCTCTCTGGAGCTTTTCTCTCACTTCTCACTCCTCTCTAGTCTAGGGACGAGCTCCTCTCTCCTCCAGTCCCCAGCACCAGCTGACTACTCTCCTTCAACTGTCACTCCCTTTAGCTCCTCCCCTTAACCAATTTCTCCACCCACATCCTCTACCTAGTTAGTTCCTCCCTGGCCTGGAGAGGTCTGGTGTTGGGTGCTAGGGTGTGGGTTCTGGGTAGTGCCCAAGAGCGGAGTACCACACCTCTGGCTGAGGTGCAGTACCTCTGTGGCGACTGGACCCTCAGGGGCGCCACATATGCGCTGCCACTGGTGCCATTTTGTAGGAGGAAAAAAACATTTGGCTGCAGCAAAATGGTGCTGGCTGCGCTTGCGCAGTAGCATCTTTCAGTAAGAGAAAGATGCTACTGAACAGGCGCCACCGCCGATGCCATTTTGCTGGATGTAATTTTTTTTAAGCCTCACAATAGCCAACAATATTATATGCATTATCAACAATAATATAGCATTGAGTAAAATAGGAGGCAGGTCAGTGAAGGATCAGTGATCTGTCATAAGCCCATACAGATGTATATGTAAGCAGAGCAGCACCCACAGCCCCACCCACAGCACTACACACAGGCCACTCTGGAGCATGAGCATCTCATTAACTGAAAACTATAAATAAAGATTAAACAACAACCACAAGACAGATTTCATCAACACAGGTATCATTTTAATCAATATAACAGCACCAACCTGACACTGTCTGAAGTTTTCTGTGCACAATACTGCTGACAGGCTCACTTTAAGGGAGAAAAAGCCATGGAATTCATTGCCTCTTCTGGGTCCTAGGGATTTGCGCGAAACTGCAGATGTCTCCTTACGCTGTTTGAGAGACTTGAGACTGCCAGAACACTTTGGCGCCTATGCATCCACTGACCTTGGACCTGTTACTCCTCCCTGTCACTGTCTAAGGCTTCCTTACTACTCTCTACTTCACCTCAACTAGGAAGTGTTTCCTCTTTTTATCTGAGCTAACCCCTCTCAGTATATGGGCAATTCCCAAACTGTTAATTATATCTTACCCTAACTACTACTAACATATATTTCTATGCCTTTTCAATGGTTCTCCTATGGACAGACCTTCTCAATCCCTGGGGATGGCCTTGAGGTAAAACCTCTAGGAAACAAAGACACAAACCAGCCATAAGGATAAAATGCAGATTTATATAAAACACCAATAATAAAAAAAATTACTTCACATTACTATACAATTCAGCTCCATCTTGACACAACGTCTTCGTCTCTCCCCCTTACAGATAGATGGATATATAAATAGATACATCACAGAAGAGTAAAAGAGTAAATAAGTGAAACATTTATGGAATTCTATGATTTGAAATTTAAAGAAATTTTATGACTTCTTTGCTCATTACTCAATGGATCTGAACAATATATATTTTTGGATGTTTAACCCCTTCACTACCAAGGGTGGTTTGCACGTTAACTACCGGGCCAATTTTTACAATTCTGACCACTGTACCTTTATGAGGTCATAACTCTGGAACGCTTTCATGGATCCCGGTGATTCTGACATTGTTTTCTCGTGACATATTGTACTTCATGTTAGTGGTAAAATTGCATTCAAATAACTTGCGTTTATTTGTGAAAAAAACGGAAATTTGGCGAAAATTTTGAAAATTTCGCAATTTTCCAACTTTGAATTTTTATGCCCTTAAATCACAGCGATACGGCACACAAAAAACTTAATACATAACATTTCCCACATGTTTACTTTACATCAGCACAGTTTTGGAACCAAAATTTTTTTTTGTCAGGAAGTTATAAGGGTTAAAAATTGACCAGCGATTTCTCATGTTTGCAACACCATTTTATTTTTAGGGACCACTTCACATTTGAAGCCACTTTGAGGGGTCTATATGATAGAAAATGCCCAAAAGTGACATCATTCTAAAAACTGCACCCCTTAAGGTGCTTAAAACCACATTCAAGAAGTTTATTAACCCTTTAGGTGCGTCACAGGAATTTTTTGAATATTAAAAAAAAAATGAACATTTAACTTTTTTTCACAAAAAAAATACTTCAGGTTCAATTTTCTTTATTTTACCAAGGGTAACAGGAGAAATTGGACTGCAAGACTTATTGTGCAATTTGTCCTGAGTACGCTGATACCTGATATGTGGGGGGGAACCACTGTTTCGGCGCATGGCAGAGCTCAGAATGGAAGGAGCGCCGTTTGACTTTTTCAATGCAAAATTGGCTGGAATTCAGATCGGACGCCATGTCACGTTTGGCGAGCCCCTGATGTACCTAAACAGTGGAAACCCCCCCAAGTGACCCCATTTTGGAAACTAGACCCCCCAAGGAACTTATCTAGATATGTGGTGAGAACTTTGAACCCACAAGGGCTTCACAGAAGTTTATAACGTAAAGCGGTACAATTAAAAAATCATATTTTTTCCACAAAAATGATCTTTTCACCCCCAATTTTTATTTTTCCAAGGGTAACAGGACCCTAAAAGTTATTGTGCAATTTGTCCTGAGTACGCTGATACCCCATATGTGGGTGTAAATGACTATTTGGGCGCATAGCAGAGCTCGGAAGGGAAGCAGCGCCATTTGACGTTTTTGGCTAGAATTGAGATCGGACACCATGTCGCGATTGGAAAACCCCTGATGTACCAAAACAGTGGAAACCCCCCCACAAATGACACCATTTTGGAATCTAGACCCCCCAAGGAACTTATCTAGATGTGTGGTGAGAACTTTGAACCCCCAAGGGCTTCACAGAAGTTTATAACGTACAGCAGTACAATTAAAAAATCATATTTTTTCCACAAAAATGATCTTTTCACCCTCAATTCTTATTTTTCCAAAAGTAACAGGACCCTAAAAGATATTGTGCAATTTATCCTGAGTACGCTGATACCCCACATGTGGGGGTAAACCACTATTTGGGCGTATGGCAGAGCTCGGAAGGGAAGCAGCGCCATTTGACGTTTTTGGCTGGAATTGAGATCGGACACCATGTCGCGTTAGGAAAGCCCCTGATGTACCAAAACAGTAGAAACCCCCCACAAATGACACCATTTTGGAAACTAGACCCCCCAAGGAACTTATCTAGATGTGTGGTGAGCACTTTGAACCCCCCAGTGCTTCACTGAAGTTTATAACGTCCGGGCGTGAAAATAAAAAAATCGTATTTTTTCCACAAACATGATCTTTTAGTCCCCATTTTTTTATTTTCCCAAGGGTAACAGGAGAAATTGGACCCCAAAAGTTGTTGTCCAATTTGTCCTGAGTACGCTGATACCTCATATGTGGGAGAAAACTACTGTATGGGCACACATCGGGGCTCGGAAGGGAAGTAGTGACGTTTTGGAATGCAGACTTTGATGGAATGGTCTGCGGGTGTCATGTTGCGTTTGGAGAGCCCCTGATGTACCTAAACAGTGGAAACCCCCCACAAGTGACCCCATTTTGGAAACTAGACCCCCTAATGAACTTATCTAGATGTGTGGTGAGCACTTTGAACCCCCCAGTGCTTCACAGAAGTTTATAACGACCGGGCGTGAAAATAAAAAAATCGTATTTTTTCCACAAACATGATCTTTTAGTCCCCATTTTTTTATTTTCCCAAGGGTAACAGGAGAAATTGGACCCCAAAAGTTGTTGTCCAATTTGTCCTGAGTACGCTGATACCTCATATGTGGGAGAAAACTACTGTATGGGCACATGTCGGGGCTCGGAAGGGAAGTAGTGACGTTTTGGAATGCAGACTTTGATGGAATGGTCTGCGGGTGTCATGTTGCGTTTGGAGAGCCCCTGATGTACCTAAACAGTGGAAACCCCCCACAAGTGACCCCATTTTGGAAACTAGACCCCCTAATGAACTTATCTAGATGTGTGGTGAGCACTTTGAACCCCCCAGTGCTTCACAGAAGTTTATAACGACCGGGCGTGAAAATAAAAATATCGTATTTTTTCAACAAACATCATCTTTTAGTCCCCATTTTTTTTATTTTCCCAAGGGTAACAGGAGAAATTGGACCCCAAAAGTTGTTGTCCAATTTGTCCTGAGTACGCTGATACCTCATATGTGGGAGAAAACTACTGTATGGGCACACGTCGGGGCTCGGAAGGGAAGTAGTGACGTTTTGGAATGCAGACTTTGATGGATTGGTATGCGGGTGTCATATGCGTTTGGAGAGCCCCTGATGTACCTAAACTATTGAAACTCCCCACAAGTGACCCCATTTTGGAAACTAGACCCCCCACGGAGCTTATCTAGATGTGTGGAGAGCACTTTGAACCCCCAAGTGCTTCACAGAAGTTTATAACGCCTGGGCGTGAAAATAAAAAAACATTTTTTTCCGCAAAATTATATTTTTGCCCCCAATTTTTTATTTTCCTAAGGGTAACAGGAGAAATTGGACCCCAAAAGTTGTTTTTTAATTTGTCCTGAGTAGGCTGATACCCTACATGTGGGGGTAAAACACTGTTTGGGCACATGGCAGAGCTTGGAAGGGAAGGAGCACCATTTGACTTTTTCAACGCAGAATTGGCTGGAATTGAGATCAGACGCCATGTTGCCTTTGGAGAGCACCTGATGTGCCCAAACAGTGGAAACCCCCAATTATAACTCCAACCCGAACCTCAACACACCCCTAACCCTAATCTGAGCCCTAGCCCTAACCCTAGCCCTAACCCTAGCCCTAACCCTAGCCCTAACCCTAACCCTAGCCCTAACCCTACCCTAACCCTAACCCTAGCGGGAAAATGGAAATAAATACATTTTCTTTTAGTTTTATTATTTTTCCCTAACTAAGGGGGTGATAACGGGGGGTTTGATTTACGATTTATGGCGGTTTTTATGTTTGGCGGCTGTCGCACGCTAAAAGACGCTTTTTATTGTAAAAATAGTTTTTGCATCACCACATATTGTGAGCTATAATTTTTTCGTATTTTGACCCACCGAGTCATGTGAGGTCTTATTTTTTGCGGGACGAGTTGACGTTTTTATTGGTACCATTTTCGGGCACGTGACATTTTTTGATCGCTTTTTATTCTGATTTTTGGGACGCAGAATGAACAAAAACCAGCGTTTCATGAATTTCTTTTGGGGGGTGCGTTTACACCGTTCCGCGTGCGGTAAAATTGATAACGCGTTTTTATTCTTCGGGTCAGTACGGTTACAGCGATACCTCATTTAGGTCGTTTTTTTATGTTTTGTCGGTTTTTTGCAATGAAAACTATTTTATATAAAAAATAATTATTTTTGTATCGCTTTATTCTGCGAGCTATAACTTTTTTATTTTTTTGCGGATGATGCTGTATGGTGGATCGTTTTTTGCGGGACAAGATGATATTTTCAGCGGTACCATGCATATTTATATGCGTCTTTTTGATAGCGCGTTATTGCACTTTTTGTTCGGTGGTATGATAATAAATCATTATTTTTTGCTTCGTTTTTTATTTTTATTTTTTAAGGGGTTCGCTAAAGGGGTTAACTAATGGGACAGTTTTATAGGGCAGGTCATTACGGACGCGGCGATACCAAATATGTGTACTTTTATTGTTTTTGTTTTTTTTTATTTTGAAAAAATGGATTTATTGGGGAAATTTTTTTTTTTTTTACTGATTTATTTAGCGATTTTTTTTAAATTATTTTTAACACTTTTTTTTTTTTTTTACTTTATTACCTTGTCCCAGGTGGGACATCACTGTCCTGTGACAGATCGCTGATCTGTCACATCACAGATCACTGTGACAGATCAGCGATCTGTCACAGGCACTGCTGCAGACTTCCTCATGCCTGCGCTTTGCAGGCAGTGAGGAAGTCAGCTCCCTGCAGGCCCCCGTCGCCATCTTGGATCCGGGGGCCTGTAGGGAAAGAGCCCCCCGCAGCAGCGCTGCACATTGCGCTGCCGTGGGGGGCTCAGGGAAGCACGGAGGGAGCCCCCTCCCTGCCGATGCTTCCCTTTAACCCCCGGTACACCGCGATCGCGTTTGATCGCGGTGTGCAAGGGGTTAACGTGTCGGGGGCGGTCCGTGACCGCCCCTGACACATTGTGCCGGGTGTCAGCTATGATAATTAGCTGACACTCGGCCGCGATCAGCGGCGCTCACCACGTGGGCGCCGCTGATCGCGATGACGTAATATTCCGTCCATGGTAATTAGGTCCATGGTCACATGGACGGAATATTACGTCAATTGTAGGTAAGGGGTTAATATGTTGTTTTTCTTGACATTTTAGAAATGAGATATGGAACAGCTGTGATGAGGAATGATGGGTGTAGCGGTCTGGGTCTGGCGCCTCCCATCTTCTAGCGATGACGTCCTCTTCCTTGCTTCTGTCATGGCTGCGCAGGCATAATTCTCTGCTCTGTTGAGGGCAGAGCAGAGTACTGCAGTGCACAGGCGCAGGGAAAGGTCAGAGAGGTCTGGCGCCTGTGCACTGCAGTACTATGCTTTGCCCTTGACAGGGCAGAGAATAACACCTGCGCAGGAGCTGCTACAGAAGCAAGGAGGACGACGTCATCACTAGTAGATGGGAGGCGCCGGACCCGGACCACGATGCTCATCTGACCGGACCGCCCCCCCGGTGAGTATAATCTAACTCGCTTTTCTTATCTTTCAGGTTACATCGGGGGCTTATCTACAGCATTACAGAATGCTGCAGATAAGCCCCTGATGGCGGTGGCCGCATCTCATAGGGGAAAAATGAGGTGACAGATTCTCTTTAAGTCACATGCTGTCCATTTCCTTGTGATCCTCCTTAAGATGGTTCTACTCCTTCATTGGAGTCCAGCTGTGTTTAATTAAACTAATAAGAATTGATTTGGAAAGGCACACACCTGTCTATATAAGATCTCAAAGCTCACAGTACATGTCAGACCAAATGAGAATCATGAGGTCAAAGGAACTGTCCAAGGAGCTCAGAGACAGAATTGTGGCAAGGCACACGTCTGGCCAAGGTTACAAAAGAATTTATGCAGTACTCAAGGTTCCTTAGAGCACAGTGGCCTCCATAATCCTTAAATGGAAGAAGTTTGGGACCACCAGAAGTATTCTGACTATTCAAGGCAGTATGAGTCTCTAAATCCTTAGCCATCAATCCCTTAGATAGTACTCGCATGCCAGGTGTCCTTAGATAGCACCAACTCAGCCAGCACTGACTTGTAATAAAAGTTCAGGAGAAACAGAGTTGATATTCTCTGAAATCTTGTATTAAGTAAAATGCAGCAGGTAGAAAGAGTAATCCCAAGCAGAGGATTATACATGTGAATCCAAAGATAGCTACAGCAAACTGATAATGCAGAAGGGAGGAGCAAAGCTAACATCATCAAATACAGGAGAGAAAGAGGAACAAACTTCAGAGGGCAGAGCTTCTCCACAGCAACAGTAAAATGAAATGCATCACATAGAAAATACATATCAAGTTGTTCCCATTCATGTGACACAACAAGAAGTGTTCCTAGATCTGGCCATCCAGCCAAACTGAGCAATCGTGGGAGAAGAGCCTTGGTGAGAGAGGTAAAGAAAAACCCCAAGATCACTGTGGCTGAGCTCCAAAGATGTAGTAGAGAGATGGGAGAAAGTTCCACAAAGTCAACTATCACTTCAGCTCTCCACCAGTCGGGCCTTTTTGGTAGAGTGGCCCGATGGAAGCCTCTCCTCAGTGCTAGACATAAGAAAGCCCGCATAGAGTTTGCTAAAAAACACATGGAGGACTTCCAGACTATGAGAAGTAAGATTTTCTGGTCTGATGAGACGAAGATAGACCTTTTTGGTGATAATTCTAAACGGTATATATGGAGAAAACCAGGCATTGCTCATCACCTGCCCAATACAATCCCAACAGTGAAACATGGTGGTGGCTGCATCATGCTATGGGGGTGTTTTTCAGCTGTAGGGACAGGATGACTGGTTGCAATTGAAGGAAACATGAATGCAGCCAAGAACAGAGATATCCTGTATGAAAACCTCTACTGGAATGCTCTGGACCTGAGACTTGGACGAAGGTTCACCTTCCAACGAGACAATGACTCTAAACACACAGCTAAAATAGCAAAGGAGTGGCTTCAGAACAACTCTGTAACCATTTTTGACTTGTGCAGCCAGGGTCCTGACCTAAACCCAATTGAGCGTCTCTGGAAAGACTTGAAATTGGCAGCCCACCAATGTTCACCATTCAACCTGACAGAACTGGAGAGGATCTGCAAGGAAGAATGGCAGAGGATCCCCAAATCCAGGTGTGAAAAACTTGTTGCATCATTCCCAAGAAGACTCATGACTGTACTATCTCCAAAGGGTGCTTCTACTCAACACTGAGCAAAGGGTCTGAATATTTATTGTCATGGTTGTGGACAGGGTTCCTTCCCTGTCCTTTTGGGTTAATTTTGTATGGCCTCCTTTTGGTTTGGGGAGGGCTATATTTATCCGCCTTCGTCTGGGGATCCTTGTCAGTTATACATCTGTCTTGGCTGTGTGTCTGACCCCCTGGTGCATACTGTTTAGTCCGATTGCTTTCTTGTGTATGACCTGGTCTGTTTTCTCGCTCTGTGCATTGCCTTGTGACTCTGTGCTTATTGTCTGTTTCTGGCTCTGACCTTCGGCTTGGTACTCTAACTTCCTGCCTGTCTGCCCCGTTTGTACTGCACTGCTAGCTTCGGCTTCCCGACCATTTTGCTACGTCCTGACCACTCTTAGCGTCTCACCCTTTGGCACTTCATCTACCTCCCGGCTTGACATCGGCACGTTCAGACTACTCTCCAGCTTCTCCGGTCACCACCGCTACTTGGCCTCTGGTTTCGCCTCCGGCCACTCGACCGGTTGTCACGTGTTTCAGGTCCTGCGCTCCGGTAGGTAAGCTCACCGCAGCGCTCTTCACACACTCTCTGTTCTTCTGTAACATGTGCACAGACTCCTGCTGTAAGTCTGCAGCAGGGTTCTTGATACTTATGACCATGTGATATTTCAGTTTTTCTTTTTTAATCAATTTGCAAAAATTTTTACATTTCTGTTTTTTTTTCAGTCAAGATGGAGTGCAGAGTATACATTAATGAGAAAAAAAATGAACTTTTGAATTTACCAAATGGCTGCAATGAAACAAAGAGTGAAAAATTTAAAGGGACCTGAATACTTTCCGTATCCACTGTAAATGCAATTTAGATTGTATTTATGTATATATTTGAATAAAGCCTGGGTCCCACTAGCATATCACATCCGATGTGAGAATATGACACTTGGCTCCTGCTCTGCTGCGATTGCGACCCGAGTGTCAGTTTACTGTGCTCCGATCCTCTCACATGAGAGGATCACAGCACAGCTGTGGAGGTGTCGGCAGGAATTGCACTGCACTCGGGTGATATCCGATATCCGATTTTTAATCGCATTGCATTCATCCGATTTAATTGCAAGCGGGAGCAAGCCCTAATCATCAAAATTTTTCTGGTGGCTTTTAGGGATGAGTAAGCACTAAAATGCCCGGATGCTTGTTACTCGAACCGAACAATTCCTAATGTTCGTATACCCATTTTGATTAACGAGTATAATAGGAGTCAAAGGGAAATGCAAGCATTTTTCAAGTAGACTCTACAGGGAGGTCTTGGGGCAGTGAAGATGTTGAAATGGATGGAAAAAAGTGGTGAATGGAAGGAGAACAGCATGGTGAAGACTCCAGGAAGCAAGATCACTGCAGAGAACAATGGTTCACACCTTTTACTTCACTTTAAGGACTGACAATAAAATATTCAAAATTGAAGAGAAATTGGAGTTTACAGGGAAAAAAGTGTTAAGAAACATTCTTTCTTGTATAATAACTTGTATATAAGGCAAAATTTAAAAAGGATTTTCAAAAAATATTAATTTAAGTAAACCAAAATTGAATTTTTTATTATAAAATTGGAAATTTCAGTGAAATTTATGAAGGAAGAAAGAACTGCCAAAAATTTGATGGAAAAGTGACTCTGACTCAGATACGCCCTGTATTTAACATAAAGGTGGGCCTCATACACATTATGTTCAATTTGTCATGTAGTGGTACTTCTAAACTCATAAAGACTATGTACTAAATCCCAAGCCTGCCAAAAATTGCAAGTAAGGTCATCCATACACTCTTGAAGGCACCAACTGTAGTGCCTCATTCAAATATTGTGAATATAGTGTAGTTGTGGTACTCCTACATTCATAAAAGATTTTCATACAGTGCCTAGCCTGCCAAAAATTACAAAATTACAAGCAGGGTTATCCATATGGATCGCCCTCGCACCCAGGGCGGCGGGGTACTCGGAACCGGGCCCGTTGGTTTCAATGGGAGATGTCACGGTAGCTGTTACCTGGTCCGTGGCCCTGGGCGTCCATTGTAAAAGGGGAATGTTGAACGTGTGGATGATGATTAAAGTTTATAAGTGAATGGTTCGTGACACCAATTGTGGTGTTCAGCAATGAAGGTGTTAAGCCGACGCTGCAGGCAGATCCTCTGGGACAGATGGTGTGGTGCAGCAATGATGTTGTGGCCCTCCACAGGTAGGGCAGTAGTCCCAGGGCAGTGTAGGTGAAGAGATAGGGAGGAGACGTATGGGTCGCCCTCCCAGCGCTGTGGGGCACTTGTTACCGGGCCGGTTTCAGTGGGATGTGTCACGGCAGCAAATTTATGACGAACTTTGACATTCTCAGTGCTGGAATGAATGTGTTGCATGGATTTATGTCTTTTTACATCAATTAAGGAATTTCCTTTTAAAACCTTGCGGGGCAACACAGAACTAGACCCCAATCAGAGGACCATAAAACATCCAGACTCCTTATCTATGAACTGGTTCAATGTTTATATTTATGTTTCTCCCTCTCCCATATTGATAGTTCTGCTTCACGTCACTTGTCTTATCTATTGCATTTTTTCTAGGCTGTATTGTGCATAAATATGTGACTTCAGATTTTGTATTAGTCTAGCCTGATGAAGAGACCTGAGTAGTCTCGAAAGCTTGCAATGTATTACCATCTTTTCAGTTAGCCATTAAAAGGTATCAACTACTGAGGACTCTCAATCCTGAATATTTTTCTTCACGGCAGCAGTGACCCGGTCCGTGGCCCTGGGCGCCCAATCAATAGGGGAGATTGAATGGTGGAAATACAATAGATCTAGATGAATAGTTCGTGACGCCACCTGTGGTGTTCGGCAATTAAGATGTTAAGCCGACGCTGCCTGCAGATCCTCTGGGACTGGTGGTGTGGTGCAGCCAAGATGTTGAAGCTCCCCACAGGTGGAGCTGTAGTCCCAGGGCAGTGAAAAGTGGATGATAACGGGGAGACGTGGATGGTGCAGAAATGTAGCAGTGTTGAGGATGTTGGCGCCGGAATGAATGGAGGACACAAGGGCTTGTAGTTCCAAAGCTTTACTCACAGTCTGTAGTACATACAGGTGCCTGCCTCCGTGCGGTGTCCTCCGGGTAAGGGGCCCAGTCAACCTCCAAGCAAGATGGAATGCTCCCTTCCAACACTCCGCCAACATGTGCCTTTCTGAACATCTCCTCTATAACGCCTTTGAGTGAAGTACTCCCAGTACTGAGTTACACTGGAGTTCCTCCTGTCAGATGTTCCCAAGAACTATACTTGTACGGCAGACAGCTGTAGCCTGCTTCGGGGACTCCTTACTCCTAAGTCCCGGCTCACTATCAAGGTTGCTGTTGTGCCCTCAAGTCTTAGTCTGTCTCTCTTTCTTTCCTTTCCCATGCCAGCAGACCCAGGTCACTCTGATCTGCTGCAGCACTTCCTTCTTCCATCCCTCTCCCAGGGATCTCCTCTCCTCCACTCTCTGTCTCACTCACTCCGACTGACTCTGACTGAACTCCTAACACTTCCTGCTCTTTCATGTATTCTAACTCCACCCGCCTCCCAGCACATTTCGTGTTCCAAGCAGGGAGCCACCAAAGGTGCTCTGCTACACTCCAAGCAGGGAGCCGCAATGTGGCTTTGCTACACTACTTTGTGATGATAGGTGCAGGTGTTGGACCGTGGTCAGGAGCCTCCAACTTACCTGGATGGTGGCGTACCACACCTCAGGAGGAGGTGCAGTACCTCTGTGATGACTGAACCCTCAGGGGCGCCACACGTAGATGGTGCAGTGTCAGGCACAGCGATGTAACAGTGCTGAGTGTGTTGGCGCAGGAATAAGTGGCGGACACCAGGGCATGTAGTTCCAAAGCTTTACTCACCATCTGTTGTGCATACAGGTGCCCGCCTCGATGCTGTGTCCTCCAGGTCAGGGGCTCAGCCAACCTCCAGGCAAGATGAAGTACTCCGTTCCAACACTCTGCCAACATATGTGCCTTTTCTGAACGTCTCCTTTCTAGCGCCTATTTGAAGTACTCACAGTACTGAGTTACACAGGAATTGCTCCTTCCAGATGTTCTTAGAACTCTAATTGTACGGCAGACCGCTGTAGCCTGCTTCGGGGACTCCTTGCTACTAAGTTCCGGCTCACTCACGTTGCTGTTGTGCCCCCAAGTCTTGTGTGAGAATAAAGTGGTGACAACTTCTATTCATTATTATTATTATTTATTATTATTTATTGTTATAGCGCCATTTATTCCATGGCGCTTTACATGTGAGGGGGGTATACATAAAAACAAGTACAATAGTCTTAAACAATACAAGTCATAACTGGTACAGGAGGAGAGAGGACCCTGCCCGCGAGGGCTCACAATCTTCAAGGGATGGGTGATAATACAGTAGGCGAGGGTAGAGCTGGTCGTGCAGCGGTTTGGTCGATCGGTGGTTACTGCAGGTTATAGGCTTGTCGGAAGAGGTGGGTCTTCAGGCTCTTTTTGAAGGTTTCGATGGTAGGTGAGAGTCTGATATGTTGTGGTAGAGAGTTCCAGAGTAGGGGAGATGCGCGAGAGAAATCTTGTATGCGATTGTGGGAAGAGGAGATAAGAGGGGAGTAGAGAAGGAGATCTTGTGAGGATCGGAGGTTGCGTGCAGGAAAGTACCGGGAGACGAGGTCACAGATGTATGGAGGAGACAAGTTGTGGATGG
Source organism: Dendrobates tinctorius (assembly GCF_039654945.1). NCBI lineage: Eukaryota > Metazoa > Chordata > Amphibia > Anura > Dendrobatidae > Dendrobates > Dendrobates tinctorius. The sequence goes on along the minus strand of NW_027361870.1, from coordinate 23,006,243 downwards.
CTTTGTATGTCATGGTTAGGGTTTTGTAATGGAGTCTCTGGGCAATTGGGAGCCAGTGAAGGGATTGACAGAGGGGAGAAGCTGGGGAATAGCGGGGGGACAGGTGGATTAGTCGGGCAGCAGAGTTTAGAATAGATTGGAGGGGTGCGAGAGTGTTTGAGGGGAGGCCGCAGAGCATGAGGTTGCAGTAGTCAAGGCGAGAGATGATGAGGGCATGGACTAGGGTTTTTGCAGATTCTTGGGTGAGGAATGAACGGATGCGTGAAATATTTTTGAGTTGAAGTCGGCAGGAAGTGGAAAGGGTTTGGATATGTGGTTTGAAGGAGAGATCAGCATCAAGGATTACTCCGAGGCAGCGAGCTTGTGGGACTGGGGAGAGTGGGCAGTCATTTACTGTAATTGATAGGTTCGTAGGGGGGGTCACGTGAGATGGGGGAAAGATGATGAATTCTGTTTTGTCCATGTTGAGTTTCAGATATCTAGTGGAGAAGAAGGATGAAATAGTGGACAGACATTGAGGGATTCTGGTTAGTAGGGAGGTGATATCTGGTCCAGAGATGTAGATCTGTGTGTCATCAGCATAAAGATGATACTGAAAGCCATGAGATTCTATGAGCTGTCCCAGGCCAAAGGTGTAAATAGAGAACAGCAGGGGCCCTAGGACTGAACCTTGTGGGACTCCGACAGATAGGGGGCGAGGTGAGGAGGTGGTGTGTGAGTGGGAGACGCTGAATGTCCGGTCTGTTAGGTATGATGAGATCCAGGAGAGGGCCAAGTCTGTGATGCCGAGGGATGAGAGGGTCTGTAATAATAGGGAATGGTCCACTGTGTCAAAGGCAGCCGACAGGTCCAGGAGGAGGAGGACAGAGTAGTGTCGCTTGCTCTTGGCAGTTAAGAGGTCATTGGTGACCTTAGTAAGGGCAGTTTCAGTGGAGTGGTGTGACCGGAAGCCAGATTGTAAGCGGTCGAAGAGGGAGCAAGAAGAGAGATAGGAGGACAGTTCAAGGTAGACGTGTTGTTCCAGTAGCTTGGAGGCGTATGGGAGAAGTGATATAGGGCGATAGCTAGATACAGAGGATGGGTCAAGAGAGGGCTTTTTGAGGATAGGTGTGATGGAGGCATGTTTAAAGCTTGAGGGGAAAACACCAGTTGTTAGTGATAGGTTGAAGAGATGGGTTAGGGTTGGGATGAAGACTGTGGTGAGGTTTGGGATGAAGTGGGATGGGATCGGGTCGAGTGCACAGGTGGTGAGATGTGATCTTGAGAGTAGAGTGGAGAGTCGATCTTCTGTAATGGTGGAGAAGTTGGTTTTGAAGGTGGAGGGCTGGGAAGTCGGGAGGAAGGGCTCTGGGGGTTGTTGACCAAAACTGTCCCTGATGTTATCAATTTTCTGCTTGAAAAATGAGGCAAAGTCTTCAGCTGAGATGAGTGGGGAGGGAGGAGGTGCTGGGGGGCGGAGGAGAGAATTGAAGGTGTTGAATAACTGTTTAGGGTTGTGAGACAGGGAGGATATGAGAGATGAGAAGTAGGTTTGTTTAGCTGTGGCGAGTGTGGTCTTGAAAGTAGTGAGGGACTGTTTGAATGCGATGAAATGCTCGTTGGAGTGGGATCTTTTCCATCTGCGCTCAGCAGCCCTGGAAGCTCGCCTCAGCTCTTTGGTCAGGCTGGTGTGCCAGGGCTGTCTGTTGATTTTGCGAGTTTTGGTATGTGTAAGTGGGGCAGCGGATTCCAAAGCTACAGCTATTGTGGTGTTATATAGAGCGGCAGCGTCATCCGCATTGTGTAAGGAACTTATATCTGTAAGAGGGAGGAGGGATTCGGAGAATGAGTGTAGGTCAAGGTGTTTAAGATTCCTGCGAGGGTGTGAAAGTTTGTGGGGTGGGGATTGTAGACATGGAGTGAAGAGGGAAGAGAATGTGAGCAGGTTGTGGTCAGAGAGAGGAAGAGGTGAGTTAGAGAGGTTAGATAGGGAGCAGAGGCGGGTGAAGATGAGGTCCAGTGTGTGGCCATCTTTGTGAGTGGCTGTAGAAGACCATTGAGTGAGGCCGAAGGAGGAAGTGAGAGATAGAAGTTTAGTGGTGTCTGTCGCAGGACCATTAGTATCCATACAACCTCGGGCACCAGACCCCGGCCATGCGTTGAGAACTTGAGGAAGGGCTCTGCTCTAACCCTAATCCTTAGTTCTCCTCTTCTCCTTACGTTCCATACAAATCAATCTTTCTTATGGAGAATTAGGCTTTCTGAATGTCTCTTTCCTGTGCCAGCAGACTCAGGTCACTGAAGTCTGCTGCAGAACTTCCTTCCATCCATCCCACTCAGGGGATCTTCTCTCACAGACTGACTGACCTAGTCAGACTGACCTAGTCCTAAAGAACTCCCGTTCTCTTGTGCAAACTAAGCAAGCTCCACCCACCTCCCAGCACTCTTTGTGTTCCAAGCAGGGAGTCACCAAAGGTGCTTTGCTACACTACTATGATGTGTGGGATGCAGGTGTTGGAGTGTGGTCAGGTGCCTCCACCTTACCTGAATGGTGGGGTACCACACCTCAGGAGGAGGTGCAGTACCTCTGTGGCGACTGAACCCTCAGGGGCGCCTAACATACACCTTGCAAGGCACCAACTGTAATAACTCATTCAAATATTGTGGAAAAAATTGTAGTTGTAGTGGTCCTACACTCATATAAGCTCTGAACACAGTGCAAAGCCTGCCAAATATTACAAGCATGGTCATCCATACACCCTTCAAGGTACCAACTGGAGTGCCTCTTAAAAAATTAAGAAAGTTTAGTTGTGGCACTTTTACACTCATAAAGACTCTGTGTATAGTGCAAAGTCAGAAAAAAATTCTAGGGAGGGGCATCCATACACCCTTGAAGGCACCAAGTAGAGGGCCTCATTAAAATATTAAGAAAGTGTAGTTGTGGAACTTCTACACTTATAATGGCTCTGCACACAGTCCAGCATGCTGAGTGGAACTCTCACCATAGTCGCCACTCCACCAAGCCATGCAATCACTTCCTGCTGACACCATAAACTGCGACTCCACCACGCTATGCCAGCCCTTCTTGCAGACCACATCGTTGGACTCCCCCAATCCATGCCAGCACTCCATGCAGACTCCATAGCTGACTCAACCCCTCTGATTGGGCTGCCTTGGACTCTCATTCAGCTCCTTCATCACCCAGGCTTGCTTCCCAAATGACGAACTATCAATATCACCAACCGTGATCAAACACACCTGACACTCTTTTATAGAGCATCACACCTGTTTTATAATTACGTGCACATTAAACCAAAGAAACTAAAGTGCACTACCGCTCACCACCACCGGGCAACTTAGAATGAACGACACCATGTGTAATAATTCTAATGGCCACCGGGGGCAATCAACCCACTTTGGCACCAAGCCAAAGGAAAAAACGTTCACTTTGTCCATTTACTTGTCCGATCCACCTTGGATCATGACAGGCATAAAGGAACAGCTCATGCCAGGTGTCCAGCTTTGAGTTAAAGGGCGCAAAGGAATTAGGGAGTATGTTGGTATTGTCGGCCAAGTATTACTTGACCATCTTTAAAAACTTTTCCCTTTGCCAAAAATACCTGGTTACCAGGGACGGAACGCTGGGAGGGTGTCATGAAACTGTCCCAGGTCTTTGACAGTGTAACCCTGCCTCTGCTGTACCTGGTGTGTGTCTCTCTCACCTCGTCTCCTTGGATGGACAAGGAGGCTTGCCCATAGCAGCTAGCGCTGTCTGATGGGAATTTTTTCAATGTATTTTCCACAATGGCATTCTGGTAAAGCACCATTTTAGAAGGTGTCACCGTCTCAGTAAGAAGAGATGCAAGGATCTTCTTGTAGTGTGTGTCTAGTAGGGTGAACAACCATAACTCTGTTTTTTGCCATGATTAATATAACACGAGGGTCACGGGAAAGGCAGCGGTACAGAAAGTCAGCCATATGTGCCAAGGTCCCTACAGCCAACACTTCCCTGCCTCCACCATGATGACGACTCTTCTTCTCCTCCTCCCTCTCTTTCTCATCATTCCCCTCCTCAGCCCATTCACATAGGGGAGATGGGACGAAGCTTATGTGAGTATTAGCCTCTGTTGCGCTAGCAACCAGCTCTTGTCCTCCCTCCTTCTCCTCCTCAGCCGGCAACTAAATTTTTGGTACAAAAAATTTTATGAACTGTAGTAGTCCAAGCTATTTTTATAAATGTTAAATCACGACACTTTTACACAAAGCACGTTAAACTGTATGGATGATTGACAATAGTTAATTTTTGGACAAAAAAAGAAAACAAAGTGTGATCACCTGCAGCAGCTATATATTTAGCAATGAACTGCAATGCTCTAAGCCTGGCTAAAGGCTGTATTCAGCCATTCCCTTTGCTCCAGCAGTTGTCCCTAGGCTAAATGCAGAATGTATGGCATAGAAAAAGAAAAAGAAGATGACTAGCCCTCAGAAGGACTTTTAGCATGATGGTCCAGCATCAGCACCAGCAGCACTACTAGAGGACTTTGATTAATGACACTGTGCACACACAGACCTGGACAACTACTTTCCCCTTCAATCACAACTGTCCCTGAACTGTGCAATTGTGTCAGTGAACCAAGCACAGCGGCACCACTCCTTTTATAACCTCTGATGAGGTAATGTGGTCAGCCAACATGTTACTATCACGATGGCTACGGCATTACAGTGACTGACAGGCAATCCCCACATGTTTATTGACTGTGTAACAGGCGCCAAACATGCGGGGCAGGGATCCGAGCATCCATTCCGATCACCGGCCGATGCTCAACGAGTGCTGAGCACCCAGATAGTTGACTGATATCCGAGATTCACAGAGCACGTTCACTCATTCCTAGTGACTTTATCACTCTGACTCTTCGTAAGGCAATAGGCATGTAAGAGATGGTCAAGAGATCCCCTTTCAAGAAAACAATCACAGAATATGTGGAAAAACAAATTACAGATGCAGAACGTGCTCATTGACTACCATTCACAATTAGGAGTACATTAAGCTAAGCTGTTACATTGTACTACTTTCACAAAACTAGTAATACGTCAGAAATTTCGACAGGTGAGGGCACAGGTGACAAAAATTCACTAAAATGAAGGCGCAAAAAATGAAAAAACGAGTGCAATCTTTCTTTCTTAGCTGAAGACAGTTTCAGTGACTTGCCATCGAGCCTGTCTTCTGTCTCAGAAGAGAGCAGTGCTTGACCACTTCTTCTGCTATTCCTTTTTAATGATCCTTTGGTCTCATCAATGACTCTTCTACTGATTAAAAATGTTTTCATATTGATGAAATGTCAATGGTTTTGTGAAATTTGGCTACTTCTAATGGTTGCTGATTGAATGCATTAGCACGAAACACCTGAACATGTAAAAACTTTCACAAAAATCAACTTCTTTGTCTTATACACGTCCACCTCTTTTATTTGTGCTAAATGAAATATGACTTATAATTCTTTAATTGTAGTTACATTTAGGAATAGGCTCACTATTTACACACGCGTCGCCCAACCCCTGCAGTTCAGTCATACAACTTCCCCTTATGCTCAAGGGCAATATTACGGTAGACTAAACTTTACAGAAAACATTCCAGGCCACAGCGCAGTCAACCTCATGCTACATGTTGGTCACAAACCTTTCCCAGGTTGAAGTCTTTTTTGGCCTCTATTGACCTAGCTATTGCCTTCCTCCAAATTAAAGCTTCATTCCACTAAAGTGACTTTGGCCCACAGGACTGGCATCTCTCACAGCCCACATAGGATACCCCCTCAGTCTACCCGCCGCCTCAGCAGCTCCTAAACCACTTAGCAAGTCCCACCCACAGAAACCCTTGATTCAGAGCCAAATACAGTCAGGGTGAAGGTCTTCTCAGTCACACCTTTAACTGCTGTGGACTCAAGCCTACCAACACCTTAAGATGGAGAGGCCAACTCCTAATTCCAGTTCACTGACACCTTCATGAATGACAGCACTGCTCCATCCTCCAGGACACCAACACCATGTTTGACGAGCCAAATTTTATGATTTACATAAGCCAATACAGGTTTTCCAAGCTCCTCAAGCAATTTAACCACACTGTGCCATTTGACATGAAACTACTCCCATATGTACATTCTTTGGCTCCTCTTACCAACACACAGGCCTATGTCCTGGACTTATGTGGACGCTGTCACCTCCTCCTGTATGACTAATAGAAGGGAAGCAGACATCTCTGCTGTCAGTTAGTATGGCTGCACCATTGTGTACTGCAGCTCACAAAGTTGACCAAACCCTGGACTTCATAATACTGAACTGGCAAAGCAAAATAGCTAAAATTGGAATATACAGGTATGGCAAAAATAAGAGACCACTTTCAAATGTTCAGTTTCTCTGATTTTTCTCTTTATAGGTATATTTTTTAGTAAAATGTAAATTGTTCTTTTATTCTATAAACTACTGACAACATGTCTTCGAATCTCCAAGCAATAAATTAACCCCAGTGCTTTCAGACCTGAAATAATGCAAAGAAAACAAGTTCATAATCAATTAGAATCTACAATACTAATGTTTTAACTCAGGAAGTGTTCAGAAATCAATATTTTATGGAATAACCATGATTTTTAATCATAGCTTTCATGCGTCTTGGCATGCTTTCCACCAGTCTTTCACATTGCTCCTGGCGCAGCAATTTAAGTAGCTCTTCTTTGTTTGATGGCTTGTGACTATCCATCATCCTCTTGATTACATTCCAGAGGTTTTCATTGGGGTTCAGGTCTGGAGATTGGGCTGCCCATGATAGGGTTTTGATTTGGTGGTCTCTTAATTTTTGCCAGAACTGTTTATCTGTACAAAGTTTGAATGTCTAATAGATGCAAGTTTCACTTTTTTGACCCACATCAAACTTGAGAACAGGGCATATCCTCTGGAATTTTTACTTCTTTAGGCTTCCTCAACAAATATTACAACATTTCAAGTACCGTATTTTTTTCTTTGGCTTTGAAGAAACAAAATTAGGCTATGGTGTATTTTTTGTACCTACAATTTTACCATGCTTTTTTGTGTTTTTTCAAAACTTAGATTAAAATGTATGAAAAAAACCACAATACTCAATTGACTATAAGTAAACATCTAGTTAAAGGTTTTTTTTGCATAAAAAAGACACATTACCGAGAAGAACACCCCAATAAAGTTTATTTTTTTGCTTAAAGGAATTAGGCTACGCGCACACGTAGTTTTTTGGGTGTGCGGATTTTGGAGAGAAAACCGCAGGTAAATCCGCAGGACAAAAGTCCTGCGGTTTATCTGCGGTTTTGCCTGCGGTTTTACACCTCATAATGGATAAGGTGTAAAACTGTAGCGTTTCTGCACCAAACAATTGACATGCTGCGGATTGTAAACCGCAGCAAAACCGCGTGGAAAAATCCGCATGTGCACAGCGGGTTTTTTTTCCATTGGAAATAAAGGCATTGTACAGCGCTGCAGAATCTGCTGCGTTTCCGCAGAGCCAAAACCACTGCGGAAGCGCAGCAGATTTCACTGCGTGTGCACATACCCTTACTATGTTTCTAATTCATCAAGATGCTTTCAGGACCCTTTCAACACCTCAAAGTATCTCAAAGTTTTGGTGCCGTTCAAAGTTGCAACAAAATGTTCCGACTTTTGTCATTTCTTACTCCAGTCCTTTCCAGCTTGGCCAATGTGGGGCAGAGCTTGGGTGCAAGGAGGCATGGCAAAGCTGGAGCTTCAAATTCATCATAATTTGTACCACAAAAGTTCCTTAAATAAGGCCAGAAACTTACACCAGCCCCTAGCTGAAGTAATTGTTCTGTCAGAGGCGCACAACATTTGTAAGATATTACTTCTTCATTAAAGGTAATCAGTCACCGGGTTTTAGCCACGTAATCTGAGAGCAGTGTAATGTAGAGACAGAGACCCTGATTCCAGCGATGTGTCACTTACTCGACTGCTTAGTGTACTTTTGATAAAAGTAGGAGATCATCAGTGGAGGACATATCATTATCAGCAGGAGATTATCACTAGAGGACTAGTAAACCTGCTATATGGGTCATCCTCCCAGGGCTGTGGGGTACTCGGTACCGGGCCGGTCTCTCACAGGGGAATGTCACAGCAGCGGTGACCCGGTCCGTGGCCCTGGGCGCCCATGTAAAAGGGGTTGAGTTGGGAATAAAGTTTATAGATGAATGGTTCGTGACGCCACCTGTGGTGTTCGGCAAGGAAGATGTTAAGCCGACGCTCCCTGCAGATCCTCTGGGACAGATGGTGTAGCGCAGCTATGATGTGGTAGCCCTCCACAGGTAGGGCTGTTGTCCCAGGGCAGTGCAGATAAAAGGGTTAGGAAGAAGGTGCAGTGTTTGGCACAGAGATGTAGCAGTGCTGAGAATGTTGCAGGAAGGAGGCAAGGACACAACAGGGTGCAGTTTCTTTACCTTTACTTGGCAAACACAGTCCAGGGTCCTGATTACAGATGGCACAGGAGCAGGCTAGCCTGGTAGCAACTCAGGAATCTCTCTATCAGATGGGTTGTGTAGTCTTCTTCCTAGCGCTGGCTTGAGGTACATGCAGTACAGTGTTACACTGACGCTCCTCCTTCTTATCTTCTCTTAGAACTACCTCGTATGGCAGACAGCTGTAGCCCTCTATCTCTCGGCTCACCCGTCGCTGTTGTGCCTCCGAGTCTTAGTTGAGAATAGAGCATTTACAGCTTCCCATTCCTCTGGTTTCTGTTGCAGGACCTTCAGTATCCATACAACCGTGGAGACCAGGCTCCAGATCATGCGCTCTCACTGGGAGGGAGCTCTCTATCCTCAGCTCAACCTCCAGCTTCTCTCCATGCGTCTACACACGTTGCCCTCCTCACACTAACTACCTATTTCCCTCCCCGGCCCTCAGAGAGCACTCCTCCCCCAATTCTGGTTCAGAGCTCCCTCTGCTGGCCTGGAGTGGGAACGTGTTGCATGACACGGTTAACTGTCAGAGAGACCCTTCCTTGCTTCCAAGCATGACATCACCCTCCCTGGAGGAAGGCAATGCCATTGTGGAGACCATACTCCTGGGGGCGCCACATTTACAACCCCAATCTGCCAAATCAGATTGCCAGCTCTCTGTGTGCATGGGCAAGAAAGCTGCCAGTCAGGATTATGGGTGGTGTTACACAAAGCTCATGATTTAGTTAAAGGGAACCCATCATGTAATTTTTAGCATCTAAACTGTCTCCAGTGCATTGATAGTGATGCAATGTGCATCACTATCATGCTTTTTGGGCAACCACCCAATCTGCCCCCCCCCAGTAGCTACGCTACTGCTTTAACTCATTGGTGGGACTCTGAATTGGTCATGTATTGTTTACTTTTAACAAATATCACTAATTTAGTTAAGCTGTACTAATAAAATATGTCATGTTAGGAGACCAAGACATTGTGGTTTAAACTTAGGAAAATCACAAAAATAAAGGGCTTTCACATCTTGCCGTACCAGCGTTTTTTTTCATCAAAAACGTTGCGAAAACTGATGGCAGAGTTTTACTGCACTTTTGCCGCTTTTTGCACTTACTCATTGCTTTATATATGAAAAAAACGCTGTAAACACGCTGAAAGAAATGACATGCTGCAGTTTTAAAAAACTTAGCAGTTTTCCAAATCAGTCAGAAGAACACCAATGTGTGTGTATGAGATTTCTGAAATCCCATAGATTTTGCTGGTACTGAATAAAGCAGCTTTTAATTTGCATAAAATACGCAGCCAAAACACAACGTGAGAACATGGCCTTACAGTTTTATGAATGTAGATCTTTACAATATGTTCTCATTTACTTTTATATCATGTAAGAAGCACATTAACCTTGCAGCAAGGTGGTTTCGTGTTCTGTGATTTATCTTACTGTTGTTTGTGGGTCGATACACTGTGACACGTACATTTAAGGAAAGCTGAATCTGTGGAATGTTAAGGATGAGCCGAGCATTCCCGACTGACAGGAAGGATAAGCAAAGCCTGATATGAAACATTTGGGTGAATGGTACCAGGTTTTGGCATCTCCAGTCTGGAATCCCCCAAGAGTAACTAGAGACAAGTATATTTTCTGAAATAATGTGCACTTACGCATGTTTTTCATTGGTCATTTTTAATAAGGAATAAAAAAAAAATAATATTTTAAATAAGGACAAAAATATAACGAAAAAAACCAAAACCCCAAGCATTTGCATGGTTGCAGCCATGTATGCAGCTGGCATAAAGGTGCAGTGTACAGTGTCGGATTGGGGTGCCAAGGGCCCACCAGTAATATTGACTTTGGGGGTCCCATTTTTCACCTTCATACAAATATTCCTTTTCCCCGTTCACAAATTTACCTTTATTGCTATATAATAATAAACTGGGCAGTTTAGTTAATGAATGAACAGAGGCTGCTTTTTTCTGAATAGAGTGAATCAATTGAATTATGACAAATACTGCTCATACAGTGGGGCTGGGGGCCTAGATCTGCACAGGGGCCCATCGGGGGATTGCCCTGTTCCCCTATGGGCCAGTCCGAGCCTGGCAGTGTACATTTACTGCATCAGATGTTTTAGGTGCCAATTCATTCATCCAGAATGGCGTTTGCACACCAATCATGGTACAGAATCTACTAGGACTAGATGCGTCAACTTCAGTAAGACGTGTGCGCCTTTTCAAAGGCTGGAGCACATTTCCAGTATAATTTACACCACCTCTGTGGAATCAATGATAAGAAGTTCCCCCTGTCTCCCAATAAGCTCCGCTCACTTCAAATGGTTGGGAGAACTAGTGAAAAAAGTTTTGCGTTAAATCTTCATCTTGCGCAAATATATTGCTAAATTTTCAATAGATTTACTACAGTTTTGAGGCATAAAACAGCCTTATATTATAAAGAATTGAACTGACACATGAGAGAACGTTGTCTTACTGATGATTTAATATGGAAAAGTTGTTAATGAAGCACCAGTGAACTGTAATAGAAAGTATAATTATATCAATGTAAATTTAAATTTCATCTTTACTTTCACAAGATGTCTTAAATTATTGCAATCATCTGTAGGGAACAGTTGGGAGGCCCCATACTCACTAGATGGTAGGACGATCCCGCTGAAATTAGTGGGTTCAGTCTACTACAATTTAATGTGTAAATGGGCCTTTACAGGGCCACGACAAGGAGTAGGCAGGGTAGGCACCTGCCTTGAGTGCTGCCTCCTGCCTACCCAAGGGGGGTGCAGGAATGGAGGTGAGCATTCACGTCTATCTCAGTTGCATTATCAACTCAGTTGCATTCGCGTCTATCAGACAGCAGGGAAGCTGTCATCTCCCCTGGTCCGCTGAGATCTCCAGCAAGATGCAGGCCTCTTCTGGCCTGCACTCTGTTGGAGGTGCATATAGGTGATGTTGGATGGCGCGGTGCAGTGACGTCATCGCGCCATCCAGCGTTCACTACTGCACGCAGGAGACCGTGGACGGAAGCTGGGATTGGGCGAGTATGATCTTTTTTTTATTCTTCTTATATTGCTGTGCAGGGGGGCATAAAACGAGGGGAGGGGCTGTGTATATGGGGATAATAAACTAAGGGGCTGTGTATATGGGGATAATAAACTGACATGCTGAGCTGATAGAAATAAACTGACAGGTTGTGAAGATGGAAGCAATAAGCTGAGAAGCTGTTCAGAGGGGGAAATAAACTGAGGGGCTGTATAGATGGGGAAATAAATTTATGGGCTGTGCAGATGGGGGAGTAAGCTAAGGAGCTGTGCAGGGGGATATAAAATGAGGGGCTGTGCAGATGGGGAAATAAGCTGAGGGGCTGGGCAGATGGGAGGAATAAACTGAGGGATGATGCAGTGAGGAGAATAAACTGAGGATCTATGTAGATGGGGGAATAAACTGAGGCGCTGTGCATATGGGGAATAATAAGCTGATGGGCTGTGCAGATGGGGGAATAAAATGATGAAGGGCTGTTCAGATGGAGGGAAAAAGCTGAGGGGCTGGGCAGAGGGGGATAAAATAAGAGGCTATGCAGATATGGGAATAAACTGAGGAACAGTGCAGTGGTGGGAATAAACAGAAGAGTTGTGCTGATGAGGAAGAATAAAACTATATACTGCAGATGGGGAAAAATCTGTGGGGCTGTGTAGATGGGGAATAAGCTGAAGGGCTGTGCAGTCTTGGTGGGCCTTATAAAGGGCTTAGATCATAATCGCATGGGAGCACACCAAGTCACTTGCAAAATCTACTTAGAGCACAGCATAGAGCAGGGGCCATAGAAGGTGAGGAAGCCCTGCCTAGTCGGAGAAGATGTGTAGCATACAGTGGGTACGGAAAATATTCAGACCCTTTTAAGTTTTTCACTCTTTGTTTCATTGCAGCCATTTGGTAAATTCAGAAAAGTTCATTTTTTCTCATTAATGTACACTTTGCACCCCATCTTGCCTGAAAAAAAAAAACAGAAATGTAGAAATTTTTGCAAATTTATTAAAAAAGAAAAACTGAAATATCACATGTTCATAAGTATTCAGACCCTTTGCTCAGTATTGAGTAAAACAACCCTTTTGTGCTAGTGCAGCCATGAGTCTATAAGGGGGTGAAATAGAATTACCGCCTTGCTCCCCTTCCTCTTGTTGTTCTTAATGTGTGATATCTTATATGCTGATAGTTACGCATACTGGTGTTACTGCTACATAAAAAATATGTATTATCACCCATTGTTAATGGTATTGCCACGCTGAATTATGTGTTACCATTGTATGTAAATGTAGTATGTTCTGTTGTGTAGACTGTATATTAGATAGTGAAAGTGCAGTGCTCCCTTTGGGACACTAGAGGGGGGAACTTTAGTACATCCAGTTTGTAGCAGATAGGGTTAAGAATATGAGGGGCTGCTGGGAGGTAAGGCTAAGTGAGTAGGAAGGTCAGATGGGGCCAGGGTGCCTGAAGTGTCCACACAGGCTATAGGCTCAGGACGGCTCGGCAGTCACGCAAGTGTTAGTCCCAGCTATCCACAGTTATCGATCATAGTACAGTGTGACGGGAAGATGGACAAGTTGTGGCAACTCCTTACCTGGGTGGACACTCGTAGGCCCGGAGCTAGGCGGGCTGAGGAGCAACCAGTACCAGTGACTGAGGAAGAGGAAGGCACTGTAGCTTCACTAAGAGCGGTACAGATGGGTGGGATGCTTTTCCAGAGGCAAATGAACCAGTTGACTGATGATCTAGAGTCTGGGGCAAAACATGCAGAGGGAATTGTCATCGTGGCTAGGTTAAGCCAGGAGGAAGCTGGGAAGCAGTCTAAGACAGTCCGATCCAGGTTCGTGCCACATGGAAGCGACAGCAAAGTAGGGAAAGCTGAGGAGCCATGTAAAAAAGGATGTTTAAAAAACTAATGTGTCATCTGTGGATATGCTGTGTGCAGTTCTAAGTAAATAAACCATTCTAGTTACCATGGTTTGTGTCTCAGTTAATGGGGGTCGCCCTGGAGAGGAGCCACCACCCCTTCGGAAGCACTCAGATGGATCTGAACCTGGAAATGCAGGTATGCCGAGTAGAGGACTTTACTTTTCTGTGGGGGAAGGCCAGGACACTGGAATCCTAGTGTCCGTGGCCTCGACTACAGTCCTGGCAATCCCTTACAAGTCTTCTTGGGAATGATGCAACAAGTTTTCTCACCTGGATTTTGGGATCCTCTACCATTCTTCCTTGCAGATCTTCTCCAGTTCTGTCAAGTTGTTTGGTGAACAATGGTGGATAGCCATTTTCAGGTCTCTCCAGAGATGCTCAATTGGGTTTAGGTCAGGGCTCTCAACGCAAGCAATGAATAGCTAGGTCTTTCCCAGGGAAGGAACAACCACGGGAAGGGCAGTCTCCAATGAAGGAAACCACCTATGCCAAAACATGGTATCCATCTACAGACAGCTGTTTCGGGGTATTGGCCCTCATCAGTGTGGAGTAGGAAACTGGCCAGTAGGAGCAATGCCTAGCAGAAGACTGTGAAAAAAGAGGATGAATGAACTCATGGAGATCAACATCCAACACTGCGGAGACACCATCACATGTTTCTCAACGCAGTGATTCTAGAGCAATGCCCCCATCCCTTATGGGAAATATGCAAAAATATACACAAGCCACGGAGACACCATGACATGTTTCTCAACGCAAGCAATGACTAGCCAGGTCTTTCCCCGGGAAGGAACAACCACGGGAAGGGCAGTCTCCAATGAAGAAAACCACCTATGCCAAAGCATGGTATCCATCCACAGACAGCTGTTTCGGGGTATTGCCCCTCATGAGTGTGGAGTAGGAAACTGGCCAGTAGGAGCAATGCCTAGTAGAAGACTGTGAAAAAAGAGGATGAATGAACTCATGGAGATCAGCATACAACACTGTGGAGACACCATCACATGTTTCTCAACGCAGTGATTCTAGAGCAATGCCTCCATCCCTTATGGGAAATATGTAAAAACATACACAAGCCGCGGAGACACCATCACATGTTTCTCAACGCAAGCAATGACTAGCCAGGTCTTTCCCCGGAAGGAACAACCACGGGAAGGGCAGTCTCCAATGAAGGAAATCACCTATGCCAAAAGATGGTATCCATCCACAGACAGCTGTTTCGGGGAATTGCCCCTCATGAGTGTGGAGTAGGAAACTGGCCAGTAGGAGCAATGCCTAGTAGAAGACTGTGAAAAAAGAGGATGAATGAACTCATGGAGATCAACATCCAACACTGCGGAGACACCATCACATGTTTCTCAACGCAGTGATTCTAGAGCAATGCCCCCATCCCTTATGGGAAATATGCAAAAACATACGCAAGCCACGGAGACACCATGACATGTTTCTCAACGCAAGCAATGACTAGCCAGGTCTTTCCCAGGGAAGGAACAACCACGGGAAGGGCAGTCTCCAATGAAGGAAACCACCTATGCCAAAACATGGTATCCATCCACCGACAGCTGTTTTGGGGTATTGCCCCTCATGAGTGTGGAGTAGGAAACTGGCCAGTAGGAGCAATGCCTAGTAGAAGACTGTGAAAAAAGAGGATGAATGAACTCATGGAGATCAGCATCCAACACTGTGAAGACACCATCACATGTTTCTCAACGCAGTGATTCTAGAGCAATGCCCCCATCCCTTATGAGAAATATGTGTTGCGTTGAGAAACATGTGATGGTATCTTCGTGGCTTATGTATGTTTTTGCATATTTCCCATAAGGGATGGGGGCATTGCTCTAGAATCACTGCGTTGAGAAACATGTGAAGGTGTCGCCAGAGTGTTGGATGTTGATCTCCATGAGTTCATTCATCCTCTTTTTTCACAGTCTTCTACTAGGCATTGAGGAGAGACATCTATGTGATTCGACATCACAACTGTGTGATTGGCAAGAGTGAGGAGTAGGAGAGGAGGAGAGGTAAGAGGTCATGAGCTCTCGGCGACTCCAGATCTAAAAGAACATTCATGAGTAGAAACTTCAGAAATAGAGACGAGTACATACAGTATACAGCGACACCCGAGGTCCACACTAGACTAGTTAATTATCTTTGCTGGGTTATAATGAAGTTTGATTGACTTAAATTTTGTTTTGTTTAATAAAATGTAATTGATGTATTAAAATTGTTAGTAAATTTAAAAACGGATTAGTCAGTCATTTGATGGAGGGGTCCCAAGATTTCGACTGCCTAGGGACCTCCATAGGGTACTGCTGCCAAGGCTAAAGCCCCCTTCACACATAGCGAGATCACTAGCGATATCGCTAAAGCATCACCGATTTTGTGACGCAACAGCGATATCGGTAGCGATCTCGCTACATGTGACACTTACCTCCGACCCGGCTCCCCGCTGGATATCGCTGATCGTGCGAGAATGGGATGGTCCATTTCTCGTCGTTAGCTTCCTGCTGGCGCCGACGAGCGACTCCATGGGCGCAGGCGGAAGACGTCACCCTCGCTGCGTGTGACAGGTAAGTATCGACCGCCGACCGCTGCTGCATCGCTGGTGAGATCTGCCTGTTTGGCAGCTCACTAGCGACCATTTAGCGATGCACCAGTTATCCTGACCGGGTTGTATCGTTGTCGGGATCACTGGTGCAACTCTAAATGTAACGGGATCTTAAGATTACACATCCTACTGTCTATTGTAAGCACAGAATGATTACCCACCAGAGACATGGCAAGTAGCCCCTGAAGTACACCCAGGTTAAAGACTGAATCCCGAGGCTACTGAATGAAGACATTACTTGGACAAGGTGCAGCATAAACTTCCTTGGATGGATATAGCATGACGGCACAGCTAACCATGACCTGAAATTCCAGGAGGATGATTTACACTTTGTCTGGTTTATATATGGCAGGAGGAGATAATTTGCCAGTGTTGGATATGCAGGGAGGGGATAGTAAACCATGTTTTGCTATTGCAATACAGGGAGAGTTGCCCACTCTTGCTGTATATTTATATGGATGCTTATTATTATGGCAGTATCTATTAATGTGATTGCTTCATTATCCATTTGCCACATTATTATGATGAGATATGTTTTGGATTGAGTCTAACGAACATTCTTCAGCCTTGATTCCTTGCATTTCTTTAGTGGAATATTATTATTTTTAATTTTAGTGAGTTTTTTCTTGTAGTTTTAAAAGTAAAATTAAACCAGAAAATAGAAAAAAAAATCAGTTTATTGAACATCAGATGATGAAGTAAATGTAACATCAAGACAAATGATTAAGATGCAGTGAAACACGAGTAGGGATTTGATAGCTATTGCTGTTATGTACAACATACTAATATTAATGTAGAAGCCACGATGCCACATTTGGTATCAACCTGGGAAATCCATGTTCATCTGTTTTAAAAGTCTTTTACATAGCAGATCTGAAATAATAGATTTATTGGTTTTCTCAAATATCACATAATTACACACATACAGCCACACACTTTCACACCTGCACAGACACAAACCCTTGTAAAAATATGTAGTAATTATTCTTGGCCTCCAGTGAGTTTGTGGAATAGTTCTTCATCCAAAGTTTCATTCTGGTCCTTTGATCGAGTAGAAAGAAAGATGTATCCTCCTATGTATTCATGTACGACTTTGCAGCTTGCACTATTACATGTAAATGCGATAGCAATGTTGGGGTCAAACTCAATAGCAACCTGAAAGACAAATCATATAATTATAAATCCAGTATGATGATTTCTGCTGAACTAATCTTATAAATTTGTATTGTTAAAGACAAAACCTATTAAGTCTGTAATTTCAGTGACAACTCTTCTTGACATTCATAGTGGTATTAGTCAAAAATAGGTAATAAATAACATTTACTACATGTCTACTTTACATCATCATCATTTTTGGAACATAAATTTTTGTTAGTAAGTTAAAAGGGTTGAAAGCTAATCAGCAATTTTTTTTTTCTCCAACTAAAATGTCACACTGTGACGGTCTTCGGTAAGGAACGATGGGGCCTCAAACTGTCCTTGAAACCCCAACTATCCCTGTCCCGGGGGTACTCTTAAGGGCATGTCACACTAAGAGATATCGCTAGCAATATCGCTATATCTAGTGACGTTATAGCGATAATGCTAGCGATATCGCTGTGTCTGATACTTGCCTATGACCAGCTCCCCCGCTGGTTATCGCTGATCGCGCGAGAACAGGCTGGACTGTTTCTCGTTGTCAGCTTCCTGCGGCGCTTCCTGCTTTGACGACGAGCGACGCGTGGAGCCGGGCGGGCGGACGCAGGATCGCCTGGTGTGACAGGTAAGTAGTGACCCCCGTCCCCAGCGATGTCGCTAGTTAGATCTGCCTGTGTGGCAGCTCACTAGCGACCACTTAGCGATGGTCGGGATCGCTGGTACATCGCTAAGTGTGAAAGTACCTTTAAAGGTAGAGAGGCCTGAGTCTCTGATCTTACTATGCTCCTGTTAAAGTCCTAAGCTGTCCCCACACCCTCCCTCAGGAGGCTTGGGACAGAAATGTTAGTGTATATACACGTAAGACAAACAGGGTTAACAAAAAACAACTTACATACAAAAACACTCACCAATGGTAGAGAGGAATAAAGGGAAGGATATGAAGGTACAAATCAAATGGGAATAAGATAATAGAAAAATCATACACCTAAAAACAACAGACAACAATCTCCAGTAGCAACTACGAACTCCAACTTCAGCCCACCAATTTCAGCAAACAAAACCTTAACAGGCAGGAATGAGAACGTCTGGCCAGTTTTTATATAGAAAGAAAACAAGCAGCAGCTGTGAGATGGAGCTGCATGTCTCTAGTCAGCATACAAAGAGTTGATAACTTCTTCAGGAAAAAAGGAAACAAAGTACATTTAATATGAAGAACAAAAATGGAAGATCTATGATTCACAGTACCTAAAGATCGCCTAACCCTAGATCTCCCAGGAGGACGTGCCATAAATTTACAAAAACAATTTTTTAGGGATCACATCACATTTAAAGTGACTTTGTTACAGCAAATACCTAAAAGTGACACCATCTTTAAAACTGCACCCCTGAAAGTGCTCAGAACCACATTCATGAAGTCTTTTAACCCTTTAAGTGCTTCACAAGAATTAAAGCTATGTGGAAGGCATAAATGAAAATTTTAATTTTTCCCACAAAATTTTAGCCACAAATTTTTCATTTTCACAAGGGTAAAAGGAGCAAATGGACCAAATAGTTTGTTATGCAGTTTCTTCTGAGTATACTAATACCCTATAAGTGGTGGAAAATTACCGACTGAGTGCACGGAAGGGCTCAGAAAAGGAACAAACGCCAATTGAATTCTGGAGCGCAATTTTGACTGGAATAGATTGCGGATGCCATGTCACAATCAAAGAGCTCCTGACATGCCAAAACAAGAGAAGCTCCTACAAGTGACCCCATTTTGGAAACTACACCTCTTGAGGAATTCATCTAGAGGTGTAGTGAACATTTTTTTCCACTAAAAAGTTGCTTTGGCCCCAAGTTTTTAATTTTCAAAAGGGTTAATATGAGAAAATGAATGGTACAATTTGTTACACAATTTCTCCTGAGTACAGCAATACCCCATATGTGGTCAAAAACTGCCTTTGAGGCACAGTACGAAGCTCAGAAGGGACTGAGCACCATATTGGAATTTAGATTTTGGTTTGAGGGTGTCATGTGACATTGTCAAAGCTACTGAAGTGCCAGAACAGCAGAACCACCTCTTAAGTGATCCCACTTTATAAAGTACACCACTCAATGAATTCATCTAGGGGTGCAATGAGCCTGTTGACTCCACGTGTGCCTCACAGAATTTTATACCATTGGGTCGTGAAGAAACAATAATTACATCTTTACCACTAAAATGTTGTTTTAGCCCCATGTTCATTTACATATTAAATTACCTTGGGTCTAAAGTCCTCCGCTCATTTACATATTAAGAAAAATGTAGATTTATCTGGAATAAGATACGATCGCAGATATCAAGGTATAATTTTACTAAACTTTCTATGACCTGCATGGCTTAGGAGGGTTGATCCTAATGACAAATTCCATTTAAAATAATCTCTACTTTTTGCAGCAGTATTCAGTCTGCAGAACCTAGCAAACAGTAGCCGGAATAACTGGGATAAAGCATATTGCTTTCATTCTTGAAAATAATTGGATGATTGCTGTAGAGAAAAATTAAAGTTCATAAAGACATCTCCAGAGAGGGGACATATCAATCTCACATTGAACATTTTGTAACATCCTTGTATGTTTTCTTTTATAAAAACTGCCTACCTTCTGGATTAAATATATAAAATGTAATAGCTCTGATCCTCTTGTTCTGTAAATTGCACCTCAGAAGTCATATGCTACCTGTAACGGGTGTCCAATCGGCCTGTATAAATGATTGGTGGTGGCAGCTAGCAGTTCTTTTTGTTATTGTGGAGCTGTCAGTGACCGCATGAGGAATATATAAATTGCATTCATTGGAATCGGAGGTGGATATACCATATCCTCACTGTGAGCTCCCTCACAAAATGGTGACAGGGTGGGATCTACGGCTCTTAGGCCTGTATCACACTTGCTTTTTTTTGCAGCGCGTTTTTCCCGCAAAAAAACGCATTGAAAAACGCATACAAAAGCATACAAGTGCTGCGTTTTTTTCAAGCATTTTTATGAGCATGCATGAAAAAAACGCAGCGTTTTTATGCGTTTGTATGCGTTTTTAGTGCGTTTTTACCGCGTTTGCGTTTTTTTCCAACATTAGGTGGCCCCTCACACTAACCCAAACCATGACTTTACTAACCCTAACCCTGACCCTAACCCTAACCCTTAACCAAACCATACTTAACCCTAACCCTGACCCTAACCCTAACCCTAACCCTTAACCAAACCATACTTAACCCTAACCCTGACCCTAACCCTTAACCAAACCATACTTAACCTTAACCCTAACCCTAACCCTGACCCTAACCCTAACCCTAACCCTGACCCTAACCCTTAACCAAACCATACTTAACCCTAACCCTGACCCTAACCCTTAACCAAACCATACTTAACCTTAACCCTAACCCTAACCCTGACCCTAACCCTAACCCTAACCCTAACCCTGACCCTGACCCTAACCCTTAACCAAACCATACTTAACCCTAACCCTGACCCTAACCCTGACCCTAACCCTAACCCTAACCCTGACCCTAACCCTTAACCAAACCATACTTAACCCTAACCCTGACCCTAACCCTAACCCTAACCCTGACCCTAACCCTTAACCAAACCATACTTAACCCTAACCCTGACCCTAACCCTAACCCTAACCCTGACCCTAACCCTAACCCTAAACCCCCTTAACTAACCCTAACTTTACCCAAACCCCTAAATTCCATTGTCTAAACTAATGGTAAAAAAAAAAACGCATGTGCAAAAAAACGCATACATAAGCATGCCAATGCGCACATATGCTCACCATAGACTTATAATGGGTGTCTTGCTGTAAAAAAACGCATTGCGCGCGCATGCGTTTTTTTGAGGCAAATCGGACGCACAAAAAATGCAACAAGTTGCATTTTGTGCGCCCGAGCGCATACCGCAAAAAAACGCATGCGCGGTAAAACGCATACAAACGCATGTGTATGCGCACATAAGCGCATCCCATGCAAAGTATAGGGAAAAAAAACGCATGCGCTATTTAGCGCTAAATTACCGCGAAAAAAAACGCAAATGTGAAACCAGCCTTATCCTTGACATTGGTTTTGGAAGAAAAATATGTTTTTGTACCTGCTGTATTTCCCAGTTGACATTCCATTGTTTCATATTTGAAAATCTCCAAGTTGTAACAGGATCTCCAGTCGCAATGTCTATTCTGATCAGTCTGTTATAAGAGACCCCAAGCAGTTCTTCTTTCTTGCCATCTCTAAATCTGGAAAATAAAAATTAATAAACTTATCAAGCTTATAAATGATGGTTATTGTTAAAAGTATATGAATATGTGTGTTTATTATGTCTTGGCTCTTGGTTGCTTTTTAGCTGTGCTTGATTAGGACACATCTGTGACCTGTAACTGCTGCGTCTTTGCATGGAATTTCTGAGGCACTCTAATATCCACCTGCTCTATCTCTTATGTCTTTTTCCACTGCAGATCCACCTAGCTAGACTGCCTGCTGTGTATAAAAGATCCTCCGCTCTCCTTTAATAAATCTCACTTCCGGCAATACATTGACCATTACACACCAGTAGTGATGAGCGAGTATACTAGTTAGGCTGTGTTCACACACAGCGTTTTTTTAGTGGTTTTTACCATGGTTTTCACTATAAAACCACTATAAAACCGCTAAAAATAAGCTTCCCAGTCATTTCTATGCATTTTGCACTTTTTGTGCACATTGATGTGTTTTTTACCGCAAAAAAAAACGCATCGCAGTAAAAAACGCAGCATGCTCATTAATTTTGCAGATTTTTCCACGGTTTTGGCTTCTTCCATGCGGTTTGAAACCGCTGCGGAAAAAAACGCATCAAAACCGTGCAAAAAACTCGCAAAAACCGCCGCGGAAAAATAGGTGCGGTTTCTGGGAAGGGATTCAGGTTTTTGAGCAGAAATTTTCTGGAAAGTGTGGTTTTCCTGAGCATGCTCGGGTGATCTCTGAGTATTTTGGCATGCTCAGAGATTTAGTTTTCGTCATCTCAGCTGCATGATTTGCGACTTGTAGACAGGCTGAATACATGTGGGAATTCCCTAACAAACAGGCATTCCACACATGTATTCAGGCTGTCTAGCAGTCGCAAATCATGCAGCTGAGATGACGAAATCTAAATCTCTGAGCACGCCAAAATACTCAGAGGACACCCGAGCAACGAGTATACTCGCTCATCACTACTCACCAGGTGTCATTGGACATATGGCTGATTTGAACAGCTATAATGGACAAAATGAAGTAAAATGTTATGACTGCACCAGCAATGCGATCATTTAACCATTCGATCAATAACTATTCAACCATCCACCAACTGCTATCTAAAGTGTATGGCCACCTTTACACTCAGTAAGCAGTCACCATCTCTTTCATGTGTTATGAATATACAGAGAAGAACATTGAACACCATATAATGGCACATTATCTCCAGGGAGAACAAAATTAAAAAAAATAGAGAGCTTAAATCCAAAATGTGTCATCCATTGAGGAGAGACAACGTTCCTTAAACAGCTTAGATAGTTTGTCAGTTTCACCAAAATTGATTGGTTCGGCCATCTTTAATGGGTATGGTGGCCTTAAGTCATTTTTCAGTTTATTTCTTCTATTTTGGACTATATATTTTAGATTGTTATACTGATGGGTTGTGACACAGCACCAGGGAGGACACTCGTTCTGGGAAAAGTCTGGGTTTCCTGTACATTGCTTATACAGTGAAACTGGGAAAAATGGGGGGGGGGCGGGAGGCATATCTACCGAGTGTTGTGTGCAGCACTGAGGAATGAGAAGGATAAAAAAACAATAGGATAGGAGTATTAGTCTGCGCTACTCTGCTAGATTTAAGAAATCTGGAGGACATAGAAGGGAATTATTTGTATGTTAGCTCTCTGACCGAGAACACCACCCTCCAGTCTGTGGCGGTTTTATTTGCAGCACGATCCAACCTATCCATAAATTCAGGCTTTAACCTAAAAGAGGTGTTCATACTAGATAGGTTCCCAGCAAACCGGAGATCGCCTTGTCGTTGGCTGCTGGGCATGCATGAATTTGCCAAATTATGTGCTAAGTATCTCCATTTTTTCTTATCTAGAGCAGTAGTGCTATTAATATTTCGTATATTTAGTATTTACATGCCTTAGCACTACAGAGTGCAACTTTATTTGTTTGAATAGTAGGGTATTAGATCATGTGATTTATTCTCAACACGCTTCGAAGTTGAACCAACTTCTTCATCAGAAGTACTGCAATATATATTCTACCCTCCTATCTATTGTTCTACACGGTGGGATCTCTCGACTTGAGGGTACTGCAGCAGCTGTCATGCTTTGATTCCTCAAAAGTTGAGCATTTCCTATACATCACAGCTAGACCATTTTCACTACCGGATAAGATCCTAATGCGCATGGTATTCCTCCTCTTTTAGGGCTAGAAAATAGACTTTAACCCCTTTACTCCCAAGGGTGGCTTGCATGTTAATTCCCGGGCCAATTTTTACCATTCTGACCACTGTCCCTTTATGAGGTAATAACTCTGGAATGCTTCCATGGATTCCGGTGATTCGGTGATCTGACACTGTTTTCTCGTGACATATTGTACTTCATGTTAGTGGTAAAATTTAATTCATATAACTTGCGTTTATTTGCGAAAAAAATGGAAATTTGGAGAAAATTTTGAAAATTTTGCAATTTTCCAACTTTGAATTTTTATGCTCTTAAATCACAGAGATATGGCACTCAAAAAACTTAATAAGTAACATTTCCCACACGTTTACTTTACATCAGCACAATTTGGGAACCAAAATTTTCTTTTGTTAGGAAGTTATAAGGGTTAAAAGTTGACCAGCGATTTCTCATTTTTACAACACCATTTTATTTTTACGGACCACATCAGATTTGAAGTCACTTCGAGAGGTCTATATGATAGAAAATACCCAAACGTGACACCATTCTAAAAACTGCACCCCTCAAGGTGCTCAAAACCACATTCAAGAAGTTTATTAACCCTTCAGGTGCTTCACAGGAATTTTTTGAATGTTTAAAAAAAAATGAACATTTAACTTTTTTTCACAAAAAAATTTACTTCAGGTTCAATTTTTTTATTTTTTCCAAGGGTATCAGGAGAAATTGGACTGGAAAAGTTATTGTGCAATTTGTCTTGAGTATGCCGATACCTGACATGTGGGGGGAAACCACTGTTTGGGCGCATGGCAGAGCTCGGAAGGGAAGGAGCGCGTTTGACTTTTTCACTGCAAAATTGTCTGGAATTCAGATTGGAGGCCATGCCACGCTTGGAGAGCCCCTGTCACTAAACAGTGGAAGCCCCCCACAAGTGCCCCCATTTTGGAAACTAGACCCCCCAAGGAACTTGTCTAGATATATGGTGAGCACGTTGAACCCCCAAGGGCTTCACAGAAGTTTATAACGTACAGCCATACAATTAAAAAAATCATATTTTTTTCCACAAAAATGATATTTTCACCTCCAAATTTATTTTCCCAAGAGTAACAGGACCCCAAAACTTATTGTGCAATTTGTCCTGAGTACACTGATACCCCATATATGGGGGTAAACTACTATTTGGGCACATGGCAGAGCTCGGAAGGGAAGCAGCGCCATTTAACTTTTTTGGCTGGAATTGAGATCGGACGCCATGTCGCATTTGGAAAGCCCCTGATGTGCCAAACAGTGGAAACCCCCCAATTCTAACTCCAACCCTAACCCTAGCCCTAAACCTAGCCTTAACTCTAGCCCTAGCCCTTACCCTAGCTCTGACCCTAGCCCTAACCCTAACCCTAGCCCTAATGGGAAAATGGAAATAAATAATTTTTTTGAATTTTATTATTTTTCCCTAACTAAGGGGGTGATAACGGGGGGTTTGATTTACTATTTATGGCAGTTTTTATGTTTGGCAGCTGTCGCACGCTAAAAGACGCTTTTTATTGTAAAAATAGTTTATGCATCACCACATTTTGAGAGCTATAATTTTTCCATATTTTGACCCACCGAGTTATGTGAGGCCTTATTTTTTGAGGGACGAGTTGGCGTTTTTATGGGTACCATTTTCGGGCACGTGACATTTTTTGATCGCTTTTTATTCTGATTTTTGGGACGCAGAATGAGCAAAAACCAGCGTTTCATGAATTTCTTTTGGGGGGTGCGTTTACACCGTTCCGCGCGTGGTAAAATTGATAAAGCAGTTTTATTCTTCGGGTCAGTACGGTTACAGCGATACCTCATTTATGTCTTTTTTTATGTTTTGGCGGTTTTTATGCAATGAAAGCAATTTTATATAAAAAATAATTATTTTTGCATCGCTTTATTCTGCGAGCTATACCTTTTTTATTTTTTCGCTGATGACACTGTGTGGTGGCTCGTTTCTTGCGGGACAAGATGATGTTTTCAGCGGTACCATGGATATTTATATGCGTCTTTTTGATCACGCGTTATTGCACTTTTTGTTCGGCGGTATGATAATAAATCATTATTTTTTTGCTTCGTTTTTTTTTTTTTTTTTTAAGGGGTTCGCTAAAGGGGTTAACTAATGGGAAAGTTTTATAGGGTGGGTCATTATGGACGCGGCGATACCAAATTTGTGTACTTTTATTGTTTTTTTTGTTTTTTTATTTTCAAAAAATGAATTTATTAGAGAATTTTTTTTTTTTGTAATTTATTTAGCGATTTTTTTTTTAGTTATTTTTACACTTTTTTTTTTTTTACTTTATTATAATGTCCCATGGGGGACATCACTGTCCTGTGACAAGTCGCTGATCTGTCACATCACAGATCGCTGTGACAGATCAGCAGTCTGTCACAGGCACTGCTGCAGGCTTCCTCATGCCTGTGCTCTGCGGGCAGTGAAGAAGCCAGCTCCCTGCAGGCCCCCTAAGGTCCCCGTTGCCATATTGGATCCAGGGACCTGCAGGGAAGGCGACCCCCGCAGCAGCGCTACACATTATGCTGCTGTGGGGGTCGCAGGGAAGCACGGAGGGAGCCCCCTCCCTGCTGATGCTTCCTTTAACCCCCAGTACATCGTAATCATGTTTGATTGCGGTGTGCCAGGGGTTAACATGTCGGGGGCGGTCCATGACAGCCCCTGACTCATTGTGCCGGGTGTCAGCTGTGATAATCAGCTGACACCCGGCCGCGATCAGCTGCGCTCCCCCCGTGAGCGCAGCTGATTGCATTAGACGTACTATTCCGTCCTTGGGACTTAGGTCCCAGGTCACATGGACGGAATAGTACTTCTAATGTAGGAAAGGGGTTAAAAGAATACCTATTGTTTTTTTTCACTTAAAAAAGGTTGTGTATCGCAGTACTCATCAGACTGAAGCCCTGAGCTCCTGAGTGCATGCACAGAGCAATGTATGGCTCATTAGAAAGTCTATGGCCCCATACTCTACTACAGTGTTCCCTAACATTTCTGACCTTGAGAGCCACATTCAGCTTAGAGAGAGGGTCATGAGCCTCATTCAGCACTGAGAGAGGGTCGCAAGCCACATCCAGCTCCCACCCCCCTCAAAGTAGTGTCAACCAAAGCTCCATTGCAGGTATAATCATAACCAAAGCTTTTCCACATAAATTACTCCAAAGAAGAACACTGAGATCCAGGGGTTCTTCCCACAATACCCCTATTCAGTATCAGGGGTTCTTCCCACAATACCCCTATTCAGTATTCTGCCATTAAGGACTTCCAACGCACTGTTGCATCCAGCTTCAAGAACCTCCTCTAACAGGTAGTACCATCCTCCAGCGTACCTTACCTATAACATCTCTAAACCCCAAGACAGTATATGTGCATCCAGATCTGAACTTCTGTGTGGGCTACTCACAAAATTTACCATTTTGAAAAATTCTCTTCATACATGTTTCCTAGACTTGGAGCTAATGCACCAAGCTGGCAGACAGTTGCGAGCCACAATTCATGGGATCGCAAGCCACATGTGGCTCCCGAATTACAGGTTGGAGACCCCTGCTCTACTCCAAATACATACTCAGAGACCTTCTATTGAGCCTTTATATGTGTGTTTAAACTGGAATATGCGTGCAGCAACATATAAAATGCCACTATAATTACCATGTAAATATATTTACCTGACAATGTAGTAGGCTATGCCAAACTCAGGAAGAGATTGCCATGCCTGAATAAACCTCATTTTTGCTTCAATAAGAGGCATCTGTGATATATTCTGTTGCGCCTCCAAAATGCGGGAAGCTAACTGTAAAAAAAGAAAAAAGTGTTAATATCCTCTGGATGTGTGATCAATAAAGGCAATGCCAATATGATTCATAGAAACTTCAGTCCTGTAACATAAACCCACAGTTCACAGATGACTTTGCCTTGGCCAGGGACATGCATAGAAATCGGGGGTCCCATAGCAAAAGTCCTAATTGGCTCTACCCTCCCCCCAAAAAAAATTCAGCAATTCAGTAGGGTTACTGAAGAACATATCTCACAACTTTGCAGCCCTTAAATGGTAATTGTGCACCTATTAACCTTTGTAAGTGTTCCCATGCACTAAGATACTCCTTTCATGGCCCCCATAAAGTATGATGTCAACAAATGTGCCCTCCAAACACAATAGGATATTCCCACAATGAATGCCTACACTGCACTCTAGACGCACAGTATGATGACCCTACAGTACCACTTAACCTGCACAGTATGATACCCCCACAGTCACCCCAACACAGTATGATGGTGCCCATAGTCACCCTCACACAGTATAATGGACCTGACACAGCCCTTCAAACAATGATGTACCTGACATAGCCTTTCACATAATGATGGCCCCCACACAACCCTCCATATAGTATGGTAGCCCTCACAACCCTCCACACATTATAATGGGCACCACTAGCCCTCAAACAGTATAATGGCCCCCCATATATCCCTGCAAAACGTATCATTGCCCCTACACAACCCTCCACACATTGCCTTGGCCCCCAATAGCCCTCCAAACATAACTTGCCTTCATACAGCCCTGCAAACAGCATTAAAACCTTCTGTCAGTCAGTGCTGAGGGGGCGGTTACAACCACTGCTCAATATGCACTAAGGGGTGACTGAACCCATGCTGGCCATACCCCTATGACTGAACGCCGAGGCTGCCAGGAGGGAATGAAGCATATGAGCAGAATATTTACATGTCTCCAGCTATGGCTCATGATGAAATACCTGTTTGGTTTTGTATTTCTTTGCATACTTCGGGGACACAAAGCACTCAGGCTTGATGTCCACGTTTTCGATCTTGGTATTTATTTGAGTTGTAGTGTTGGTGTTCTTCAACCTCAGAAATGAGAGGATGCTTTGTACTTCTGATCGATAGGAGCTGTCAGCCATTGTCTTTCCTTTTGATGCCAGTATACATGCAGCCATCCATTTGGAGTACTGGGATTCCTAGTGATCCATGGTAGAAAAAGTAGATAAACTATACTGAATATCTATGTCTTTAAGACGTACCATGAAAACTTACCATGGAAACAAAGAAAACCCTCACTGTTGTCCTGATCCACTCCTGCCTTGACTACTGTAATGCTGTATTAACTGGCCTCCCCGTCACTAGACTTTCCCTTCTCCAATCCATCCTTAACACAGCTGAACTGGATAAAGGGGATATTCCCATGGACTGGAAGAAGAGGATATTCCCATGGACTGGAGGAAGGGGATATTCCCATGAACTGGAAGAAGGGGATATTCCCATGTAATGGAAGAAGGGGATATTCCTATGGACTGGAAGAAGGGGATATTCCCATGGACTGGAAGAAGGGGATATTCCCATGTAATGGAAGAAGAGCATATTCCCTTCGATAGGATGAAAGGGATATTCCCATGGACTGGAAGAAGGGTATATTCCCATGAACTGGAAGAAGGGGATATTCCCATGTAATGGAAGAAGGGGATATTCCCATGGACTGGAAGAAGGGGATATTCCCATGGACATGAAAAAAGGGGTATTCCCATGGACTGAAAGAAGGGGATATTCCCATGGACTGGAAGAAGGGGATGTTCCCATGTAATGGATGAAGAGCATATTCCCATGGACTGGAAGAAGGGGATATTCCCATGGACTGGAAGAAGGGGATATTCCCATGGACTGAAAGAAGAGTATATTCCCATGCACTGGAAGAAGGGGATATTACCATGGACTGGAAGAAGGGGATGGTCCCATATAATGGAAGAAGAGCATATTCCCATGGACTGGAAGAAGGGGATATTCCCATGGACTAGAAGAAGGGGATATTCCCATGGACTGCAAGAAAAAGGGATATTCCCATGGACTGGAAGAAGGGGATATTCCCATGGACTGCAAGAAAAAGGGATATTCCCATGGACTCGAAGAAGGGGATGTTCCCATGGACTGGAAGAAGAGCATATTCCCATGGACTGGAAGAAGAGGATATTCCCATGGACTGGAAGAAGGGGATATTCCCATGGATTGGAAGAAGATCATATTCCCATGGACTGTAAGAAGAGGATATTCCCATGGACTGGAAGAAGAGGATATTCCCATGTACTGAAAGAAGAGGATATTCCCATGGACTGGAAGAAGGGGATGTTCCCATGGACTGGAAGAAGAGCATATTCCCATGGACTGGAAGAAGAGGATATTCCCATGGACTGGAAGAAGGGGATATTTCCATGGACTGGAAGAAGGAGATATTTCCATGGACTGGAAGAAGGGGATATTCCCATGGACTGGAAGAAGGGGATATTCCCATGGACTAGAAGAAGGAGATATTCCCATGGACTGGAAGAAGGAGATATTCCCATGGACTGGAAGAAGAAGGGTTATTCCCATGGACTGGAAGAAGGGCATATTGCCACGGACTGAAAGAAGGGGATATTCCCATGGATTGGAAGAAGATCATATTCCCATGGACTGTAAGAAGAGGATATTCCCATGGACTGGAAGAAGAGGATATTCCCATGTACTGAAAGAAGAGGTTATTCCCATGGACTAGAAGAAGGGGATCTTCCCATGGACTGGAAGAAGAGCATATTCCCATGGACTGGAAGAAGAGGATATTCCCATGGACTGGAAGAAGGGGATATTTCCATGGACTGGAAGAAAGGGATATTTCCATGGACTGGAAGAAGGGGATATTCCCATGCACTGGAAGAAGTGGATATTCCCATGGACTGGAAGAAGGGGATATTCCCATGGACTGGAAGAAGGGGATATGCCCATGAACTGGAAGAAGGGGATGTTCCCATGTAATGGACGAAGAGCATATTCCCATGGACTGGAAGAAGGAGATATTCCCATGGACTGGAAGAAGGGGATAGTCCCATGGACTGAAAGAAAAGTATATTCCCATGCACTGGAAAAAGGGGATATTCCCATTGACTGGAAGAAGGGGATATTCCCATGGACTAGAAGAAGGGGATATTCCCATGGACTGCAAGAAAAAAGGATATTCCCATGGACTGGAAGAAGGGGATATTCCAATGGACTGCAAGAAAAAGGGATATTCCCATGGACTGGAAGAAGGGGATATTCCCATGGACTGCAAGAAAAAGGGATATTCCCATGGACTGGAAGAAGGGGATGTTCCCATGGACTGGAAGAAGATCATATTCCCATGGACTGGAAGAAGAGGATATTCCCATGGACTGGAAGAAGGGGATATTCCCATGGATTGGAAGAAGATCATATTCCCATGGACTGTAAGAAGAGGATATTCCCATGGACTGGAAGAAAAGGATATTCCCATGTACTGAAAGAAAAGGATATTCCCATGGACTGGAAGAAGGGGATGTTCCCATGGACTGGAAGAAGAGCATATTCCCATGGACTGGAAGAAGAGGATATTCCCATGGACTGGAAGAAGGGGATATTTCCATGGACTGGAAGAAGGGGATATTTCCATGGACTGGAAGAAGGGGATATTCCCATGGACTGGAAGAAGGGGATATTCCCATGGACTAGAAGAAGGAGATATTCCCATGGACTGGAAGAAGGAGATATTCCCATGGACTGGAAGAAGGGGATGTTCCCATGGACTGGAAGAAGGGGATGTTCCCGTATAATGGAAGAAGAGCATATTCCCATCGACTGGAAGAAGGGGATATTCCCATGGACTGAAACAAGAGTATATTCCCATGCACTGGAAGAAGGGGATATTCCCATGGACTGGAAGAAGGGGATATTCCCATGGACTGGAAGAAGGGGATAGTCCCATGGACTGAAAGAAGAGTATATTCCCATGCACTGGAAGAAGGGGATATTCCCATGGACTGGAAGAAGGGGATATTCACATGGACTGGAAGAAGGGGATGTTCCCATGGACTGGAAGAAGGGAATGTTCCCGTATAATGGAAGAAGAGCATATTCCCATCGACTGGAAGAAGGGGATATTCCCATGGACTAGAAGAAGGGGATATTCCCATGGACTGCAAGAAAAAGGGATATTCCCATGGATTGGAAGAAGGGGATATTCCCATGGATTGCAAGAAAAAGGGATATTCCCATGGACTGGAAGAAGGGCATGTTCCCATGGACTGGAAGAAGAGCATATTCCCATGGACTGGAAGAAGAGGATATTCCCATGGACTGGAAGAAGGGGATATTCCCATGGATTGGAAGAAGATCATATTCCCATGGACTGTAAGAAGAGGATATTCCCATGGACTGGAAGAAAAGGATATTCCCATGTACTGAAAGAAAAGGATATTCCCATGGACTGGAAGAAGGGGATGTTCCCATGGACTGGAAGAAGAGCATATTCCCATGGACTAGAAGAAGAGGATATTCCCATGGACTGGAAGAAGGGGATATTTCCATGGACTGGAAGAAGGGGATATTTCCATGGACTGGAAGAAGGGGATATTCCCATGGACTGGAAGAAGGGGATATTCCCATGGACTAGAAGAAGGAGATATTCCCATGGACTGGAAGAAGGAGACATTCCCATGGACTGGAAGAAGAAGGGTTATTCCGATGGACTGGAAGAAGGGCATATTCCCATGGACTGAAAGAAGAGGATATTCCCATGGACTGGAAGAAGAGGATATTCCCATAGACTGGAAGAAGGGGATGTACCCATGGACTGGAAGAAGAGCATATTCCCATGGTCTTGAAGAAGAGGATATTCCCTTGGACTGGAAGAAGGGGATATTCCCATGGACTTGAAGAAGGGGATATTTCCATGGACTGGAAGAAGGGGATATTTCCATGGACTGGAAGAAGGAGATATTTCCATGGACTGGAAGAAGGGGATATTCCCATGGACTGGAAGAAGGGGATATTCCCATGGACTAGAAGAAGGAGATATTCCCATGGACTGGAAGAAGGAGATATTCCCATGGACTGGAAGAAGAAGGGTTATTCCCATGGACTGGAAGAAGGGGATATTCCCATGGACTGGAAGAAGGGGATATTCCCATGGACTAGAAGAAGGAGATATTCCCATGGACTGGAAGAAGGAGATATTCCCATGGACTGGAAGAAGAGGATATTCCCATGGACATGTCAATCCCTCTATACATAGGCAGAGATCTGTCAGGCTAGCCAGGTACTGCATTGGACTAGTGAGACAAGACACACAGTCCTCAGACTGCTTTCTGAAGTATATTTACTCTGAAATGCAGGAGCAATTGTGCAGCCAGTTTCTCATTCATTCTGCACCTAATATGGGCAGCAAGAATCTAGTAACAATTTCCCTTTAAATTATAATGCAGTAATGTTAATTGCTAATGTTATATACTTACATTATCACATCTTAGATGTACTTCATTCATTCCTTCTGCAACTGGTATTAACAGCTTTATCCCAAATCTTCTCTGCGATACATTGACATCTGGTACAACTTCACAGCCTGAGCATAAATAGTTAAATACACATGAAATCCTTCTTCCCACCTGAAATTAATGTATTTTGTAGCCAACATAAGTACATTCGGTGATTGCACTATTGAACTACCCTAAGCCTGTGGCATGCACGTATTCCTTCCCTTATAAAGTTTTGTCGCTCTCTCAGGTACACTGTATACACTATGAACATGTTAAGGGGATATTCTCTTCTTCCATCTTCAAGAGCACAGCACCTGCCTGCCTGGATAGTCCATAAAAATGGGGGACTTTGTCCAATGTCAGTAAAAGATCTTTACAGATTATTGCAGTTGTAATTTTCATGTTTTTCAGTTCACAGTTAATGACGCTAAAATATTCAGATCAGTAATTTAGGCCTCTTTCACACTTCAGCCTTTTTGCCATCAGTCACTGGATCGCCCTCCCAGGGCTGTGGGGTACTCGGTACCGGGCTGGTGTCAGGGGAATGTGTCACAGCAGAGGTGACCCGGTCCGTGGCCCTGGGCGCCCAAGTAATGGGGGAATGTAGTTAATGGAATAGTTTGTGACGCCACCTGTGGTGCTCGGCAAGGGAGGTGTTAAGCCGACGCTGCATGCAGATCCGCTGGGACTGGTGGTGGAGTGCAGCAAGGATGTAAAAGCTCCCCACAGGTGAAGCTATAGTCCCAGGGCAATGTAGAGGTGGATGGCATGGTGATGTAGCAGTGCCGTAAGGGTAGGAAGCAGACAAGACACAGCGGGGTGCAATTTCTGTACCTCTAATTGATAACTGCAGTCCAGGGTCCTGATTACAGATGGTAACAGAGCAGGCTAGCCTGGAAGCAACTCAGGAATTCTCTCTCAGCAGACGGGCTGTGCTGTCTCCTTCCTAGCGCTTATTTGAATGAAGTACTCCAAGTACAGAGTTACACTGAAGTTCCTCCTGTCAGATGTTCCCAAGAACCTTACTTGCACGGCAGACAGCTGTAGCCTCTCTCAGGGACTCCTCGCTCTTGATTCCTGGCTCACTATCCAAGCTGCTGTTGTGCCTCAAGTCTTAGATAGGAGTCGGGCATTTACAGCCTCCTACTCCTCTGGTATCTGTTGTAGGACCGTTAGTATCCGTACAACCGTGGAGACCAGGCTCCAGTTCATACGCTCACTGTGAGGGAGCTCTCCTTTCCAGCTCAACCTCCAGCTTCTCTCTCCATGTCTGCACACTTCACCCTCCGCAGACTCACTGACCACCCTTCCTCTTGTCCCTCAGAGGGCACTCCTCCCCTTAATCCTGGTTCAGAGTTCCCCCTGCTTGCCTGGAGTGGAACTGTGCTGCATGTATGGATTGACTGTGAGAGAGACCCATCATTGCCTCCAAGCCTGGCATTACCATCCCCTGGAGGAAGGCAAAGCCACTGTGGCGACCATACTCCTGGGGGCGCCACATTCCCCCCTAGTGCAAGTCAGCACTCCTGGGCTGAACAAAAAAAACAGGAAGCATGTAAACCGTTAGACAATAACAATTGTACAAGATTTAAAAATGAAAAAATGTACAAACACCAAGTGCTTCAAAAATGGTCCTATGATGATAAGTCCAGCATCAATGTCCATGGTCCATTCCTGGGCAAATGGTGAAAGTTTTTGATCACACAGAAGTACAGTGGTTCAGTGTCCATAAAACAAATTCCAAAGGAAACTCTTACAGGTTACCTGTAGGCACAAAACTTGAGAACAGTTACATATTTACATATACACAATTTCAATATTTACATTTATTTTGCTATATGCGATATCTAAGGGGTCGTATACCTTGTGTGGTGCAGGTAGACCTGCGTAAGACTGGTGTAGTGGGTAATGTACTGGATACACTACTGGGGGTTCTATGTAACACAGGGATACTAGACTGACTGTGACCTCTTAGACTCACCAAGGGCATAACAGGTTCACCACAGGCAGGGCGAGGGTTCTCTGGCTCCACTGCTGGTGTGGCATCTGCTACCCGATTTTCCTGATTCTCTTGAGTCACATCTTCCTGTGCTACCAATTGGGGAAACAGCAACACTGGCACCACTATAGCATTGTTTACTTTAGTCCAATTCGCAGGGAATTCCCCAAGCACGGTGCTGACCTTCTCTCTTCCACTATGGGTTGGATGTTATCTGGTTCTTCTTTCCTTTCCTTCAACTGGTCAGGACACAACTTCAAATGATCTCTCGATACCGCTGCCGAGGTCTCTCTTCCATCTTTACTAACAAGGCATATCTTAGTATTATCAAAGTTCGAGGGCAGAATGGTATAAGGTTCAGCTTCCCATTGATCATCCAATTTGTGCAATCTTCTCTTTCTTTTCAAGACTTGCTCCCCCGGCGACAAAGGAACAGCAGGTGCATTTTGATTGTAAAGCTTCTCCTGCTTTTGCCTGAGCCAGACTCCTTTCCACGCATTCTTGAACTCTTCTGTACTGTTGCTGCCTCTCCGTGTCCCAATCAGCATCTGGGGACGCTACTTCAGGTGTCAGTACTCCCATGTCTAGGTCAATAGGCAGCTTACCAGGTCTTGCTCTCATTAAGTAGACTGGGGTACAGTTGGTAGAGTTCACGGGAATATGGTTGTAGAGGTCTACCAGTTCGGG
The DNA here is from genome assembly GCF_039654945.1 of Dendrobates tinctorius. Lineage (NCBI taxonomy): Eukaryota > Metazoa > Chordata > Amphibia > Anura > Dendrobatidae > Dendrobates > Dendrobates tinctorius. The sequence goes on along the minus strand of NW_027361870.1, from coordinate 22,970,664 downwards.
CAACTTCTCTGGCCACAGATTCCTCTCCTCCAAGGGCAAAGACTTCAGGAGATCCATCACTACCTGGTTCATCTTCTCGCACATGCCATTGGTCTGTGGGTGATACGGCGTTGTCCAGATCTTCTTACAACCATACAGGTTACAGAATTCTTGGAACACTTCTGCCTCGAAAGCTGGATCTTGATCTGTAAGCACTTTCTCCGGGTACCCATGTGGTCTACAGAAGTGCTGTTGGAATTCTCTGGCTGCTGTCCTGGCCTTCTGATCTTTGACAGGCACAACTACCAGGAATCTTGAGTAGTGGTCCAAAATGGTAAGTGCATAGATGTAGCCTGACCGGCTTGGAACCAACTTCACATGGTCCAGGGCTACCAGCTCAAGGGGCTGTTTGGTGATGATTGGCTGTAGAGGAGCTCTCTGGCTGTCTCGATCCTTTCTGCGCAGGTTACATTGTCCACACTCCCGGCACCACCTCTCAATGGCTTTCCTCATACCAGCCCAGTAGAACCTCTCTCAGAGAAATACTTCCAACTTCTTTCATCCGAAGTGTCCAGCTCCATTGTGGTATGCTTCCAGGACCATTGATGCTTCTCTCTTTGGGACTTTCACCTGCCAAACCAGCTCATGAGTGCGGGCATTGATACTCCTCCGACACAGCTTCCCTTCATAAATGAACAGCCGGCCTCTCTCCTTCCACAACTGCTGAGTTTCTTCAGGAGCATCCGACTCTGGACGTGAGTCACCTCGTGTCAGCAGCTCCTTCACCAGACGGACTGCAGGGTCACTATCTTGCGTTTCTGCCCAATCATGATGGGGCAATGGGTTCAGGGTGACCTCCTTCAAGCTAGGCCGTCTGTTTCTCACTCCTTGAGCATGCTGGGCCGCAAGAAGCCGGTGGAAGGGAGGTAGCTCTATCTTTTCCAGAGCCTCAGGGTCTTCTCCGGCATCTGGTAGGTTAGGCATTCTAGACAGTGCATCAGCATTGGCATTCTTGTGCCCTGCCTGGTACTTGATGGTAAACTCATAGTTCGATAGCCGAGCCATCCATCGCTGTTCCAGTGCACCTAGTTTTGCAGTGTCCAAATGCGTCAACGGGTTGTTGTCCGTGAAGATAGTGAACTTGGCAGAGGCTAGGTAATGTTTGAACCTTTCGGTGACAGCCCAGACTATGGCAAGGAACTCCAGCTTGAAAGAACTGTAATTATCAGAGTTCCTTTCAGTGGGGCGCAGCTTCCTGCTGGCATAGGAGATCACTCTTTCTTTCCCATTCTGTACCTGTGGCAGTACTGCTCCTAGTCCCACGTTGCTGGCATCTGTGTACAGCACAAAGGGTTTGTCATAATCTGGGTAGGCCAGAACTTCATCTCCTGCAGGTTGAGAGCATAATCCCTGATACTGTCCTGCGCCTTCTGTTTACAGCCAAAGAACCTCATCTTGATTTCAGCTGCAGTGCAGGTGTCAAAGGCAGCTTGGCCAGGATCTTTGCAACAGTCTCTTTATCAGTGTCCTGCCAGGCTTTCTCCTCTCTCTGTGCTGCACCCGTTAGCTGTCCAATCAGGATATTCACTTTGTGGCTTTCAGACAGAGGGCATAATTTAAACAAACTGCACAGTCTCTCTTTAAATTCACTCAGGGTATGCAACTCACCCGAGTACTGCGGTAGCCAGGCCGCTCCCGGTATGTAGGGCATAGACAGCGGCATTATGGAGACCGCTGCAGCGGGTGCTCCTCCTAGCGGTGTTGCGGGGTTGGCAACGGCGCCTGCCGCTGCATCGCCATTCGGCGTGGACATCCTCTTCCCCCCCTAGTTAACGTTAGCCTGGGCCGGGGGTTATGTGAGCTCACCGGCGGCCGCTTCACAGGCCCGACGCTCCGGGCTGTAGGCCTCAGCTCCTCCTTTTCTCACGCGCTGTCCTCTCTTCCCATGCGGCACTTCGCTTCTTCGCGCTCTGTGGCAGGCTCCACCCACAAAGGCCCGCCTCTTTCTTCCCACGCGCGCCAAGCAGTGCGGTAATGGCGGCTATTGGCGCCAATTTTCACACACAGTCTTTCTGCACATACACAGTCTATGGCACACAGGACCCGGAGGTACCGGGCTCTGTAATCCTGTTCGTGACGCCAAGTTGGATCGCCCTCCCAGGGCTGTGGGGTACTCGGTACCGGGCCGGTGTCAGGGGAATGTGTCACAGCAGAGGTAACCCGGTCCGTGGCCCTGGGCGCCCAAGTAATGGGGGAATGTAGTTAATGGAATGTAATAGTTCATGACGCCACCTGTAGTGCTCGGCAAGGGAGGTGTTAAGCCGACGCTGCAGGCAGATCCGCTGGGACTGATGGTAGGGTGCAGCAAGGATGTAAAAGCTCCCCACAGGTGAAGCTATAGTCCCAGGGCAGTGTAGAGGTGGATGGCACGGTGATGTAGCAGAGCCGTAAGGGTAGGAAGCAGACAAGACACAGCGGGGTGCAATTTCTGTACTTTTACTTGATAACTGCAGTCCAGGGTCCTGATTACAGATGGTAACAGAGCAGGCTAGCCTGGAAGCAACTCAGGGATTCTCTCTCAGCAGACGGGCTGTGCAGTCTTCTTCCTAGCGCTTATTTGAATGAAGTACTCCAAGTACAGAGTTACACTGAAGTTCCTCCTGTCAGATGTTTCCAAGAACCTTACTTGCACGGCAGACAGCTGTAGCCTCTCTCGGGGACTCCTCGCTCTTGAGTCCTGGCTCACTATCCAAGCTGCTGTTGTGCCTCAAGTCTTAGATGGGAGTCGGGCATTTACAGCCTCCTACTCCTCTGGTATCTGTTGTAGGACCGTTAGTATCCGTACAACCGTGGAGACCAGGCTCCAGTTCATGCACTCACTGTGAGGGAGCTCTCCTTTTCAGCTCAACCTCCAGCTTCTCTCTCCACGTCTGCACACTTCACCCTCCGCAGACTAACTGACCACCCTTCCTCTTGGCCCTCAGAGGGCACTCCTCCCCTTAATCCTGGTTCAGAGTTCCCCCTGCTGGCCTGGAGTGGAACTGTGTTGCATGTATGGATTGACTGCGAGAGAGACCCATCATTGCCTCCAAGCCTGGCATTACCCTCCCCTGGAGGAAGACAAAGCCACTGTGGCGACCATACTCCTGGGGGCGCCACATCACAATCCGTCAAAGTGTGTAAAAACGGATCCAGTGCAGAATGTAAAAAACTGATGCACTGGATCCGTTTTTTCGACGGATCCGTCGCAGCAGCCACTGCAGGAAATTTAAAGGAATAGGATTCTGGAGGAGAGAGAGAGCGAGAGAGAGAGACTTTTCTGTGCCAGAACGGCGTCTGGGGTTAAATTAAAGGAATGGAACCTCTTCCGGGCATGCTTAGTTGAAAACACGGAATCCGTCGCTGGATTCCGTCATATGACGGACCGCGACGGATCCGTTGCCCATAGGCGTCCATTCTAGCAGATGACGGATGGTGATTGGTGACGGATCCGTCGCTGTCCGACTTTTCGGCGGAGACAAAAAACGCTCCTATGGAGGTTTTTTCCGACCGACGGACACCGATTTTCCGACGGATCCGTCGCATGATGGACAAAACGGAAGGCCATCCGTCACAAACCGTCGCTAATACAAGTCAATGAGGAAAAAACGGATCCAGCAAAAATTGCTGGATCCGTTTTTTTTTTTAAAAACTACAGATTGTGACTGATGCAAAAAGACTGAAGTGTGAAAGAGGCCTAAGCTGTAGACCTAAATCACCTACAATCTTAATAATATACGGTATATTATAACTTTCCAATATGTTCATAAAAAATGTTGGCTTTCCCTGATTTTTAGATGTTATCCAGAAAAAAGAAAAAAAATCATAAATTAAGCTGACAACCTTGCCTCCAATATTGATTACGGTAATATAAGCAATTCTAGAGAAGAATCAGACAGAATTCCTCCATAACAGTGGTAAGAAATGAGTTGTAGTTGTTTGAAAGGATCTGATTGCAGTTGTTAGCACATCCGGGAATTACAGGGGCATAGTTACAGGGGATAAACGGGTAGTCAGCCCAATAGTATCTCTATCACATAGGAACATGCCAGTATTGTAAATGACACCAGCCACCAAGCCTCCTTTATGGCACTGATGAGGTGCAAATTCCCCTAATACAGCAGTCTGCAACTGAAGATTCAGGTTTGACATTGTATTCTAGGTTATGTGGCAAAGTATATTGACTTACAAAATTGGTCCATCTAATAGGTGTCAACGGAGACTTTACTCTCTTCCTCTGTGAAGAAGATATTTGCATATTTCATTTCCCAGGGAGCAATGCATGGCCTATTAGTCTCACTGTGCTTGCTTAGTGATCTCCTTAAAAGGGTTATCCACCACTTGGACAACCCCTTCTTAATCCATAGGTCTCCTTCTTTTAAAATAACTACACATATACTCTCGTCTGTTGCTGGCACCATTTCTGCGGTGTTGGCACTGTGTCTCCCCTTGATTGCTTAACAGTATGACATCACACGAACCCTGTGGCCAATTAATGGTTGCTTCGCTCTCCCAGCCTATAGACATATCACATACATCCGGAGGTAGAGCAGGAACAGCAGCGCTCACTTCTTCCAGATGTAGCGGCCGCTGATTGGCCACAGGGTTCTAATGACATCACACTTTTACACAATCCCTGGCAGAAACAGTGCCGACGCTGCTGGAATGGCGTTAGCACTGGAGGGGAGTAAAAATAGTTATTTTAAAAGGAGGAAACGTATGGATTGAGTTGTGAACAACCCTTTTAAGAGAAACTTTAAACCTTAGGATTCCCAATGATTTTTCCTTTAATAGAAAACTTTCTTTTGATAGAAAAATATTTTAATTGTACCAATATCGGAGTGGACATCTGATATTGAGATATATCTGAGAAATAATTTGCGTGCACTAGGATTCTCCTATTGCTTACCTACCAGCTATTTTTGCAGAACAAGTGATTAGTACAAACACATCATGGTCAGCAGGTTATGGGTGGACAGTCATTTGTGAGGAATGTTGAGTCCTTGTGGGAGTCGTGTGAAGCTTGGGATGTGCTGTTTATTTTAGAGACTCCTCTCGTATATTTTTGTAGATACAGCACATCAGTTTTTGTGTTTCCAGTTAGAGATGAGAGCAAATATTTTTAGCACAGCACGTTAAATGGTACTGAGTGACACACTTCTGGGTGAGGGTGGGGTCATACACATAAGATACAGAAATCCATGCACCTGCTGAAGGAATAACCCCATTCATGTGCTGCAACAAATCTGAATTGTGTAAATATACTCTGAGAGAAATCTTCTTTATGGGCTATTGCTGGATCTTATTTTGCATTATTGGGAATGTTTTTTGGTTTTGTTTGCATATCATGGTGGTATCTAGTTTTTATCTACAAGGATTGCAGAACTAGTAAGAATGGCCAATCACTAGGGACAGTCACTGAACCAATGACGCCATGAGAAAAGTGGGGCATCCTATTTACCAGGAGATGACATAGTTGTAAGAGGATGAGCCAGAGCAGAGTTGTTGGTTCGATATGTGCTTTAGGGCCGGAACTATCGGGACTGTCACCACTGTTGCCGGGGGATGATTTGCCTGGACGGGGAGGAATTGAGCACCTGACCGAAAGGGGTGTGGGGGAGATAAAAGGGACTTAGCGTGGAAACACGGGAGACTTGGCGGGAAGGCGACCAGAGAGCAGGGTAACGGTTGACTCCCTCTCCACCGCTTCGACTACAAACGCCACTGACACCAGCTCCCTGCAGATTTACTCGCTCTCTCAGAACGCACTTACTGAATTGTCCCTGGGTGTTTCCGTACAGGTCAGGTCCACATCGTGCAGAGCAGGAGACAATCCTAATCTGCCCAAAGTTAGCAAGTCCGTGCGAGGCCCTAACACCCCTGCGGCCTGTTCGGCAGTGTGCTCCCTGTGTACTGCGTCATTCCAGGGGAACCAACAGAAGGGACTGTATTCACGCACCAACGGACTCAATGCAAGCAGACCCGGATACTTCGGCACGATCAGGACACAGTGCATTTCATTCCTACGCAGCAGAGCTCGAGACTTTGTCCACGGATTACGACGCCGGCGGGAGTTGTTACAACTTCTCCCCAACATCAACTTCAACCGATAAGTCACCTCTCTCATATTCCCTTTTTTTGAATATTGTGTATTCTCTTGTGCAAGTTCCGTTATCGCACTCAGTGTTCCGGTGCCATCTCGTCGTTGGTTATCATCTCCCTGCATGGAGTATTCCCTGTACGTAATCAATCTGTTTAAAGTAAATCCTGTTAACCCCTTCTCTGCCTCCTGCTCTTTACTGCATCCGACGAACCTTTACATAGTCATAGAGGTGCCACAAGGGAAGAACAGTATATGGGCCCTTTGTAGTCCAATAGCTCATCATAATTCACCGATCCTGCTGCTTTGGAGATGGAAGTGGGTCCAATACCTCTTATGCCCATGTGTGGTGGCACAGGCACTAGCTGCACCAGTGAAATGTCCGCCCCTGCAATTTATATACCCACTCTCATTTGCCACTATATTGTATGCTCTTTTGGTATGCTTATATTGGATTTACTCTTTATATTCTGACCCGGCGTCATTCCATATTCACTCTTTTGCTTAACTGCTGAATGCTCTTCTAAATTAACCCAGTAGACTGCGTGCTGTTTCCTCTTTTGTCTTCTGTCTCTGCCTGACCTTCTAGCGTTTATCCCAGCTATCCACTTAGCTTTTAGCGTTTTGTCATTGTCTGCACCTCTCTGGTTCTAAGTTGGCTTTCTGACAGCTCTTACCCAAACTCTTGGCTACTATATAAATGCAACCTGGGAGTCTCTACACTGTAGGCCAGATCCTTGTACAATAGTAAAAGTGTGAAAACCAGGTGTGCCAATGGGACTTAGTAGGTGGCTTGTGCCAATTCTGTCAGTGGTAGACTTTTTGAGTTTATGGTTTTATATTCGAGGACAGCTAGGACTCATAGTGCACACAGCTTACATCCAGCAGATGACTCCATACTTCCATTGAGGGCATTATTTTTGTTTTATTTCTTACCTCTCAGGTTCAGTTTTTCAGCAGGTTCTCCATGAGCAGCTTCTTTATTCTTAAAATAAGATATGGAAGTATCTTTAAAAACAAACCAGTATTGCTTGTAAGCTTTGAGCGTTAGCTTCTTAGGTCTGTAAGGCAAACAGAAACAGGCTATCAGCTCCTTGTACAAGCACTATAAGACTTGGCCAAACCGACTATATTGATTGATCATCATAATCACACAATGTATTTCTATTAACACTTAAACATTGTCCCCTTTTTATGGTCCTTAAATATAGTTTTAATGTAAGAAGCTTTTTTATAAAGATAAAGATCTAATATTTTAGTCAAATCTCTTTCAGATTACATAATCCTTCAGATTACAAAATCGCCTAAAGGTGATCGATACAGGCTGTTTGCTCATTATGACATGTTAGTAACAAGACTTACAGCTAGGGGCTTGCACAATATGGGTAGGTACAGGACTAAAAGAACCTCTTGCGCCCTGAATTCTCCCAGTTCATCAGTGCAACTCTCCTAAACAGTGTAAATTGTATATCATTATTGATAATGCAGCTCCTCTACTGGTGAAATGTTGACATTACATGGGAGTAATTTAACTTTCACCTGCCAATATAACATAATTTGATATGCCAGTTTTCAAATCCTTAGCGCTGATCCATTGCTTTCAACCTTGCTTTCAAATGTTGAATAAAAGGGTGCTCCGAAGTCCAAAATAATTTTTCTCCTAAATCCCTCTATTTAATGCCATAATCTCAACTATTTTCTAATATACAAAACTTAAAAATTCCCTAACCTTCCCCAACTACACTATTTAACTACTTTTGTTTGTGTTTTTTCCCACTTTCTTTTTGATAGCACTTCGTTTGAGAATCCCAGTACTAAAACAAAGCGTCTTCAGGGAGCAGAGGCAGCGGTCACCGCTGCAGCCTCATCCCTCTCCCTGAAATGAAGCGTCATCAGTGACACTCGTTTCCGTGGCTGGACTGGTCCCTGCGCACTGTGCACTGTGTTATGTGCACAATGACAGCGCGTGCTGTGAGGCCAGATCAGATCAGCAGGAATGAGCTAGCAATTGAGTGCAAATTCAGAATAACCGGCATGCAGAGACTAGCGCCACCCCCGAAAGGAACGGTGGAGAAAGAAGCAGCGTTCCGATACTCCACATCACATCTGCCGCAGTGTCAATCAGTGATGCAAGAAACTAGTGAGCAACTGTAGTGCCGCACCCTGTGACGTCCTGTTACAGAAGTAGCGATAGATGTTGTGGGAAGTGAGTGCAGCACCAGCCTCCTGTGGCATCACTTTTGAGACTCCACTCAAATGAAACATCACAGGAAGTACAGTAAAAAAAATGCATTTAGAGATTAGGGGGATAGGGAGAATGTAGAATGTTGTGTGATAAAGCTCATTACAAAAGTGTTTGGTTGTAAAGATAGTTACAAATTACATTTTAAGTGCCACACCACCTAAAAATGGTAAAAAAATAAACAGCATTTAGACTTTGCACAAACTTTATGAAAAATTAACATAATTTTGGGTCAAAAATATAATTGAATGCAACAAGACAAAAAAAGGAAAATTGACATAAAAACATTGTAAATGATGACACTATATTAGAAGTTGCAGAACTTTTAATCATACAGCAATTAAGGTTGATGAATGTAAAGAATATTTAATCAATAAGTTATTAAAATAATAAAATGTTTCAAATAATAAATTTATAATAAAACATTGTACTTTATACTAAATTGAAAATTATTAATGAAAATGTGACTTATACTAATAAACCATACCATGCTTGGCTAGGCCGCATAACATTAATGTGAAGCTGGGCTTGGTCAGGAAGCCCAAATGTTTACTCAGGTTAATGATTAAACTGGTGGCTTTGAAGTTTGCAGAGTTTCTACATGTGGTGAAGTGACTGATGTAACTATTGTTCTATAAAGATTAAGAAAGTTGGAAAAAAAAATGTCTGAAATGGATGGAGAGACTAAATGTGTGATGATGCGACTACAAACCTGAAAAGTTTAAGATTATCAGCAAGTTTCGGAATGTCTGTGATATCCTCCTGTAAAATAGGTAAAAACACAATTATACATTTTATACAAGAATTAAAGGCACATTCCTTCAGTAGCCAATTGTAACATATCCTCAGAGGATAATTTTGAAAAAATATACGTCACTCCGTGAGGTTGGATGCCAGAGTTAAGGCCCCGTCACACACAGCGAGATCGCTAGTGAGATCGCTGATTTTGTGACGCCACAGCGATCTTGCTAGCCATCTCGCTGTGTGTGGCACGCATCAGTGACTGCCCCCCCCGCCGGGTATCGCTGATCGTGCACGATCATCCTGGGCCGTTTTTTGATCGCTGGTCTCCCGCTGGCCAGCATGCATCTCTGCGTGTGGCAGCGGGAGATCAACGATCAGCGATGCTGGGAGCTGGTATCCAATGTAAACAGCGGGTAACTGAGAGCCGCGTGGCTCTTAGTAACCTGCTGTTTACTTTGGAAACCAGCATGCACGCTGGTCCTGATCGCTGGTGGGTCTGTCTATGTGACAGCTCACCAGCGATCAGCTATGTCCCAGCGATCCCATCCATGTCGGATCGTTGGTGGCATCGCTGGGACATTGATGTGTGTAACGGGGCCTTAAGAATTCACTCCATATAACACTAGATAAGTAACTCGGCCAGGGCTGGGACAACTTATTTTGGTGCCCTAGGCAGATTAGATAAATTGCGTCCCAACCCACCTTGAGTCAATTGATTATTTTAAGGGTATGTTCACAGTGTTTTTTTGCATTATGCTGGCAGTAAAAACATTGCATACATTATAAGCATTTTTGAAGCTTTTTTTTAGTTCTAGTTTGTATGGTCTTTACTAGTGATGAGCGAGTATACTCGTTGCTCGGGTGTCCTCCGAGTATTTTGGCATGCTCGGAGATTTAGTTTGTGTCGACACAGCTGTATGATTTGTGGCTGCTAGACAGCCTGAATACATGTGGAAATTCCATAACAAACAGGCATTCCTCACATGTATTCAGGCTGTTCAGCAACTGCAATTCATGCAGTTGCGTCGACAGAAACTAAAAACACACCAAACACACCAAAATACTCGGAGGATACCCGAGCATGCACGGAAAATCCGAGCAACGAGTATACTCGTTCATCACTAGTCTTTACCAAGTGTGTGTGTCTCACAGGATTCTCTGGGGGTGCGTACTTATCATTCTGTGAGCCAGGATGCCTTAGCATAGACCATACAAATTAGCACTAAATAAAAAAGACCATATCTCTGGAATCATATGAAGAATTTAAAAAAAACAAGCAAATAAAAAATGGAATAATGGAAGCAGCGAGAATATAAGATCAAAAACTGGCCACTTTTGACTTAGTGGCATGTCCTCTTTAATGATGTTCACCTTCCACATAACAAGAGAAGCAATTGGAAGAAAGACACCAATAATTATATTCCATTTCAATGGCTCCACATTTATAGGTAGTCTGTCATCAGGATTTCCCCACTATTTATATGTGCATGTAGCGCTTTCAAATAATATTCCAAAAATACCATTACATGGCCAGTCTGTTCCTCCGTTACCGAGAAATCAGAGTTTGAATTTATATGCAAATGAGGCTGAAGATCTGAAGCTTCTGTCACTCCAGCTCTATTTCTGGCCAGTGATGCGTCTTCCTTCTTGACTGATGGCTTCTTTGCCTAAAGTCACAGAACACAGAGGCCGTTTGTCCAGCGGGAGGAGGCGGCACCGGGAAGGGTATAGAGCTGGAGTGACAGAAGCTTCAGATCTACAGCCTCATTTGCGTATTAAATCAAACTCTGATTTCCCAGAAATGGAGAAATGGACAGTCTTGGTAAATGTATTGTTGGATTTGTCTTTGTAAGAGCTACATGTGCATATAAATAATTTGGGTTGTGAAATCTTGCTGACAGATTCTCTTTAAGTGTTTAAAATTATAAGTGCCACATCTAGCTACCTGAAGCTTGTCAAATAATATTTAACTGACCTATTATGCGGCTATACGTCAGTGACAGTGTGTACGATGTTTAGCATGAGGGTTTGGACATATAACATAAACTTAGTAATTATCACAGATGTAATCCCATAAGTAGTGATGGTGTCTATATCCTATACTGCTGATATAATGTGTCAGGGCTTAAGAGGATATGGTGTCTAGATCCCATAGTTACAAAGTTACAAGTCTGTCTAGCTTTTACACATATAAGAAAACACGATACGCATCAAAATCAAAACCTACCAAAATTTTGTTGGATTTTCCTCCTTCCAGGGCCACTTCCAAATTAGAAAGAGCTGCTTCAACTTCATCTGTATCTCCTTCTGTTGTTAGCTCAATTGACTCCGCTGATAGTGATAATTTGCTTATGTGGTACTATTGTAGATGAAAGAGAAGTTATGCTTATTTATGGTTTACTGTTGCACTGTTAGTACAGTACTCGTTAAATCCTTACATTACAGATTTACTAAGACAGGTGAAGTAAGATGTACCAATTTTTTTTTAAGAGTAGCATACCTCCTAATAAATTTGACCAACCTTAAATGAACCTGTGCCAGAAATTGAAATCTATGCAGGCATACAATTGAACTACAAATTACACCAATTCTTGATGCAAGATTTCATCAATTTGTCAACAATGGTGTTACAAAAAGGGCATAACACATTGATAGGAGCTGTTCTGCAGTACCCAGGATGGGTTACTACACATTGAATAGAGTTGTGCAGTGCAGCATCATGTGTTTACAACATGTGAGGTAACATCTGATTGGTGGAGTGTCTGATGCTGGACCCTCTCCAATTTAATATTAATCATCTACCCTATGGACACGTCATCAATATTGTCATGATCCCGGTTGGATCTGACAGAGTAAATGCACAAAGTAATCTTTTTTTTTCCCTTGGCTGTGTGCCAAAGGTGGTTTTGCCCCGGTCACTATTAGGGTCATTACACTCTGGTTATCTTAGTTTGTGCACTTAATTATGTATCAGGTGTGATAGCTCTATAAGAGAGTATCAGGTGTGTTAATCACTGTTGGTGATAAAGTATCCATTTGCAAGCAAGCCTGGGTGAAGGATGGAGCTAAAGGATAGTCACGGGCAGCTCAGAGAGAGTCCTAGAGTGGATTGGTGGAGTCAGCTATGGTGTCTGCAAGGAGTGCTGGCATGGCGTGGTGGAGTTGCAGTTATGGTGTCAGCAGGGAGTTCGTGCATGGATTGGTGGAGTGGCAGCTGCTGTGTAGAGCTGCACTCAAAATGCTGGACTTGGTTGCTGAGAGCTGGACTCAAGCATGCTGGACTTTTTGGCAGAAAAGCTGGACTCATTTGCGGGACTCTGTTTCTGGACAGCTGCACGTAGGTGTGGATTCTGTTTGCTCCAAGGCTGCACTATGGTGCTGAGAAGATCCGTTTCTGGACAGTGCACCCAGAAGTCGGACATGGTGGAGGAAAAGATGCACGCAGGTGGTGGGCTCTGTTGCTAGGAGCGTAAGCAACAGAGCAAAGCGAGGGTTAAGGTGCAGGGCGAGTCAGGGTTTTGAGGTTCCTGATCGTCGCCTGGTGCGGAACCGGCCTAGGGAACGCTAGGAGTGTAGAGACAATGACTCAGGGGAGTGCAGGAGGTCTCCACTTCCCCGTTTCCCTATCGCAGGGCCACCATTGTAATTGTTACCCAGGTTTTCCCTATTCCCTTTGTCTTATTGTATTAGGGCCGCGTCACATAGGACAATCACACGTGCCGCGTCCTGTTGTATCAGTTACCGGCCTGCTGGCCGTGTCACTCAGGATGGGGCACGTGACAAATATATTATGGCCAGACGATAAGGTCTAATTTATCTTAAACTAGTTAAAGAGCCTGGCGATGCCTGGGCATAGTAACTAACTGTGGTTAGTTATAAGAAATTATAATGATTTTATTGCACATAAAAACATTTCACATCATATATTCAACACTACAGATTTGCAACCCAAATTAACTAAATGATTACCCAAATATTGATAGAATTAACGTGTGAATGTGGCCTTATACACAGCCTCCACCTGCAGCACCTCACTCTTCTCTATACAGAGCCTCATACTGCAGCAGGACCTCATCTCTCTCATTTACCCATCAAGCCTCTCATTTTCCCACTCACATCTCTCATTTTCCCCTCACTCCTCTCATTTTCCTCTCACACCTCTCATTTTCCCCTCACACCTCTCATTTTCCCCCTCATTCATCTTATTTCCCCCTCACACTTTTCATTTTCACCTCACACCTCTCATTTTCTGATCACTCCACTATTTTCCCTCACTCCTCTCATTTTCCACTCACACCTCCTCATTTTCCCATCATGCCTCTCATTTTCCCCCTCACATCTCTCATTTTCCCCTCACTCCTCTCATTTTCCCCTCACTCCTCTTATTTTCCCCCTCACACCTCTTATTTTCCCCCCTCACAGTTCTCATTTTCCGATCACTCCACTATTTTCCCTCACTCCTCTCATTTTCCACTCACACCTCCTCATTTTCACCTCACACCTCTCATTTCCCCTCGCTCCACTATTTTCCCCTCACTCCACTATTTTCCCCTCACTCCACTATTTTCCACTCACTCCACTATTTTCCACTCACTCCACTATTTTCCCCTCACTCCTCTCATCTTCCCCTAACTCCTCTCATTTCCACCTCACTCCTCTCATTTTCACCTTACTCTTGTCTTCCCCTCACACGTGCACAGCAACTTCTTGTTATGAGCACAGTGGTGTAATCCATGAGGCTTCTCCCTTTCCCTTGATGTCATGCCTCACAGGAGCAACTCCATTCTAGACACGAAGGAGCTAGATGTGGCCTCTGCCTGCTGCGCACTGATACTCTGAAGGCGGCAGCCCTGATTGTAGCTCGCAGTGGCTGGGACTTTGCAGCCGGTGAGTTTCCGAGGGTGGCTTTCGAGGGCCATGTGGATGGGGCTTTGTGTGTAGACTGAGTGTGGCTATGCGGAGTAGGCGGGGCTATGTGGAATAGGCGTGGCTTCATACATACACACACACATATATACACTCAGCTTTATATATATACTGTATATATAGATTAGTGTTAGCCAAACCAAATGATTTCAGCTGAGTAACTATGAAATGCGTATAGAGGTATCCTGACTACCCCAATAACAAATGTTTGAAAAGAGAAGGATGGGGCATGCCATCTTCCTATTGAAAATGCATGCATATTTTTCTGGGCTAAGCATGTATGCGTACAGTGGTGGGGGTTCCCAAATGATAGAAAGAAAACAATGTAAAATGTTAAACTTACCTGTAGTGCTGCAAACATTAACATTTCTTCCTCAGTGCAATCGATTTCTCCTAAGAGGATAGCCCAACGTGCTTGTTCAAACAGCTGGTTTATACGGACAGCATCATACTAAAAGATCAGAAAGGTTAAATTAGATTTATGCAAAGCTCAACAACAGAGAAGATGCTTTTTAAAAGTAAGTAGCTATATTATAATGTCCTAAGAACATTTTCAATATTTTCAATTTCAGAAATGAAATATACAGTGGTCCCAAAGTTTCAATGGCATCAGGAAACATTATCTCAAATTTAATGTCTGACAAGGCCACTCTTAGCTTCTCATACCATATCACTCCAAATAAGCAAATCACTCAGTAGCACAAAGAAAATATAAATTATCAAGTTATCAAGCAGGTACCGAGGCCATGTAGAGGAGGTGGCCATAGCAGACTAGTGAAACAACATGAATCCCATTGGATCCATAAATTACAAATCTTGTTCCCTTTGGGTCTCAATTGGGAGCATGATATATTGAACTGATATGATGTCTACATATTACCTACTCTCACACCCGCAGGTGGCGCACGTGGTTCGTGGACCCACTGTATCACAGGGCAAGACCTGCCTAGGTAGGGATGTAGCTAAGCGGCTACCTGGTGTTCGCAGGAACGTCTGATGGTGGAGAAAGACTGGGCTGCAGGTAGCCGCCAGATACCCCTAGGCAGGTGCCGGTACTGAAGCTACTGATCCCAGGAGTCAGGTTTGTTGACGTGGGGGAGATGTGACCGAGGTTACTGACTAGCAGAATATGGACATTGACAGACTGTATGGACAACTTCAATATTGAAGATAGGTTCTTGTTCACACTCGTTTATATTGGTAAACAGTTCTGGAGATGGCCACACTAGGACCCGGGTCAATGGAATCAGGACTAGCAGCACTGGGACCAGGAGATCGGGCATAGGTATCGCAGATGTGGTTTCGGGATTAGGATACCACCGAAGAGGTCACAGGAACATGGACAAACTCTTGTAGACTAAAGAGAACACAGGATAAAGGATAACTTTAACAGACTAAGGTCGGGGAGCTGGCAACATACAGTTGCACACACCAACAGTACTAAGACTAACTACGGGGTTTCGCAGGAAACTCCCTATTGTGCATGGTTGTGTGTTGTAAGGTCAAGGTGATGTCAAGACGTGCACTGCGACCTTATGACGTGCAGTGACCTTCGAGGCCCAGAGGTCTTGGCATGAAGTGGCCTGTGATGCAACGCGATGGTGTAAAGGAGAGAACTGGGTGGCAGGGCAGCCAGAGAAATGAGCGATAATGTGAATAATAGGGTTTTGTTTTGCTTATTTTTTAACCATTTGTTGGTCATGTACCTATTCCAACTTGCATACAAATTCATCTTAAAAACAAACCTACAGAACCTTTCTACTTCGTAGTCTGGGGACTGCCTGTGTTCCACTCTCACCTTGGCCATAGGACTAATGTTTTCTTTATTGTTCATTTACTTGTTTATTTATTCTATTACTGTTTGTTTTCTGTATTGTGCAAGTATTTTTGCTTATGATCTTTTTCTTATAGCAAAGCTTTGACCTACGGTGCCATCTCCTACTTGTTCCCTATGATGTCATACATAATTACAAAATGCAGTCCTTTTTCCGTTCTTTTGACATCTTGAAACTTCTGAATATAGTACCGTATGTTATGTACCATATTTAACATCACAATTTGTATATATTACACATTTTCATACAGTACACTCACTTTTTATGCAATGTTGATACTTTATAACAAAACCTATGATAAAGTCATGGGTGGGTCAAAATGTCCAGCTTGATTTGGTCGCTGAAGACGACACAAGGAGAACATATCAACTCATTGGAGATACTGTTCTTGATGGAATTTGAACCCAAGCCCTCGTGAGCTTCCTATTATTTTTCAGGGCAACACTAACTGTACATATCATCCTACAACAGTATAGTATATAGAAAATATATAGAGTGTGTGCAGATGAGAATTGTAAATGTCAGCTGACTTCACATCTACATTGTCATTGTCTCCATAAATCTCAGGTGTATGGTTACACATGTTTACAGATTATAACCATGTATTTTCCTACCTTTGGATTCAAGTCATAGAAGCAGTAATACTTAAATCTCAGTAAAAGTAGCTCATCTTCCTGAATGCCTTGCTCCATAAGAGACCTAGATGAATCCAACCACCTGCAAAAGATGGAATACACGGGAAGATTAAACACATTTACTATTCTCTGTTATAGGATGAACATGAGTTATTTGTCACTACAAAATGTCTGTAGGCCCTTCTATAACCTTTAATATGATGGACCCCTAAACAGTACTGCCAGTGATTGGTGACCATAGTTACGTGGTAATAATTGCTGGGCCCTTCTGTGTCCTTACAATGAATGATTGAAACATTACTAGTGTAGTTAGGAATTGTTTACAGCAGTCACTTTATGCGAGATGGAATTGCATGAAAACAAAGAAGCAGTTGGGAATATTAGAGGCTAGTTACACTAGAACGGTTCTGTATTCAGAAGATAACAACCACGAAACCACAAAAACACTAGTGCACGCTCTTATCATCTCCCGCCTCGACTACTGCAACCTCCTACTCTCTGGACTCCCCTCTAGCACTCTAGCACCGCTCCAGTCCATCCTACACTCTGCTGCCCGACTAATCCACCTGTCTCCCCGCTATTCCCCAGCCTCCCCCCTATGCCAGGCCCTTCACTGGCTTCCTATTGCCCAGAGGATCCAATTCAAAACCCTAACCATGACATACAAAGTCATCCACAACCTGTCTCCTCCATACATCTGTGACATGGTCTCTAGGTACCTACCCGCACGCAACCTTCGATCGTCCCAAGATCTCCTTCTCTACTCCCCCCTTATCTCTTCTTCCCACAACCGCATACAAGACTTCTCCCGTGCTTCCCCCATACTCTGGAACTCCCTACCGCAACACATCAGACTCTCACCATCAACGGAAACCTTCAAGAAGAACCTGAAGACCCACCTGTTCCGACAAGCCTACAGCCTGCAATGATCCTCGGTCAACTGAATCACCGCACATCCTGCTCTACCCTCTCCTACTGTATCCTCACCCATCCCTGTAGACTGTGAGCCCTCGTGGGCAGGGTCCCCTCTCCTTATGTACTTGTGTGTCCCTTGTCTTACACTTGTTTATTACTCTTGTATATATTACACTTGTCTATATTTCCCCTTTTCACATGTAAAGCGCCATGGAATAAATGGCGCTATATAAATGCATAATAATAATAATAATAATAAGTATTTTAGAATGTTTTTAATCATTAGAAGTAGTATTTGCATGTCTCCATCAAACTTTGTTATGTTCCAGGTGCATTTCTCAGCCCAAAAGGCATCCGGTTAAACTCAAATAGGCCGATAGGGGGGTGAAGGCCATCTTTGGAAGATCTTCTTTGGTGACCAGAACTTGCCACTAGCCCCTAGCTAGGTCAAGGGAGGAGATGTACTTTGCCTTTCCCAAAGCGGACAGGGATTCCTCTAGGGAATAGGAATCCCATACAGTGCAGGCATTCTGCCATCTGTAGTCCACGCAGAATCTCAAAATACTGTTTTTTTTCCGAACCAACACAATAGGCACTGCTCAGGGACTCTGGCTTTCACAGATCACCCCATTGTGCAGCATGTGTGCCAGCAGTTCTTTCACTTCTTTGTGAGATGTGCCGATACCTCTCTCGAATGGGAGCAGCAGTCCCTGTAGGGATCTCATGCTGTATATACACCCAAAGTCATCTCCGTATCATGCAAACGCTCCCCAATACCGCTGCAGTAGCTGTTTCTACTTGTCCAACTTGTCTAGAGGAGAATTTTGTGAGATTAGCCTCCATTTGCTCCAAGAGATGAAATTTGGTTAGTGGTTTGCTTTTGTCCTTTTGACCACTGAATGAGACCGCCAAGGTCCTTGAGTCTCCTCCTACAGGTGTTAATTCTAGAGCATCGGCTCTAATGAGATCTTACTGTGTTACACAAACTTGGGCTACTTCTTGTTGGGGCGCCAATTGCAAGCTTGCTCCACTTAAGTTTATACAACGCATGGGTACACATCCCTATCGTACAGTGGCCAAGATGCAGGCAACCAATAGTCCGGAAATCACTTATTCCCCCTCTATTGGCTCAATTTGGACATCCACACTATATTAAGATACATGAGCCAGTACTGACATAGTGAGTACGGTCTGCACCTCTACCAATGTCACCCGGCTTCTGGAGTATCAACACTTTGCCAAGGAGCTGGGAGGCAGAAAGTAACTTCTGGATTTGGCTGAATCACATAAGCTGTTGGAACACCTACTTGCTGGCTGGATCATGAGTGGCACGAGTCCAGCTGTTTCTATCTTAGCCGTCAGCCAAGAACTGCCCCACCTCTTTTAAAACATCTATCCCAGGATTACAATGGGCATGTCTCCTGCGGACTCTTTTATGATCCCTATACCTTTTCGGCCCAGATCTTTTTTTTTTTTACTTTTTTATTCCAGGATATTTGTTTTGTGTTTTGCTTTTGGTTTTCTCTGTGTAAAGGTCATGTGTTCATATGCAATTACATTTTGCATGCACATTAATTTACTTTTTCTGCTCAGACCCAGTTTCTCATTTGTTTCATTGTGCATTCTGTGCATATAAGGGTGTGACCGCCCTGTTTCTGAGTTGGAAAATCCATCCTGTCTGGCCTGTACTATTACTGGTGGTTCAGTCCCTCTGTCCTTGTTCACATTTATGTCACTTGACAAGTGGAAAGGTTTTAAATACAAGAGTTAGGACTGTCCCACAAGGGTTGCCGTGACGTGGCGGGATGGCTTCTACATTATTTTGATCAAAATTATGTTAACTAAATACCCTTATTATTACTATTATTACTACCTTCATGCAATTTTTGCAATATATTTTTTTACTTTTTTATTCCAGGATATTTGTTTTGTGTTTTGCTTTTGGTTTTCTCTGTGTAAAGGTCATGTGTTCATATGCAATTACATTTTGCATGCACATTAATTTACTTTTTCTGCTCAGACCCAGTTTCTCATTTGTTTCATTGTGCATTCTGTGCATATAAGGGTGTGACCGCCCTGTTTCTGAGTTGGAAAATCCATCCTGTCTGGCCTATACTATTACTGGTGCTTCAGTCCCTCTGTCCTTGTTCACATTTACGTCACTTGACAAGTGGAAAGGTTTTAAATACAAGAGTTAGGACTGTCCCACAAGGGTTGCCGTGACGTGGCGGGATGGCTTCTACATTATTTTGATCAAAATTATGTTAACTAAATACCCTTATTATTACTATTATTACTACCTTCATGCAATTTTTGCAATATATTTTTTTACTTTTTTATTCCAGGATATTTGTTTTGTGTTTTGCTTTTGGTTTTCTCTGTGTAAAGGTCATGTGTTCATATGCAATTACATTTTGCATGCACATTAATTTACTTTTTCTGCTCAGACCCAGTTTCTCATTTGTTTCATTGTGCATTCTGTGCATATAAGGGTGTGACCGCCCTGTTTCTGAGTTGGAAAATCCATCCTGTCTGGCCTATACTATTACTGGTGGTTCAGTCCCTCTGTCCTTGTTCACATTTACATCACTTGACAAGTGGAAAGGTTTTAAATACAAGAGTTAGGACTGTCCCACAAGGGTTGCCGTGACGTGGCGGGATAGCTTCTACATTATTTTGATCAAAATTATGTTAAATAAATACCCTTATTATTACTATTATTACTACCTTCATGCAATTTTTGCAATATATTTTTTTACTTTTTTATTCCAGGATATTTGTTTTGTGTTTTGCTTTTGGTTTTCTCTGTGTAAAGGTCATGTGTTCATATGCAATTACATTTTGCATGCACATTAATTTACTTTTTCTGCTCAGACCCAGTTTCTCATTTGTTTCATTGTGCATTCTGTGCATATAAGGGTGTGACCGCCCTGTTTCTGAGTTGGAAAATCCATCCTGTCTGGCCTATACTATTACTGGTGGTTCAGTCCCTCTGTCCTTGTTCACATTTACGTCACTTGACAAGTGGAAAGGTTTTAAATACAAGAGTTAGGACTGTCCCACAAGGGTTGCCGTGACGTGGCGGGATGGCTTCTACATTATTTTGATCAAAATTATGTTAACTAAATACCCTTATTATTACTATTATTACTACCTTCATGCAATTTTTGCAATATATTTTTTTACTTTTTTATTCCAGGATATTTGTTTTGTGTTTTGCTTTTGGTTTTCTCTGTGTAAAGGTCATGTGTTCATATGCAATTACATTTTGCATGCACATTAATTTACTTTTTCTGCTCAGACCCAGTTTCTCATTTGTTTCATTGTGCATTCTGTGCATATAAGGGTGTGACCGCCCTGTTTCTGAGTTGGAAAATCCATCCTCTCTGGTCTATACTATTACTGGTGGTTCAGTCCCTCTGTCCTTGTTCACATTTACGTCACTTGACAAGTGGAAAGGTTTTAAATACAAGAGTTAGGACTGTCCCACAAGGGTTGCCGTGACGTGGCGGGATGGCTTCTACATTATTTTGATCAAAATTATGTTAACTAAATACCCTTATTATTACTATTATTACTACCTTCATGCAATTTTTGCAATATATTTTTTTACTTTTTTATTCCAGGATATTTGTTTTGTGTTTTGCTTTTGGTTTTCTCTGTGTAAAGGTCATGTGTTCATATGCAATTACATTTTGCATGCACATTAATTTACTTTTTCTGCTCAGACCCAGTTTCTCATTTGTTTCATTGTGCATTCTGTGCATATAAGGGTGTGACCGCCCTGTTTCTGAGTTGGAAAATCCATCCTGTCTGGCCTATACTATTACTGGTGGTTCAGTCCCTCTGTCCTTGTTCACATTTACGTCACTTGACAAGTGGAAAGGTTTTAAATACAAGAGTTAGGACTGTCCCACAAGGGTTGCCGTGACGTGGCGGGATGGCTTCTCCATTATTTTGATCAAAATTATGTTAACTAAATACCCTTATTATTACTATTATTACTACCTTCATGCAATTTTTGCAATATATTTTTTTACTTTTTTATTCCAGGATATTTGTTTTGTGTTTTGCTTTTGGTTTTCTCTTTTAAAAACTCTGTAGAGACATCTACACCCCTCCAGCCATTTGAATAGACAGTTGGTTGGCCGTCACTGTGAAAAATGAGGATGAATGACCTCATGGAGATCAACATCCAACACTGCGGAGACACATCACATGTTTCTCAACACAGTGATTCTAGAGCAATGCCCCCATCCCATGGTGTCTACGCGGCTTGTGTTTTGCATGTTTTTACATATTTCCCATAAGGGATGGGGGCATTGCTCTAGAATCACTGCGTTGAGAAACATGTGATGGTGTCTCCACAGTGTTGGATGTTGATCTCCATGAGGTCATTCATCCTCATTTTTCACAGTCTGATACTAGGCATTGCTCCTACTAGCCAGTTTCCTACTCCACACTGAAGAGGGGCAATACCCTGAAACAGCTGTCTGTGGATGGATCCCATGTTTTGACATAGGTGGTTTCCTTCATTGGAGAGTGCCCTTCCCATGATTGTTCCTTCACGGGGAAAGACCTGGCTAGTCATTACTTGCGTTGAGAAACATGTGATGTTGTCTCCGCGGCTTGTGTTTTGCATGTTCTTTCAGTTTGGGTCATGAAGACAGACGGGAGGATATTAGCGTCAGTCCCCTTGATATTGCACAGCTCACCTGTGATATTCCGTATTTCCGAGGCAGCTCCCGAGCCCAGTCATGGTTCGTGTGCATTGACAGAGGCGTGGCCACATCATGGCTCCTTACTGTGATCATTAGTATAGAAGATTCTCATTCTAGAATTCAAGCTTTGGTTCTGACTTCAAAGAAACCCAGATCTGGATTCATGCACAGACGCTCCTTCAAGGCCTGTCTCAGGTAGGGGTCTTTCTGTTCAGCAAATAGTTTGTTTCTGCAGCACTTCATCCAAAGGACTCAACCCTATGTGCTCGTCTTGGTGATATGGGCCGTCACTTCCTGCAATGCATTAGCATGCTAAGCTACAGCCGTAGTGTCATCGTGCATGTCCTCTAAGATTTTTAGCACTTTATCCACAGTATCACGGTCGCTAGGCAGGCGGTACATGACCATCTGCTGGGCCTCCCCATCAAGGGTCAAGTGTGCTAGCTTAGCCTGAACGGAGGAGGTCAGGATGTACATGCACAGGGTGCTCTTTAGTCTGTCTACTCAATCACACAGTGATACACTGCTCCCCGTGAACTTGGGAAGGTTGCCGAGCATAGCCCGAGGGATATATTTCACCTGATGAACTTGGTCACTGACTTGTTTGCCATCTCCATGTTTGAAATTTTCATCCTGCTGACTACGCCAAATATAAAGGAGGGGACTGGATGCAACTCACAGGAGGCCCGAGGCAGAAACAGTCAATGAACAATTCAATTCTTTCAGATGCAGATGGGATTTTCAGTGGTTAAGAGACAATTAATGACATAAAACAATGCAAATCAACAATGGATCATAAAACAATACAATTATAATAACAGGGAAAGCTTTTCGTTCTATTATGCTAATGTTCTCCTTACAAGGGTGGTATGCCCATTGATGGGACCTGCCATGTTAGTTCTTCCTGAAATCTTGGCCCTAGTGCGGGTCACCGCATTTTCCTGCTAGGCCGCAAGTCCTACTGATAAAGTGTATCTGAGATTGTTGAGCCTCCAGTTCACCAATCGTCCCCCACCTCCTCTGTTGTACTAACCCAGGCAAACCCCTGTATCATGCATTGTAACTGGAACTGATGGCACTACTCACTTGTGACATGCTCCTCTGATTGCTGTTTCCTCATGAATCTTCTGTGCTTGACTGTTGGAGGGTGTCTCCTAGGCTGGGGCGGACAGGATTGGATCCCGACTCTTGACGCGTGTTGTCTGGCATCTGGGAATTGACGGGCGTAGGGCGACTGTTCTGGTCTTGACCAATGCAGTCTGAACTCTGGGTCTTAACTGCCATAGTTCGGTTCTTGACCAGTATAGACCGGTCTGATGACTGGAACCTTGGTGGAGTACGCTTCCCTCTGCGAACTGTCACGCTGGCCCCAGCGCCGTCCCTAGTGTCTGTCTGTCCCCGCTCTCCTCCTTGGTGCCAAATTCTCCTGCCGTTTGACGTGCAGGGCTTTTATATCCGTGAGTTCTGTCATGCAAGGCACCTGACCAGGTCTTGGACAAGAACTGGCTCCCCCTGCAACTCTGCTGGTGCAAATTGGTTCTGCTTGACTTCATCCAGCCTGCAGATGGAAGTCTTTCTTCACTAATGCCACACCATGCAGGGACTCTTCAAGGGTAACATCGCTTCTGCAGATGGAAGTCTTTCCTCACTAATGCCACACCACGCAGGGGCTCTTCAGGGGTAACATCACTTCCTCTTACAGTTCTGTATCTTTGTTTGGCTGTATCTGCTTACTAGTAGTAATTGGGCTTGCACCGACTAGTAACTTTTTCTGTTTTGGGGTTTAGGATGCTTTTCAGTTAACAACTGTCAGAGTGTATTTGGTCAATTAGATGTGAAGGGAGTGATGCCCTGTGGATTTAATGCATCTTACAGTTTCTGTAGAAGAATATAATATAATAATATGTTAGTTAACACGTCATGTTTTTGCCGCATTTTCTTCGCACTTTTTGCCATGAAAAATATGCCATTTTATTTTCCACCTTCTTTCTCTAGATATGCTGACATTTGATTAGGTTTTTCTGTCAAGACCTTTTCTTTTCTATTGCTTTGTTTTTGAAACTGAAAAAAGTTTTTTTTTTATCAACTAGCTTCTTATGCATATTGCAAGATCCAGTTAACCTGAGTTGCCTTTTTTATTGCTTGTTATGTTTCGTGTATGAGTACTTTTGATGGGTATCTTTAACATTATATTTTCTGGTTATGTTCCGTGATCATTTTATTGTTTACTTGCTAATGGTATAAAAAGTCATATAAACCAGGTCAAGATAATCTAAATTAGGTAATCAATCTAAATAAATAGTCAGAAAAATTAGCATATAATGGCAAGACACTTACCCAGTGTTAAGTCGTGCCTTATCAATCAGTGTCCTGGGCTGATGCATTTGAGTCAGGATATCAGAAGAGATTGGCTGACTAAGAGCTAAGATGTTGCAGTTTTGATCGGCTAATGGACTATCGGTAAACCATGTTATCGTGGAAGAGGCAGGGGTACCATTGACAGGATCATACATGGGTGTCATTGTCTTGCTGTATAATCCAGGACTACCTACGGAACAAGAAGTTCGTCGGCCATCAGAAAAGAATCAATAAATCAATTAAATATATTGACTATCAACTAAAGCATCTAGTAGATTAATACCCTTCATGTTTAAAATATTAGTAAATTATTTTGTTTAACCCCTTAACCCCCAAGGGTGGTTTGCATGTTCATGACCGGGCCAATTTTTACAATTCTGACCACTGTCCCTTTATGAGGTAATAACTCTGAAATGCTTCCATGGATCCCGGTGATTCTGATTACTTATGACAAATTGTACTTCATGTTAGTGGTAAAATTTCATTCAAATAACTTGCATTTATTTGTGAAAAAAATGAAAATTTGGTGAAAATGTCGCAATTTTCCAACTTTGAATTTTTATGCCCTTAAATCACAGAGATATGGCACACAAAAAACTTAATAAGTAACATTTCACATAAGTTTACTTTACATCAGCACAATTTTGGAACCAAAAATTTTTTTTTGTTAGGAAGTTATAAGGGTTAAAAGTTGACCAGCGATTTCTCATTTTTGCAACACCATTTTATTTTTACGGACCACATCACATTTGAAGTCATGTTGAGGGGTCTACAGTATATGGTAGAAAATACCCAAAAGTGACACCATTCTAAAAACTGCACCCCTCAAGGTGCTCAAAACCACATTCAAGAAGTTTATTAACCCTTCAGGTGCTTCACAGGAATTTTTTGAATGGTTAGAAAAAATGAACATTTAACTTTTTTTCATAAAAAAATTACTTCAGGTCCAATTTTTTTTATTTTACCAAGGGTAACAGGAGAAATTGGACAGGAAAAGTTATTGTGCAATTTGTCCTTAGTATGCTGATGCCTGATATATGGGGGGGGGAACCACTGTTTCGGCGCATGGCAGAGCTCGAAGGGAAGGACCACCGTTTGACTTTTTCAATGCAAAATTGGCTAGAATTCAGATCGGACGCCATGTCATGTTTGAAGAGCCACTGATGTACCTAAACAGTGGAAACCCCCAACAAGTGACCCCATTTTGGAAACTAGACCCCCAAGGAACTTATCTAGATATGTGGTGAGAACTTTGAACCCAAAAGGGCTTCACAGAAGTTTATAATATATAGCCGTACAATTAAAAAATCATATTTTTTCCCTCAATTTTTACTTTTCCAAGGGTAACAGGACCCTAAAAGTTATTGTGCAATTTGTCCTGAATGCGCTGATACCCCACATGTGGGGGTAAACCACTATTTGTGCGCATGGCAGAGCTCGTAAGGGAAGCAGCGCCATTTGACTTTTTTGGCTGGAATTGGGATTTGACGCCATGCCGCGTTTGGAAAGCCCCTGATGTGCCTAAACAGTGGAAACCCCCCACAAATGACACCATTTTGGAAACTAAACCCCCCAAGGAACTTATCTAGATGTGTGGTGAGCACTTTGAACCCCTAAGGGCTTCACAGAAGTTTATAACGCCCGAGCGTGAAAATAAAAAAATCATATTTTTTCCACAAGCATGATCTTTTAGTCCCCAATTTTTTTATTTTCCCAAGGGAAACAGGAGAAATTGGACCCCAAAAGTTGTTGACCAATTTGTCCTGAGTACGCTGATACCCCATATGTGGGAGAAAACTACTGTATGGGCACATGTTGGGGCTCGGAAGGGAGGTAGTGACGTTTTGGAATGCAGACTTTGATGGAATGGCCTGCGGGTGTCATGTTGCCTTTGGAGAGCCCCTGATGTACCTAAACAGTGGAAACTCTCCATAAGTGACCCCATTTTGGAAACCAGACACCCTAAGAAACTTATCTAGATGTGTGATGAGCACTTTGAACACCCCCAGTGCTTCACAGAAATTTATAATGCCCGGGCGTGAAAATAAAGAAAATCATATTTTTTCCACAAACATGATCCCCAATTTTTTTATTTTCCCAAAGGTAACAGGAGAAATTGGACCCCAAAAGTTGCTGTCCAATTCGTCATGTAAGGTCTTATTTTTTGCGGGAAGAGTTGACGTTTCTATTGGTACCATTTTCGGGCATGTGACATTTTTTGATCGCTTTTTATTTCGATTTTTGGGACACAGAATGAACAAAAACCAGCATTTCATGAATTTCTTTTGGGGGGCGCATTTACACCGTTCTGCGTGTGGTAAAATTGATAAATCGGTTTTATTCTTCGGGCCAATATGATTACAGCGATACCACATTTAGGTCGTTTTGTTATGTTTTGGCGTTTTTATGCAATGAAAACAATTTTATTTAAAAAATATTTATTTTTGCATTGTTTTATTCTGCGAGTTATAACTTTTTTATTTTTCCACTGATGATGCTGTACGCAGCTACTTTTTTGCGTGACAAGATGATGTTTTCAGTGGTACCATGGTTTTTTATATGTGTCTTTTTGATCGCGCGTTATTGCACTTTTTGTTCGGCGGTATGATGATAAAGCATTATTTTTTGCTTTGTTTTTTATTTTTATTTTTAAGGGGTTCGCTAAAGGGGTTAACTAATGGGACAGTTTTATAGGGCGGGTTGTTACAGACGCAGCGACACTAAATATGTGTACTTTTATAGTTTTTTTTTTTATTTCCAATAAATGAATTTATTAGGGAATATTTTTTTAAAAAATTTATTTAGCAATTTTTTAAAAATTATTTTTACACTTTTTTTTAACTTTATTATACTGTCCCAGGGGGCACATAACTGTCATGTGACAGATCGCTGTGACAGATCAACGATCTGTCACAGGCAGTGCTGGAGGCTTCCTCATGCCGGTGCTTTGCAGGCATGAGG
Source organism: Dendrobates tinctorius (assembly GCF_039654945.1). Classification (NCBI taxonomy): domain Eukaryota; kingdom Metazoa; phylum Chordata; class Amphibia; order Anura; family Dendrobatidae; genus Dendrobates; species Dendrobates tinctorius. The sequence continues at coordinate 22,943,209 of NW_027361870.1, read as the reverse complement.
AAGCCGCCTCACTGCAGGCTCCCGAAGGTCCCCGCTGCCATATTGGATCCGGGGACTGTAGGGAAGGAGGCCCCCAGAGCAGCACAGCACATCGCGCTGCTCCGGGGGGCTCAGAGAAGCACGGAGGGAGTCCCCTCCCTGTCGATGCTTCCCTAAACTCCCGGTACTCTGCGATCGTGTTTGATCACAGTGTGTCAGGGGTTAACTTGTCGGGGGCGGTCTGTGACTGCCCCTGACACATAGTGCCGGGTGTCAGCTGTGATAATCAGCTGACACCCGGCCGCGATCAGCGGCGCTCACCCCGTGAGCGCCGCTGATCGCTATGACGTACTATTCCGGCCCTGGGAATTAAGTCCCAGGGCACATGAACGGGATAGTACATCATATGGCAGAAAGGGGTTAAACTTTTCCTAATTATTTGGCTTTATTAACTAAAAATGTGGAGACCAAATATGAGTCATAAAAGTAAGAAATGCATTAAGGAAATACTTTTTATTTGATCACTTTTAGTTCTGGTTAAAACATACTAGGAGCAACATAGTGGCATAGTACACATCATCAACCGTGTCAAGGCTCTGAACGAGGTGCAATGCACTGTATCTTTGAATGACTCTCATTTTATAAAGAAAACACCACTTTTTTTGGTCTTAAAAGGGTTTTTGGGCAGGTGGAAGTTACTACCCATCCACAGAATATGTGAGACCTACTAGATAGTGATCGAAAACAGCTGACAAATCGATCTTATTTCAGGAATGGGCCATGGTTGAGCATGAGCATGGCCCCAATCTTTCTCTAGACTACTTCCTGTCTAGTGTCTTCCACTTCCTGTCTAGTGTCTTCCACTTCCTGTCTTAGAGCACAGTTAGCAGAGAGGAGATGCTTTGATAACTCTCTGAGGGCTCAGAGGTTGTGACTTAAAATATTACTTCTTCATTGGATTATAGTTCTGTGAGGACCACACAGCTAATTCATGTATTCAATATACTTTCTTTATTAATTCCTTATGGTTCTCAAGATATCTTGTTGCAGTCATTCAGTAGGAACCTTTAGGGCTGATTTTTGAAAACTGTCTAAATAAAAAAACTATCTCTGTTGTCCACAGCAACCAATCACAGCACAGCTTTCATTTCAGGTTCTGCTGTGGAAAAATAAAAGCTGTGCTGTGATTTGTTGCTATGAGAAACAGGGACATTTTTTTCTTTGAGAGATAAGATAATAATGTCTCCATGGTCATGTGACTGACAAACCAATAACTGACTTTCTATAGTACAGTTATCCCACATAAGTTTTGTAGTGTACCAAGCATAACGTTTCACTGTACAAAAGTAGCATTTATTAGTCATAACCAGAATACCCCTTTAACGATCTACAAATCCATACATCTTTTACAATACACGTGCCAATTAACTCAAAAGTATCTTGCTACCTGGTAGATCCATGTCCAACATCAATCCTTGCTAATAAAAATTCACACACAATTAGACCCTTGAAAGCTGCATCAATGGCGTCTCATTCATGCAGGCAAACCTTGGTCTTTACTGATGAGAGGCACAGGGGCGGACGTATCATTGGTGCAAGCAGTGCGCCCCCACAGGAAGAGCCCAAGAGGAAAGGGGGGCCATTTCTACCTTCAAAGCAGGCACAATTTTGCATTTTTAGGAGCTTTTCAGCTGCAAAGGACCCCTATATTATTCTTGCACAGGGGCCCTTTTCTGTCTTTGTCCGCCAGTGGAGATGCAGCAAACTGAAGTGACGCTGTGCAGGTAGATACCTAAATTGGTTAATGACCTAGGTCATGCTCATTAAAAGAAATCTTTGCTACCTTATCTGAGAGCAGCGTAATGTAGGAAAAGAGAAGCTGATTCCAATGATGTATTACTTAGTTTACTGGGTGCAGCAGTTGTGACACAGAGTTCTAAGGTCTTGTTCACACATTCAGTATTTCATGTCAGTATTTGTAAGCCAAAACCAGGAGGGGAACAATTCGAGGAAAAGTATAATACAAACATGTCACCATTTCTGTATTTATCACCTACTCCTCGCTTACAAATACTGAGGTAAAAAACTCACCGAATACTGCACCTGGCCTTAGATGTAGAATGCAGCAGAGCTCAGGAAGCTAACCCCACCCACACCACAGATTTCTGTATACATTGTCTATAGACAGTAAGCTGCTTATCAGAGGAGGGGACATGGTCTGTCTAGCAGTCTCGTAAGCACCAGTCCTGGCAGTGATAATGTCTTAGTGATAAAGCCTTCATTATAAGTAAACAGCAGAACACAACTTAATAAATGACACATAGCTGAATTCAGTGTTTTACCCCCTACCTCATGCTGTCGTCAGATTACATAGCAAAACCTGCTGACAGATTCCCTTTAAAGAGTTGAACATTAAAGTTTTTCCCATGGAGCATTGACCATATGAAACCACTCACAAATTGTCACCCTAATGAATGCCAATACACCCCCAAATCTGCATTAGAAAGGTTTCTAATTCTGACAGTCAAACTCTGCTTTGTATTAATGAAGAATTATTGAGGAGAAAGCATCCTGGCTACAGATGGGTCTTTGGCGTGATTGAAATCCCTAGTCATATTGCAAAGCTCCTGAGAGGGAATCTGTTGCCAGTTTTTTGCTATGTAATCCGAGATCAGTATTGTAGGAGCAGAGACCCTGAGTCCTGCGATGTATCTCATACTATTCTAATAAAATCATTGTTTTATCTGTTGCAGGTCTAGCAGTTCTCTGAATGCTGAGCTCTGTATAACCCACACCATTGATTGGCTGCTTTCTGTTTGCACTGTGCATAAGCAGAAATCTGCCAATCAGTGGTGGTGGTGGGGTTACACAGAGAAGAAGACTCTATGGCACGAGACCACAGTTCCTCTAGTGATAATTTCCTGATGATAAAGCAGTGGTTTTATTGATACTGCAAATAGCAACCCAAAAAGTGACACATTGCTGGAAGCAGGGTTTCTGCCTATACAGTACGCTGCTCAACAATTACATGGCAAAAACCTGCTGACAGATTACTTTTGATATACTTCACAAAGAGAGGTACAAGTGAGACACTGTCCTATCTTCTAGGAGAGGGCTAGTTTGCCGACTTTTTTTCTAAGCGAGCTTTGGTAATTCTCCTTCTCAAATACAGTATCCGATAAAGATGATAATTAACAAAAACACACCTCTTATCTATAAAAAAAGTATTACTATGTACTACTTAGTACAACAGAGCAGACACAAGACATATTCTATTACAGGAAATAGAAACAAACCCAATTATTTACAGGAACTCTTTATTATAATGATGAAATGTTCACTATCTTTACCTAATGGTCCGGAGTTACTCGTTGGACAATCCAAGTTTATAACTTCTTCCAGCATTGCTTCCTTGACGTCTTTTTTCTTTTTCTTCTTCACAGAATCTTCCAAAGGTTTTAACAAAGAAAGTTCTTCAGGTCTTCTAATATCTAAGATCGTAAAAACAGTTTGATAAAGTCAATAACAGTCACAGTCGGTTGCACTGATGGCCATAAACCCAACGATAAGACTACCGCCATAGAGACATTACAATAAGGCCTTTTTCACACATTTGTGTCTCCAGTACGTGTGGTGACAGTTTTCACACGTAGCGGAGACACTGACACATGTAGACCCCTTCAAATGAATAGATCAGTGCACATGTCAGTGTGTTTCTGGAGCGCCCCGCGCAGGGCAGTGGGGTACTCGGTACCGGGCCTGTTGACTTCAATGGGGGACGTCATGGCAGTGGCGACCCGGTCCGTGGCCCTGGGGCGTCCAGTAATAAAATAGGGGAAAAGTTGTGTGAGGTTGAAGTGTGGTAAAAATAAAGATAAAGTTTATAGATGAATACGTGATGCCACCTGTGCTATTCTGGTCAGAGATGACCAGCGCTGCGGTGTTGTTCTCCTGAGACCGTTGGTGTGACGCAGCTGAGGTGACAATGGCTCTCCACAGGTAGAGCAAAAGTCCCAGGGCTGTCGAGTGTGATTTCAGGGGTGATGGTGACAAGCAGATGGGAGGATGTAGCAGTGCTGAGTGTTGGTTGTAGAAAGGAGACAAGGACTCAGTTGAATGCAGTTCAAAAGGGCTTTACTCACTGTCTGGTGCGCACAGAAGCCCACTTCAGTGCTGAGTCCTCCAGGTCAGGGGTCCAGTAAACTCCCGGGTAGATGAGTACACCCCTCCAACACTCCCTTTCAGTATGTTCCTTCCTAGGCCGTCTCACTGTACTGGTTTCCTCTCCTTCCTCCCTTTCCAGCACCTTCACTGTCAGTGTCCCAGGCTAGCTGCCGCGGATCTTGTCAGAATTCGTCACTCAGGCGGTTTCCTGATCCTATGTGGCTGCCTTTCTAGGAAGATAACTGTGGGAATCGCTGTGGCCCATACAGCAACCACAGCTGTCAGCTTGCTAGTTAAGTTCGTTGTTCACTTTGCTAGGCTAGGGGCTGAGACCCTTCTGCGACCTAATTTCTTCCCCCATCTGATGGCAATCATCGTGGGACTCTAGAAATTCCACTTTTTCCTCCCGGGAGCTTTCCTCCCAAGCCAATCTATCCGGCAGCTCCTCCTGACAGGAGCTGCTCCAAGCGCATCCTTTCTCCAAGCTCCGCCCACTCGCTGTTCCCATTGGCTGCTCTACATCACTCCACTTTCTAAGCTCCTCCCCTTTTCCTACCTTCCCCACTAGCTCCCCAACACCCTTTCCTAGCCAGCCTCGGATGAGGCCATCCTCCCGAAGGGTACACCCAGGTGCCCTGACTAGCTAGTGTGTGTTGAGTGCAGTGTTAAGAGTGTGGTGAGGTGCCCCCATCTTACCCGGTCGTGAGATACCACACCTCTGGATGAGATGCAGTACCTCTGTGGCGACTGGACCCGCAGGGGCGCCACATTTCCACGGACAGTGTGTCTGTGTGTCCCACACATAGCCATGTCCATTTTTTTACCGTCAGCACGGGTGGCAAAATGTCCTTCACACGGAGAACACACATTGATGTCATCCGTGTGACATGCATCGGCATCGGGGAAGAAGCACTACAGTAAGTGCTGTTCCCCGGCGGCAGGTACTGAAGACGGCTCTCATCATTCTCACCTGCTCTGCCGGTGATTGGTGTGAGCAGATGAGAATGATGAGAGCTATATTAAAGTCTGAACCATGACAGCAGGTGGAGGCTTTTGGGACTATTACTCCCATCATCAGACACCTGCTGCCGCTAATAACAGAGACAGCAGGAGCGGATGCGATATAGCTAAATAAATGAATAAAAAATGCTATTTTTAGGCTGGGGGGCCTATATCAATGGCCCCTTACCAGCCTGATAATATCAGCCCCCAGCAGTCAGCTTTAGCAAGGCTGGTTGTCAAAAATGGGGGGACCACACCATTTTTTAAATTATTTATTTAAATAATTAAAAAAAACAACGTGGGGAACCCTCTATTCTTGATAAACAACCTTGCTGAAGCTGACAGCTGAGGATTGCAGCCCCCAGCTGTGAGTTTTGCCTGTTTGGTTAAAGAAAATACTGGGGGAACACACGCCAGGTTTTTCATTCATTTATTTAGTTATATCGCTGGTGGCGGGTGAGGAGTACCCGATCATCTGCTCCTGCTGTCACTGTTATTAGCGGCAGCAAGTGTCGGATGATGGGAGTAACAGTCCCAAAGGTCCCCACCTACTGTCATCGTTCAGACTTTAATATAACTCTCATCATTCTCCTCTGCTCACACTGATCGCAGGCAGAGCAGGGGAGAATTCTGAAAGTCGTCTTCAGCACCTGCCGCCGGGGAACAGTGCTTACTGTAGCGCTTCTACCCCGGTGGCCATGGGTGTGATACTGATGCGGCACACGGTTGCCACATGTGTGCCACAAGTATTAGACACACGGACACACAGACATCTCCGGTACTGTTTTTTCCAGTACTGGAAATAAAGGACGTGTCAAACCGGCCTAATGGGTAGTGTTGTGAGTTCATTTTCCCCTCCGTCACTGAGGCCTGGTGAACTCCCTATTCTAGTGAAGGAAGGTAGTGAGCCTGATTATCAGGCACCTGGGACTAATGAAGACGATTAGCTGAGTTGAGTCACTGACTGGATTTAAGGCAGCCTACGCCCTTTCTGCCCTGCGGGTGATTTCTCTGTGGACTCTTGGACACCAGTCTGATTCCTGCTCTCCTAAAGCTAAGTTTTCTGTTTTGCCTTTTTGCATTTAAGATTTGTTTTTGTTTTTCTTGCTTTTTGGATTCTGCCACTCCCTGCTGGAGTGTGCAGTGTTCCGTGAGCTCTGTCTTCTGAAAGTACCTGAGTGCTGATTTAGTTTTTGAAGCTTAGTTGCTTCAGGGCCATTTTTATATCAGCTTGTTGGCTTTTGTCTCTGATAGGGTTTTGGCAGATTGCAGACAGCAGCCTTCCTATCCGTTCCTATCTAAAGTAGTTTTTGGCCCCGTCTTTGCTCAGCCTGTCTTTCTGTCTGTGTAAGTGTTTTCATCTTGCTTCACCGTCATTATATGTGGGGGGCTGTCTATTGCTTTGGGGTCTGCTCTGGGGCAGTTAGATTTCCCCTTTCCTTCTTTAGGCCTATGTATCTCTCCGGCTGTGATCGAGGGGTCTAGGTCATCGTAGGAACCCCCCACGGCTACTGCTAGTTGTGTTCAGGGGTCTGCAATCTGATAGTTGCCAACTTCTCTGGTTTTCTGGACTTAGCTAGCATTTCTGTTTTTGCCTCCTACGGTGACTCAATCATAACAGAATCACCCGCCAAACCGCAGATCCTGGGGTACTCAATAGCAGGAAAGAATTGTGTTTAAAAAAAAAAAAAAAAGTGTGTATATTCTTTCCTCTATATCTCTGAGGCCGTAGGGGGAATTTTTTTTTTCTCTCAATGGAGATAAAGCAAGTGTCTGATCGTGTGGAGCAGCTCGCTGCTGAAGTGCGAGGAATTTCCGCCTATCTTGCTCGTTCACATGCTGTTGAACCAAAGATCCCCACACCTGATGTATTTTTTGGGGATCGATCTAAATTTTTGAGATTCAAAAATAATTGTAAATTATTTTTTGCTTTGAAGCCTAACTCGTCAGGGAGCCCCACGCAGCAGGTTAAAATTGTCATCTCTTTGCTGCGCGGCGATCCCCAGGATTGGGCGTTTTCTTTGAAACCAGATGACCCTATTCTGACTAATGTGAATGCATTTTTTCAAGCCTTGGGGTTGCTGTACGACGAACCTAATGCTATTGATCAGGCTGAAAAGACCCTGTTAGCATTGAACCAGGGTCGAGAATCTGCAGAGTTGTACTGTCAAAAGTTCCGAAAGTGGGTGGTCCTTACTACCTGGAATGATAGTGCCTTGGCTGCTCTCTTTCGGAAGGGTTTGTCAGAAGCCGTAAAAGATACTATGGTGGGATTTCCTGTTCCCTCTGGTCTGGACGATTATATGTCTTTAGCCATTCAGGTAGATCGGCGTTTACGTGAATGCAGGATTACACGAGAGGTGTTGCCACCGGTTGAACAGACGTCTGAACCTATGCAATGTGATAGAGTTTTGTCTAAGGCGCAACGTCAGGGATTCAGAAGGCGCAATAAGCTGTGTTTTTTCTGTGGAGATGCCTCACATATTATTTCTGTTTGTCCTAAACGTGAGAAACGCTTTGCACACACGTTTTCTGTTGGTGGGGTTCAGCCTAAGTTTCTTTTAGCGATTACTCTGATCTGTTCCCTGTCCACATTTTCCACCAAGGCTTTTGTGGATTCGGGAGCAGCGCTAAACCTAATGGACTTGGATTTTGCTAAACGTTGTGGATTTCCGTTGACACCTCTGCAGACGCCTATCCCTTTGAGGGGGACTGATGCTACCCCTCTGGCTAAAAATAAACCTCAGTTTTGGACCCAGTTGGTCATGCGGGTCGCCCCAGACCACCAAGAAAATTGTAGATTTTTGGTGTTGCATGGTCTGCATGATGCCGTTGTTCTGGGGTTTCCCTGGTTGCAGATTCATAATCCAGTTTTGGATTGGAAGTCTGTGTCTGTGGTGAGTTGGGGTTGCCGGTGTACCTTTAGTGAGGTTCCGGTTTTTTCCACCTCTCCTCAGTCGCATGAGGTTCCTGACTATTTGGCGGACTTCTATGATGTATTTAGTGAGAATGAGTCTGCGTCCTTGCCTCCTCATAGGAGTTATGTGCAATTGAACTAAGCCCGGGGTGTAAATTTCCTAAGGGTCAGCTCTTCAATTTATCTGTACCCGAGCATGAGGCTATGCGGTCCTATATTAAGGAGGCGTTGGAGAAGGGTCATATTAGACCATCCTCTTCACCCTTAGGTGCCGTTTTTTTTTTTGTGGCCAAGAAGGATGGTTCTTTAAGGCCGTGTATTGACTATCGTGCCCTCAATAAAATTACTATTAAATATCAGTATCCGTTACCCCTGATTTCGGATCTATTCTCTAGAGTCAGAGGTGCTTGCTGGTTTACCAAGCTTGACCTCAGGGGGGCGTATAATCTTATCCGCATTAAGCAGGGGGATGAATGGAAGACGGCGTTTAATACTCCGGAGGGACATTTTGAGTACCTGGTGATGCCTTTTGGGCTCACTAATGCCCCTTCTGTCTTCCAGTGCTTCATGAACGATATTTTCCGAGACTTTGTCGATAAATTTTTGATTATCTATCTGGACGATATTTTGATCTTCTCCAAGGATTGGGATGCTCATGTGGAACATATTCGGACTGTGTTCCGGATCTTGAGAGAGAATTCTCTGTATGTCAAAGGATCAAAATGCCTTTTTGGAGTACAGAGGATTTCTTTTTTGGGATTTATTTTGTCTCCGTCAACTATTGAAATGGACCCGGCCAAGGTGCAGGCCATTTATGATTGGGTTCAGCCCACTTCTTTGAAGGCCCTCCAGAAGTTTTTGGGTTTTGCTAATTTTTATCGGAAATTTATAGCAAAATTTTCTAGTATTGCCAAACCATTGACTGACCTGACCAGGAAGGGTGCGGATGTGTTGAATTGGTCTCCGGAGGCGGTTGCTTCCTTTCAGGAGCTGAAGCGTAGATTTACCTCCGCCCCGGTTCTGCGGCAACCTGATGTCTCACTCCCGTTCCAGGTAGAGGTGGATGCTTCTGAGATTGGTGCAGGAGCAGTGTTGTCCCAAAAGGATCCGGTAACATCTAAAATGAATCCCTGTGCTTTCTTTTCCCGAAAGTTCTCTTCATCTGAACGTAACTATGATGTGGGGAATCGGGAACTGTTGGCCATGAAATGGGCATTTGAGGAGTGGAGACATTGGTTGGAGGGAGTCAAACATCAAGTTGTGGTCCTCACTGACCACAAAAATTTGATTTACTTAGAGTCGGCTAAACGCTTGACCCTAGACAGGCTAGGTGGGCCTTGTTTTTTACACGTTTTGATTTTGTGGTCTCTTTCCTTCCTGGAACTAAGAATGTCAAGGCAGACTCCCTCTCTAGGAGTTTCTTTGCTGATTCTCCTGTGGTGACCAAGCCTGCTACCATCTTAGGCGAAGGGGTAGTTCTTTCTGCCATCTCGCCCGATTTAAGACTTGCTCTGCAAGAGTTCCAGGAGGACAAACCTGAGCGTTGCCCCAGTGGAAAGTTGTATGTTCCTGACCAGTGGAAGAAGAGAGTGATGTCTGAAGTTCATTGCTCTGCATTGGCTGATCATCCGGGTATTTTTGGTACTAGAGATCTGGTGAGTCGCTCTTTTTTGTGGCCCACCTTGTCTCATGATGTCAGGAATTTTGTGCAGTCCTGTGGGACTTGCTCCCGGTCTAAATTTTGTTCTCGCTCTAGTGGGTTGTTGATGCCTTTGCCGGTCCCCAGGAGGCCATGGACCCATATTTCAATGGATTTCATCTCTGATATGCCGATCTCTCAAAGAATGACTGTTATTTGGGTGATTTGTGATAGGTTCTCTAAGATGGTTCATCTTGTACCACTCCCTAAGTTGCCATCTTCCTCTGAGTTGGTGCCCCTGTTTTTGCAACAGATGGTTCGCTTTAGAGTTGAGCGACTTTTGGTTTTTTAGGGTCGCGTTTCGTTTCGTGAAACCCGACTTTTCCAAAAGTCGGGTCGAGCAAGATCGTCCGATTATAGGGAAAAGTCGGGGGTCGTCCCGAAACACGAAACCCAATGTAAGTCAATGGGGAATAAAAGTCGGCAGTGAGAGGAGGACAGGAAACACACCTACAGTGCCCATTTGAATGCCAAAAGCATCAATTCTTCTTACTTAAGCTTGTCAACCTTAATTAACTTCATAATACAAGTTACGCACTGAAAAATGGGGGTTATTTGGCTAAAGTTGTGGGGGGGGAGGGCTGGCTGCAGGTTTTCATGTGCCCTGGGTGAAAGAGCGCCCCTTTAACACATACCACAACTCATCATGCTCCGATACGGCAGATAAATAGCGGTATAGTACAATGAAAAATACCTCACTTTTTACATCTCATGACGAGGCCCATCTATTTCTCCATACAGAATCATTGGTCCCATATAATGTTTGAAACAGTATATGATGAGCTCCACATAATGCTACAGTATATGTTGGTCCCCATGGATGAAGCTCCACTGTCTTATGGGCCCAAATAATGCTCCAAACATAATGGGCCCCATTTCTAATGCTCTAGTGTATAATGGGCCCTGTAAATGCTGCTCCAGTGTCTGATGTCCACCTTTGGAATGTTCCAGTGTATGGTGGGCCCCATCTATCATTCTCCAGAGTATAGTGCTCCCCAAAAATTGCTGTCCCAACATTGAAAACAATCAAATAAGTCTCCTCGCTAGGGAATCCCTGTACTTGTCTGGACAGGTGCTGTAGCTTGCTTAACAGCTCGCCAGCCGTTCTCACGCCCAGTATGGATTGCACGTGATTGCACAAAGGTTAGAAAGGGTACCGTATCCCTGGATAACATGTATGGATAGCGTACACATTCAAAATATATGTCTCAGGAGGCAGGCTCAGACGGTGTCAGGCCCAGTATGGATTGCACGTGATTGCACAAAGGTTAGAAAGGGTACCGTATCCCCGGATAACATGTATGGATAGCGTACACATTCAAAATATATGTCTCAGGAGGCAGGCTCAGACGGTGTCAGGCACAGTATGGATTGCACGTGATTGCACAAAGGTTAGAAAGGGTACCGTATCCCCGGATAACATGTATGGATAGCGTACACATTCAAAATATATGTCTCAGGAGGCAGGCTCAGACGGTGTTAGGCCCAGTATGGATTGCACGTGATTGCACAAAGGTTAGAAAGGGTACCGTATCCCCGGATAACATGTATGGATAGCGTACACATTCAAAATATATGTCTCAGGAGGCAGGCTCAGACGGTGTTAGGCCCAGTATGGATTGCACGTGATTGCACAAAGGTTAGAAAGGGTACCGTATCCCTGGATAACATGTATGGATAGCGTACACATTCAAAATATATGTCTCAGGAGGCAAGCTCAGACGGTGTCAGGCCCAGTATGGATTGCACGTGATTGCACAAAGGTTAGAAAGGGTACCGTATCCCCGGATAACATGTATGGATAGCGTACACATTCAAAATATATGTCTCAGGAGGCAGGCTCAGACGGTGTCAGGCCCAGTATGGATTGCACGTGATTGCACAAAGGTTAGAAAGGGTACCGTATCCCCGGATAACATGCATGGATAGCGTACACATTCAAAATATATGTCTCAGGAGGCAGGCTCAGACGGTGTTAGGCCCAGTATGGATTGCACGTGATTGCACAAAGGTTAGAAAGGGTACCGTATCCCCGGATAACATGTATGGATAGCGTACACATTCAAAATATATGTCTCAGGAGGCAGGCTCAGACGGTGTCAGGCACAGTATGGATTTGACGGCCCAGATTGCACAGCGGAGGAGCAGGGAGAGGTAAAGATTGCAAATGCTGGGGCCCTGCCCAAGCAAGGGGGGCCCACTCGTGGGCGTCGGTACTGGCACTGGGCCCCTCATAGTACAGCGGTGTGTCTGATGGCGGGTGTGCACCACCGCCGTCAGAGACACTTGATTGCGCTATGAGGGACCCTGTGCCAGTGCCCAAGAGTCGGCCTACCCACCTGTCCAGGGCAACGGCACTCGCACGGTGTCGTGCGGTAGGTGGTGACCCCGGCCATGGGGGGGGAGGCAGCACAGTTAGGGAGTTTTCGAAAGTGGCATATGTTGATGTTGGACATTCAGCTGATGCAAAAGGCGAAATAGGTGAAGTACCAGGAAGAGGTGGACCAAAGCAAGCCATTTTTCTGTCACCCTATGTGTCATCAGGGGAAGGTGGGACAAAATCCTTGGAAACCCATGCGTGGTTCATTTTAATGAAGGTTAGATCATCCACATTTTGGGTTGACAGACGGGTCCTTTTTTCTGTCAGGATTGATCCAGCTGCACTGAAGACTCTTTCCGATAGCACACTTGCAGCTGGGCAAGCGAGCTCCTGTAAGGCATATTGGGCCAATTCAGGCCAGGTGTCCAGTTTAGCGGCCCAATAGTCAGAGGGGAATGACCTGTGTGGGAGAACATCGATATGGGAGGAAAAGTAGTTTGTAACCATAGTTGACAACTGCTGTCTCCTGTCACTTTCCATCGATGCAGTATTACCAGTTGTGTGAGCGGTATTTGAAAAATCAGTCCACAACATTGTCATGAAACCCCTGTCTCTAACGCCACTTCTGCTGTGTGCACCACGAACACCTCTGCCAAGCTGCCCCCGGCCCGTACGGCTCGTGTGAGAACCATCACCGCTGCTGTGTGCTGGGAATGCCTCAAGCAACCGATTTACCAGAGTTGCTTGTTTATTAGCCAATATTAGGTCAAGGTTCTCCTGTGGCATGATGTTTTGTAATTTGCCTTTATAGCGTGGATCCAGGATGCTGGCCAACCAGTAGTCGTCATCGTTCATCATTTTGGCAATGCGGGGGTCCCTTTTTAGGATCCGCAAGGCATAATCTGACATGTGGGCCAATGTTCCCGGTGTCAATGATGCACTGCGAGTGCTGGGTGGAGGAGCACTTTCTGGCAAATCCACATCCCTCCAGTCACGCAAAAACCCTGTACCAGACCTTGCCACGCCAACATTTTCACTTGCCCCACGAGATGCATCCTCCTCCCCTAAGTAATCATCCCCATCATCCTCCTCCTCCTCCTCTTCTTCCTCCACCTCGTCCAGGAGAGGTCCCTGAGCAGACAATGGCTGAATGTCATCAAGGATTCCCTCCTCCTCTTCCTCCTCATCAACATTGGCTGCAGACGCCTGCTCCTTAAGGTGCGTCAAAGTTTGCATGAGCAGACGCATAAGTGGGATGCTCATGCTTAGGATGGCGTCGTCTGCGCTTACCAGCCGTGTGCATTCCTCAAAACACTGAAGGACTTTACAAAGGTCTTTCAGCTTCGACCACTGCACGCCTGTCAACTCCATGTCTGCTCTCAAAGTGCCTGGCCGTGTATCCTCCCACAAATGCATTATGGCCTGCCTCTGCTCGCACAGCCGCTCCACCATGTGCAGGGTGGAGTTCCACCTTGTTGCAATGTCGATAATGAGGCGGTGGTTGGGAAGGTGGAGCAATCGCTGCAGCTTCTGCATACGAACGGAGTGTACAGGCGACCGGCGGATGTGCGCGCACAGTCTTCGCACCTTCTGGAGCAGGGCTGTTAACTCCGGATAATTTTTGAGGAAGCACTGCACCACCAGGTTCAAGGTGTGAGCCAAGCAAGGTATGTGGCTGAGTTTTGAAAGGGCTATGGCTGCCACAAAATTACGACCGTTATCACTAACTACCTTGCCTGCCTCAAGATGTACACTGCCCAGCCATGACTCAGTTTGTTGCTTCAAGTACTCGGCCAGCACCTCGGCGGTGTGTCTGTCGCCCAAACACATCATCTGCAACACAGCCTGCTGACGCTTTCCACTAGCTGCTCGATAGGGGGACACATCGTGTGCAACAGTGGCAGCTGCAGATGGAGTGTTTGTACGACTGCGCTCTGTGGATGAGCTTTCGCTTCTGGAGGAGGAGGAGGGTCGAACGCCTACAGCCAACTCTTTCCTATACCGTGGGCTAGGCAGCACTGTCCCACCACCGCTGTCCCCTGTGGACCCTGCATCCACCACATTAACCCAGTGCGCAGTGATGGACACGTAACGGCCCTGGCCATGCCGACTGGACCATGCATCAGTTGTGAGGTGCACCTTTCCGCTCACTGACTGCTTGAGTGCATGGACAATGCGGTCTTTCACATGATGGTGGAGGGCTGGGATGGCTTTGCGAGAGAAGAAGTGGCGACTGGGTAGGTCATAGCGTGGTACTGCATAGGCCATGAGTTCGCGGAAAGCTGTGCTTTCCACCAACCGAAAGGGCATCATCTCAAACGAGATTAGTTTGGCAATGTGGGCGTTCAAACCCAGTGTACGCGGATGAGAGACTGAGTACTTTCTTGACCTACTCATAGTGTCTGGGAGGGTGAGCTGGACTTGAGAGCTGCATATGGTGGAAGTAGCAGTGGACAGGGCGGACTGAGAGAGGGTTGATGATGGTGATGGAGTTGGTGTTCTTTCTGATGGCCTAGAATCAGTCTTTCGTTGATATAACAGTGGGATTCCCTGACTGCTGTGGCCTTGCAACGACACCTCAACATTTGCTGCTGTGCTAACCGGTGGGCTTACAGTGGGGGAAACAATGTAGCGTTGCTGACTACCTTCGTTGTGATCAGTTGCACATGTGGCACTTGAGGTTTGGTGTTGTGTCCACGCTTGCAAGTGCATGCTGGTTAAATGTCTAAGCATGCAACTGGTATTCAAATTTTTCAGATTTTTCCCTCGGCTAAAGGTCTTTGCGCACTTCTTACAGATAACCTTGGCCTGATCATGAGGATTTTGTTCAAAAAAGTGCCACACTGCACTCTTCCTACTTTGGCAGACATTTTGCGGCCTAGCACGCTGTGATCATTTGACCCTCTGGACAAGCTGTCCAGCAACTCTTTTGATGTTTGGAACCTGTCTTTGGAGTGCTCCGGGCCTGCCAGATAACAGCTGTTGCGATGTCGATGTCTGCTGTGGATGCTCCTCATCTGAGCTATTGGAAGCAGCACCCTCTTCCCCCAATGGATGCCAATCTGGGTCAACAACTGGGTCATCCATCACCTCCTCTTCTATGTCATGTGCACCTTTCTCTGTGTCACCGTGTATGGTGGTATAGTGTGCGGGAAGGGGCACCTGAGTCTCATCAGGGTCAAAATCTGGCTCTGTACACTGCGAGGACAATGTAGTGCTCTGAGTGAATGTACCAGCAGAATCATCCATCAGCGGCTGTGCATCAGTGCACTCCATGTCAGATTCATCTTGGCCTGGGTAATTCACCATTTCACTTGATAATCCAGGCATGGTATGTGAAAACAGCTCCATGGAGTAATCAGTAGTATGGCCTGCGTCATCCTTCAATCTTGGTTGGGGTGAAGGACACAAGGAAAGGTGTGGTTCATGAACATGAGCCTCCAATGACGACTCAGTGCTTTTACTTTTTACAACTGAAGAAGAGGAGGCGATAGAGCTGGAGGCTGAGTCAGCAATGTAAGACAAAACTTTTTCCTGATGCTCTGCCTTTAAAAGCGGTTTGCCAACTCCTAGAAAACTAAGCGTTCGAGGCCTTATGTAGCCAGACGATGACGCAGGGTCAGCACCTCCTGCATTCGGTCCTATTTTGCTCTTGCCACTACCATCAGATCCACCACCAACACCATCATTACCAGCTGCCAACCCCCGCCCAATTCCACGGCCTCTTCCACCAGCCTTCCTCATTTTTGGTAGAAATGTAGACAAAATCCAACAAACTATATAGTAATGTAAAACAAGGTACAAGGTGTCTATAGGACAGGGGAGATTTAGAATTTCTGCACACACTTGTGGACAGTGGACACTTTTGGATTGTGTGAGGCCCACTGATATCTGAGCGCTATGTGACAGGCTCGATGGCACAGCTGCCTGTGACCAAAGTGACGAGAGGATAATGGAGATTTTGAATCTCTGCGCACACTTTTGGACACTGGACACTTGTGGATTGTGTGAGGCCCACTGATATCTGAGCGCTATGTGACACGCTCGATGGCACAGCTGCCTGTGACCAAAGTGACGAGAGGATAATGGAGATTTTGAATCTCTGTGCACACTGGACACTTGTGGATTGTGTGAGGCCCACTGATATCTGAGCGCTATGTGACAGGCTCGATGGCACAGCTGCCTGTGACCAAAGTGACGAGAGGATAATGGAGATTTTGAATCTCTGCGCACACTTTTGGACACTGGACACTTGTGGATTGTGTGAGGCCCACTGATATCTGAGCGCTATGTGACACGCTCGATGGCACAGCTGCCTGTGACCAAAGTGACGAGAGGATAATGGAGATTTTGAATCTCTGCGCACACTTTTGGACACTGGACACTTGTGGATTGTGTGAGGCCCACTGATATCTGAGCGCTATGTGACACGCTCGATGGCACAGCTGCCTGTGACCAAAGTGACAAGAGGATAATGGAGATTTTGAATCTCTGCGCACACTTTTGGACACTGGACACTTGTGGATTGTGTGAGGCCCACTGATATCTGAGCGCTATGTGACACGCTTGATGGCACAGCTGCCTGTGACCAAAGTGACGAGAAGATAATGGAGATTTTGAATCTCTGCGCACACTTTTGGACACTGGACACTTGTGGATTGTGTGAGGCCCACTGATATCTGAGCGCTATGTGACAGGCTCGATGGCACAGCTGCCTGTGACAAAAGTGACGAGAGGATAATGGAGATTTTGAATCTCTGCGCACACTTTTGGACACTGGACACTTGTGGATTGTGTGAGGCCCACTGATATCTGAGCGCTATGTGGCAGGCTCGATGGCACAGCTGTGACCAAAGTGACGAGAGGATAATGGAGATTTTGAATCTCTGTGCACACTTTTGGACACTGGACACTTGTGGATTGTGTGAGGCCCACTGATATCTGAGCGCTATGTGACACGCTCGATGGCACAGCTGCCTGTGACCAAAGTGACGAGAGGATAATGGAGATTTTGAATCTCTGCGCACACTTTTGGACACTGGACACTTGTGGATTGTGTGAGGCCCACTGATATCTGAGCGCTATGTGACACGCTCGATGGCACAGCTGCCTGTGACCAAAGTGACGAGAGGATAATGGAGATTTTGAATCTCTGCGCACACTTTTGGACACTGGACACTTGTGGATTGTGTGAGGCCCACTGATATCTGAGCGCTATGTGACAGGCTCGATGGCACAGCTGTGAGAAAAGTGACTAGAGGATAAGGGAGATTGGATTGCTTTTAAAAAAGCAGTTTGCGGAGCAGTGGGTAAACAGCAATGCCAGCGTGTCAGGAAGCCTTAAAAGGCAGCCCAACAACCAACACCACTGATACACCACAATATAGCCTCCCCTTGCACTGCACACACAGTGACTTGTGTGTTGTGCAGGCCAAATCGCTAGCAGCAGAAGCAGTTTTTTTGTCTTCTTCCCTGCCTAACGCTCTCCCTACAGAATCAGCAGCAACCTCTCCCTATACTAAGATCGGCAGAAGTAAGATGGCGGTCGGCGTGCACGCCCTTTTATACCCCCTGTGACGCCCACCAAAGCAAGCCAATCACTTGCATGCCCTTCTGAAAGATGGTGGTGACCCGTGCCTAGGTCATCACGTTGCCCACAGTGTCCGTGGATCCTGATTGCCTGAAAAAGAGCGCAAAACAAACTTTTGAAACGCGACTTTGGCGCGTAAGTCGCCGACCTCGTGGCCGACCTCATCCTAGGGTCGGGTTTCGTTTCATGAAACCCGACTTTGCCAAAAGTCGGCGACTTTTGAATTTTTTCGACCCGTTTCGCTCAACTCTAGTTCGCTTGCACGGGATTCCTGAGAACATTGTATCTGACAGAGGAGTTCAATTTGTGTCTAAATTTTGGAGGACGTTCTGTTCCAAGTTGGGAATTCAGTTGTCCTGCTCCTCTGCTTTTCACCCTCAGATCAATGGGCAGACAGAGAGAACAAACCAGACCTTGGAGTCGTATTTGAGATGTTTTATTTCCGCTGATCAGGATGATTGGGTTTCATTTCTGCCCTTGGCCAAATTTGCTTTAAATAATAGAGCTAGTTCTGCCACTTTGATGTCACCTTTTTTTGTAACTTTGGGTTTCATCCTCGATTTTCTTCAGGGCAGGTGGAGCCCTCTGCCTGCCCAGGTGTTGACACTGTGGTGGAGAGAATGCACCAGATCTGGGACCAAGTGGTGGATAAGTTATCTCTCTCCCAGGAAAAGGCCCAGCGGTTTTCCAATCGTCATAGGACCATTGGTCCCCAGTTTAAGATTGGTGATATGGTGTGGTTATCATCAAAAAATATTGCTATGAAGGTGGCTTCTCCTAAGTTTAAGCCTAGATTTATTGGACCTTACAAGATTTTGGAGATTATTAATCCGGTCTCTTTTCGTTTGGCTCTTCCTGTCACATTTAAGATCCATAATGTGTTCCATAAGTCCTTGTTGAAGAGGTTTGTTGAGCCAGTTGTGCCTGAGGTGGCACCTCCGGACCCTGTATTGGTTGAAGGTAACTTGGAATATGAGGTAGAGAAAATTCTGGATTCCCGTCTGGCTAGACGGAGACTCCAGTATTTGGGTAAGTGGAAAGGTTATGGTCAGGAGGATAATTCCTGGGTCTCTGCCTCTGATATTCATGCCAAAAGATTGGTGCGTGCCTTTCATCGGGCTCACCCTGATCACCCTGGTAGCGTTGTTGAGGGTTCGGTGACCCCTCCTCAAGGGGGGGTACTGTTGTGAGTTCATTTTCCCCTCCATCACTGAGGCCTGGTGAACTCCCTATTCTAGTGAAGGAAGGTAGTGAGCCTGATTATCAGGCACCTGGGACAAATGAAGACGATTGGCTGAGTGGAGTCACTGACTGGATTTAAGGCAGCCTACGCCCTTTCTGCCCTGCGGGTGATTTCTCTGTGGACTCTTGGACACCAGTCTGATTCCTGCTCTCCTAAAGCTAAGTTTTCTGTTTTGCCTTTTTGCATTTAAGATTTGTTTTTGTTTTTCTTGCTTTTTGGATTCTGCCACTCCCTGCTGGAGTGTGCAGTGTTCCGTGAGCTCTGTCTTCTGAAAGTACCTGAGTGCTGATTTAGTTTTTGAAGCTTAGTTGCTTCAGGGCCATTTTTATATCAGCTTGTTGGCTTTTGTCTCTGATAGGGTTTTGGCAGATTGCAGACAGCAGCCTTCCTATCCGTTCCTATCTAGGTAGTTTTTGGCTCCGTCTTTGCTCAGCCTGTCTTTCTGTCTGTGTAAGTGTTTTCATCTTGCTTCACCGTCATTATATGTGGGGGGCTGTCTATTGCTTTGGGGTCTGCTCTGGGGCAGTTAGATTTCCCCTTTCCTTCTTTAGGCCTATGTATCTCTCCGGCTGTGATCGAGGGGTCTAGGTCATCGTAGGAACCCCCCACGGCTACTGCTAGTTGTGTTGATAGGTTCAGGGGTCTGCAATCTGATAGTTGCCAACTTCTCTGGTTTTCTGGACTTAGCTAGCATTTCTGTTTTTGCCTCCTATGGTGACTCAATCATAACAGGGTAGATTTTGTGATACCTGTGCACCGAGATAAGAAGTTACATATGGTAATTCAACTCATGTAAAGTTACATTTTGAAGATACCCATACAATAAAGGAAATAATTATTTGATCCCTTGCTGATTTTGTAAATTTGCCCACTGACAAAGACATGAACAGTCTATAATTTTAAGTCTAGGTTAATTTTAACATTGAGAGATAGAATATCAAAAATAAATTCCAGAAAATTGCATTGTATAAATTATATACATTTATCTGCATTTTGCAGTGAGAAATAAGTATTTGATCCCCTACCAACCATTAAGAGTTCTGGCTCCTATAGACCAGTTAGACGCTCTTAATCAACTCATTGGGGCTTGGAAGGGAAGTGGTCACGTTTTGAAATGCAGACTTTGATGGAATGTTCTGCGGGTGTCATGTGCGTTTGGAGAGCCTCTGATGTACCTAAACTATTGAAACTCCCCACAAGTGATCCCATTTTGGAAACTAGACCCCCCACGGAACTTATCTAGATGTGTGGTGAGCACTTTGAACCCCTAAGTGCTTGACAGAAGTTTATAACGCCCGGGCGTGAAAGTAAAAAAATCATTTTTTTCCACAAAAATGATATTTTTGCCCCCAATTTTTTATTTTACTAAGGGTAACAGGAGAAATTGGACCCCAAAATTTGTTTTGCAATTTGTCCTGAGTACGCTGATACCCCATATGTGGGGGTAAAACACTGTTTGGGCGCATGGCAGAGCTTGGAAGGGAAGGAGCACCATTTGACTTTTTCAACGCAGAATTGGCTGGAATTGAGATCAGACGCCATGTTGCATTTGGAGAGCACCTGATGTGCCCAAAGAGTGGAAACCCCCCAATTATAACTCCAACCCTAACCCCAAAACACCCCTAATCCTAGCCCTAACCCTAGCCCTAACCATAGCCCTAACCGTAGCCCTAGCCCTAACCCTAACCCTAATGGGAAAATGGAAATAAATACATTTTTTTATTTTATTATTTTTCCCTAACTAAGGGGGTGATAACGGGGGGTTTGATTTACTATTTATGGCAGTTTTTATATTTGGCAGCTGTCACACGCTTAAAGACTTTTTATTGTAAAAATAGTTTTTGCATCACCACATATTGAGAGCTATAATTTTTCCATATTTCGACCCACTGAGTCATATGAGGTCTTATTTTTTGCGGGACGAGTTGACGCTTTTATTTCTATCATGTTCAGGCATGTGACATCTTTTGATCACTTTTTATTCCAATTTTTGGGACGCAGAATGAACAAAAACCAGTGTTTCATGAATTTCTTTTGGGGGTGCGTTTACACCATTCCATGTGCGGTAAAATTGATAAAGCCCTTTTATTCTTCGGGTCAGTACGGTTACAGCAATACCTCATTTATGTCTTTTTTTATGTTTTGGCACTTTTATGCAAAGAAAACAATTTTATATAAAAAATAATTATTTTTGCATCTCTTTATTCTGCGAGCTATAACTTTTTTACTTTTTGCTGATGATGCTGAATGGTGGCTCATTTTTGCGGGACGAGATGACGTTTTCAGCGGTACCATGGATATTTATATGCGTCCTTTTGATCGCGCGTTATTGCACTTTTTGTTTGGCGGTATGATAATAAATCATTATTTTTTGCTTCGTTTATTATTTTTATTTTTTAAAGGGTTCGCTTAAGGGGTTAACTAATGGGACAGTTTTATAGGGCGGGTTGTTACGGACGTGGCGATACCAAATATGTGTACTTTTATCATTTTTTTTTCTAGAAAATGAATTTATTAGGGAATTTTTTTTTTTTTTTAATTTATTTAGCGATTTTTAAAAAATTATTTTTACACTTTTTTTTAACTTTATTACATTGTCCCAGGTGGGACATCACTGTCCTGTGACAGATCACTGATCTGTCACATCACAGATCACTGTGAGAGATCAGCGATCTGTCACAGGCACTGCACAAGGCTTCCTCCTTGCCTGCGCTTTGCAGGCATGAGGAAGCCAGCTCCCTGCAGGCCCCCGAAGGTCCCCGTCGCCATCTTGGATTCGGGGACCTGCAGGGATGGAGCCTCCCGCAGCAGCGCTGCACATTGCGCTGCTGTGGGGGGCTCAGGGAAGCACGGAGGGAGCCCCCTCCCTGCCAATTCTTCCCTTTAACCCCCGGTACACCGCAATCGTGTTTGATCGCGGTGTGCAAGGGTTTAACGTGTCGGGGGCGGTCTGTGACCGCCCCTGACACATGGTGCCGGGTGTCAGCTGTGATAATCAGCTGACACCCGGCCGCGATCAGCGGCGCTCACCACGTGGGCGCCGCTGATCGCTGTGACGTACTATCCCGTCCCTGGGAATTAAGTACCAGGGCACATGGACGGGATAGTACGTCTGATGGCAGAAAGGGGTTAAAGATGATCTGCAAAGAGGAGTGGACCAAAATTCCTCCTGACATGTGCGCAAACCTCATCATCACCTACAAAAAATGTCTGACTGCTGTGCTTGCCAACAAGGGCTTTGTCATGAAGTATTAAGTGTTGTTTGCCAGAGGGATCAAATACTTATTTCTCACTGCAAAATGTAAATAAATTTATATAATTTATACAATGTGACTTTCTGGATTTTATTTTTGATATTCTATCTCTGAATGTTAAAATTAACCTACCCTTAAAATTATAGGCTGTTCATGTCTTTGTCAATGGGCAAACTTACAAAATCAGCAAGGGATCATATACTTATTTCCTTCACTGTATATAGTTGTGAGATGAATGCTGGTGTACCAGATATCTCTCACTATCCGCCATACACATGCATACACAGTCCAGCCAAGCATACATGTGATTTCAATGAGGAGAGGGGTCTGGCAGCTGCATAATTCTCTTAGGAAGAAAAGCTTTAGAGATTAACATTACTAATAACTTCGAGAAAACTCACAAACATATTAGATGGTTAGTCGATCCTGTCAAAAATATTGGGTTTGCTTGACATTAATCTAATGCATATAAAAGATTTAAAGGGGTTGTCTTCTACTGGAACAAAACATTCTTAAATGTTATATTCCCCTTTGTAAATAAAAATACCCTATACTCATCTTCAACGCTGTTCCAGCGATTTCAGTATTGGGTCTTCGGAAGGTCATGTGACACTGTCCTGCCACATGAGCTGAGCAGCCAATAATCGACCGCTAAAAGGCTGGAGTTCTAAAAGTCCAAAATTTGACCAAAGGAAGTGAGAGAACAGAAGCCCAATAGCGTCTGCTCATTGGCTCCAGGGCTCATCTGGTATAACAATGTCATCTGAGCTTCGGGAGAGGAGGCTCTGACATAACTGAAAAGAGCAGGAAGTGGGTATAGGGTATTTTTATTGAGTAAATGCCACTCCAGAGGGTTTTTTTTTTGCAGTGCTGAAGTGGTGTCATTTACCTAAGTCCCTTGCACCTAGTCTCATACTTACCAGCCGTTGTCTTCCTCTGTTCTCGGCACCACTCCCGTAGACTTCTACACTTTTTGCTGGGCGAGCCGGAGTCGCTACTCAGTGTAAGTCTGTGTGAGCAATAACGTGGCCAGAACGAGGGTCTCATAAACTTACACTGAGAACTTGTGACAGTAACCTCTGAGTTCCAGTCAGTCAGAAGTTGCAGACACAACATGGCGGAGAAGGACCGGTGTTGTGCTGGGAAGCGCTGAAGACAGCGGCTGATGAGTATAATTCTTGGTCACGGAACTTATGTTAGTGACACCACTCCAGCCCTGAGAAAAGGAAAAAACTCTGGCGTGGTGCTTTAAAAGGGGGAATATACTATTTAGGAAGGGATTACCTGAGTAAATGACAACACCTTTAACTTATCTTTTCATTACTTAAAAGGGTTCATTGACAGATCAGTAAGGAGGCTAAGGGAATGGAATTTCTTTGCCGGTGTCATCTAAAATACCGTACTACTGAATATTGCTGGGAATCCTCTTTAAATCCTAACAGAATTTTCTCTTTTTTGGGTTATGTTAACCGTAATCTCGCACTCCCTAATGCCACGCTTACTTGGTTCCTAGGTTGTGCATATACAATTTTTTACAATAGGGCCCAATATGTGACATATGCCAGAGTACATTCTTTTGACAGACCTAGTTTTATTCACATCCCAATTTTCCCACTTTTTTCCAAGCAGGTGGAGCTGGTATACTATTGCAGTCATTGACTTCTTTTTTACTTGCTGTATTTGCCACTCATGTCTCATTTAAGTATGAATATGCAATCAGGAACCTAGAAAAAAAAAGCTGAGTAGATATCCTCTGCAGGACACAGAATAAGTCATTTAAGTCAGTGTTGGGAATAGAACAAGCATGGACGTGCACGGTATCCACTGTACTCAATGGCATTCCTGATCCCGCAGGGTATCTGTCTTTTCTCCCAGACTCTGCTATGGGTGCAGCATGCCTTCATCCTAAGCTTACATTGGCATGCAAAACAATAGAAAATATTATATGAAACAATGAGCCGTTTTATATTGTCTGCATGCTACAGTAGTTTCTTATGCAATCATAGCTTTCAAGAATTTGCTTTTTCATTTCGAAAAAAAATGCTGGTGCTAGGAATCTTACGTGCAAAATATTACCCAAATGTCATATGACATTAAGGATTACATTAGGACAAAAAATATGCGTTTATTAATTTCTTATTATATATTTATGTTAGCTTGGGCTTTATTTTATTATTCAAATGTTATGCAAATGCATAGATTTAAATTATAGCGTTTTGTCTACTTTCAGCCTCCACTAGAGGGAGCACAGGAGCTTACTGCATACTGTGTCATTGTTGTTTTCATTGTATAACCGTATTCAGTAAGCTCCTGTGCTCCCTCTAGTGGTGGCTGTGGCCAGAATGTTGCATTTTAAAGGGAACCTGTCAGTATAATGAATAAAAACAGCCTGATATGTATGTGAGCAGATCGTTTAGCTTTTCTTTCTAGTCCTGTAATGATCACAAGCAGGCATTCTCGATGGAAAGAAGGCTTAATCATTATCACATATGATGATTCTTTATTGAGCGAGCAGTGAGACTGGCTTTTTTACTGTATGAGCAATGAGATTATGCAGCTCTCTGCCACAAAATGTGTTAATGGATTCACTAAAAACTAAAAAAAAAAACAGACTTAGGGTATAGAACTACGGAGTGTGAAAACATAAAATAGTATAATATTACAGATGAAGCCAATTCTGCCAATCTCTACAATATATATATGCACACAAATGAAAGATAATTATGTGGTTATAACACTATTACTCCTAAACATAGGGTCAATATACCCCGAGTACTAAACAAGCACAAGAGGGGATGTCTTTTTTGAAAAATATAATATTTCAGGTTGTGGGTGCTAGATTCTGTGATGGGACGTTAATCAAGGGAACTAGTCTGATTTCCGTATGTGGAGTCGGGAAGTAATTTTTCCTTTACTATGGGGCAATTAGCATCTGCCTCATGGTTTTTCTTTCTTTCTCTGGACCAGCATGTTAGGTCATAGGTTAAACGCTATAAATTTGTGTCTACTTTCAACCTTAAAACTACAAAACTATGATAGGTGTTTCCCAGTAGGTGAAGTCCGCCTTTGTGTGCCAATGAAGCAATAGCACAGTGGTCCCAAATGCTGCATTTGCCCGTAATTTTTGCCTACAGTAGAATTCGATGAGGATTTTACAAGGTCATACCTATTACTTCAGGTATAAAGTAAGAACGTAGCATTTAGCCTAAGTTTTTGCACCTACATCCACATGTAATCAGAATATCCTATATATAAAAGGAATCTAAACAAAGTATATGTTTTTGTTACTTACTTAGTGTTTTACAGACTTCTGTGACTGCTTTGAAGACCAGAGATGAGAAACTAACTTTAAGTCTGACAGTTTTCATATTTGGTAGTCGGAGACGAAGAACCTTGTGCTGAGGGGTGAAAAAAAGCTTTGCGTTGGCTTGTACTCCACATTTGTCTAGAGTCCAGTGAGTCTTTAGTAACCAGCAGTTTTTTTGTTCCCACCATAGTGCGTAGTCGGACCAGTCCCTGGCCACACCTAGACACACACATAAGAAAGTTTATTTGAGTTAGGACAGAAACTCTCAAATAGAAGACAAGAGATGCTGTCATATATATATCCATTTTATTCACAGATGATTATGTCTTCAATGCTTTAGGTCTGTGTTTTTGAAACTTACCATTAATGAACGCCAACAACCCTTTGTCTTGAGGATTTTTGTCACTTAGGTCAGCAGACAGATGGTGAACATACTAGATTTCTAATGGCTTTGATGTGAGACTATTGAGCGTTATCTCTGACGACTGGTCAGCCAGAAGTTGGCGGCACAGGAAGGGAGCGGTGCCGGGAATAGGTGAAGATGGTGGATGGTAAGTATAATACACCCTGCTGGAATGATGCTTTAATACAATTATTCTCTCTCCATTAAGCACAATACCCTCTTCTGCTCATTCGACTGATGATTGCCGGCAAGTTTACTTGAGCTGCTAGTAAGGAACAAGCATTCTTATGAACACTTTTTTGATGACTTTCGGCCCATCTAAATGTATTATTAGAGAATATCCTTTCTTACCCTTTACCGTCAAGTCAATATTTTATAGAATTTAATTTATTGAGTATTTGACGCATACTCAAATTTAAGAGCACAATAGCTTAATCCAAATATGTCAAACTCTGGCCCATGGGACAAGTCTAACCCGCAGGGTGAGTATATTTGGCCCGAGACACCGGTCTGGTCCTTCAAGTTTATTTGGCGCACCTGACATCAGACTTTCAAATACAGGTGCTTCTCACAAAATTAGAGTATCATCACAAAGTTAATTTATTTCAGTTCTTCAATACAAAAAGTGAAACTCATATATTATAGAGTCATTACATACAGAGTGATCTATTTCAAGTGTTTATTTCTGTTAATGATGATGATTATGGCTTACAGCCAATGAAAACCCAAAAGTCATTATCTCAGTAAATTAGAATACTTTATAACACCAGCTTGAAAAATAATTTTAAAATCCGAAATGTTGGCCTACTGAAGAGTATGTTCAGTAAATGCACTCAATACTTGGTCGGGGCTCCTTTTGCATCAATTAGTGCATCAATGTGGCATGTCATGGAGGTGATAAGTCTCTGGCACTGTTGAGGTGTTATGGAAGCTCAGGTTGCTTTGATAGCAGCCTTCAGCTCATATACATTGTTGGGTCTGGTGTCTGTCATCTTCCTCTTGACAATACCCCATAGATTCTCTATGGAGTTAAGGTCAGGTGAGTTTGCTGGCCAATCAAGCAACATGATACTTTTGTTTTTAATCCAATTATTGGTACTTTTGGCAGTGTGGACAGGTGCCAAGTCCTGCTGGAGAATGAAATTTCCATCTCCATAAAGCTTGTCGGCAGAGGGAAGCTTGAAGTGCTCAAATTTTCCTGGTAGACGGCTGTGCTGACTTTGGTTTGATAAAACACAGTGGATCTACACCAGCAGATGACATGGCTCCCCAAACCATCACTGATTGTGGAAACTTCACACTTGACCTCAAGCAGCTTGGATTCTTTGTCTCTCCACTCTTCATCATACTCTGGGACCTTGATTTCCAAATTAAATGCAAAATTTACTTTCATCTGAAAACAACACCATGGACCACTTAGCAACAGTCCAGTTCTTTTTCTCCTTGGCCCAGGTAAGATGCTTCTGACATTGTCTATTGGTCATGAGTGGCTTGACACAATGAATGCGACACTTGTAGACCATGTCCTGGATACGTCTGTGTGTGGTGGCTCTTGAAGCAATGACTCCAGCAGCAGTCCACTCCTTGTGAATCTCCTCCAAATTTTTGAAAGGCCTTTTCTTAATAATCCTTTCTAGGCTGTGGTTATCCCAGTTGCTTGTGCACCTTTTTCTACCACACTTTTTCCTTCCACTCGACTCTCCATTAATATGCTTGGATACAGCACTCTGTGAACAGCCAGCTTCTTTAGCAATGACCTTTTGTGGCTTACCCTACTTGTAGAGTGTCAATGACTGCCTTCTGGACATCTGTCAAGTAAGCAGTTTTCCCCATGATTTTTTTTGTTAACTATGCTAATTTACTGAGAAAATGACTTTTGGGTTTTCATTGGCTGTAAGCCATTATCATCAACATCAAAATAAATAAACACTTGAAATAGATCACTCTGTTTGTAATGACTCTATATAATATATGATTTTCACTTTTTGTTTTCAACAACTGAAATAAATTAAACTTTTTTCATGATATTCTAAATTTGTGAGAAGCACCTGTATGACGGCATCCTAGATGCTGATACAGTACACTGCTGGTTTTGTATTCATATTAAAGATCCCATATGTGGTTTCAGGTCATCTATGTGGTTTTATCGCAACATGTTTCGAAGTTAGCACAAAATGGTTGGGGTTCTCCTGATGAAGAAGTGTACTAACTCTCAAAGACGTTGAGATAAAACCGCATAGATGATCTGGAACCGCATTTGAGATTTTTAATATAGAAGTAGCAGCTCATATTTAACAACTTTTTTCCTACAACTTGAATGCTCTAAGACTAACATCCCCTATAATCTGAACCTCCGACATCCATTTCCAGGACTTTTTTCATGTGCTGCACCAGATCTTTACAATGTATTGTCCCCAGACAATATGGTTATTCCCCAGTGTTCACAGTTTAAAACAGGTTAAAAAAACACTTCTTTAGGCTGAACAATCACATCACTACACTGATAAAACTTTTCTATCTTTTCTTTTCCTACATTTTCATAGCAATTCGGCCCTTATATCATCTGTTCACACACATTAACTGCTCTCAGTAGCACTTGTATCTTGACAAACACAGATACTGTCTGGTAACCAGTTCACGGAATAAATGCCCTTATTTATTATAAAGATGTCTGGACCATACACTACAAGCACTTTTACGTTTTGTGTCACCCCTACTTCCTCATAGACTGTAAGCTCTTGTGAGCAGGATCCTCACTCCTTGTTGGAATTGCTGACTATTGTGTCATTCTGTAATGTCTTATGTTATTTGTACATGTTCCCTCTGAATAGTAAGCTGCTGTGAAACATGTTGGTGCTATAGAAATAAAATGATTATTTTTATTAATATTATATTTTGCTGTAACACATAGCTGTGGAAATTACTAAAAGCTCAAAATGAACATTGAGTGATCAATGTAAGAAACACGAGCAAACACCTGGATAAAGTATACATGACATATAACAATAGTATATGACATTTAGTAGGTTTACATGTCATTTCTTTTCATGCCTTAGGCCCAGAGAGATTAACTAACTTCTAAAATACAAAATGGTATTAAAAGCTGTCTTTGTTGTGTGGAAAAAAAAATTACCTTGAGGCCACAAATTCCTTGGTAAAACAATACTAAGAATACATAAACTTTGAGACACTCAACGAGTACATTGTTATTCTACATATAAAGACTCAACATGGTCCATCGTGGTATTGATGAGTCTCAATCCATTGTGAACATATAACCCCTAAAATATATGTTTAATAGAAATTCTAAAATAACACCTAAGGAAACCCTCAATGCACAAAATTAGTGATAAACATACAGAAAATTTCGAAATATACTAAGTTAATGACTTTCAGTAATCCTTATTTTGAGACAGTCACAAGAACTTCCATAGGGAGCCACTATCTTTCCTCCTACATACACCATAAAATATGGGGATGAGTTGAAGGGTAGCAGGAGGAACAAGTGGACTAGATAAGCTCTACAGGAGATATCCCAGGTACTACCACACACGGCCTAGGATGCCCTACGTGTCCACTAAAACATCACTGCCTACCAGCTCCTGAAAAAATGTTAAAATAATCATTGTTGCAGTTAAATAATTTTGTTAAACCATTGAAGTCAATGAGAAATGATCAATTTTGTAGTGGATATCAAATAGGTTTAGTTCCTCTTATGAGTAGCACAAAACATTTTTTTACAATGTAAAAATTAAAAATAAATATACAAATCCTAAATGGCCAACATTGGTCTTTTATAGAAATTTTGGACAACCACCAGTTCTTACGTCATCCAGAAGTAAATGTGGTATAGTGATACAATATACTTACCAATTTGTTCTACTAGTTTGAACATTACTCCACCAATATGAAGATCTCCAGACACTCTTATTGTGACATCAAGATTCTCGAATTCGTTCTGTTGGTCCACGGTCACACATAGTTCCCATGATGCCGGTCCAACAGCAGCTGTGTGAGTCATTATGGAAAGCTCAAAGGGGGAGAAAGAAAAAGTGTTATAAGCCATATGTCTACATTAAGAAGAGTCTTAGGCCACGTAGACACTAGAAAAGTTGTTGCATGGCATCACAATACATATGGATGATCGTCTTAAAACCTTATGTATGAGTGCGAAATTTCATTGCTGTGAATTTACAGCTCATTCAGATGATAAGATTATACGGATGTGTGCTGTCTGAAAATCAGACAGTGCACTGATCAAGTGTAATTCAATAGAGCTGTTCAGATAACAGCTTTTCACACTTGTGCTGTGTGAAAAAAAATTGCAGCATCACTGTGCTCTTCCAGGAATAAGACGAAAGTCGCCTATGCAAATCTATTGGTGCACAAAAACAATTGACACTTCCATTTATGGATCATCTGGGCAGTATCCGATATTTACGGATACATCGCCATTATTTACCTAGGAATCTGTACTTGATCATGTACATTTTAAAATGTGAAGGTATAAAAACCAGCCCAATTCACATTTCTGCACAGCAAAAGCGTTGGACGATAATAGAAAAAACTAGAGGACATGGAGGTCACCCACTCATACTCCATGGAGATGTTATTCTTGGTCAGCTTTGGATTTAGGACACCAGTGCTGTAAAGCAACCAAGATGGCAATGATATGTGGTCATAAGTGCCCACTAAAGTAGATCAAACCCATGTCTGACAGTTGTGTGATGTGTAAAACTCACAGTTCACATCACTGTACACTTTTGAACACCAAATCTGTGGAACCTGTCAATAATCTACTGTAATATTTTTAGGCCCGACAGATCCCTATGACTGTTTCCTGAAAGACTGACATGACAATTAGCCCAGTTGTACCTTTTGGGGTTGAGGTACATGCCTGTTAATGAGTTTGTGTATCTTATGATTCTCCATAATTCCTTGCAGCTATCACCTCGCATGTTCTAATGCAGTCAATCACAGGGGACTGTATCATGGACTATAAATGATGTGGGCAGGGAATGCAGCAGCTATTTTAGGATTTTACAGCCTATGGACAGGAGGTCAGAGTGCTCTGCTCATTACACATAGGGATAGAAAAAGACCTATATTTTATTGCTATGTACTATTTCATTGTTGAAAAACATTTAAAATGGGAGTTGTAGTCTCAGTCTGTGATAATAATACAAAGTTTTAAGTGATGGGGAGGTGCTGGATCTGCAGAGTCTGGGTGACTGTGCATTGATTGATATGTGATATTCTACAGTAACAGCACCTTAATAACACCATTTTTGTTCTTCACACACACTGTATATAATACAGCTGTCCTAATTTTGCTACAAAAAAAATCTTGAAACCAAGGATTTTTTGTCAGAGGAAATATGCTTCTTGGCTTGTGAGAAAGACAAGTCATAAACTCTATATTTTTTGTGTTTATTGTCTTTCTTTTAAAAAGCAAAGACAAAAACCCTCCACGATCCAGAAATTTAAATACACTTGTCTACCTCCTAAAATGTGTGTGCTGTAAAAACAAAATTATTTTGTTTGTCAATTTCCTTATTGTAACAGCACAATTTTCCCTTCACCCATGACAGCACCACATGAGAGAGGGATCCGCCCCGCCAGGACAGGAACCTACTGAGACATAAGGGGCGGCACCTCTCCCCCGCTTCAGTTGGGTTCCTGTCCTGGAAGGAATCCCACTGTGGCGGTGCCTGTCATGGGCGAAGAGAAAGAAGACCCAGGCCCGTCCCGGCGCGGGAAGAACAGGTAGCTTACCTGTAGCGCCGGCCGTCGGGTCCTGGAAGCGCAGTCCCCGGGGTCCCTGGGGCTCCGGGTTCGTGCGGGCGTGGATGGGATCCCGGTGGCTCCGGGAAGCCCCCACCGCGCCGCCCTCCCCTCGCGCACGCCGCATCTCGATCCCCGTGGCAGGGGAGAGACGCTGGCGTCTTCCGGCCGCTGACGTCAGCGGCGCTTGGAATGCTGGGTGCGCCGGCTGACGTCAGCAGAAGGCGACGGTGTAATGGCGCCGGGTGCGACGCCGGCCGGCTTTCTGAAGCGCTGGGCCGGCGGTCGCAGGGGGGAGGGGAGGAAGACGCTCACCAGGCGGAGGCATGCAAATTAAAAGGGGAAGACAGCGGTAGATCGGCGGTGCAAGATGGAGTCCGAGCAGGAACGTTCAGCGTCCCTGCCTCCCTCACAGCCCTCTGGCAGAAAGCATGGAAGCCATTCAAGCAGCAGTCGCCCCAGCCGCAGGTCGGGGCACTCCTCAAGGTCCAAAGAGCGCGGGTCAGGTGCTCCGACGCAGCCTCCAAATCCGGTACCCTTGATTACGGGTGGTGAGTGATCTTCGTGAATGTCAGCAGTATATTAATAGGGGGTTTTTCTATTGTATGCTTCACCCTGTAGGAAAGGCCCAGAAAAGCAGGAAGCAAGAAGAACAATAGGGATTGTGCTATATGTAAATCTCCCCTAGCAAGAGACTGGCAAAAAGATCTCTGTGCTTCGTGCATTCAGCGAACTATGGCGGAGGAAGCGCCTAGTTTCGCAGCCAATCTAATATCTGCCCTCAGGTCAGAAATGGAAGGCTCAATTAAGTCCTTATTGAAAAAAGGGAAAAAAAGCAGGAAGGATTTCCCTAGTTCCCCCTCAGATTCCGCATCAGTATCATCTCAGGCGGAAAAATCATCCTCCTCAGACTCCTCAGATAGTGACACAGGGGGTAAGCCATGTTTCCCTGTAGAAGATACAGATGCCCTCCTAAAGGCCATTAGAACCACAATGGGCCTACAGGAAGAAAGGGCGGCCAAAACCCTAGAGGACGTCATGTTTGGGGGGCTTCAGGAGAGGAAAAAACGAACCTTTCCAGTAAACGCGAAAATCCAGGCGCTTATTGAGAAGGAGTGGAAAAAGCCTGAAAAATCGGGGGCCCTTCCATCCGCTTCTAAGAGGCGATACCCCTTTGAATACAAGGATACGGAAATATGGGACAAAGTCCCAAAAATAGATGCAGCGGTGTCCAGGTCTTCCAAAAGGTCGGCCCTGCCCTTGGAAGACGCAGGGGTTCTTAGAGACCCGCTAGACAAAAAAGCGGACTCATATTTGAGGCACGCATGGGAAGCAACAGCAGGAGGTCTTAAGCCGGCGATAGCGGGCACCTGCACGGCACGCTCCCTCATGATCTGGCTGCAGCAGTTAGAAGAGAAGCTGGCGTCAAGGGTCCCAAGAGAGAAGATCTTATCAGACATGTATCTCTTACACGGGGCAGCGGCTTTTCTGGCGGATACCTCGGCGGACTCTATGCGATTAACAGCCAGAGCAGCGTCACTATCAAATGCTGCTAGACGCGCGTTATGGCTTAAAGGCTGTCCGGGTGACCTTCAGTCCAAGGCCAAATTGTGCTCTCTCCCCTGCGATGGCCGATTCCTGTTCGGCAAAAACTTGGACGATATTCTGGAGAAAGCAGGCGATAAGAAAAAAGGCTTCCCCAGATTCCCTATGGATCAGAGGAGACAGCCCTTTCGGAGGGGAAGATTCAATAGAGGACGTCCTCCCGCTGACAGGAGAAGATGGGAGGATAAAAAGAAGAAAGAATCAGGGTTTATGTTTGGTGGAGGCACCTCCACCTCCAAAAAGTCACCACAGTGACGCCAGTATTCCAGTAGGAGCGAGATTGGCACTCTTTTTCCAGGCCTGGGAAAAGATCTCCTCCAACACCTGGATTCTGAGCATCCTAAAAGAAGGCCTGAAAATCCCCTTTATTCGTCAGCCAAAATCCGTGGTCGTCATCACACCTATCAGGAAGATGACCGAAGAACAACTGGCCTTAGAAACAGAAATCCTGAGCCTGATAGACAAGCGGGTACTGTCCGAGGTGCCACGCTTACAGGAAGGAAAGGGGTTTTATTCGCCCCTTTTCCTAATAAAAAAACCGGATCAGTCATTCAGGACAATCATAAATCTCAGACGCCTGAATCTATGGATAAAGAACCCGACCTTCAAGATGGAATCAGTAACTACGGCAGTGAAGCTCCTACATCAAGATTGCTTCATGGCCGTAGTCGATTTAAAGGATGCGTATTACCACATCCCTATCCATCCAGATTACCAGAAATACCTGAGGGTAGCGCTTTATATTCAGGGCACACTAAGGCACTTTCAGTTCAGGGCTCTTCCGTTTGGCATATCCATAGCCCCGAGGGTCTTCACCAAGGTCATAGCGGAAGTGACAGCCTTTCTCCGGATTCACGATACGGTCATAATACCATACCTGGACGATTTTCTTATAGTGGGCAGTTCAGAGGACCACTGTACAGCACAGCTGACTCAGGTGATCAACACCTTGCAAGAGTTAGGGTGGATAGTCAATTTCAAAAAATCAAAATTACAACCCCTAAAGAAACAGACCTTCCTAGGATTTATACTGGACTCAGAAAGGCAAGAGTGTCTGCTCCCAGAGTCCAAGATAGAGAAGGTGCAAAATCTGGCCTTGGCGGGCCGAAACCAACCATGTATGACATTAAGAAAAGCAATGTCCCTGCTAGGTACCCTAACATCCTGTATTCCGGCGGTCAGGTGGGCTCAGTTTCACACCCGGCAACTCCAGAGGGAGATACTAAGAGCACAAAGATCGCTAAGAGGGCGTTTGGAAGGAAAGCTGGAGCTTTCCTTAAAAACCAGAGACTCTCTCAACTGGTGGTTGAACGAGACAAATCTGACCTTAGGAATACCATGGGACAGACAGGCGACAGATATAATTTTAACAGATGCAAGCTCCTCGGGGTGGGGGGCACACCTAAGGGGCCTCATAGGTCAGGGTTCCTGGACACCTCAAGAAAGGAAGGCATCCTCCAACCTGAGAGAACTGTGGGCAGTGGGCAAGGCCCTAAACCACTTCATTCCGCTACTCCAGGGTCAAGATGTACGCATCATGTCAGACAACAAGGTAGCAGTGGCATACATCAACCACCAAGGAGGGACAAGATCACACTCCTTAATGGAAGCAGCAACAAACATTCTGAGCAGGGCAGAGGATCACCTACACTCCGTGACAGCCCTACACATAAAAGGGGCAGAAAACATAGAGGCAGATTTCCTGAGTCGCAATACCCTGAGGCAAGGAGAATGGGCACTAAACCGATCCATTTTTCAAAAGTTAATTCAGCTTTGGGGGGAACCGGTGATAGACCTCTTTGCAAACAAGCACAACAGGCAAACAGAAAGGTTCTGCTCTCTAAACCCAAGGGAAAACCCATGGGCAGTGGACTCATTGCACATCCAGTGGAACTTCAGACTGGCTTACGCGTTCCCCCCAGTAGCTCTGATCCCGACTGTGGTAAGAAAAATCAGAAACGATCAAGCCAGGGTGATTCTAATAGCTCCATTTTGGCCAAAAAGGCCCTGGTTCGCTCTGCTACGGAAGATGTCCCTCTCCGATCCTTGGGTTCTGCCAGAAATCCCGGACCTACTAGTTCAGGGTCCAATATTACACGCTCAGGTCAAAGGATTCCATCTGACGGCGTGGAATTTGAAAGGTTGCTTTTAATAGATAGGGGGTTCTCCCCTGGGCTGGTGGCCACTCTGCAAAAAAGCAGGAAACCGGTGACTACTAACATCTACGGCAGAACATGGGTTAAGTTCCTACAGTTCTTGGGTAAGCCGTTAGGGAAAGAACCTCCGATTAGTGACATCCTAGAGTTCTTACAATCTGGGTTGCAGATGGGGTTAGCAGTAAACACACTTAAGGTTCAGGTGTCGGCACTAGGGGCGCTCTACAATTGCAAACTGGCATCAGATAGGTGGATAGCCAGATTTATTAAATCCTGCCATAGAGCTAGACCTATTCCAATACCTAGAATAGCCCCCTGGGATTTAAACCTGGTGTTAGAAGCCCTTACAAAAGAACCGTATGAGCCATTACATCAGCTACCCCTAAAGTTTTTGACCCTAAAAACGATCCTGTTAGTAGCCCTCACATCAGCTCGCAGGATAAGCGACTTACAGGCTCTCTCAGTAAATCCTCCTTATACGCAAGTCTTTCAGGATAGGATAGTGTTAAGAACAGACCCCAGTTATCTGCCCAAGGTAGTGTCAGATTTCCATCGGGGTCAGGAAATTGTTCTTCCATCCTTTTGCGAAAATCCAAAAAATCTGGGGGAGGAAAAATTCCATAGTCTGGATGTTAAAAGAGCTCTTGTAGAATATATATCTGCCACTAGCCAGTGGAGGAGGTCACAGTCCCTATTCGTAGCTTTTCAGGGTGCCAGGAAAGGCTATGGGGTTTCAAAAGGGACTATTGCTAGATGGATCAGGGAAGCCATTAGTGTAGCCTATTCAGCTAGTGGTATCCCGATTCCTGACGGCATCAAGGCTCATTCCACCAGAGCCGTGGCGACCTCCTGGGCTGAAAAGGCAGAGGTATCAATTGAACAAATTTGTAAGGCCGCTACCTGGGCCTCACCTTCAACCTTCTTTAAGCACTATAGATTAAATCTATCCTCCTCTGCTGACTTAACCTTTGGTAGAAGGGTGCTGCAAGTGGTGGTCCCTCCCTAAGGTGTTTCGAAGTCTCCAAAAATCTCTCATGTGGTGCTGTCATGGGTGAAGGGAAAACCACCATGGTTACTTACCGGTAGCCGGTTTTTCCGGAACCCATGACAGCACCCGTACATTCCCCCCCTTTTTCACTGTATGGTGTGCACAATTAGTAGGGTGTTTTGAGTGTTGTGGTGTTGGATAAACATGTAACTAACCGGGAAGTCCTCTCAATGCTCTGTAACCCAACTGAAGCGGGGGAGAGGTGCCGCCCCTTATGTCTCAGTAGGTTCCTGTCCTGGCGGGGCGGATCCCTCTCTCATGTGGTGCTGTCATGGGTTCCGGAAAAACCGGCTACCGGTAAGTAACCATGGTGGTATTACACCTGTACATGCCACCCAAATACAGTGGCTTTTGGGACGTGAACTTTCGTGAAAAACTTGTGATTTTTTTCCGTTTACACCGCCAAGCCAGCTATCTGCCCCCGAAAAGGGATAATTTTAAAACTGTTTTTACAATTTAAGTAGCCTAAAAAATCTGATACTGCAGAATATTGTTATTTGCCACTGGCTATCATCACTTTTCAACTAGTTAGATAGATTGAGGTAGTGGTGGATATAAACAGAAGAGGGCCCCTATAATAATATTTGTCCCCACTTGCAGTCCAATAACTCAATATAATGTGCAATTCCACCTGCTTTGGAGGTGGCAGTGAGCCCCTTTCCCTCTTGGACCCCTTTGTGGCTGCATAGGTTGCACCAATGTCCACCCTTGGATCGAGGTCACTTGGACATGTTTAAGGCTGTGTTTGCATTAAAGAACTCAAGATGAGGTTCAGTACTCTCCTAGGAGAACTCAATGTGTAATTTTCTGAGAGGCATTGCAGTATTGAGAATTGCATCAAATTTGGTGAATTTGAATGCTAAAAGATTCGCTCATCTCTGTCCGCTGTCTCCAACATCATGTACGCTCTCTATCTGAAATGCAACCTTTCCAAAACTGAACTTCTTCTACTCCTGCCGTCTACCAACCTCCCTAAATCTGAAATTTCACTCTCTGTGGGGGGGCACCATATTAACACCCAGTAAACAGGCGCACTGTCTGGGTGTTATGTTTGACACCAATCTCTCCTTCACCTCCCATATACAATCTCTTGCCCGCTCTTGCCGCTTACACCTAAAGAACATCTCTAGAATCCACCCTTTTCTCACCATGGAAACAACAAAAACCCTCACTGTAGCATTGATCAACTCCCGCCTGGACTACTGTAACGCTCTATTAATTGGCCTTCCCATCACTCAACTGTCCCATCTCCAGTACATCCTTAATGCAGCAGCCAGGGTCATCCATCTAGCTAATCGGTACTCTGACGCTTCCGCTCTTCGCCAGTCATTACACTGGCTGCCCATTCATTATAGGATCCAATCCAAAGTGCTTGTTCTCACCCACAAAGCTCTCCACGTTGCTGCACCCCATCACATCTCCTCCCTCATTTCTGTCTATCGGCCTAGCCAATCTCTGTGCTCTGCAAATGACTTTCGACTAACCTCTGCACTAATCCATACCTCCCACTCTCGACTCCAAGACTTCTCCCGCGCTGCGCCAATCCTCTGGAATGCTCTACCCAAAGAAATTAGGACCAGCCACAACTTGCACAGTTTTAGGCACTCCCTCAAAACACATTTGTTCAGAGCAGCCTATCACGCTCCCTAATCAGTCATTTTATGTATAAGTGTGTGTGAGTAGCCCATTCACTATCTCTGTCTATCCCCCACTCCCTCAAGATGGCTTGGCCATCATTGTAAATACACACTGTTGTGAACACTTTTGACCTAACTTCTAAGTTTGGGCTCCCTCTGGTGGTTGCTGCGGATAATGGAGCTGGTCGGGTTGACAGAAGTCAATCACCTGAAGAGGATGATTGGAGGTCAGGTGTTACAGACTGGGAAGATTTAAGTCAGCAAGCTTCCCTGAGTTATTGCTGGTAATTTGGTTTTCTTCCTGTGCATTTTGAAGTCCGCTTGCCCCCTGCTTGGTACTGCATCGTTCAGATAAGTTGTTTGTTTGCTGGAATCTATTTGCATTTGATCCAGTTTTTGCCTTTCTCTGCTTTCTGCTTTGCTGTGTCGGTTCAGCATTGTTCTCTGCTGGAACCAGTGCTGGACCCCGTTCCATATGCCACAGCTTATGTCAGTCTGTTCAGTATTGCTAGTCCCCTGTTATATCAGTATCTTTTGCTTTGCTTCCAGTTCACACCAGAATGCTGATCTAGTGGGGGAGAGGTCGTGTGGCCTCAGTATTTTTGCATATCAGACGTGTTGGATTTTTCTTAGGATTTTTTGCGTGATTGCAGACAGTACCTTTCCTGTCCTATTCTATCTAGACAGTTTGGGCCCCATCATTTGCTTACTCTATTTTCTGCCTGTGTTTGTGCCTCATCTTGTCTCACCGGCAATATATGTTTGGGGGTTATCTATTCCTTTGGGGTTCTACTCCGGGGCAGTTTAGCTTTCTCCTTTCTTGCTTTAGGCTTAGTTAATTGTTTGGCTGTGCCGAGGCATCTAGGGCATCGTAGGTACGTCCCATGGCTAATTCTAAGTGTGTTGTTAGGTTTTGGGGTCTCCAATCTGCTTAGTTACCAACCTTTCTGGTTTTCTGGTTGCCTAGCTTATTCCCCGGCTATCCTCCTCGGTGACCTAATCATAACAACACACCTGCACTTTGTATCTCCCCCACCTCATTGTAGATTGTAAGCTCTCACGAGCAGGGTCGTCTTGTTTAGCTTTAATCAATGTATTATTGTTAAAGTTGTTACTTTTGACTGTTATGTTTGAAATTGTTAAATTGTAAAGTGCTGCGGAATATGTTGGCGCTATATAAATAAAGATTATTATTATATTATTATCTCTAGTTAGGACCTTTTGTGTTTTTTTCTTCAAAGTTTGCAACATTGGTTTGCCTGAATGCTACTTTTCCTGCATGTTATTCCTCGCCTTATGAATTGGCTGAACTCACAGAGGAATATAAGAGTTTGGGCACCCCTGGTGAAAATTACTGTTATTGTGAACAGTTAAGCCAGTTGAAGATGAAATGATCTGTAAAAGAGCTAAAGTTAAGGAAGACATATTTCCTTTGTATTTTAAGCAAAAAACCTGAAACAAATGTAATGTGAACTGTATTCATCCTCATCAACCATTTACATATAGTAGCATGTAAAAGTTTGGGCACCCCTGGTCAAAATTACTGTTATTGTGAACAATTAAGCAAGATGAAGATTAAATTATCTCTAAAAGAGCTAAAGTTAAGGACACATTATTCTTTGTACTGCTTGGCTACAAAAAGAGTTTACAAACTGTGATACTTGGAAAAGGGGTGACCAAACTTTTGCATTCCTTTTTTTAATTTTTTAAATGTAA
This sequence comes from Dendrobates tinctorius, assembly GCF_039654945.1. Classification (NCBI taxonomy): domain Eukaryota; kingdom Metazoa; phylum Chordata; class Amphibia; order Anura; family Dendrobatidae; genus Dendrobates; species Dendrobates tinctorius. Next base: position 22,903,385 of record NW_027361870.1, on the reverse strand, counting down.
AAGATAAAATAGGTTCACCACTGTTCCATGTTTTCGCCATTTGTGGGTAATGGCTCTCACAATGGTTCGCTGGAGTCCCAAAGTGTTAGGAGTCAGATTTCTGCCCTGACTATGCAGGAATCTAGACCCTCACATTCTGCAGTCTCCTGCTCTCTGTCCACTGCAGAGGAGATTGCAGAGGAGATTGCTTTGCAGCAACTCTCTGCGGAGGCTAAGTCCTTCATCCCATCCTCTGAGCATGCTCGTGGGACGATCTCCCATTGGAGTTCAGGAGTCAGGTGCTCAGGTCCTGCTCCTGATTCCTTGATCCAGCTCAGGGTTCTGGAGACTTCCGGAAGGTCCCGTTCGCTATAAAAAGTGCACATGGCGGTTCCGCCATGCGCTAGAATAGTCATACTTGTTGCTGTGTGTTTGTTGATGGATGCATGATCTGGTGAATGACTCATTTGAAACCCCATTCCTATGATATTACGAATGTGTGAGGGAATGAGTTAGCCAGTATTAGCGCCAGCGCGCGATAGCTTCACAGCAACACCTGCTAGCGTCTGACATCGCACCTGCGATTTAGCGGTGTCTCTCTGCGGCACTTTCCTCACCGCGTTGCAGTTGCAGCCTATTTGTGCATTCGCGGTTGCGACGCTTTACACACAAGTAACTACAGTAGGTCTTTGTGGATGTAGTGCCGTTATATTTAACTACTCCATTGACCATTTACCGTTTGTGTGCTGCTGAGTTCCTGTGTGTCTAACAGGCTCAGCACTGTTATATTTATTATTTACAATTAGCAGCTCTGTGACTTCAACAGAGCTTGCCTAGTGCACCTGGGTGATATTTAACCCCGTGCACACTACCGCCTTAGTGCTCTGTCATCACCTAGCTGCGGTTTTTCCATCCACCGCACGGTGGACCCCGAGCGGTGAACACACTTTATTTATAATTTTATTTAGTGTGTTCCACCATTCATAACATTATACTAGCGCCAGGGTCTGGCTAGTGATGGCAGATCAGCAGCAACTCCTGCAGTGTGTGCGGCAGCTCGAGGGCCGCGTGGCCACTCTTGAGAGGGCTCTCTCAGCTGCACAAGCCACTGATGCTGCTGTACAGGCACTCACAGACGCGGTAGGGCGTATGTCCATGTCCGCCCTTGCGCCGACAGTTACTCGCCTCCCGTTGCCCGATAAATACTCTGGTGATAGCGCCTCCTGCAGGGGTTTCATCAGCCAGTGCTCAATCCACCTGGAGCTGCTGGCTGCGCAATTCCCTACAGAACGGGCCAAGGTGGCCTTTATTATTTCCCTACTGTTGGGCAAGGCATTGGAATGGGCTACACTTTTATGGGAGCGTGGTGACCCCGAGATTCGGACCGCTGCCCACTTGCTAACAGCCATCAAGCAAGTCTTCCTCGGTCCACGGGTCACCCACGATACCTCTCTTCAGTTGCTTGCCTTGTCCCAGGGATCCCTCTTGTTTAGCCAGTACGCCATCCGTTTTTGGACACTGGCGTCCTAGCTGAAGTGGTCCGATAAGGCACTTATCCCTGTTTTTTGGAGAGGTTTAGCGGAGCACGTAAAGGATGCTCTCTCTACTAGAGAGATCCCTACTACTCTGGAGGAGTTAATTTCCATCTCTTCCCGTATTGACCTCCATTTTTCGGAGCGCGGTATGGAGCGTGCTCACTCCAAACGGATAGGTACTCCGGCTCCCAACTTTTTTGAGTCTCTGGAGCTGCCCGAGCCAGAGGTTCTACCACCAGAGTCCATGGAGGTGTCTCACGCCATTTTTGTCACACGCCCGGCTCAAGAGTCCATGTGCGGTTGTCACCATCTACACGCTGCTTCCCAGGAAGACAGCACTCCGCAATGGTCTGACTGTGAGTCGGTCGGCGAGACCTTTACCCCTCCTCGCTTATGGGCTAAGATTCTCGCGTGGGCACACGCGTCCAATGCGGACGGCCATCGTGGCTATATGCAGACCACGAAGTCTCTGGCCGGATCGTATTGGTGGCTGCACAGGGCTCGGGACGTAAAAAAATTTATTCGGGCATGCACCTCATGTGCTCGGGATAGCCTTCCCAGATGGAGCGTGGCGACGGCCGTCGATACACGGCGGCATTCCCCTGAAACTCCCGCTCCCATTATCTCCCGGGTGTCCCTCCTGAAACCTGGCGACCTGGCCTCCGCTGATACCTTCCGTGTGTCCCGGTTTTCTGTTTCACCTACCAGGACATCAGGCTCGCCTTTGGATGAGTCTGAGGCCTGTGCCACTGTCGGGCACAGGCTGGTGGATCGGAGGGTTCAGGGGGGGGCCCTAGGAGGGGGGGTAATGTTAGGAGTCAGATTTCTGCCCTGACTATGCAGGAATCTAGACCCTCACATTCTGCAGTCTCCTGCTCTCTGTCCACTGCAGAGGAGATTGCAGAGGAGATTGCTTTGCAGCAACTCTCTCTGGAGGCTAAGTCCTTCATCCCATCCTCTGAGCATGCTCGTGGGACGATCTCCCATTGGAGTTCAGGAGTCAGGTGCTCAGGTCCTGCTCCTGATTCCATTGGTCCAGCTCAGGGTTCTGGAGACTTCTGGAAGGTCCCGTTCACTATAGAAAGTGCGCATGGCGGTTCCGCCATGCGCTAGTATAGTCATACTTGCTGCTTTTTGTTTGTTGATGGATGCATGATCTGGTGAATGACTCATTTGAAACCCCATTCCTATGATATTACGAATGTGTGAGGGAATGAGTTAGCCAGTATTAGCGCCAGCGCGCCATAGCTTCACAGCAACACCTGCTAGCGTCTGACATCACGCCTACGATTTAGCGGTGTCTCTCTGCGACACTTTCCTCGACGTGCTGCAGTTGAAGCCTATTTGTGCGTTCGCAGTTGCGACACTTTACACACAAGTAACTACGGTAGGTCTTTGTGGATGTAGTGCCGTTATATTTAACTACTCCATTGACCATTTATGTTTGTGTGCTGCTGAGTTACTGTGTGTCTAACAGGCTCAGCACTGTAAGGCCATGTGCACACGCCGCGGTTTTGCTGCGGTTTTGGCCCTGCAGAACTGCAGCAGTTCCGCAGACATGGTACAGTACCATGTTAGCCTATGGGTTTTCAAAACCGCAGTGCTCACGCTGCGGTTTTTTACTTGCCGAAAAGCTGCGTTTTTTTTTCCACAGCATGTCAATTGTTTCTGCGGATTCTGCTGCGGTTTCACACCTTTCACATAGTAGAGGTGTGAAACCGCAGGCCAAACCGCAGCAAAACCGCAGGTAACTTTACCTGCGGTTTTACCTGCGGTTCCGCGGGAAAAAACCCGCAGGTGAATCTGCAGTGTGTGAACATACCCTTATATTTATTATTTACAATTAGCAGCTCTGTGACTTCAACAGAGCTTGCGTAGTGCACCTGGGTGATATTTAACCCCGTGCACACTACCGCCTTAGTGCTCTGTCATCACCTAGCTGCGGTTTTTCCATCCACCGCACGGTGGACCCCGAGCGGTGAACACACTTTATTTATATTTTTATTTAGTGTGTTCCACCATTCATAACACAAAGCTTGAGAAATGGCTCAATTACTTTGTTTCTCATTTGTTCCGTAATTTCTTTGTATCTCGGCATGATGTCTAGCTTTTTAGGGTCTTTTAGTCTACTTCATTTTGTCAGGCAAGTCCTATTTCTTGATTAAGAACAGGTGTGGCAGTAATCAGGCCTTCGTGTGGCTAGGGAATTTTAACTCAGCTTCCTGAATATGTGATAAACCACAGTTAAAGAGAACCTGTCACCCCCTCCAGGCGCATTTTTGAAAGTCTGGCACCTGCGCGGTACCGTATGTTAGGGGGCATGCGCAGTTTGCGCTACTCGACATGACCAGGCTGTCAGATAACATCTTGGCCTTTGATCTCGCGCGGCCTGAGATCCCACCCTGCAGTCGTTTATGATTTATCCACACTGTGGGGCTGGGATTTTCGGGCATGCGCAGTGGTGATCTGCGGCGCTCCACCTCTCGGAAATCACTCCGCCTCCTTCTTCCTACATTGCTTCATCAGCCTTGTAATCGTCTGCCCGAGAATCTCAGCCCCGCTGTGTGGATAAATCATAAACATAAACATCTAAAATCATAAACTACTGCGGGGCGGGATCTCAGGCTGCGCGAGATCAAAGGCCAAGATGTTATCTGACAGCCTGGTCACGTCAGGCAGCGCAAACTGCGCATGCCCCCTAACATACAGTACAGCACAGCCGCCAGACTTTCAAAAGCAAACTAAGGAGGCGGTGCCAGGTCTGAGAGGAAGGATGGATGAGAGGCGTCTGGCAGAGGAGGAAAGTCCGGCCCACCTGACAAATTTCAGGTATTTTGGAACAACTTTATAAACAATTATTTCTGCGGTGGAACAGAGGCTAAGGAAAAGAGCCACCTTGACAGAATGCAGGATTAGTGCTGCACAAGGTGGCTCTTTTACTTAAAAACGCCTGGAGGGGGTGACAGGTGCCCTTTAATTTATGTTTTAAGGGGAAGGCAAACACAATTTCACACAGGTCCCTGTAGGTTTGGATTTTTTTTTCCCTTAATAATAAAGATCTTCATTTAAAAACTGCATTTTGTGATTATTTGTGTTATCTTTGTCTAATATTTAAATTTATTTGGTGATCTGAAACATTTAAATGTGACAAACATGGGAAAGCATAGGAAATCAGGAAGGGGGCAAAGACTTTTTCACACAACTGTATATTAGCTTACAGCAGACTGTGGCTCCTATTGTTAGATAAATGTGATTTCTACATATTTGCACCTCTAATAAAGTTTATCATTGACTGTTGTTTTTTTTTTCATATGACAGCATTACCTGTATGCACGTTATACTAAATACAAGATTACTGAAGAAAAATATTGTTACGGCTCTTGACATCATGCGATCTGGAATTTACAGCTAAATTATGCACAAAAGCCATTCCTCAAGTTTATCTACATTCCTTTTAATATCGCTCTCCTGAGGGCAAGCATTGTATGCTCCGTCTTCTAAGGAAGCGTGTCTGTGCTTGTGTTTGGAAGCAGCCAAACCTGGAGTCTTGCAGCTATAGGTAGTTCTGAGAATAAAGAGAACGACTCCGGAAACCACAGCATGAGAAAAGATATGTGTGCAGACAAAAAGCAGCGAAAAAAACAGTAAAATAATGAATCTTAGTTTTAACCAAAGGGTCTTTAACCAGATTTCACAATAGGATCAGCATTTAATATTAAAAGGTTATTCCCAAAATAATAAATTATCCATAGGAAAGGGGACTGCTTGCTGTCTGCTGAGTATCTGACTGCTGGGACCAATGGTATTTCCTGGAAGGGGTCTCTGAAGCCCCATACTGAGTTGGAGCGCATACTCGTCTTCTGCTCCATTAATTGTCTATAGGTCTCCCAGAGAAAGCTGAGAGCTGTACTTGGCAGTCCCACTGACAATGAATGGAGCAGAGGCCGAGCATGCACCCCTCCGCGTCACTCCAATGCCACAACCTTGGAATGGCTCAATGTACCAGCAGTTGAACCCCCAGGATCTGCTATCACATAGATATTGGACAACTTGTTTTTGATTGGAAAAACAATGAAATAACTTTCTTATTACATGTAAGAGGTACGCGATCGCCGACACTACATAAAATACGTTTTAAGGGGGCTTGTCATAATTTCTTCTCTATTATGACTTTAATTGAAAAGCAGGAATAATGTTTCCAATGTGATTTCATTCTCCTGGGAATTAGCAATACATCCGGATCTATATTCTCCCTTCTGGGAAAGCAGTGATCTTCTCCATGAACATATGTGGCTGCTTGGGAATGAGCACAAGTATTAAATCCGCAAACACAGACAGGAAGTTTGAGTATTTATTTCACTTGTTCATAGGAAACACTTCCTTGTATTTTTGTGTCCATGGATTACTGCCTGCCTAACAGACATGAAATAAGTAATTATTAGCCTTTTCTGAAAGAAGAGGGCTCTTTAGGAACCCATTTTTTGGGGGGTTTACATAATACTAGTAGTAATAAGGACCTTATAAGGTGTAGCCTGTAATAGACTCAAAGGCCATATTGAGGCCCTATATTGGGGAGATGGGACTCTATAAGCCTGGCCTGCTGTGATTGCTGTCAAGAGAGGCACAAGTCAAACTGTTAAAATGGAGTCTCCAGGACAAGTATGACCAATCTGGTTGGAGGCAAAACTGTTATGGATCACCTAGCTCAGAGGTTAGCATTGTAGCCTTACAGCACTGGGGTCCTGGTTTTAAATCCCACTATTGACAACATCTGCAAGGCGTTTGTATGTTCTCCCTGTGTTTTGTGGATTTCCTTGGGGTTGGGGTACTCTGGTTTCCTCCCACACTCTAAAGATATAGGGAATTTAGATTGTGAGCCCCAATGTGGACAGTGATGAGGATGTCTGGAAAGTGCTGGATATGTTGTGCTATGTAAGGAAGCTTAAAGGGAACCTGTCAGTAGTTTTGCCCCCGGTCCGATCTGAAAGATAAGAAAAATAAGTTTTATTATACACACCCGATGCAGTCCGGTCCGATGGGTGTCTCAGGTCCAGGTCCGGTGCATCCCATCTTCTTACGATGCCTCTCTCCTGTTGCTTCATCACTCCCCGGCATCACACTCCTGCGCAGGCATACTTATCTGCCCTGTTGAGGGCAGAGTAAGGTACTGCAATGTGCAGGTGCTGGGTCTCTCTGACATTTCCAGGCGCCTGCGCATTGCAGTAGTTTGGTCTGCCCTCAACAGGGCAAATAAGTACTGGGGAGCGATGAAGCAACAGGAGGGTGGCATTGCAAGAAGATGGGAGGCGCCGGACCAGGACATGTGACACCCAGTGGACAGGACTGCACCGGACCGCCCCCGGGTGTGTATAATAAAACTTTTTTTTCTTATCTTTCAGGTCGGACCAGGGGCTTATCTACTGCATTATAGGCAGGTTCGCTTTAATAAATAAATTGGTGCTTTATGGACGTTGCTGATTTTCTTGATACTAGTTGTAACTTCAGTACTTTATCAACATTGGGCCTAATAAAGTAACGATTGTAACCCTAGATGACATAAACTAGACTACTCATTGCTTAACATACTGGGAAACATGGTCATCTCCGATTGACCATCTTGACCGCTCTAGTCAGGCAGGCTGTAGTGTGTCCACAATCACTGATAATACTTTGCATTTAGATTTTCAGTAGATGTTATTTTAGGTTCATAAGCATGGAAATTATGAGGCTGCCTTACAATCTGAGGAGTATCTCTATGCAACTTGTCTTGACACTAATCCTAAACTCATATTTAGACATTTAGTGGCAACCCCTTGGGCTGGAAAGTCACCCTGACAATACTTTTGCTGCAACCTCTAATATTACATGATTGTACATGCACATATGTGGCGCCCCTGAGGGTTCAGTCGCCACAGAGGTACTGCACCTCCTCCTGAGGTGTGGTACCCCACTATCCAAGTAAGGTGGAGACACCTGACCACACTCCACACCTGCATCCAGCACAAACACTAGTAGTGTAGCAGAGCACCCTTCATGGCTCCCTGCTTGGAACACGAAGTGTGCTGGGAGGTGGGTGGAGCTTAGACTGCACAAGAGAGCGGGGGAATGTTAGGAAAGGGTTGGTGAGTGAGAGAAGATCCCCAGAGAGGGATGGAGTGAAAGCAAGTGCTGCAGCAGACTCCTGTGATCTGGAGCTGCTGGCATGGGAAAGAGCAAGAGAAAGCCTAATTCTTCAGAAGGAAAATAGTTTAGTATGGATCGTGGGGAGAAGAGAACTGAGGACAAGGGTGAGAGCAGAGCCCTTCCTTAAAGTTAAAGTGCATGGTCTGGAGTCCAGTCTCCGAGGTTGTATGGATACTGATGTTCCTGCAGCAGAAACCAGAGGAATAGAATTTGTCATCACTTTTTTCCCACCTAAGACTCGGGGGCACAATAGCAATGTGTGTGAGCCAGGACCTGGGAGTAGGGGTCCCCGAAGCGAGCTACAGCTGTCTGCCGTATGAGTGAAGTTCCAAGTAATATCTGGAAGGAGGAACTTGAGTTTAATACACAACTACAAGTACAAGTTTGAGCGCTAGTGAGGAGACATTCAGAGAAGGCACATGTTGGAGGAGTGCTGGAAAGGTGTACTTCACCTTGCCTGGGAGTTGGCTGAGCCCCTGACCTGGAGGACACGGCACCGAAGCGGGCATCTGTGTGCACCAGACTGTGAGTAAAGCCTTGGAACTACATGCCCTTGTGTCCTTCACTTATTCCTGCGCCTTGCACCTGGCTCTGCTACATCTACTTCTCCACACTATCTCCCCTTTTTACAACCTCATCTACACTGCCCTGGGACTGTGGCTACACCTGTGGGAAGCTTCAACATCATTGCTGCACCACACCATCTGTCCCAGAGATGCAACCCTGCAGCGCTGGTCAAACTGACCAGAAACCACAGGTGGCATCACGAGTCATCACAATAACTTTATCCCCATCGCTCTACCCCTTTTACATTGACTGCCTGAGGCCACGGACCGGGTCACTGCCACTGTGACATCTCCCATTGAAATCAACGGGCCCAGTACCGAGTACCCCACTGCCTCTGGGGGCGAGTCACATATGTCCTTGGTGATCAATGAAAAATCTGTAGAAGCAAGACATTTTTAGGGACAGGTAATGAAGTTATTACCAGCTTGTAAGGATGACTTTTCAGGAAATATAAACTTTTACCATAGCAAAAACTACATACTTCTGATGCCTGTCATACCATGGTCTTATGGAGTGTACATGGCTAGTAGTGGGGTCTCATAAAAGTGCTATATCATTAAAACCAAATTTTTTCATTAAACTCAAAAAGGTATATAAGGGTATATTAGAAAATGGTCAATTCTAGATATATTGGGTTGGAGTAGAAAGGACATGCACAACACTTCACAAGACATGATGAAAGTATTGGATTCAATGTATTGATAACTGGATATTTAGTTCTAGGTTTATGGATGTCCAAATCTTATCTCTGTGTTCTGTTTGACTGACGCTGGGTCCCTCCTAGAATCCGAATATGTGTCTATGAGCAGGATCATAGATCGTGTAAGGACACATTTTGTTGTGCACCAGTAAGCATTATTCTTATGTCTTCTTCTAAGAAAGTTTTTACGAGGCAATGAATTACCAGGTTTGGACTAGTATTCTCACATTCTTAAGGTTCACAGCTCGATCAGCTGTTCAAAACTTGTTTTAATAAATGCAAGATAGACCCCCGGCCCACTCATCTCAGTAGACGTCCATGCCATCCACTATTTGCTTACAGCACAACTGCAGTTTCCGGTACAAATGCCCCAATAGGGTATATAAAAATATCTGACAGTACACAATGTGTCATGCTCGTGTCATCAATGCTACTCCATAAATCCCAGCTTCCACAGAAATTTTTCTTTAGTTGAGTAATAAGGTAAGCAGCACATACAAGGTCCTGACTTGGAAATAAGATATTGTTGGGTAATACAAGATTTAATGTTTATAATCATGTCTACATTTCCTATCCGTGTAATTATGATAAAGGAGCAGCTATAGCCTGTTTTATAGATATATCTCAGTCAATGAAGAAAAGCACTTAAATGGGAGCCTCAGTCCACAATAATTTCACTGACTACCTGAAAAGTGGAAGCATAAAATTACAAATATACCCGTATGCTATAACTACAACACTACGGTATGTATCCCACCACTCTTTTCTTAATACTGTATATATAACAGGGTATATATAGAATAGTAAAAATGGAAATGTTTCCATCGATGGTATATGCAATTACTTAGTGATCACTGGTGGTCTGACTTGTCGGACTAAACCTGAGAGTTTTGGCTTCCAGTCACCTATGTAAAATTAATGAGTTATCCTTAGAGCAGGGGCATGTAGGGAAGGTGACCTGACGGATGGACGGACTAGTCAGAGTGAAGAAGGAAAGGTTTGCACAGTGTAGGTAGGTGTCAGTTATTACAGTGGGGAAACAGCTAGGAAAGTGTAGTGGACGTGCAGTACCTTGGGATGACCATTAGATGGCAGGGAGGAGTGTGAGCAAAGGACTTGACATCAGCTTAGGGCTTTAGAAACCGTTGGTCATGGGGGGCGGGGTTACAGTGACAGGGGACCGGGAGAGCTATAAATACTGAGAGAGGCTTCCAGAAGGTTCCAGTCCCCAGGGGGAGCTCCAGTGACAGGAGGACTGCGACAGTCTGTGCGCTGTGAGGAGAAACTAAACCAGGGGGACTGAGGAGAGAGAACGTCAGGGGGGTGGTCCTGACAGGAAGGACCGCAGAAGGGACGAGGCACTGGGTGTGAGACACCATATTTGACACGACGACTGATCAGTGGAAGCGCTGTTGGTTTACGGGCCTAAGGCGGCCACAGTGATGGACCTGTCAGGAGCGTCGGCGAGTGAAGAGGGGACGGTGTACGCACACGCGTCCCCAGTACAGAGTGAGCGGCCCTGGAAACAGAGGGCCGTGAGGGAAAGAAAGTGCGGTGTGCTCTGAGGCCGTCAGACGGACGGCAAGTGAAATAAACTTGGACCTGTTGCACCCAGAATCTGCCTCCATCTTGTCTCTGTTTCGTCTCTGCGCGGTAAGAAGAGGGACCATCCCCCGGCTTGCCCCCACCGAACCTACAGGCACACGACCGTAAATTCCCTCATCTGAGAGAATCGGGTCAATTATGTAAATATCACTTTCATCAAACTCGAATTAGCGTTTGATCAGATTGTGATCATAGTAAGATCTGATTTTCTCGAATTAGAAGATGGAGAAAATCATGTCTTCATCTTCTCCAAGCTGTCAGACTGCACAGATAGGACTCTTTTTCCATATTCCTGCTCCATGGACTCATTGACTTGGATGGATGACTGTGATGTGAATATAGGACCAAACTCAGACATGCTGCAATTTTTTCCTTGGACAGTATCTGTCCAAGAAAAAGATCGGACATGTGCATAGCCCAATGGACTAACATTGGTCTGAGTGTGATCCGATACTTTGTCAGATTGCACTCGTACAGACAATACGATCATCTGCACCTGCCCATCAATAGTCTAGTCCTGCACACCCCCTTTAGCTTCTAAATGGGAATGCTTCTATAAAAAGGAAAAATAGTAAGGGTCACCGAGACATTACTGTGCATCAGTGGGGGTCTAACGATCATACAATGATGGTATATTCTGGTGATATTCTACAACTTGCACAGATTGGAAAATCCATGTAAATGAGCTGCCCTACGTACTGTATGAATGAGTAATAATTTGATCATTTCTGTAATGATGATATGATGTAGTCACTGCTCCATAGAAACTACTATTCAATGTAGTCAAAAGATACCCCTTTCTCGCACCCTCTGCCAGCCGTCAGAACTTACCCATCTAACATTTATCACTTTTTCCATTATTGACTGGAATAACCCTTTAGATTAGGCATTCAACTCAGTCTAAACATTACCTAAAAATACTTCCTCCTATATTAATTTCAGAGGAAATTAGTAAATAGTAAAACCAAATACAGAAATAAATGCTAAACAAGACGTATAGATAGAATTAAATAAAAGAAGCAGTAACAAATACATATAAATTACCACCGCGACATGTCAAGCAGCGGCGACCATAGATTACAATCCTAAGGCACCACTGACAATAAGTACCGCAAGTGATATATTTGTATATAAGGTGACCCTCTCACCTTAATACTAGTTCTTTATACCTTGCAGACATTGATTCCGGTATTGTATGATTAGGGTTATGTATAAAGTGGTCTCACCTTGGTTGCCCGTGTTCTGTACGGTGCCCTTCTGTGTCCACCTGAATTCCAAAGAGAACAGGCACAAAACACTTCAGGTAAGCAGCAATAATCTCCACCCAACTGTGACGAGGACAAAAAGAGCGAAGGGGGCAGGTTATGAGCTGAAGAAGTGCCCTCCAATGTCCCGCCCAACTTTTCTGGCAAAAGCAAGCATTTCTGTATCTGCAGGTAACAGCATGTCAAAGATGAGACTCGCAGCTTTACCGATACAGCAGACTATGAATTCTTTGACCGCCTTGATATATTTATCTGCTTTGGTTTAAGCACTAATCGCGAATAGTTGTGAACATTTCACAAATTCCTTCCTAGCATTAAACCAATGCCAAGCTTTTAGGAGGCACAAACAATGTTGTGTGTGACTTACTAAGAGAACAAAGCTGTATCCTGAAGGCAAAGGATTTACAGATCGGACTTTAGCACCTGCGGGCTGCGTCCCTTTGTGTATTTAACTCTTTCCCCTGGTACGTCATCACAATGCAGCTCTCACTGCCTGCTGGAATTACTTTCATTTCGTTAAAGGGAAGCCATCATTAGAAAATGACCTAGATTTTTTGTGTTAAATATGTATTTTAAAAATGTTTTCATTGTATTTTTTTCACGTCACAATTTGTATAAAAATATATGATATAAATCGTTTAGTTTTCACACTGGCCACTGAGTTTTTTTCTTAGACACTAATTTCTTGTTGTTTTAGGAAACAACACATGCACATAGCCACAATGGTCAGACACTGAATGTATCCTTTGCATTGAAGCATATAATGATTGTGTGCAATGTCACTATGAAGAGAGGGGAGCAGGTTCAGTTATTACATTGCCTAATGGGATTTTTGGATCTTGTGTTATCAGCTATGTATAGAGGAGTTTCCTGTCATTGTAATCCTTGCAATAAGGAGCTTTGCTTAAAACTCTTCCTGAACGGGACAGGAAATACACGGTGGGTCAAATGTCATTAGACCATTTAAAAATGGAATAACTCTTTTATGTATTAAAAATTCACATTTATTCTTTTATAAACAATAAAGGTACTTCTTGGAAATTATTTTTAATTAGTTTTGTAGCTTATGTCCATAAGGCTGGATGAACGTAGAGGTCACTTCAATTCATAATTTGGCAAAATTATCCTAATTCCAAAAATTTGCCTTACGAGTTACGAGCGTGTTGTGTCTCATTCTCAAAGGAAAAAGGACCAAGAACTATTTCTCCACTTACGCCACACCAGATCGTTACTTTTACAGGTTGCAACACCTACTGACAGAGTATTCTTGGGTTTTCTCTCAACAAAATAGCATATTTTGTTTATTAACAAACCCATTTAGTTGAAAGTAGACCTCATCACCTGCAATGAGATTGTTAATGAAATTATCTCTTTGCCCTGCAAAATCTTGGATCTGGGCGGCATACACTAATTGTGCGCGATAATCTGCTGGCTTCAATTCCTCACTACTACCTATATTTTATCTGGGAATAAATTCAGCATGCTTTGAATCCTCTGCAGTGAGCTTCGGGATATGTCCAGCTGCTGGGATCGCCTTTGGGTTGGTGTTGAAAATAACAAATGTAACACAATTGACTGTTTATATTGTAGATAAAATTGGATTACCTTAAGGGTATGTGCACACGTTGCGGATCCGCTGAGGATTTGGGCTTGCGGATCTGCAGCAGATTCTGCGGTGTACAGTACCATTAAAGTCAATGAAAAATGAAAAACGCTGTGCAGATGCTGCGGATTTTTCCACGCAGATTAGCTGCGGATTGAAATCCGCAGCATGTCAATTCTTTGGGCGGAATCCGCAGCGGTTTGACACCTGCTCCATTATAGAAATCCGCAGGTGTCAAAGCGCAGGGGAAATCCGCACAAACTCTACACCAAATCCGCAGTTAAATCTGCAGGTAAAACGCAGATCCTTTTACCTGCGGATTTAGCCAAATCCGCACGGAAAAATCCGCAGGGCAATCCGCACTGTGCGCACATACCCTTACTCGTTGCCCTGCAGTGAATTTCTCCATAATTATTTTCCAAAAATTACCTATAAATAATCTAAAAAAATAAATTTGAACAAATTGGTAGCAAAAAGTTTGGTGGGCACTGTACTGATTAAGGAGAGTGCCCCTGACTGTGGTGCCTTTCCTCCCCTCCCCTTCCATTATGGGTTAAAGTTGAACTCGCCCACCCATGTCATGCTGGGGCGGAGTATTATGTATGGGGGCTAATGGGATTGGGTAGGGATTAGCACAACCCCTTCCTGGGGGTTATATAGCACCAAATCCGTGGCTACCCTCCCTCTTTCCTTTTGACCGGATCCCGGAGGTGCTTGTCCCACCCTCCCTCCCCCTTTTTGTTATGATGATTTCCTAATGTTCATTTTGTTCTGTTTATTATAGTTTTCAAGTCACAGCGGCGGTGAAACAAGGATTGGCACAAAGTTACGGCTCGCTGGCCGACTTGCCTGCGAATACAGAGCAGGGCATTTGGTAGCGAGCGCGTTCTTAAGAGAAGTAAAGTGCCTTTAAAATGATTGTTAAGAAAACATTCAATAAAGCTGTGACCGACCTTCACCCATCATTTGGTTTCTGAGTCTGTTTATTATGGTTAAGTGGGGCAGAGGAAATGCCATTGGGGTTTTATTCCTGGGTCACAACAGTCATTATATTTTAAAATGGTTTTGTGACTTTTGGGCTAACTGTTATGAGTCTACAAAAGCCCCAGCATCCAGTGTGAAAATTGTAAGACTACTAATTTTATTTATTAATTTTTAATAAAGTACAAATTAGACCAACAGCGCTAGTGTGCAATATTGATTCAGCAGCGAGTAAAGAATCCCAACACCACAAGGGATAAAACATAAATAACCAATCAAACAAGTGTTACTCGCGCTATGAATCAACAGAAGATAAAAAGTATTTACCTGTAATGATGGGAAAATCAACTTATAAGCATTTGTTGCTGAGATGAAGTAAAATTTGATTGATCAAACTATAAGGGAAACAAGAACAAGATCCAAAATCAATCCTCAATTAAGAGTAATAAAATATCAGGGTTGCACTCCAAAAAAATATATATCAGTGCTGCACTCTAAGGCCGGGGTCACACTAACCGACGCAAAATACGGTCAGTATTTTACATGCATAATACGGATGAATGGCCCCTAAACAGTGCTCCGTATGTCATCCGTAATCAAGGTGTGGTCGCATATTTTGCGCATGTAAGCATCCGTATGTAATCCGTATAGTGAGATTTTCTCGCAGGCTGGCAAAATGGACATATAATGGAGCCCTATGACAGGGTTTCTAACGGAAACCAAAGAATAGATATAGACACATAGAATGCATATATATATATATATATATATATGTATTCTATGTGTCTATATCTATTCTTTCGTTTCTTTATTAAACCTGTCAGGATGAGTTTACTGTATAGCGCAATGAATTGCCGGCTTTGCTAAAAGACACCTGGTGCATATTTCTCGCAAGTCACATGTGTGGTCCGTGTGTAATCCGTATTTTTTGCGCACCCATAGACTTGCATTGGTGTATTACTGCCGTAGTACGCTGACAATCACAGCATGCTGCGATTGCCACGGACCGTAGAATACCGATGAGAAATATACGGCTGGTGCGAGATACCCCATAGAGAATCATTTGTCCGTGTCTAATGCGTGCTTTTAGCGCCTCTCACTCGGCCGTATTCCTCGCCAGTGTGACCCCGGCCTAATAGTTTAATCCAGTTACTAGCATTGTACTGTGCAAATATAGATAAAAACAAATATAGTGGGGGAGCCATAAAATACTACAAATATAATCTAAATAGCTTCACCATAACTATTACTTCTGGGGAGGGGTGTGATAAATAACGTCCGGTGGTTCACCAATGTGAACAGGTTATTGGATGAAAGGTTCACCACTATGTGCAGTCTTTTAGGCGGTGATACTAGAAAAAGCCCGCGACATATACTTAGCTTGTTAGTCAGTTGAGGGATCTCCTGGTTAGTAGATGTAAATGGGTCACCCTCCCAGGGCTGTGGGGTACTCGGTACCGGGCCGGTGTCAGCGGGATGTGTCACAGCAGCAGTGACCCGGTCCGTGGCCTTGGCCGCCCAAGTAATGGGGGGGTAATTTGTAGTGAATGGTGGAATGTAATTAATGGAATAGTTCGTGACGCCACCTGTGGTATTCGGCAAGGGAGATGTTAAGCCGACGCTGCGCGCAGATCCTCTGGGGCTGATGGTGTGTTGCAGCTAAGATGGTGAAGCTCCCCACAGGCGGAGCTGTAGCCCCAGGGCAGTGTAGATGCTGGTACCCAGATGTAGCAGTGCTGCGTGCGTTGGCGTGAGAATGAATGGAGGACACCAGGGCTTGCAGTTCCAAAGCTTTATTCACAGTCTGTAGTGCACACAGGTGCCTGCCTCCGTGCTGTGTCCTCCAGGTCAGGGACTCAGTCAACTTCCAGGCAAGATAGGACTCTCCCTTCCAACACTCCGCCAACATGTACCTTTCTGAACGTCTCCTCTATAGCGCCTTTAAGTGTGAAGATCTCCTAGTACTGAGTTACACTGGAGTGTTGTGAATGAGTCACCGAAGGAGGAAAAAACAAAAATACAAGCTAAGTCCAGAAAACCGGAGAGGTTGGTAGCTATCGGATTGCAGACCCCTGATCCTATCCACAACAACTAACAGTAGCCATGGGGGGTTCCTACAATCCCCTCGATCACAGCCGGAGAACTAAATAGACCTAAAGAAAGAAAGGGGAAATCTAAACTGCCCCTGAGCAGACCCCAAAGCAATAGGCTGCCCCCAACATATAATGACGGTGAAGTAAGATGAAAACACTAACACAGATAGAAAGATAGGTTGAGCAAACGATGGGGCCTAAGCTAACTAAAAAGGACAGGATAGAAAAGCTGCTGTCTGCAATCCGTAAAAAACCCTACCAAAAAATGTCCCAACCGTCTGATAGGAAAAACAGGCCCTGAAGTCGCTAGGACTTCAAAAAGACTATATCAGCACTCAGGTAAATTCTGAAGACAGAGCAAAGAGACAAACTGATCAGAGACAAAAATGGAACTCAGCACACCCCCGACCGGGGATGGCTGAACTCCAAAAAGCAAGGTAAACAAAACAAAACTAATACGTTCAATAGCAGAGCAAAAACTTATCTTTAGGAAGCAGGAATCAGACTGGTCTCCAAGAATCCAGCAGAGAAATCACCAGCGACTCAGAAGGGCATCGGCTGCTTTATATCCAGTCATAATTTCCTGTTACCCAGTCATCATCTACCAGATCAGGTGTTTGGTAATCAGCCTCACTACCTTCCTTCACCAGAAGAGGGAGTTCATCAGACATCGACGGTGAAGGGGAAAATGAACTCACAACACTGGAGTTCCTCCTGACAGATGTTCCCAAGAACTCTACTTGTAAGGCAGACAGCTGTAGCCTGCGTCGGGGACGCCCTTCTCCTGAGTCCCGGCTCTCTATTCAGTTGCTGTTGTGCCCCAAGTCTTAGATGCGAGTAGTGCATTTACAGCCGACTACTCCACCGGTGTCTGCTGCAGAACCATAAGTGTCCATACAACCTCGGGGAACGGGCCCCGGCCTTGCGCTGAGAACCTATAGGCAGGGTTCTCTTCTAACCCACGTCCTCTCTGTTCTCTTTTCTCCTTCGTTCCGTACTATTCTCTCTCTCTCTTATGGAAGCTTAGGTTGCAGTTCAATGTCTTTCTCCTTCTTTCCTTTCCTGTGCCAGCTGGCTCAGATCACTGAGGCATCTGCAGCACTCCTTCCTCCATCCCTTCTTCCAGGGATCCTCACTCCTTTCTGAGTGACCATCTCTCTCCGACTCCCACTCCAGACTGACCTGTAATCCTAAACCTTCCCTCTCTTTTATATTCTAAACTCCACCCGCCTCCCAGCACATTTAGTGTTCCAAGCAGGGAACCACCAAAGGTGCTGTGCTACCCTCTGAGCATGGAGCCTCAATGTGGCTTTGCTAAACTACTGTGTTGTGTGGGATGCGAGTGTTGGAGCGTGGTCAGGAGTTCCTACCTTACCTGGATGGTGGGGCACTACACCTTAGGAGAAGGTGCAGTACCTCTGTGGCGACTGAGCCTCAGGAGCATCACATAAACAGTCAAATAAAACCTCGAGCTCTGTTCCGGCCGGTAACAGGCTCAGAGTGCAGGTAAACGTCCAGTAATCCTCAAATAGTGAGCACCAACAGGGGCAAAAGACGAAGGGTGAGCGCTCACCGGAGTTGATAATGTCGCGTGACGGCTCAAGCATCACTCCTGTTACTGGGGATCATGTGACTGCGCGCGTCACGTGATCTGCATCGTCACTGAAGGTCCTGCCATGATCATATCGCGCTGACTGCGGGCGCTCATAATCTACAATGCAGCTGGTATGATTGCCGCCGCTGGACATTATCAACTCCGGTGAGCGCTCACCCTTTGTCTTTTGCCACTGTTGGTGCTCACTATTTGAGGATTACTGGACGTTTACCTGCACTCTGAGCCTGTTACTGGCCGGAACAGAGCTCGAGGTTTTATTTGACTGTTTACATCTACTAACCAGGAGATCCCTCAACTGACTAACAAGCTAAGTATATGTCGCGGGCTTTTTCTAGTGTCACCGTCTAAAAGACTGCACATAGCGGTGAACCTTTCATCCAATAACCTGTTCACATTGGTGAACCACCGGACGTTATTTATCACACCCCTCCCCAGAGGTAATAGTTATGGTGAAGCTATTTAGATTATATTTGTAGTATTTTATGGCTCCCCCACTATATTTGTTTTATCTATATTTGCACAGTACAATGCTAGTAACTGGATTTAACTATTAGAGTGCAGCACTGATATATATTTTTTTGGAGTGCAGCCCTGATATTTTATTACTCTTAATTGAGGATTGATTTTGGATCTTGTTCTTGTTTCCCCTATAGTTTGATCAATCAAATTTTACTTCTTCTCTGCAACAAAGGCTTATAAGTTGATTTTCCCGTCATTACAGGTAAATACTTTTTATCTTCTGTTGATTCATAGTGCGAGTAACACTTGTTTGATTGGTTATTTTTTAATAAAGTTTGTGCAATATGGAAAAAAAACAACAAAAAGCAAAATTGCCAAAAATGTTTTGGAAATAAATGTACACACCAAAAAACTTCCTTTTAAGCTCATTGAACTCTATTATTACAGTTTTGTTTAGATGCTAATGAGTGAACATAAAAAAGTGATTTTCCACTACAGTGATAATCATAAACCAGCCATAGGATAGGTCATAATATCAGAACACCAGGCCCCCCACTTGACCATTTGCCAACAGCGGCCCCATGTAAACAGTGTGATGGAGCAGGACACTGGCGCTCCTTCACTCTGTTTAATGGATGCTCCAGGAAACTATTAATTCAGCTTCTTTCATGTGAATAGAGGCTGACAGAGAAAGATAGCAAAACACTTGGAATGCACCAACATTTTGGTCCATCTGGACCTTGTTCATGGTGGTATTCTGTACCATAAGAGTATAAGGAATGATAAAATCTTTCTGGGAGAGTAGAGGTGAAAAGTAAGGATAGGTCATCAATATCAGTGTTGTAGAAAACCCTTTTAACTCCATATTGCTGGGGTTAGATGTTTTCACGATTGCTTTTTCATCCTCAACTTCCATGCGCCATACCTTTTTTTTAATATTTTCTGTTGATGAAACTGTGTTTTTTTTTTTTTTTGCAAGGGTGGCAATAGTTTATATCTGTACCATTCTGGCATGCATTTTTTTGTAGATTTTTTTAATATAGGGAATGAGAAAATGCATGATTTAACATTGTTATATTGCTCTTTATTGAATATTTTCCAAAAATCTCTTAAATAATTTTTTAATTATTTTCATTGCCCTAGGAGATTTGAACCCGCAATCACTTCCTCGCTGGTACAGTAATAATTGCAGTATATTGTCATTTGAACGATCATTCTTAATAGGACGATGAAGACCCTACATGGAAAACACTAGACACGTGCAACTAGTATTTTACTAAATGGCCAGGCTAAAGACTGCTTTCACGCAAGGTGGGAGGCAGCTTCCTGCGTTGGAAAGCTTCTAACTGTGGATGCTAAAATATCATGGACTGTTATCTGACTTCTGTTTTTTAATGTATTTGGTGGACATTTGCTGGAATAATGCTTATTATTATATGCTGCTCTGCAGGTGAAGGTAACTACAATATCGGATCTTTTTAGTGCAAATTTTCTATATAAGAGAATTTTCCTGAGTGACTCATCAAGGATGGATAGGGACAGGGACAAGATCACGGAGAGGATACTACACCTCACCCTAGAGATCCTCTTCCGGTTTACTGGAAAGGATTACACAGTAGTGAAGACTTCTAGTGAGCGCTGTCAGTGCCATGTGTGTGAGGAATGGGTAAGACCCCTGAGCTCTATCACGGGGCTTCCACCTCACCCCCTGATACATGGGGACATCAATGACCAGAAGATCCTAGAACTCACCTACAAGATGATTGAGCTGCTGACTGAGGTTCCTATAAGGTGTCAGGATGTCATCGTCTATTTCTCCATGGAGAAGTGAGAGTATTTTGAAAGACTCAAAGATCTGTACAAAGACATTATGATGGAGCCAACGCAAAATGCGCAATGGGGCTGCTTATCGCTCTTATCCTTGTGAGCTACTATGGGTAAGATGGCCCCTTTGGATATACATTCTCTTCACCTTGCATTTTAATGATATTACTTTTGTGTGTAAGTGTTACTGAACTTACTCCTGCTACACTTTCTTTGCACATAGACATTTTCACCCCACTCTTTCCGCCTATATAGGTTTAGGGACACAGTATTATTGTACTGGCTACTTCACATCTGATTGATAACTAATATAATTGCCAGTCTTTCATTTATACTTTCATTTTTTGTTGTCCCAGACTTTTATATATCATTTTTAGTGTTAGTGTTTTACACAATTTGGAGATATATGTATTGGCCTTTACTATCTGTACCCGTTATAATTCAGTGAATTCGTAACATTTAACACCTTGTGTCATCGCTATTGACTCGTTTAAATTATTTGTTCTTGCCAGTGCTTTTGAATTTTGTAATAAACATATTGTTATATTCATTTACCTTGGTGGATTCTGACTCTGTGTTGCTTATATGTTACAGAATTAAGGGAGTGTCCATTGTAATTTTTTCTAGGCTTTATCTTTATTAATGGGCAATTCACCATGATACATTAAAGGGAATCTGTCACCTCATTTTTGGCATATGAGATGCGGCCACCGCCATCAGGGGCTTATCTACAGCATTCTGTAATGCTGTAGATAAGCCCCCGATGTCACCTGAAAGATAAGAAAAATGAGTTATATTATACTCACCCAGGGGGACAATCCGGTCCGATGGGTGTCGTGGTCTGGGTCCGGTGCCTCCCATCTTCTAGCGATGATGTCCTCTTCCTTGGTTCTGTCGCGGCTCCTGGGCAGGTGTAATTCTCTGCCCCGTTGAGGGCAAAGCAGAGTACTGCAGTGCGTAGGAGCCGGGAAAGGTCAGAGAGGT
The DNA here is from genome assembly GCF_039654945.1 of Dendrobates tinctorius. Classification (NCBI taxonomy): domain Eukaryota; kingdom Metazoa; phylum Chordata; class Amphibia; order Anura; family Dendrobatidae; genus Dendrobates; species Dendrobates tinctorius. The sequence goes on along the minus strand of NW_027361870.1, from coordinate 22,881,992 downwards.
CTGGCGCCTGTGCACTGCTGTTCTCTGCTCTGCCCTCAACAGGGCAGAGAATTATGCCTGCGCAGGTGCCGCGACGGTCAGTCTTTTGATATCTCTGACTGAGTCCTTCACCCCTCAGCCTCAGGCATTTTTAATTACAACAGGATCCTATCTTCTGATGTAAATGTAGGCTTTAGCCCAAGAGAGGATTCACATAGGCAGGTTCCTAGCAATGAGAATCACCTTATCCTGGCTGCCGGGTATACATAAATTGGCCAATTTATGATCTGGATGTTCTCGTTTTTTCCAGTTTTCTAGAGCAGTAATGCAATTCAAATTTTATATATTTCATGTTTGCATGCTATGGCATTACAGAGTGCTATATTGTTTGTTGGCTGATAAAAAATCTAATCAATCTACTCATCTCTTTAATTGGCTGATGATCCAGACAGGCATTCCCTGCTGGTCTTTGATAGCAAGCTGCCATCATGCAACCACTACAGCCAATCAGTGAACTCAGTAATAGAGTTTTTGACATCATGGCTCAGAGCTGAGTGGAGATGGCAGTAGTATGGTACCTGACCACTGACACCACTGATTGGCTGCAATTGTCACATACTGGAAGCCTATTAACAAAGACTGGTAGTCACTGCCTGGATTGGTGAGGGATTGAAGAGGTGTGAAGTGTTTATTTATATTTTATAACATTTACGGCACTCTTTTCTTTCAAGGAACTGGACAACCCATTTGAAACAAGACTATTAAGGCTTATGCAGACATTGAACCCTTGGATATCGGTTCGATCGAGGACCCCAAAACAATGACTTGCCGCTGGTCTCCTGACAAGAGCATAACAACTTCACATAGTTCTATGAGGTTGTCAGGAGACCCGTCACCAGTCCGTGCATTGCGGTCTTTGATCTGACTGACATCCACAGACATCTGCTTGAGCCCTTACAGATAGTGTTACCAGAGCTACAATCTCATTTGCCTGTGGACACACAAGAAAAATTCCTTTACAATTGCAATTCCTCTTGCCGTGCACTTCTCCACATATACAAGTAAATCAAGAGTATGGAGGCGTTCAATGGTGCCCTGATGTAAAGTGATGACTGCATTGCTGTCTGTATGGCTAGCTCTGGATAATTTCATCATAAAACTGTTATCAGCTGTAGCTAATGTCTAATCCTTGGAATTTCCAATTTATACAAAAAATATGCAGAACTCAACTCCCCTATCTAATATATACTTACCTTGTAATGTCTTCACATCCTGTTCCGTCCAGATGTGTTCGGATCCCAGAATTCCAAGCAGCATAAGTTCACAGACCGCCATACTGGGACACAAAAGTGATGGGTGTCTTAATATGGAAACTGCTGGTGGCACCATCCTCTTGCGCGATACCACCAGCGGAACACCTTCGCACCACACACACCATCATGGCGTCCTCTGCTCAGAGCGGTACATACCGCACGCCTGAAGGGGCCACCATCGCAGCGCCATTCCACAGCGACGTATTTCGCAATACTTTAGCGCTATATAGAATTCATAGCTACAAAAGCAGCATCCAGTAAATCTTGTGACAATTCTCTGATGAAGGTCCTGTGTTGGACAGAAAACGTTTAGAATACATGTTATCTGGATGCCAATAAAATGGAACTAATTTTTTCACGAATTTGAGTGCCAAGTTCATCATTGTTATTTATATTACGGGCTTGATACCCCACTTGTGCACCTCCTATGGATCTTTTGATTTTTGAGTGCCTTGTTGTTCTCTAGTATATGTGTGTATAGAGTATGTTCAGTTCTACAGAGAGGACATCCATCAATAACTGCTGCGATTGATGCTAGCTCTGATCACAACTGTTCAACCCCTTAGACTTTGTGGTGAACAGAGACCAGAACGTCTAAGTGGTGAGATGGGTGATGGGGGGCTTCCTCTGTTACTCCATTGAATATCTGTGAAACAATTGTGAGAACCCAATGGGTTATTTGATGACAACTAGGGGCTCATGGTGGTCCAGTTCAGATTTTTGCTATAGGCCCCCCAGATTTTTATGTAGGCTCTTACTGGTGACCTATCCTTAGAATAAGCCATCAATGTCTACTCATAGGCTGACCCCCTTTAGAACATAAGTGCGGTTTAAACGTTCAATGTTTATAATATGGAGAGGCCACCAATGTTTCCAATCTGTAGAACCCCTTAAAGCTTAAATACTAATAGAATTATTTATGTATCCAATGTTCCTTTCATCTGAAAGTTTCCTAAAGTTACTGTAGGTGAAAATTTGACCCCACACAATACACACATTAGGTTACATATATATATTTCTAAGTGAATTTATTTCTAAAGATAATATTGGCATGAAATTCTTACTTATTGTCAGTAACAACCCTTTCAATCCACACAGGCAAAGAAATCAAACCATAGATGTTCATAAATTAAGTTATGTCTAATAATGAGAAATGACACAGGGAAAAAGCTTTGAACACATGCGAAAGAGAGGTGCAAAAAGCCACGGAAAGTCTTGATACCAGCTAAAATCTAGCAGTAAATAGAAAGCAATCCTGCCACTTAGTGAAAAACAATATCTACTAGTTCAACTGATGGCCTATAAAAAGGTGTCTCATTACCAAGATGCCACACAAAAAAGATCTCATGATGGGTTGAACCAGTGATGTGTCTCAAGAACCAAGCAATGTTATTGTTGCAAAATATACTGATGGTATTGCTTACAGAAGAAGAATTTCTACACTACTGAATGATCCAGTGAGAACTGTTGGGACCATAATCCGTGAGTGGAAAGAACATCATTTCACCATAAACCGGCCACAACCAGGTGATTCCTGTAAGATCTCAGTGTGTCAAGGACCATCTGTAAAGAGATACAGAAAGCCCTGAATCAGCATGTGCAATTGTTTCAAAGAAAATAATAAGTAATACATTCAGCCTCCATGGCCTGTATGCCACCAAGCAAGACTCCATTACTGAACAAAAATATATTCAAGGGCAGGTACGGACTGGGGCTAAAATTCAGCCCTGGCATTTGAAATCACACAGGCCCATGCTGTCCCTGTCCTCAAGCACCAGATGGGGATATATTACTAATATTTCCCTGGATGAAGGAAAGCAAGATGTACTAAAAGACGAATATTTCTAATGATACCTTTGTTACAACTCTTACCAGTATGGGTGTCTTGAGAGCACCAATTCTGTTAACAACATAGCAGACAAGGTGGCCCACCCTCAGACAGGCCCTTCTGGCATTTGCCAGAATTGGCAGATGGCCAGTCTGGCCCTGTTCAAGGGTGAATAATGTTTGCTCAATACCATTTAGACAAGCCTGTGAAATTCTGGGAAAATATAGCCTGGTCAAATGAGACCAAAATGTAACTCTTTAGATGCCATAATACACACTATGTTTAGATGCCAAAAGGTACTAAAATTACCCCATAAACACCATACCAACAGTGAGGTTTTTCAGCACACACCACTGGCAAACTTCAAATGACTGAAGGCAGGATGAATGAACAAATGTACAGAGACTTACTTTTAAAAAATCTGCTGCCATATACCAGGATGATGGAACGATGGTGGACATTTAAGGAAGACAATCATCCGAAACACAACATACAACCAAATAAACTCTCAATTGGTTTTAGAGAAATAAAATAAACCTGCTAGAATGGGCCAGCCAATCAACTGACCTGAATTTAAATTTATGGAAGTAGCTAAAGCTCAGATTTCATAGGAGCCCACAGAAGATTCAGGATGTGGAGAGTTTTTGTGTGGAAGAATGGGTCAAAATGTCACCTGAGCAATGCATGCAACTCATTTCTCTATACAGGAGATGTCTTGAAGCTGTCATCACCAACAAAGGCTTGTACAAAGTATTAAACAAATTTTAGTAACAGTGTCCAATACTTTTTCCTGTGTTATTTCTCACTATTAAACATAACTTAAAGGGAACCTGTCACCAGGTTTGTTTCATAGCAGCTAAAAATTTCACCTTATTCAGCATCTGCTATGCATTCCCTAAATCCTTATATAACCCCCTGACTCCCTTTGCACGCTCCCGAAAAACCTTTTCAGTTTCCCGCGTTGTATGGTAATCTTCTCAGTCCGGTCTGATGGGGGTGGTTTCGGGCCTCTACATCACTCCCTTTGGCTGTTGCTCACCGTCCTAACTACATGGATGATGCGTCTTGCGTCGTGCGACATCTCGCGCCTGCTCAGAAATATTGCATTTTGAACCTGCGCAGTATGCTTTGCCCAACTGCGTGCAAAGCCGAAAAACAGTGTCAAGTGTCATGCGCCGACACATGTACTTCCGGCTCATGTACAAGAACTACGTTTTCCAGCACATGCTCACGTCTGTTTTTCGGCTTTGCCCGCAGTTGGGCAAAGCATACTGTGCAGGCGCGAAATGCAATACTTCTGAGGAGGCGCGAGATGTCGCATGAAGATATGGATCATTATTCATATCAGGAGGATGGCAAGCAGAAGCCAGGAGGAGGCATGCAGAGGCCCGAAACCACGCCCTTCAGACAGAACTGAGAAGATTACCATACATCGTGGGAGAAATTAAAAAAGATTTTCCGGAGTATACAAGGGGAGTCAGGGGATTATATAAGGACTTAGGGAATGCAGCACAGACACTGAATAAGGTGATATTTTTAGCTGCTATTTCACAAAACTGGTGACAGGTTCCCTTTAATTTATGGACATCTCTGGTTTGATTTCTTTGCCTGTGTGGATTGGATGGGTTGTTACTGATATCTGGTGAGAATTTCATGTCACTAGCACCTTTATAAATATGTTTACTTATAATTTGGTGATATGTTCAATACTGACTTCACCCGCTATATATGTCAAACTGCTGATTTCATTTGAACAAGCCAATCATCTTATGTGTTAGGTGGCTTCAGATTGGAGTATATAAGGATTGGGCAGTTAGCTTCCACCTGACCAATCTTTTTCGTTATCAGGGAGATGAACTAGTGACAGAGGTGTCTCTCAGTGGCCAAATGTGCATGTAAATGGTGGGGTGTGGCAGACACAGCTTTCAGATGATTTAAGCATTTGGCCCACAGCTATCTAATACAGATGGCCAGCAGTGATCTATTGTGTTATAGTAAGAATCATACCTTGTTTGGGTGGTTACACAATTCAGACATGAGCAATACATGGCAGACAGGCTTAATTGAGTCATCATAATTAAAAATACTTTGTGCATTGCAGCTCAGATTTCTAGCCTCATGTGGCAATCTGATATCAACATCCTGACTTGTGTTACTAGAGCTGAAATTATGTCAGTGTTTTTTTCTACTACTCTTCATAGTCACACCCTTAACAGCTATGACCAATGAGTAAAAACCCGGAATATGAGAGTGTTGTAACCACTAAGGATGTATGAGTAACTCACTCATCATAATTGCTCATCAAACACTATGAATGATGACCATCAGCTGAGTATAGAAAAACAAATAGCAATTACAACATTGGACAGAACACTATTTACCTATGATAATAAACCTCAGACATTCAGAGATACGACTTACATACTTTTCAGTACTTTACAGTGTCAGAATAACTAGTATTTACAGTTGTGTGAAAAAGTGCTTGTCCCCTTCCTGATTTCCTATTGTTTTGCGTGTTTGTCACACTTAAATGTACAGATCACTAAGCAAATTTAAATATTAGGCAAAGATAACACAAGTAATCACAAAATGCAGTTTTTAAATGAAGATATTTATTATTAAGGAAAAAGAAATCCAAACCTACAGAGCCTTGTGTGAAAAAATGATTACCCCCTAAATCTAATAACTGGTTGGACCACCCTTAGCAGCAACAATTGCAATCAAGCGTTTGGGATAACTGGCAGTGAGTCTTTTACAATGCTCTGGAGGAATTTTGGCCCACTCGTCTTTGCAGAATTGTTGTTATTCATCCACATTGTAGTGTTCCGAAGCATGAACTGCCTTTTTAAGGTCATGCCACAGCATCTCAATCGGATTAAGGTCAGGACTTTGACTAGGCCTCTACAAAATCTTAATTTTGCTTTTCTTAAGCCATTAAGAGGTGCTGGATAATTGTATTGCTGCATACCCCAAGTGCGCTTCACTTGAGGTCATGAACAGATGGCCAGACATTCTCCTTAAGGAGTTTTTGATAGGCAGCAGAATTCATGGTTCCATTTACCACAGCAAATCTTCCTGGCAAAGAAGCAGCAAAACAGCCCTAGACCATCACATTACCACCACCATATTTTATTGTTGGTATGATGTTCCATTTCTGAAATGCTGTGTTACTTCTACGCCAGATGTAGTGGGACATACACCTTCCAAAAAGTTCAATTTTTGTCTTGTCAGTCCACAGAGTATTCTCCAAAGTCTTGTGGATCATTAAGATGTTTTCTGGCAAAACTAAGAAGAGTCACTATATTCTTGTTGCTCAGCAGTGATTTTCGTCTTGGAACTCTGGCATCCAGGCCACTTTTGCCCAGTCTCTTACTTATAGTGGAGTCATGAACACTGATCTTAACTGAGGCAAGTGAGGCCTGAAGTTCTTTAGATGTGGTTGTGGGGTCTTTTGTGACCACTTGGATAAGTTATCGCTGTACTTTTGGGGTAATTTTGGTCAGCCGGCCACTCCTGGGACGTTTCACCACTGTTCCATGTTTTCGACACTTGTGGATGCTGGCTCTCACTGTTATTTGCTGGAGTCCCAAAGCTTTAGAGATGGCTTTATAACTGTCACAAAGTGACTGGCCCTGTGTGACATAACCCAACAATTGGTGTGTCACTAAATGGTAAAACAAACAAGGGAACACCGGGGAAACAATTACAACGGTGGGCCCTGCGATAGGAAATGGGGAAATGGACACCTACTGCACTCTGCTGAGGATGTGCCCTGCTCTTACTAGCGCCCCTATACAGGTTCTTACAACCTGTCGCCGAGCAGTTTAACTTAGTCCTCGCTTGCCCTGCACCTATCCCTAAGTAGGGAATTAGCAAGTGAAGACACTGGTACCACCGCTGCACTAATACAACACAAGGTAAGGATAGACAGACAGCAAAAGGAACAGGGTAACAAAAACCACACTTAGCTTTCTCTGCTGCAATGCACCGCTTCTTCACCATGCTGGAGAAAGCATTGTTTATCACCAAGAGCTCATGGATCATTGAGAGAAGTTGCTCTTGAAGTATGCTTAGATACCATTCTTTATTCATGGTAGTGTTCATAGTCAAAATTGTGAGTGAGCACACCCCATGGATGAAAAGCCCTTACTCATGAATGCAGTCAGGATGCTTTACTGTTGATATCTAATCCTTGTACTTCCTGCACAATGTTACTCTGTCCTTGATGTTTTTTTCGGAGATATGTGGGTTCTTTGCTATGCTTCTTGACATCAAATCAGCCACCAAAAACTTTCACCTCACTCTGTGCGCAAACGCAATTTCTCTTGCCTGTTGCCATTCCTAAGCAAGCTCTAAACTGGTGTTGAACTAATTCCATAGTTGATTCCTTTTTAGTAGATGATACTGATACTTGGGTACCCTAAAACCTTATTTTTATAAATTGAAGCTCTCTCTTTGAGGTTCTTGGTGATCTAATAAATGATTACATAACATTTTTACAAGCAGCAATGTCCTTGCATGTAAAACTTTTTTTTTAATGCAAAGTAATGATGTCTGCACCTGTTTGCTTTTGGATAAACATGGTTAACTGAAGAAGACAATGATTTCAAGCACCATACATCTTTTAAAGCAACCAGTATGCTCTCATAATTCAGTATGACATTGTGATACTACATGCTTTGACCTTGTTAACTCTTTTTCCTGAGTCAAGAAGATCACTGATATAATCTAGGCAGGTCATTTTGTAACAAGGATGAAGTTCAGTGGAAATGGGGTTCTTGTTTTTCATGCTCGTTTCTGCAAAATATAACACACAGCTGTCAATAGCTGATCGCTTCCAGAGTACTTTCTCCACTTTTTTCCCTGAATTCAACACTATGTCAGATGAAAAAAAAGCAACATAGTGCCACACTGTATATTAACAAGACCCCCTTTTTGCTTCCTCCATAAAAAACAGTTTCCTAAAAAGTAAATTATATAACAGTAGCAATAATATCTCTAATTGGATCCTAAGGAAATTATGTTCCCCACTTGTCACCATAAACTAATACAGCATGTTCCTCATTCTGTCCCTAAAAAGTAATTATGTCCCTCTTTATCTAATAATCTCGCCCAGCCTGGCACCCTTTGTTTTATAATATGCCCCATCCTGCTCCCCCATGTCCCTTGTCTAGCCTGGCCCCAATATCTGCAGACTAGGCCCTAGATATCCATCCTGCCCACAGCTATCCATACAGGCCCCCATATATGTCCACTGTCCTCCCCCCATACATACATCCCTTGTGCTGCTGCCCCCCATATATCAATCATGGGCCCATGTGCTGCACACCCCCATATATCCATCGTAGTCCTTTGTGCTGCCACCCCCCATATACCCATCCTGGCCCCCTGTGCTGCTCCCCCCATATATCATCCTGGCCCCTTGTGCTGCTCCCTCCATATCAGGGCCGCCATCAGCGCATGACAGCCCTTACTGCTATATGGGGCCCGGTGAACAGCAGTACAGAAGGGGGCCTGCAGATCAGGGGCCCCGCTCCTGTGCTGCCAGTCATCGGACCCCAAGTGCTGTGCATCATAGGGGCGCTGGGCGGGCCCCAAGTGTGCGCTGCGGTCGGGCCCAAAGTGTGCGCTGCGGCCAGGCCTGCAGCGCACACATCAGCAGAGCTGCCACAGCGCCCGACATCCGAAAGCTAGAGAAGTGCTGAAGGACCTGTGGTGACGTCATCATTATCACAGGCCTTCAGCATTGATCAGCTCCGCCCCCTGATCACATGACGATGATGTCACCACAGGTCCTTTCAGCTCACACAGCAGCAGCTCCATCTTCAGCGCAGGAGCGAGGTCAGGTAAGAAGAAAGTTTTTATTTTTGAAAGGGGCAATATGTATCCCTGGCAGAATGGATACACGGGGGCAGGATTGGAGACACACAGGGGCAAATATGGAGACAGGGGGCAGGATTGGAGACACACAGGGGCAAATACAGAGACAGGGTGCAGGATTAGAGACACACAGGGGCAAATATGGAGACAGGGTGCAGGATTGGAGACACACAGGGGCAAATATGGAGACAGGGGGCAGGACTGGAGACACACAGGGGCAAATATGGAGACAGGGCGCAGGATTGGAGATACACAGGGGCAAATATGGAGACAGGGCGCAGGATTGGAGATACACAGTGGCAAATACGGAGACAGGGCACAGGATTGGAGACACACAGGGGCAAATATGGAGATGGGGCAGGATTGGAGACACACAGGGGCAAATATGCAGACAGGGGGCAGGATTGGAGACACACAGGGGCAAATATGTAGACAGGGGGCAGGATTGGAGACACACGGGCAAATATGGAGACAGAGGGCAAGATTGGAGACACATGGGCAAATATGGAGACAGGGCGCAGGATGGGAGACACACGGGGCAAATACGGAGACAGGGAGCAGGATTGGAGACATACAGGCAAATATGGAGACAGGGTTCAAGATTGGAGACACACGGGCAAATATGGAGACAGGGCACAGGATTGGAGTCACACAGGGGCAAATACAGAGACAGGGTGCAGGATTGGAGACACATACGGGCAAATACAGAGACAGGTCGCAGAATTGGAGACACACGGGCAAATATGGAGTCAGGGCGCAGGATGGGAGACACACAGGGGCAAATACGGAGACCGGGAGCAGGATTGGAGACATACGGGCAAATATGGAGACAGGGTTCAAGATTGGAGACACACAGGCAAATATGGAGACAGGGCACAGGATTGGAGTCACACAGGGGCAAATACAGAGACAGGGTGCAGGATTGGAGACACATACAGGCAAATACAGAGACAGGTCGCAGGATTGGAGACACACGGGCAAATATGGAGACAGGGGGCAAGATTGAAGACACACAGGGGCAAATATGGAGAAAGGGCACAGGATGGAGACACATGGGCAAATATGGAGACAGGGGGCAAGATTGGAGACACACAGGGGCAAATATGGAGACAGGGCACAGGATTGGAGACACACAGGGGCAAATATGGAGACAGGGGGCAGGATTGGAGACACACAGGTTCAAATATGTAGACACGGGGGCAAAATGCAAGACATGGGGGCAAAATGCAAGACATGGGGTAGAATGCAAGACATGAGGCAGAATGTGAGACATGGGGCAGAATGCAGACATGGGGGCAGAATGCAGACATGGGGCAGAATGCAGACATGGGGGCAGAATGCGAGACATGGGAGCAGAATGCAGACGTGGGGCAGAATACGAGACATGGGGGCAGAATGCAAGACATGGGGCAGAATGCGAGACATGGGGGCAGAATGCAGACATGATGGGGGCAGAATGCAAGACATGGGGCAGAATGCAAGACATGAGGGCAGAATGCAAGACATGGGGGCTGAATAGAAAAGACATGGCAGAATGCAGACATGGGTGCAGAATGCATACATGATGGGGCAGAATGCAGACATGGGGGCAGAATGGACATGGGGCAGAATGTGAGACATGAGGGCAGAATGCTGGACGTGGGGGCAGAATGCAAGACATTGGGGCAGAATGCAAGACATGGGTGCAGAATGCAGACATGGGGGCAGAATGTGACAGTAAGACACAGGAGGGGGCAGAATGTGACATTGAGACACAAAAGGGGCAGAATGTGAGACATGGGGCAGAATATGACAGTGTGAAACAGGAGGGGGCAGAATGTGACAGTGAGACACAGGAGGGGGCAGAATGTGAGACATGGGGGCAAAAAGTGACAGTGAGACACAGGAGGGGGCAGAATGTGACAGTGAGACACAGGAGGGGGCAGAATGTGAGACATGGGGGCAAAAAGTGACAGTGAGACACAGGAGGGGGCAGAATGTGACAGTGAGACACAGGAGGGGGCAGAATGTGACAGTGAGACACGGGGGGCAGAATGACCATTGGGGCAGAATGTGAGACACGGGGTCAGAGTGGACATGGGGGCATAATGGGACAGTAAGACACAAGAAAGGGCAGAATGTGACAATGAGACACAGAAGGGTGTAGAATGTGACAGTGAGACACAGGGGACAGAATGTGACAGTGAAACACAGGAGGGGAAACAATGTGAGACACGGGGGCAGAATGTGACAGTGAGACACAGGAGGGGGGAGAATGTGACAGTGAGACACAGGAGGGGGCAGAATGTGAGACACAGGGGGCAGGATGGGAGACACATGGTGCAGGATCATGGGGCAGGATGGATACGATGTAGACAGATGGGGCAGGATCTGGAGATCATGTGGGGTCAGAATGGATACTCATGAGGGCAGGATGAGAGAAAATATGACTGGAGCCAGGATGGGGGATATTATTACCATAGGGGCTAATTAAGGGATATTATTACTGCAGTGATGTATTTATTTTATTTTTTTGAGGATACTGTTTTAAATGGGAGGAGGTTCTGTTACTGTGCAGAGTGACACTATGTCACCTTTTTTTCTTCATCTGGTGTAGTGTAGAAGTTGGTAAAAAATTAAGTAATGTGTTCTGCAAGTGGAGCTCTAGATAACTGTGTTATTTCCTGCAGAGACGAGCCCTGGGCTGGAAGACGTCATGGCGATCTGTGCTGGATGAAAGATGAAAAGCAAAGATGAAGGACTTTGCCTAGAGACGTCACTGGTGAGTCAGTTTGTTACCTGTACAATGACACTATACACTATATACAGAGTATGCAAATATCCACAAATTGGGCCTGAGAACACATGGCACTCCCCAACTACTATATATACCAAAAAGATCAAGGAAGCATAATGCCATAAAATGTGATATACTTTATTAAATGACGTACAAAGAAGATAGACATAAAAAGTTAAACATAAAAGAGATGGATATACCGATGGATATCACTGGTACAAATGTGCTAAACATATGCAGATACACAGAAAATAGTATACTAAATAATCAGATGTCAAAAAATATCGTAACAAAGTGTATCAGTAAAAGGTAAGAGGTATACAATGTATGTGCATTCCTAGGCGACTGAATAATAAGATGCTATAGTAATATTGCTATCAAAAAAGAGTTATAAGCATCCATGGTAGTGATATGGCCACCACCCAAAATATATGACCCAAATGGCAAGAAAAAGCTCTCAGCAACTAATGCAGTAATATGGCCAAATAGAATGCACGACATAACTGTAATAATTTGGACAAAAAAATCATGTCCTAACAGAGAGGAAATGATATATACTGTATGTTCACCCACTGTCGCAGCTATGACATTACATGGACACAAGTATTGTTATATTGCAACACTGCTATAAATCGGACAACCCAGTCCTGAAAAAGTGCTAATAGTGCAAAATATAGGTCTACTGTCACAGCTGTACCATAAAGTAAACGTGCAAAAAGAATTGGCCAGAATGTTCAATAATAATAATTGCGCTGTTTAAGGCAATTATGGATGCCGAATAGAGATTTCATAAGGTAGTGTGTACCCACATAGTCATGTCACAGACATGGGTACAACAAATGACACAAATGTGTGCATAGCATAAGTCCCCATGGAAATGCTAATGAGCCCCCTTAACTGAAAAGCACATATGACCTGAGATACCGCAGTCCCCGACGCGCGTTTCGCCTTAGCTTCGTCCTGGGAGGTAAGTGAGTGTGGCTGTGGGGTGTATTGAAGTATATATAGCAACATGATTGCAAATCATTCACCGCTGAGAAATCGTCCGGGGCCCGGCGTGTGACGTCATCATGGCGCGCGTCCCCCGGCCGCATAGCCACTCCCCATCATACACGTCATGATGTGGAGACGGCTAAATGATGCCAGGAAGACCGCGTTACCACGGCGACGCACCACGCTGTAGGATGACGCTGCAGACAGGTAAGCCACTCCTCCACCCGACGTGTCAGGGTAGAGAGGCAGGCTTAACCCATCCAACAGACGTATCCGCACAGTGTGTGCACGGTGCTCCGGAGGATACATGGAAGTAACTGTATGATAAAGTGTCTTAAATTCATGTTGCACAAATGCATCATTTATAAATATATAATAGGCTTAAACAGCGTCCTGTCAAATTATATACAGAATTACATATTTCCAAGAATTTCACCATTAAACTATACAATATACAGTGGGTGAATAACTGTTGATAAGATATAGGGAGAAAATCCCAAGAGTTATTAATATAAAGAGAATTACATAGATGATCATAATTAGATAAGTTCAACAGTAATATATACAGCGGCAAAATTTAGAGTTTCGACTGCATACAGTATGAATCACATAGTACATTAGAAAATTACAATCAAAAACGTACGATGTCATGAATTATCCTCCTAGTTACCAACATAACTAGAGCGATATTACACCATTAAATAAAAAATGACCATATAAAGATATGAAAATGTAATTCTATAGGAGTTTTAAACACAACATATTCCTTCCCTAAATAAATTGTATGGAAATAAGATTGTAACCAGAGTGTCATCCATGTGCAAGTCAATTAGCACATGAATATATTAAGATTAAAAAATAAGGACTTCAAACCAGGTGATGTATGAACCCAAAGACGTACACATATGTACTAATGAATGCACACTTTATCTAGACATCAAGGTCCACAGTATAAACATGCAGCAGTCCTGAAAAATAAATCCCACGATGATCACATTCTCTCTTGATTTCCCATGGGTGTTGACCAATAGGTTTTCAAATCCCTCCAATATCAGATGGAATATAGCAGCTTCTCAATCAGTAAGCTTGGAGGTGTCACCTGACCAATGTCCAAATACACCGCACAACAATGTGATGAAGTAACTAAAAATAAAATGGAAAATTAAAAAATATAAAAGAAAGAAAACCAACCTACACCTTACAACAATAGCATCCTACAGAAATGGGGCAAAGCTCAGAACCTCATTGAGTCCTCTTGGTTGGACCGTTCCAAGTTTGTATATCCATTCGGCTTCTTTTTGAGCTAATGTTTTCTTCCAATTTCCACCACGGTGGTCAATGTGAACCTTGTCTATTCCACAGACCTTAAGTAGTTTGGGATTACTCCCATGGAACAATTTGAAGTGTCTCGGAACTGACTTGAGAGTTGAATTATTCTCGGTATCAAAGGCATTTCTGATGTCCCTAAAGTGTTCCCTAACTCTGATTTTTAAAGGCCTAGAGGTCATACCTACATAGTTTTTTCACATGGACATACAGCATAATATATCACACCAATGGAGTTGTAGGTAATATGCTGCGTGATGTTATATGTTATGCCACCATCACTGGATTTGAAAGAAAAAGCCTGTAGCATATTAGGACATGCAATGCATTCCTTACACGGGAAGAAACCCCATTTGGGACGTTTCGACCCAAATGCTCTCTCAGGTTTTAAACCCATGTGATAACTGTGCACCAGTTTGTCCCGTAAATTGCTGGACCTCCTATATGTAATCGAGGGATATTTGGGGACATGTTTTGCTAAAGTTCTATCGGTCATGAGGATTGGCCAGTATTTATCTAAAGCCTGTCTCATTTCGTGCCACTTATCATTAAATGAGGAGATAAATCTCACTATTTGTGTTTCTGAATGTTTATGTTTAGGGGCAAGCAGGTCTACTCTCTTCGCCCGATTAGCCTTTCTCATTCCTCTATGGATGCTGCGTCTAGAATAGCCTCTAGACGTGAACCTGGATGTAAGATCCTCTGCTTGTCCCTGATATGCTTCCTCACTCGAACAAATACGTTTTGCCCTGAGAAATTGTCCTGTTGGAATCCCTTCCACCAGTGATCTGGGGTGTGAGGAAGTGGCGTGTAAGATAGAATTTACCGCCGTTTCTTTACGGAACATGTCAGTATGTAGAAAGCCGTCTGATCCTTTAAAGATTTTAATGTCCAAAAAGTCTATGTCAGACTGGCTATATTTACATGTAAGTCTAACATTAATGGAGTTATCATTAAGCATGCTGAGGAAGTTGAGAAGATCCTGTTCTGTTCCCTGCCAGATGAGAAGTATGTCATCTATATAGCGGGCCCAGAACAGGACCTTCTCAATGTAGGCAACCGGGCAAGTGAAGAAAATGTCCCTCTCCCATTTGCCCAGAAATAGGTTGGCATATGAGGGGGCAAACGCTGCCCCCATAGCCGTACCCTGTTTTTGTAGGTAAATAGTCTCTTTGAACATAAAAAGTTATGCTCGAGGGTAAATTTTAGTAGTGTCACCAGAAAATTAACAAAACTCTCTTCATAGTCCACCATCATCAAATAAGTCTGAGTAGCCCGTATACCATCCTGATGTTGGATGGAGGTATACAAGGACTCAACGTCAAGACTAACCAGCCACATATCCTCTTCAAATGGGATGCCTTCGATTCTACGAAGGACATCACTAGTGTCTTTCACATAAGATGGCAGGTCAAAGACCAGTGGTTTCAAATGGAAGTCCAAATACTTGGACACAGTTTCACATAAACTCCCATTGCCCGACACGATT
The DNA here is from genome assembly GCF_039654945.1 of Dendrobates tinctorius. Taxonomy (NCBI): domain Eukaryota; kingdom Metazoa; phylum Chordata; class Amphibia; order Anura; family Dendrobatidae; genus Dendrobates; species Dendrobates tinctorius. Next base: position 22,866,408 of record NW_027361870.1, on the reverse strand, counting down.
GGTCGTCCAGGTGGAGTAGTGCAGTTTTTATGGATTTTTGGTATAAAATATATGCATGCCACCTTAGGAAATTCTGGTACAAGGTTGTCTCTAAGTTCCCGATTGATCAGCCCGTCTTCAAAGGCATGTCCCAAAATTATTTTAATTTCCTGTAAGTATGCTGTGGTGGGATTAAAGGTCATTTTCTGATAACATCTCTCATCCCTCAATTGCCTGAATGCCTCCTTCTCGTATGCTGTAACAGGCCATATCACCACGTTGCCCCCTTTGTCGGCGGGTTTTATCATCACCTCTTTCATCCTACTAAGTTCTTTGAGTGCTTCCCTCTGAGCAAACGACAATTCTTTTTGCACGTTTACTTTATGGTACAGCTGTGACAGTAGACCTATATTTTGCACTATTAGCACTTTTTCAGGACTGGGTTGTCCGATTTATAGCAGTGTTGCAATATAACAATACTTGTGTCCATGTAATGTCATAGCTGCGACAGTGGGTGAACATATATATCATTTCCTCTCTGTTAGGACATGATTTTTTTGTCCAAATTATTACAGTTATGTCGTGCATTCTATTTGGCCATATTACTGCATTAGTTGCTGAGAGCTTTTTCTTGCCATTTGGGTCATATATTTTGGGTGGTGGCCATATCACTACCATGGATGCTTATAACTCTTTTTTGATAGCAATATTACTATAGCATCTTATTATTCAGTCGCCTAGGAATGCACATACATTGTATACCTCTTACCTTTTACTGATACACTTTGTTACGATATTTTTTGACATCTGATTATTTAGTATACTATTTTCTGTGTATCTGCATATGTTTAGCACATTTGTACCAGTGATATCCATCGGTATATCCATCTCTTTTATGTTTAACTTTTTATGTCTATCTTTTTTGTACGTCATTTAATAAAGTATATCACATTTTATGGCATTATGCTTCCTTGATCTTTTTGGTATATATAACTATATACAGAGTGCCTATGTACAATGTCACCAGTGATCACTGTATTACCTGTACACTGGCACTATATACAGAGGTCCCGTGCGTAATGTCACTGGTGATCACTGTATTCCCTGTACACTGACACTATATACTGTGCTCCTGTGCATACTGTCAGTGGTGATCACTGTATTACCTGTACACTGACACGGTATACAGAGTTCCTGTGTATAATGTCACTGGTGATCACTGTATTACCTGTACACAGACACTACATACTAAGTACAGATCTCCTGTGTATAATGGCACTTATGGTGATAGTAATATGTTTTTTTTATTAATGATCAGTATTGTAGTATCCAGTCAACATGTGCTGGTAATATGTGGTCTGGTCATGGTGCGGTGTTATTTGTCCCTTGTATGTGCTATTATTCTGTCACTGGTGGTAATATGTGGTCTAGACATGGTATGGCTGTATTTGTTCCTTGTATGTGGTATTATTGGTCACCATGTGGTGGTAATATGGTGTCTGGGCATGGTGTGATGGTATTTGTCCCTTTGGATGTGATATTATTGGTCATTTTAAAAATTGAAAAATAAATAAAAAATATACCTAAATTGTATTGGATATGTTAGCAAATGTTTAATAGGTTAGAGTAGAGTAGGGCCCAGCCAAAAGAGTCTACCTTGTGGTGGCAGATTTAAAAAAATCTTTTGGCCATAACAAGAGCTGCTGGCTATGTGTGGGATCTGGAGATGGGAACTGTTAATGTGTGATTGGTGAGAAGTGGAGTTTTTCCAAGAGAGAGCGGTGCAGCTGTGGACAGTTCGAGGGGTGGAGGGTGGGGCTGGGGTGGAGCCTGGGCAGAGTCTCAAGAGGGTCCAAAAAATTTTGCCAGTATGGGGCCCAGAAATTCCTAGTGGCAGCTCTGCTCCATATATCCATCCTGGCCCCTTATGCTGCTACCCCCTATATATCATCCTGGCCCCTTGTGCTGCTCCCCCATATATTATCCTGGCCCCTTGTGCTGCTCCCCCCATATATTCATCCTGGCCCCATGTGCTGCTCTGCCCATATATTCATTCTGGCCCATTGTGCTGCTCCTCCTCCTGATATATTATCCTACCCCTTGTGCTGCTCCCCATATATCCATTCTGGTCCCTTGTGCTGCTCCCATCCATATATCCATCTTGGTCCCTTGTGCTGCCACCCTCCCATATATATCCATCTTGGTCCCTTGTGTTGACGCCCCATATATCCATCATGGCCTTTTGAGCTGCCACCCCCATATATCCATCCTAGTCCCATGTGCTGCTCCCCATATATCCATCCTGATCCCATGTGCTACTACCCCCCCAAATATCCATCCTGGTCCCTTGTGCTGCCACCACCATATATCCATCCTGGCCTTTTCTGCTGCTCCACCCCATATATCCATTCTGGTGCCATGTGCTGCTCCCCCATAAATCCCCCATATATATATATATATATATATGCATTCTGGCTCCCCCATACATCCATCTTGGCCCCCATATATCCATCCTGGTCCCTTGTCCTGCCCCCATATGTATCCATACTGGCCCCCCATATGTATCCATCCTGGAACCTTGTCCTGCTTCCCCCAGGTGTCTCCAGCCTGGTTCCCCCAAGTGTCTCCAGCCTGGTCCCCCCAATTGTCTCCAGCCTGGTCCCCCCCTTAGTGTCTCCAGCCTAGTCCCCCCTACCAAGTGTCTCCAGCCTGGTCCCCCCACCAAGTTTCTCCAGCCTGGTCCCCCCCACCTAGTGTCTCCAGCCTTGTCCCCACCCATGTTTCTCCAGCCACATCTGTCCCATGTGTCTCCAGCCTTGTCCGCCCCCATGTGTCTCCAGCCTTGTCCCCTCATGTGTCTCCAGCCTGGTCCCCCCCAATGCGTCTCCAGCCTGGCCCCCCCAATGTGTATCCAGCCTGGTCCCCTCATGCATACATGCGCACACACACAGACACACAAAAAAATTCCTCTTACCTTCCTGCGCTCCCAGTGCTGGGCGACGTCCTCCTCCTCTCTGCAGGTCCGGCGTGCACAAGGTAAAATGGCCACCGGCATAGCAGAGGCTGGTAGTGAATGTGTGTTCCTGTTGCATGACACTGACATCATACGCAGGGGGCACACTTGCCAGAATGCATCGGGATGCCGGACGCGGCGGTTCAGGTAATGAACGCTGCGCGCGTGCGCCCCTGTACATACGCATACATGGCCTGCGCTTTTAAAGGGTCAGCGCCCCTTAAAACCACAGACTTATTTTTTTCTTCTTCTCCTCCTCTTCTCTTTCCCTCAGCCAAGGCTCCACTGGGGGAATCCCCGGTACCCCGCCTGGCCAGACTGACCATGGCCACAGCCAGGAGGTGTTCTTTCATTGTGCGCCCCTGCTTCTAGGGGGGCGGCTGCCCCCCTGCCCCTCGGTGGGTATGCCCATGGACCACATCACATTTGAATTGACTTTGGGGGGCCTATATGACAGAAAATATTCAAAAGTGACACCATTCTTAAAACTGCACCCCTCAAAGTCCTCAAAACTACATTTAAGAAGTGTAGTAACTCTTTTGGTGTTTCACAGGAATTAATGCAACGTGGAAGGAAAAAATTACTATTTTCCTTTTTTTCAAAAAAGTTTTACTTTAGCCCTGAATGTTATATTTTCACATGGGTAATGGGAGACAGTGGACCCTAAAATTTGTTGTGCAATTTTTCCTGAGTATGCCAATACCTCATATATGGGGGAAAACTACTGTTTGGGTGCATGGCAGCGCTTGGAAGGGAAGCAGCACCATTGACTTTTTGAAAAATTTCTGGAATCGAGAGTGGATGCCATGTCGCATTCGGAGAGCCCCTGATGTGCCTAAACAGTGGAAACTCCCCACAAGTGACCCCTCAAGGAGCACTTAGAACCCTAAGGTTTTTCACAGAAGTTTATAATGTAAAGCCATGAAAATAAAAAAAATCAAATTTTTCCAACAAAAATATTCTTTTAGCCCCAATTTTAATTTTAATTTTGACAAGGATGACAGGAAAAAATAGATCCCAAAATTTGTTGTGCAATTTATCATGAGTACGCTGATACCCAATATGTGGGGGAAAACTACTGTGTGGGTGCTCGGCAGGGCTCAGAAAGGAATGAGTGATGTATTGAAATGCAGACTTTGATGGAATGGTCTGCGGGTGTCATGCCTAAACAGTGGAAACCCCACCAAAGTGACCCCATTTTAGAAAGTAGACCCTTCAAGAAATTTATTTAGATTTGTGGTTGACACCTTGAACACCCAGGTGCTTCACAAAAATTTACATAGCTGAACTGTGAAAATGAAAAAAAAATATTTTTCCCAGCAAAAATGTTGTTTAAGGCTAGTTTCACACTAGCGTTTTTGAGCGCAGCGACGGCCTGCGCATGGCCGCCGCTAAGCCCCGCCCCTGCCACGCCTCCGCCGGTAGCTCCGCCTACCGGCACATGATGCTGTATGCGCCCTGCGTCCCCTATCTTTATCACTGGGGGCGCAGGCCGTGCGCTGTATGCGTTTGGCGGCGCATGCACCTTTTTGACGGTGCGCCGCCGCAACCAAACTCAAAAGGACGCATGCGCCGCCAAATGCATACTGCGCACGGCCTGCGCCCCCAGTGATAAAGATAGAGGATGCAGGGCGCATGCAGCGTCATGCGCCGGTTGGAGGAGCTACCGGCGGAGGCGCGGCAGGGGGCGGGGCTTAGCGGCGGCCGTGCGCAGGCCGTCGCTGCGCTCAAAAACGCTAGTGTGAAACTAGCCTTAGCCCTAAGTTTTCTTATTTTGACAAGAATAGCAGGATGAAATGGACCCCAAAATTTGTTGTGCAATTTCTCCTGAGTACACTGGTACTCCACAGGTGGTCAAAAACTACTTTTGAGGCACAGTGCAAAGCTCAGAAGAGAAGAAGTGCCATGTTGGATTTCAGATTTTTCTGGTTTGAGGGTGCCATGCCACAGTGACAGAGCCCCTGAGGTGCCAGAACAACAGAAACCCCCCATAAATGACTTGAGTTTTCAAATTACATCCCCCCAATGAACTCATCTAGGTGTGCAGTGAGCATGTTGACACTACACGTACATCGCAGCCTTTTATACCATTGGGTGGTGAATAAAGAATAATTACATTTTTAGCACTGAAATGTATTTTTAGCCCCAAGTTTTTAATTTTTCTATGAGTTAATAGGAAAAAAAGGACTTCAGTTTGTTGTGCAATTTTTCCTGAGTGCCCCAATACCTTACATGTAAACGGGAAATACTTTTCAGGCACAGTGAAAAGCTCAGAAGGGAAGGAGTGCCATATAATTGTGCAGATTTTACGGTTATAGTTTGCGAGTGCCATGACCCACAGGCAGAGCCTCTGAGGTGTGAAAACAGCGGAACCCCACCATAAGTAATCCCATTTTAAAAGCTATATCTCTCAATGAATTCATCTAGGGGTGCAGTGATTATATTGACACCATGGTTGTGTCACAGAATTTTATACCATTGGGCAGTGAAGAACAAATAATTAAATTTTTACCATCAAAATTTTGTATTAGCATGGTCACATTGGAAAATGGGTAAAAATGGTATCAAAATTTGTCCCACAAGATCTGCTGAATGTGGCACCACCCCATATGTGACTGCACAGTACTGCTTAGCCACTTGGAATGACTTGGAAGGGACGGAGTGCTATTTGCCTCCTGGAGCACAGATTTTCCTAGAATATTGTGCAGACTCCATATGCAGAGCCCCTAAGTGCTAGAATGCAGGATCCCCCCTTATGTGACCCCATTTTGGAGATTATACCCATTTGGGAATTTATCAACAGGTGTAGTGATTAGTCATGAGCGAATGTTATCTGGGTATCATGGATAGCATGGATGTTATCTGGGTATCTTGGGCTGCTCGAATAATATGTTCGATTCCCCATGGCTGCATGATTTGCGGCTGTTAGACAGCCGCAACAAATGCGAGGATTGCCTGTTTGTTAGACAATCCCCACAAGTGTTGCAGCTGTGTAACAGCCGCAAAACATGCAACCACAGTGACTCGAACATATTATTTGAGCACGCCCAAGGTAACACCTGCTGTATATAATTCTTTTTTTCCTGTTTGTTTAACATCTGGCGGCACACCAGCCCCCAGCCACTCCAGTGGTTTACAGCCGGGCCGGTCCCATTAGCTCCGCTCCCGGTTGTAAACTATTTAACTTCTTGAGATGGATTGCAGCGTGGGACTTGACTGTACGGCGAACACGTATGGGATATTGTTGCTTTTTTATTTTTTTTATTAATAAAGATGGAAAACCTGTGTGTTTTATTATTTCATTAAAAGACTTTATTCTTAAAGGGAACCTGTCACCCCCCCAGGGCATTTTTCAGTTAAAGAGCCACCTTCAACAGCACTAAGGCTGCATTCTGTGAAGGTGGCTCTTCTTTTTCTGACCCTCAGTAATGCCAAAATATTGACTTTTATAATTAGCTCCTCATACCTGTAATGTGTCCCACAGGTATGTTGTGTTCCCCTCTATCAGCCGCCTACCATCCATCAATCATGCCTGTCCGAGGCCTTGGTGCCGCCCACGATCTGTCCATCATGATGCCCTGTGCGTCGCTGCCTCATCTTGATTTGAATCCCGGCGCCTGCGCTGTAACAAGTGTTCTCGGGTTTGCGCAGTGCGCGCTGCCCGAGAAACGACATCAGGCTATTGCGCCTGTGTGTTGCGAAGGCCCCAGCCCCACAGTGTGAATACATCATAACACACTGCGGGGTGGGATCTAGGGTCCTCCACAATGCGCAGGCGCAATAGCCTGATGTCGGTTCTCGGGCAGCGCGCACTGCGCATGCCCGAGAACACTTGTTACAGCGCAGGCGCCGGGTTTCAAATCAAGAGGAGGCAGCGACACACAGGGGCATCATGATGGACAGATCGTGGGCGGCACTGAGGCTGCAGACAGGCATGATCGACGGATGTTTGGCGGCTGATACTGGGGGACACAGCATACCTGTGGGACACATTACAGGTATGAGGAGCTAATTTTAAAAGTCAATATTTTGGCATTACTGGGGGTCAGAAAAAGAAGAGCCACCTTCACAGAATGCAGCCTTAGTGCTGCTGAAGGTGGCTCTTTAACTGAAAAACGCCCTGGGGGGGGGGGGGGGGGGGGTGACAGGTTCCCTTTAATGTGTTTGTGTTTTTTTTAACCCTTTCATACTATATAGCATTAGTAATGGAGAGGTGTCTTATTGACACCTCTCCATTATTGACCTGGCTTAATGTCACCTTACAATAGCATCGGATTGCTTTCGTACCAATCTAAACCTATGCCTCTGACCTCAATGGGGTTTTTTTTTTCCTGCTCTGATCAAATCACGATCAGATGGGAAAATAACGCAGCATGCCAATTTCGGATTGCACACACCCATAAAAGTCTATGGGTGCGTGTAAAACATCGCACTGTACTTGGATATCATCTGAGTGAAGTGCGATTCCCACTGATGCCGGCAGCAGAGGAGATGGAGAAATTAATTTCACTAGTGAGTCTCTGGCATTATATAGATACCCTCAAACTCTGTGGAATAGCTATGCTCTGAGCTCCCCCAAGTGGTGACTGCAGGAAATTGTCATGTGTCAGTCGGAGAGTGGAATGATGTACAATTCTGCAGTTCACCAAATAACTCAGTTGCAATAAAAGTGACTGTAGACTTTTGCCCGTTCTATCACTGTGACTATTTGGGAGGCCCCTATCTGAAAGAGCCTGCTCCCCTATATTTAGTGTGGTTGGCTTTCCATTAAAAATATTAGTTTGAAAACCACCCAACATACTTTTTCAGTCATCTGCAGACTGGTGACAGCTCACTCCACCCGACTATCAATGACTTTACTCAGATTATTAATAGATAACCAATAATCTCCACCAGCATAACAGCTGGGAAAGCCGCTACAGGAAAACGACTGCAGTCGTCGTGTGCACATACCCTTATAAAGAAACTTAATGTAACTGTGCAAGAATCACCGTTGTACACAAGGTCATTTTGCTTCTTAAGAAAGAGGGAATGTAAATGCTTTTGGATTTCTTTACAAACTGATAGGTTCGCAGGCAGGGCCGGACTGGGACAAAAATTCAGCCCTGGCATTTGAAGTTACACAAGCCCACTAGTCACACGGTGACTATATAATATTTTTGTACACTTGTAGGTTACAAGAAGTGAGAGGAGATTAACACAACTATATAACATGTAGTCAGAGCTGCGCCCAGTATTTCAGCTCAGTCCTATTTATTGCTTTTAGGTACAGTACTCCTCCCAAAGCTCTGTCCCCTTTTGTACGCATGGTGACAGAATTCCTGGCAGAACTGCTATCCATTGGGCAACCAGACCCCCTGGTCATAGCTGCCCCTATCATACCTCCCAACTTTTGAGAAAGGGAAAGAGGGATAAAGACTGCGGCGCGCTGCAAATTTTAGGCCACGCCCGGTCACACCCATTCCGCAACTAGTCACACCCATGTCCACGCCTAATTGCACCCATTTAGAGAGAGAAAGAAAATGAGGGAATGACAGAACAGAGAATGAGAAAGAAAGAACAGAGAAAGAAAAAGAGAGAAAGAAATAAAGAAAGATTCTATAAAGATACTATAGCAGCCCGGCTCCCATTGTAGTGCCCACCTGAGCCTCCCGATGCAGTACATATCATGATCCGCTCACATGGCCGGCATCCCCGATTCCAAGGCGATCCTGCTGTCTGCGCTGTCGGAGGACAGGGTGATGGATCTGAAGCATTCCTGGTTCTGTTACAATCTCCTCAAGAAATTATCTCATTTCCAGTCAGCTTCAAGCACATCACTTCAGGTGGAACGTCATGTGTGTGTTTTAAAATGTTCCTCCGGGCTCTGCCGTGTACTCCTGTGTCCGTGGGAAAAGCCCACTTTGTATGCTTCGTACACACTTGGCTCCGCTCCGTACATCCCGTACACATATGTCTCCACACCGCACACACACGGCTCCGCTCCGTATACCCCATACACACGCGTCTCCGCTCCGTACACCAAGTACACACGCGGCTCCGCTCCGTACACCAAGTACAAATGCGGCTCCGCTCCGTACACCTCGTACACACGGCTCCGCTTCGTACACCTCGTACTGGTGGCTCCGTTCCATACACCTCATACACACATGGCTCCTCTCCTTACACCTCGTACACACGCGGCTCTGCTCCGTACACCTAGTACACACATGGCTCTGCTCCGTACACCTCGTACACACACGGCTCTGCTCCGTACACCTCGTACACACACGGCTCTGCTCCTTACACCTCGTACACACACGGCACCGCTCCGTACAGCTCATACACACGGCTCTGCTCCGTACACCTCGTACACACGGCTCTGCTCCGCACACCTCGTACACACGGCTCCGCTCCGTACACCTCATACACGCGGCTCCTCTCCGTACACCTCGTACACGCGGCTCTGCTCCGTACACCTAGTACACACATGGCTCTGCTCCGTACACCTCGTACACACACGGCTCCGCTCCGTACAACTCGCACACACACGACTCCGTTCCGTACACCTCGTACACACACAGCTCCGCTCCGTACAACTCGTACACATGCGGCTCCGCTCTGTACACCTCGGACACATGCGGCTCCACTCCGTACACCTCGTACACACGCGGCTCCGCTCCGTACACCTCGTACACATGCGGCTCCACTCCGTACACCTCATACACACACGGCACCGCTCAGTACACCCCATACACATACAGCTCTGCTACATCTACCCTGTAAACCCCTCCTGACCCCACACATACTTATCTCATCCAGCACCATGACAACAGCCAACAGCACCGCAGACACCAAGAGGCAAGGCTGAGCGCACAGGACCTGTGATGAGGTCACAGGAGGGGCGGAGTCAGGGGTCACATGATCAGGGGTCTGGACAAAGGCTCCTGATCATGTGACCCCTGACTCCTCCCCTCCTGTGACCTCATCACAGGTCCTGCGAACAGAGAAGGCAAGCGACACTGTGAGTGGCTGCAGGGCGGGTGTCTCATGTTACGGCGAGGATGGGGTGCATGGGGGGGTGTGGTAGCTTATCTCCCTGCAGTGCGGGAGGAACTTGGAAACTATCACCGCCGTGCCACAGAGGGCCGGCGGCAGGAGCAACAGTGGCCGCAGCAGCTGGCAAGCGGCCAGATGATCGGGCGCTGCCACCCGCAGCCCACATGACAGCGGCCCAGCGGGAAAATGCCCGGTTGGTTATATTGCCAATCTGGGCCTGTGCGCAGGCACCCTGGGCGCCATTTTCAAAATGACTTTTTTTTTCCTCGCTCAAGTAAATCTGCAAAATGGATTAAGTGTATAGTAACCATGTGATTATGCTGCAGCGCATTCATTATGCAAACTAGGGGGCAGGTCAGTGAGGGATCACTGAGGGGGTCAGTAGTCTGCATTATGAATATCTAATCGGTTAAGTTTATGCTTAGAACATACAACACTGCCCTTCACCTCTCCAAACAAACCTATTTCAACACCCTCATCATCTCACTGTCCAATAACCCGAAACGTCTCTTTGACACTTTTCATTCTCTACTCAATCCAAGAGTACAGGCCCCAACCACGGAGCTCCGAGCTGACGATCTGGCCAATTACTTCAAAGAAAAAATTGACCAGATCCGACAGGAAATTATCTCCAAATCCCCTCATACCATGCACTGTCCTCCCTCCCCCACTGCATCTAACTCACTCTCTGATTTTGAACCAGTCACAGAAGAAGAAGTAAGCAGGCTCCTTGCATCTTCTCGCCCAACTACTTGCACCAGTGACCCATTTCCGTCACATCTCCTCCAGTCCCTTTCCCCTGCTGTCACCCCTCACCTAACTAAAATATTTAACCTCTCTCTCTCTTCTGGTATTTTTCCCTCCTCATTTAAGCATGCCATCATACATCTACTACTTAAAAAACCATCCCTCGACCAAAACTGTGCCGCTAACTATAGACCTGTCTCTAATCTTCCCTTCATCTCTAAACTCCTGGAACGCCTGGTCCACTCCCGTCTTATCCGCTATCTCTCAGAAAACTCTGTTCTCGACCCTCTCCAATCCGGTTTCCGCTCTTTACACTCCACTGAAACTGCCCTCACTAAAGTCTCTAATGATCTGCTAACAGCTAAATCAAATGGTCATTACTCCATGCTAATTCTCTTGGATCTCTCTGCAGCATTCGACACTGTGGATCATCAGCTCCTCCTCACTATGCTCCATTCCATTGCCCTCAAGGACACCGTTCTCTCCTGGTTCTCCTCCTATCTCTCCGACCGCTCCTTTACTGTTTCTTTTGCCGGTTCCTCCTCCTCTCACCTTCCCCTTACTGTTGGGGTTCCTCAAGGATCGGTTCTAGGCCCCCTCCTCTTCTCCTTGTACACTGCCCCTATTGGTCAAACAATCAGTAGATTTGGTTTCCATTACCATCTCTATGCTGATGACACCCAATTATACGCTTCTTCTCCTGACATCACGCCAGCCTTTCTAGAAAACACTGGCGATTGTCTAAACGCTGTGTCTAATATCATGTCCTCACTATATCTGAAACTGAACCTGTCAAAGAATGAACTCCTTGTGTTTCCTCCCGCTACTAATGTACCTACACCCGACATTGCCATTTCCGTCTGTGGTTCCACTATTACTCCCCAGCAACATGCCCGCTGTCTTGGGATCATACTTGATTCCGAGCTTTCCTTTGCCCCCCACATTCGATCACTGGCTTGCTCTTGTCATCTGCACCTCAAAAACATTTCTAGAATTCGACCTTTTCTTACTTTTGACTCTGCAAAAACTCTTACTGTTTCTCTTATTCATTCTCGTCTCGACTATTGTAACTCTCTTCTAATCGGTCTCCCTCTTACAAAACTCTCCCCTCTCCAATCTGTCTTGAATGCTGCAGCCAGGATCATATTCCTCACCAATCGTTACACTGATGCCTCTACCTTGTGCCAGTCATTACACTGGCTACCCATCCACTCCAGAATTCAGTATAAACTTATTACCCTCACCCACAAAGCCCTCCATGGCTCAGCACCACCCTACATCTCCTCCCTTGTTTCAGTATACCACCCTACCCGCGCCCTCCGTTCTGCTGATGACCTGAGGTTAGTATCCTCAATAGTCAGAACCTCCCACTCCCGTCTCCAAGACTTTACACGTGCCGCGCCAATTCTTTGGAATGCACTTCCCAGGTCAATACGATTAGTCCCCAATCCCCACAATTTTAAGCGTGTCCTGAAAACGCATTTATTCAGACTGGCCTATCGCCTCAACACATTAACCTAACCTATCCCTGTGTGGCAGAGCCAAAAGTTTTACCATAACCAGGTTCCCAGCATCATGTTCCCACATGCTTTATGCATCCATTAGCCCTCTGTGTCTGTACTGTTACACACTTAACATTATGGCTGGTCCATACAATCAGGGCAACTGTTACCACCCACCTTTCGTGTCTACCTCTTTCCTCATAGACTGTAAGCTTGCGAGCAGGGCCCTCACTCCTCTTGGTATTTGTTATAATCTACTGTATGTGATTATTGTTATGCTGTAATGTCTATTGTCTGTACAAATCCCCTCTGAAATGTAAAGTGCTGCGGAATATGTCGGCGCTATAAAAATAAAATTTATTATTATTATTATTATAATCGGAGCACAAAATACATGAACCCTGCCTTAGGGCATGAGAATCTCAGTAACATGAACTGAAAATAAAGATTAAGAAACAGCCACAGGACAGATTTCATCAACCAAGGTATCATTTTATTCAGCATAACGGCGCCGACCACACACTGTGTGTAGGTTACTATGCACAATCCTGCTGACAGGTTCCCTTTAAGTAGGCGGCTTTATATAGAAAGAGTGGATTTCGTTAGGAAATGGATAAGGAAAAAATGGACTATTACAGAATAGAAGAAATTACTAGTTATAAAATATGACAGGGTGTGGTTTTGCTCCTCATAGAACTTTGAAAATTGCAAGAACACTTGGAAAAAAATGCAGGGGAAATAATTAAAACTCGGGGAAGAGATAATCAACAGCTTAAACATTAGCAGGGGTTTCTTTATTTTTAAATGTTGGATAATGTGTTTTTTTTTTAATTGTTTTCTTTTTCTGAACAATTGTAAAAAGGTCAGGAGTGAAGGAATTAGGCCGGGGTCACACTTGCGAGTGCAATGCGAGAAACTCGCGTGTTCTCGCCTCAATACCCGTCACTGCCGCCGGCTGCTCGGAGCAGAGTATTCAGTTGCATAGAAATACATGCAGCCGCACACTCCGCTCCCAAGTGCTAGCGGTAGTGCTGGGTATTGAGGCGAGAGACTCGAGCGAGTTTCTCACATTACACTCGCAAGTGTGACCCCGGCGTTGGGAAGATTGTTGTTTTTATCTGATTTCCTTTTTTTTTGTATTTGTACAGTATGTTTTGTACAATTAAAGCTGTAAAATGCAAAAAAATGAGCAAACAATTGCAGCATTCTAATGATGTCACAATTGGCTGGACGCTATAGAACGCTCCGTCATCCAAGGTTCCATTGAGGGTTTTTGTAGGCGTTTGAGGAGAGAGGAGTGTTGTGAGTGACTTGTGCTAATATGATGCCAAAAAAGCGATTTAAGCGTATTATAGTTCTCTCTGACACCGAGGACAAGAGCGATGATGACGACTTCCATCAGGTATCATTTTATATTCTTAAATTACTAAAATATGTTAGGAAGAAAAGTTCAAGAAAAAGGTGGTGGGACCGTAAATATAGATCCAAGTAGATAGTGTGATAATTTGGATCATGCTTGCAGAGTAAAGGCTGCCCTCACTTGTAATATTTGTGACAATATGTCCATGTACAGGATACATAATAATATTATATGAAGACATAAATGTCACCACCGCCCCTATCCATAGCTAGCCATAAGTTTCCGGTACACCCATCATACTCTGTATATGAAATAACCACAGGCCAAAGGAAACCACATTTATATCGGTGTCTACCTGTAATCTGCGGAATATGGAGAAAGATTATAGATTGGAGATGTTTATGGTTATAGATTCTATCTGACATGTTTGCCATTTTTTTAGTCTCATCCAAGGAAGAAGCCAATTCCAAGGTCTCCAGGCCAAGATGACACCACTGGCTTCAATTCGGGCCCGACTCCGAATTTACAAGGTACTGTAGTCCGAATCTAGTAAACGCTTTGATGTATTATTGCACCATTGTAGTCATTGGGTGCAAATCACGTGCACATTGTGGTCAGGGCTTGGATTTATCTTTATTATACATCTATGGTAATGAGTTCTTATTAAACATTTCGGTTCAGCATTTGGTCAGGAATATTCATGCAAGCGTTATAAAGAGAGACAGAAATGGGATCTGGGGATTGTTTCTCATGGTGGCCATGTACAGGGCAGATTACTGTAGCTGAATGTGATTTTTTGCCCCATGTACATATAGGGGTACACTGGATACTTTATTAGGAATTATTTATTTTGATATTAAGCCTCAGTCTTTGCTAATACAAGATTCTAATAAGAGATTTATGTTGTCTTTCCCCCACAGATCTGAGTTTACTACCATCAGATCATGGTCCGGACAGTACCACCTGGTAAGACACACGCCTCCTCCATTAGTAAGTACATGATGGGGATTAATGATTAATGGTGGCTCATTACCTGTTACATTTATTTCACAGCTCCGATGACATCATTATTGTTGATGATGATGATGACGATGATTTCAATAGAGCAGGAACATCCACGTATAATAGTAAGTTATCATTTCTAGATACCATCCGGGGTTATTGTAGAAAAAACACTGAATTTTTTGTACTGTCACAGATCAGTTTCCAAATGTAACAACTAAACGTAAATTATAGAAGGGTCTGTGCATTTTTAAATTAAAGATACCTAACAGAGGTAATCCTAATTTACGCATGCTTGATTAGTGTAGGTCGTGTGTCTCAGACACTTCCATATTGGGAGAACAAGTCACCGCCATCTTGACTTATGGCCATTATTGTCCCTAGAGAATTTATTACAGATGTGCAATACATTTGCTTGTGTCCTTTCGGAAATCCAATGAACATCAATGGAGAAAGCCCTGCACAAGCAATCCCACATCTTTATTAAACTCAATGGAGGCTACCATGAATCAGCAAATGAGGTGATAGGACCTCTAGTCTTATTTTACATGAAGCCCCCAGAGAATGGACCCTTACCATTTGAGGGTCCACACTCCGGCCATTGAGGACATGTTCACTTCTGATCTTGTACTGAGCACATACAACATTAATAAGGAAAAATTACCTGAGCAACAGGTGGGAAAGACATCTGTGAAAATGTATGGGCCCTGTTGTTGTTGAACCCCATTATAATTTTAGAACCTGATCCCAATGGATGATCCTGTGGATTTCTGGTGGTCTGGTCAGCTACGTGTTCTGCTCTGGTCATATCCCATATTCATAGTCTTATTAGTGCTCTACACTCTATATAATATATAGACCTCTCTCTAGTACGGACCTGCATACTAACATGTCTGATTTGAGCCTTATAAAAAGTATTTTCACTCTTCCAGATTTCTGTACAGATAATCTACCATCTGATAGCGAGGAGAGCTCTGATACAGAGGAGAGGTAAGTTATGTCAGGTGCATCTACCTCTATATAAAGCCATGAACTAGGCAAGATGTTTCCTGTGGATTTATATATGATTCTTTATCTTTCCCAGGACACCACTATGTAACATCCCCAGCTGTTTCCTGGAAGACATTATTTCTCCCACTTCCATCTATGTTACCAACTTCCAGGAAACAAAGAAGGAGCTGGTGGAGCGACTGTACAATCTGTACAACAGGACAGTCTTCAATAATAAGGTATCACATCTTATCATCGGTTTCTGGGTGATACATGACTTCTCTATTATCTCCCCCTTTAAACAATAAATTCCAAGAAAAATGGCTCTAACTTTCTGAAAGGCATCCTAACCCCTTTGTCATGTTTCTGTAATATAGTTATGGAATATCTCAGGAAAATCTCACTTAGTTTGGTAAATGCCATCACCCTCTTCTTATCTGTGTCTGCTATTTCATCCTTCTCCGCTAGATTTCTAAAACTTAATATGGACAAAACAGAATTAATCATCTTTCGCCCATCTCACGTGACCCCCCCAACAGACCTATCCATTAAAGTAAACGGCTGCCCACTCTCTCCAGTCCCATAAGCTCGCTGCCTCGGGGTTGTCCTTCACACTGATCTCTCTTTCAAACCACATATCCAAGCCCTTTCCGCTTCCTGCCGACTTCAACTCAAAAATATTTCACGGATCCGTACATTCCTCAACCAATAGTCTGCAAAAACCCTAGTCCATGCCCTCATCATTTCCCGCCTTGACAACTGCAACCTCCTGCTCTGTGGCCTCCCCTCTAACACTCTCGCACCCCTCCAATCTATTCTTAACTCTGCTGCCCGACTAATCCACCTGTCCCCCCGCTATTCCCCGGCCTCTCCCCTCTGTCAATCCCTGCACTGGCTCTCCATTACCCAAAGACTCCAGTTCAAAACCGTAGCCATGACATACAAAGCCATCCACAACCTGAGTCCTCCGTACATCTGTGACCTAGTCTCCTGGTACTTACCTGCACGAAACCTCCGATCCTCACAAAATCTCCTACCGTACTCCCCTCTTATCTCCTCTTCCCACAATCGCATACAAGATTTCTCGCATGCATCCCCTCTTCTCTTGAACTCTACCACAACATATCAGACTCTCGCCTACTATGGAAACCTTCAAAAAGAACTTGAAGACCTACCTCTTCCAACAAGCCTACAACTTGCAGTAACCACCGATCCACCAAACCGCTGCACGACCAGCTCTACCCTCGACTACCGTATTCTCACCCATCCCGTTGTAGATTGTGAGCCCTCGCGGGCAGGGTCCTCTTATCCTGTACAAGTCGTGACTTGTATTGTTTAAGATTACTGTACTTGTATGTATTATGTATACCCCTCCTCACATGTAAAGCACCATGGAATAAATGGAGCTATAATAATAAATAATAATAATAATAATCTGTGGGATGAGAGGAAACCTTAGATGATCCACCATTTCAGGGACAAAAAGGCTAGCAACTTTTGGCTTGAAGTTCACAGGATTTTTACATTTATATATAAAAATCATTTAGATGATATTTGGACATTTTAGAATAAGTTTATTATTATATTATACAGTATGTTATATAGTATATATTATTGCTCTCACATCTTGGACTTCTCGATAGACCCCATGCCGCATACAAGGAGACCAGTGCTATAAATCACATATGAGAGTTGGGGACTTTGTAAGACTGGGGTCAAAGAGTTTACAGATATAATGGAATTTGTTTCCTTAATTTTAGCTCCCTGTGAAAATGAACATTTCATGGAGCAAGAGGCTGACATCAGCAGCCGGCAAATGCTGGTACAAGCTGGATAACGACCACCGCTTCTCAGTTATTGAGCTTTCTGAGAAAGTCTGTGATTCTGCCGGTAGGTTTCACATCACATCCATCCTGCGGCTTCATAAGACAACCTGTATACAGGGCAAAAAACTGCTGCTTGTGATGTAATACATTTTATAAACTCATCGTACTTACTGCCATAAGAAAAACTAAGTACACCGTCTTTGAATTCTAATATTTTACATATTAGGAGAAAATAAAAAAGTGTCAGGTCCATAGAAAGTCCTAAAAGTAGGGAAATACAATCTCAGAAAACAACATGGAAAAAAATATTGCATCATTATTTAACAAAAAGTAGACCAAAAGGCAAAAACGGTGTGTGGATAAGTACACCATTGATGCAACTTCAAGTTATTCCGGCCAAAGATTCTAAAAGCTATTGATTCATGGGGTGTACTTATTTTCCACTCTCTGCTTCTGCATTTTGAAGTAGTTTTCGGTAAATAAATAATGGCACGGTTGACTTGTCACGTGTTGTTCTTCTCAGCATGTATTTTGTATTTTGTCCTGCTATGTAAAACTAAACAGTTTAATCAGGGTGTACTCAGATTCTCTTATAACTGTGTAAACTCTTGTTTTAGAGCGAGTACGATCCACCCTTGTGCACGAGATGTGCCATGCCGCCTGTTGGATAGTCACCGGTGACTGCAGAGACGACCATGGCCCGTTGTGGCAGGCTTTTTCAGGAAGGGTAAATCTGATTCATCCCGAGCTGCCAAAAGTGACAGAACATCACAGCTACACCATCCATTATAACTACAACTACCAATGCACCCAGTGTGATAAAGAGTAAGTGGATTTTATGAGTTATCTCCTCATTAAACACAATCACTGCGGAGACGTCCGTGCGGTTCTGTTGGTAGAATGCTTCTATACTTTACTACTATCAGAGTGGACTGACCTCGAAGCCGTAGGATTTAGGATGTTACATGTTATATTTTCTGTGCTGGAGCCAGTTCTTAATATATTGGTTTCAATTTGTTCTTTTTAATTAAATCCATGGTATTAATGAACGTTCATTCCACTCCGGTAACCAATATTCCTCTTATCGTTGCAGAATTGGGCGATTTAAAAAAATAGCCGACAATAAATGTTTATGTCGCCGGTGCGGAGGACGATTACGTCAACTGTCCATCAGCTAAACATGTAACTATTCTTCAGAATATTTACTCTCTAATTTTGTTTCTTTAACATGTAAATTTGAAACAATTTTATATATTTTCCCCTGAGTAGCGAGACATTGAATATCTGTGTTCATCACCAGCAATTAGCAGTAAATATCCGGAATCCGTCCTCATAGGTTACCAGATAAACCCTGGTTACATTTTCCATAACTTGCTGGATATGGAATGATTGACAATTCCCAGCAATTATCTACAATGTGTTCGCAAGCCTCTTATAATTTCAGTCTTAGTTGGATATAATTATTTTTCTTTATATTTTCAGGTTCATTATCTGAACATTGAGACTTATCTAAATATCGTCATCTCATCTACCTGTGATGGAGGTAAGAACGGAGCCTCCACTATCGTCAGCAATCTATAATAAGTGATTTTTAAAATATTGAGAATCTTGAGTCTCTAATTTAGTCTCTTATTGAGTTTTATCATTTAAACATTAAATACTTTTATATACTTTGCCTTTTTTTCCCCACGTAGGGAGACAATCAGTTTACGTCTCCATCAGAAGCAGCTAACAGCAAATGTTCAGAATCCACCTATTCTGATTGACACAAAGCTTCCACCATGTATTTTCCAGGTAAATATTTCTGTGGTTTTCCTCCATTTATATATGTTCTTCATGTCAATACTAAATCATTGTAAGTAACAATCATTCTTGATTTCAAGAAGAGCAACAGCGAGGACATGATAGTGTAAGCAAGGTGTAATAATAGAAGAAATGTAATACAGTTTTTATTACTGTATTTCTTACAATTATTTTTTCTTGCTGTACAATTTTTTAATTCTGGTTGAGAAAAGCAGGAAATAATGAAAGTTATCAGCCTACTGCTGCGGAAGAATCGCCAACACACAATCTGACGGGCGAGATAAGTCCCTCAGACATTACAAGCCGTACAGATCTATTGTGAGTGCTCTCACCAGTCAAATGGCTCATATTGCATTTTTCTATCATTACACTAATATTGGCAACTTCCTTTTTTCAATTTCCAGATTGGCCTTTTTTGCAGAGAATATATAATGTAATATTTCATGTCTATTTCAACTTCAGCTGATGACCAGAAATATAATGTTGAAGTTGCTTTTGCTGAGTTTGTTTCATTTGATAACCAGTGCATATTGTCTAGTTTTTTTAAGAACATCTTTTAATCATTTTCAGGTTAATGAGAAAGGCAACTTATCGCTTCTATACAGGCATGACACATCTTGGAAGAAAAAGGTGAATATCTGCACCGACCTGCGCTGAGAACATGAGCAGATGCAGTTTCCAAGACCTGGAGAATATCTACAAGTTCTTTTTTCAGAGCTGCCCAGCAATGGATATGGCTTTGGATATTTGAACTTTAATAGTCATAACTTGTTTTTTTTTCTAATTTTCCTGAGTTAGATATAAATACCATTAGCAATAAATATATTAATTCTTTCTACTTTTGGATTTTTGTTCTGCAAAACGATGGCTGTTGAAGAACATATTACAATCAACGTTGTCTACTTGGGTGATTCAGCAATCATCTGCCTGGAATAGCTGAGAGGAACGGAGCTTTGTCTGCTGCTGTTAAACTGTAAAATGCTGCTGTCAATCTGTGAGAGTAGCATTTAACCCCTTAACGTCTAATGACGGACACAGTCCGTTATGGCTTGGCGTCAGTTCCCGCACCAAGATGGACTGTGTGAAATATCAGCATCTCCTGCCTGATCAGAGCAGCTTGGCGCTGACAGTGCCTGATCTGCTGTGAGAGTCGGGGGGCAGTGCTGGAACAGCCAAGGATGTGCTGAGCACCGCCTCCCCGGCTGATTAACCGTTCTGATGCCTCAATTGCTCACGATCGTGTCATTTGGAAGGCAGTGAAGAGATGCAGGGACCAATGACAGCTTCCCTGCATCTCTGATTGCTGTGATTTGATAGTAACTGTAACTATCCAATCACAGCAATGTATCAAATTGTGGGAAACAGCAGCACAGCTCCAGCTTGTCACTCCGTCTGTGACATAGTTAAAGATCGGAGCTGTGCTGCTGTTAGAAACTTGTGTGAAATCTAGAATCAATTTTTATCCCACTCCCACTGTCACCACCGTCTCCCTGTCCGTCCTCCCATCACCTCTGTTATATATATATATATATATATATATATATATATACTGTATATATATATATACAGCTCTGGCAAAAATTAAGAGACCACTGCACAGTTTTATAAAAATCAGCTTCTCTACATGTCTGACAGCCATTCCATTCCAGTGTCAGTTAAATTCCAACCAGAGTACACCTCATTCTACTTAATGTGCTTATGAGTAGGTGATCACCTGAACCAAATCTTATTTAACGAAGGAAAGTATAAAAAACTCTGCTGTGGTGTTCACAATCCTCTTGCAATAGGACAAGCTGGATGGCAAAACAAGTGCTAGTAATATCCCAAAAGTAATAGGAATGACAAAATAACTTTTAACCATGCCAAAGGAGTCGAAAAGAAAAGTCTTGAGTGAGGAAAAGAAGGGCTCAATTCTGGCTTTACTAGCAGAGGGACCACTGTGAGCATAATGTAGCCTCCATCTTCAAAATTTTTAAGCTGGCAGTCCATTACAACAAGGTCAAGTAGCAGACATTGGGGACTACAAAGCTATAGACCAGCAGAGGGCAAAAATGACTCTCCACCGACCGGGATGACCGTCATCTTAATCGAATGTCACTCAGCAACCACAGGATGACATCAATTCACCTACAAAAGGAATGGCAAATAGCAGCTGGGGTGAAGTCCACAGCAAAAATAGTTCGTAACAGGCTCCTAAAGTCAGGGCTCAAGTAATGTAAAGCTAGAAAAAAGCCTTTCATCAATGAGAAGCAAAGGAGAGCCAGGCAGAAGTTTGCCAAAGACCACAAGGATTGGGCCATAGAGGACTGGAATAAGTTATTCTCTGATGAGTCTAATTTTCTGCTTTGCCCAACACCTGGTCGTCTAATAATTAGACGGAGACCTGAAGAGGTGTACAAACCACAGTATCTTGCACCCACTGTGATATTTGGTAGAGGATCGGTGATAATCTGGAGATGCTTCAACAAGGCTGGAATTGGGCCAGTTAATCTTTGCAAAGGATGTATGAATCAAGCCACATACAAGCTTATCATGGAAAAACAGTTGGTTCCTTCTGCTCAGGCAATGTTTCCCAACTCTGATGACTGGTCTTTCCAGCAGGACAATTCACCATGCCACACAGCTAGGTCAATCAATGTGTGGATGAAGGGCCACCACATCAAATCCCTGTCATGGCCAGCCCAAGCTCCAGACCTGAGCCCCATTGAAAACCTCTGGAATGTAATCAAGAGGTAGATGGATAGTCACAAGCCATCAAACAAAGAAGAACTGCATACATTTTTGTACCAGGAGTGACATAAGGTCACTCAAAAGCAGTATGAAAGACTGGTGGAAAGCATGCCCGGATGCATGAAAGCTGTGATTAAAAATCATGGTTATTCCACAAAATATTGATTTCTGAACTCTTCCTGAGTTAAAACATTAGTATTATTGTTCCTAAATGATTATGAGCTTGTTTTCTTTGCATTATTTGAGGTCTGCAAGCACTGCATTTTTTGTTATTTTGACCATTTCTCATTTTCTGAAAATAAATACAAAATTTACTGCTTGGAAATTCGGAGACGTGTTGTCAGTAGTTTACAGAATTAAAGAGCCATTTACATTTTACTCAAAAATATACCTATAAAGAGAAAAATCAGACAAACTGAGAGATTGAAATGGCTGCACGTTTTTATTTGGCTGATGAGGCTTATGCTATGATCTGTTCGGTTACAGACAGCGCCAGTGAAATGGCCGAGCAGTTTTTGCTGATGTCGTCCTCGTCCACTATTTCTAGCGACAATGAGAATCAGCAAAAGTGCAGCGGGCGAGAACATGCTAGCGCTACTGCTGCTGTAAATGATTGAGTGCCCATGGAATCCTACACTCCGTGCGTGCCAGAATTTTATATCTGCCACGGGCGTCCATATGGACACTGCTGAATTTAGGGAGGTATATTTTTTTTAAAAAATTCTTCTCTGAAGAATTACTAAATGTAATGATTGAGCAGACCAATTTGTATTCTGCTCAATTCATTGCCGGCCACCCCACACCCTACTACTCCAAAAGTAGTAACTGGAGCCCTATTGATTTGGCGGATATTTTGACATTTTTTGTCCTTCTACTCAATATGGGTCTGATAAAGAAACCCACTCTCAGATCATAGTGGTCAACTGATGTTCTGTACGACACCCCTATGTATGTGATGGCCCGGTGACGATTTGAGATCATTCTGCGATTTCTACATTTTGCAGAAAATGCAAACTGCCCCCCTTCCAATGACCCCAGCTATGACCAACTTTAAAAAGTCAGGCCCCTAATAAATTATTTGAACAATAAATTTTCCCAGACATTTACCTCAAAAAAAAAAATTCTATCTGGACGAGTCCCTGGTCCTTTTCAAGGGCAGGCTGCTTTTCAAACAGTAATAAATAAAGGTCCCGATTCAGACTGAAAACATATAATTTGTGTGAAAGCGGCTCTGGCTACATACACAAATTCCGGGTGTATGAGGGGAAAGACCCAGAGTGTTTCTACCGAATGCCCCTTCCCCCTAAAAATAGCTGAGAAAATTGTGTGGGACCTGTGTTATGAATGAGTCACCGGAGGAGGAAAAAACAAAAATACAAGCTAAGTCCAGAAAACCGGAGAGGTGGGTAGCTAGCGGATTGCAGACCCCTGATCCTATTCACAACAACTAACTGTAACCGTGGGGTGTTCCTACGGTGTTCCTAGACACCTCGTTCACAGCCGGAGAACTAAATAAACCTAAAGAAAGAAAGGGGAAATCTAAACTGCCCCAGAGCAGACCCCAAAGCAATAGACAGCCCCCAACATGTATTGACGGTGAAAACAGATGAAAACACAAACACAGACAGAAAGACAGGCAGAGCAAACGATGGGGCCCACACTAACTAGATAGGACAGGAAAGAAAAGCAACTGTCTGCAATCACGCAAAAACCCTGCCAAAAATAATGTCCAACACGTCTGATAGAAAAGGCCCTGAAGTCACTAGACTTCAAAATCACTATATCAGCACTCAGGTATATTCTGAAAACAGAGCAAAGAGTTCAACTGATCAGAGAAAAAAATGGAGTTCAGCCAGTCCCAACCAGGGCTGGCTGAACACAAACACTAAGCAAACCAGACAAAATCTCATGGAAAAATAACAGAGCAAAAACTTAGCTTTGGTAGACAGGACTAAACTGGAGGCCAGAGCTCAGAGCAGAGAGAGATCACCAGCAACCCAGCAGGGCGTTGGCGGTCTTATATCCACTCAGACATTCCAGATGTCCAATCACACTCCACCTGTTCAGATGACAGGTTTTTCCCATCCAAATCAATTTCACTACCTCATATCACCAGCAGAGGGAGTTCATCGGACATCAAAGGTGAAGGAGAAAATGAGCTCATAACAGTACCTCCCCCTTGAGGAGGGGTCACCGAACCCTCATCCACGCCACCATGGCGATCAGGATGGGCCCGATGAAAAGCATGAACCAATCTTTCGGCATGAATATCGGATGCAGAGACCCAAGAATTATCCTCCTGGCCATAACCCTTCCACTTAACCAAATACTGGAGTCTCCGTCTAGCTAGACGAGAATCCAGTATCTTCTCAACCTCATATTCCACATTACCTTCAACCAATACAGGGTCAGGAGGTGCCACCACAGGAACTACTGGCTCAACAAACCTCTTTAACAGAGACTTCTGAAACACGTTATGGATCTTGAATGTAACAGGAAGAGCCAATAGAAAAGAGACCGGATTAAGAATCTCCAAAATCTTGTAAGGTCCAATAAATCTAGGTTTAAACTTTGGAGAAGCCACCTTCATAGAGATATTCTTTGATGACAACCAAACCATATCACCCACCTTAAACCGGGGACCAATGGTCCTATGTCGGTTGGAAAACCGCTGGGCCTTTTCCTGGGAGAGAGACAACTTATCCACCACTTGGTCCCAGATCTGGTGCATTCTCTCCACCACAGTGTCAACACCTGGGCAGGCAGGTGTAGTGTATAAGTTGGGAAAAAATTAAGTAATGTGTTCTGCAAGTGGAGCTCTAGATAACTGTGTTATTTCCTGCAGAGACGAGCCCAGTCTTCCAGCCAGGAAGACGTCATGGCGATCTGTGCTGGATGAAAGATGAAAAGCAAAGATGAAGGACTTTACCTAGAGACGTCACTGGTGAGTCAGTTTGTGACCTGTACAATGACACTATACACTATATACAGAGTGCCTTTGTACAATGTCACCAGTGATCACTGTATTACCTGTACACTGGCACGATATACAGAGGTCCTGTGCATAATGTCACTGGTGATCACTGTATTACCTGTACACTGACACTATATACTGTGCTCCTGTGTATACTGTCACTGGTGATCACTGTATTACCTGTACACTGACACGATATACAGAGTTCCTGTGTATAATGTCACTGGTGATCACTGTATTACCTGTACACAGACACTACATACTAAGTACAGATCTCCTGTGTATAATGGCACTTATGGTGATAGTAATGTTTTTTTATTAATGATCAGTATTGTAGTATCCAGTCACCATGTGCTGGTAATATGTGGTCTGGTCATGGTGTGGTGGTATTTGTCCCTTGTATGTGCTATTATTCTGTCACTGGTGGTAATATGTGGTCTGGACATGGTATGGCTGTAATTGTTCCTTGTATGTGGTATTATTGGTCACCATGTGGTGGTAATATGGTGTCTGGGCATGGTGTGATGGTATTTGTCCCTTTGGATGTGATATTATTGGTCATTTTAAAAATTGAAAAATAAATAAAAAATATACCTAAATTGTATTGGATATTTTAGCAAATGTTTAATAGGTTAGAGTAGAGTAGGGCCCAGCCAAAAGAGTCTACCTTGTGGTGGCAGATTTAAAAAATCTTTTGGCCATAACAAGATCTGCTGTCTATGTGTGGGATCTGGAGATGGGAACTGTTAATGTGTGATTGGTGAGAAGTGGAGTTTTTCCAAGAGAGAGTGGTGCAGCTGTGGACAGTTCGAGGGGTGGAGGGTGGGGCTGGGGTGGAGCCTGGGTGGAGTCTCAAGAGGGCCCCGAAAATTTTGCCAGTATGGGGCCCAGAAATTCCTAGTTGCAGCCCTGCTCCATATATCCATCCTGACCCCTTATGCTGCTACCCCCTATATAGCATCCTGGCCCCTTGTGCTGCTCCCCCCATATATTATCCTGGCCCCTTGTGCTGCTCCCCCATATATTCATCCTGGCCCCTTGTGCTGCTCTGCCCATATATTCATTCTGGCCCATTGTGCTGCTCCCCCCGATATATCATCCTGCCCCTTGTGCTGCTCCCCATATATCCATTCTGGTCTCTTGTGCTGCTCCCCGCCATATATCCATCTTGGTCCCTTGTGCTGCCACCCTCCCATATATATCCATCTTGGTCCCTTGTGTTGATGCCCCCATATATCCATCCTGGCCTTTTGAGCTGCCACCCCCATATATCCATCCTAGTCCCATGTGCTGCTCCCCATATATCCATCCTGATCCCATGTGCTACTACCCTCCCAAATATCCATCCTGGTCCCTTGTGCTGCCACCACCATATATCCATCCTGGCCTTTTCTGCTGCTCCATCCCATATATCCATCCTGGTGCCATGTGCTGCTCCCCCCATAAATCCCCTATATGTATATATATATATATATATATATGCATTCTGGCTCCCCCATACATCCATTTTGGCCGCCATATATCCATCCTGGTCCCTTGTCCAGCCCCCCATATGTATCCATACTGGCCCCCCATATGTATCCATCCTGGAACCTTGTCCTGCTTCCCCCATGTGTCTCCAGCCTGGTTCCCCCAAGTGTCTCCAGCCTGGTCCCCCCCAATTGTCTCCAGCCTGGTCCCCCTAAGTGTCTCCAGCTTAGTCCCCCCTACCAAGTGTCTCCAGCATGGTCCCCCCAACAAGTGTCTCCAGCCTGGTCACCCTCACCTAGTGTCTCCAGCCTCGTCCCCACCCATGTGTCTCCAGCCACATCTGTCCCATGTGTCTCCAGCCTTGTCCGCCCCCATGTGTCTCCAATCTGGTCCCCCCATATGTCTCCAGCCTTGTCCCCTCATGTGTCTCCAGCTTGGTCCCCCCAATGTTTCTCCAGCCTGGCCCCCCCAATGTGTATCCACCCTGGTCCCCCCATGCATACATGCGCACACACACAGACACACAAAAAAATTCCTCTTACCTTCCTGCGCTGCCAGCGCTGGGCAACGTCCTCCTCCTCTCTGCAGGTCTGGCGTGCACAAGGTAAAATGGCCACCGGCATAGCAGAGGCTGGCAGTGAATGTGTGCTCCTGTTGCATGACACTGACATCATACGCCGGGTGCACACTTGCCAGAATACATCGGGATGCAGGACGCAGCGGTTCAGGTAATGAACGCTGCGTGCGTGCGCCCCTGTACATACGCATACGCGGCCTGTGCTTTTAAAGGGTCAGCGCCCCTTAAAACCACAGACTTATTTTTTTCTTCTTCTCCTCCTCCTCTTCTCTTTCCCTCAGCCAAGGGTCCACTGGGGGAATCCCCGGTACCCCGTCAGGCCAGACTGACCATGGCCACAGTCAGGAGGTGTTCTTTCATTGCGCGCCCCTGCATCTAGGGGGGCAGCTGCCCCCCTGCCCCTCGGTGGGTACGCCCATGGACCACATCACATTTGAAATGACTTTGGGGGCCTATATGACAGAAAATATTCAAAAGTGACACCATTCTTAAAACAGCACCCCTCAAAGTCCTCAAAACTACATTCAAGAAGTGTAGTAACTCTTTTGGTGTTTCACAGGAATTAATGCAACGTGGAAGGAAAAAATTACTATTTTCCTTTTTTTCATAAAAGTTTTACTTTAGCCCTGAATGTTATATTTTCACATGGGTAATGGGAGAAAGTGGACCCTAAAATTTGTTGTGCAATTTTTCCTGAGTATGCCAATACCTCATATATGGGGGAAAACTACTGTTTGGGTGCATGACAGGACTTGGAAGGGAAACAGCACCTTTGACTAGAGTTGAGTGAAACGGGTCGAAAAATTTCAAAAGTCGCCGACTTTTGGCAAAGTCGGGTTTCATGAAACGAAACCCGACCCTAGGATGAGGTCGGCCACGAGGTCGGAGACTTACGTGCCAAAGTCGCGTTTCAAAAGTTTGTTTTGCGCTCTTTTTCAGCCAATCAGGATCCACGGACACTGTGGGCAATGTGATGACATAGGCAGGGGTCACCACCATCTTTCCTAAGGGCATGCAAGTGATTGGCTTGCTTTGGTGGGCGTCACAGGGGTTATAAAAGGGCGTGCACGCCGACCGCCATCTTACTTCTGCCGATCTTAGCATAGGGAGAGGTTGCTGCTGCTGATTCTGTAGGGAGAGCGTTAGGCAGGGAAGAAGAAAAAAAAACTGCTTCTGCTGCTAGCAATTTTGCCTGTACAACACACCAGTCACTGTGTGTGCAGTGCAAGGGGAGGCTATATTGTGGTGGATCAGCGGTGTTGGTTGTTAGGCTGCCTTCTAAGGCTTCCTGACAGCTGCATTGCTGTTTACCCACTGCTCTGCAAACTGCTTTTTTAAAAGCAATCCCAATTTTTTTTTTGTCCTGCTGAGGTACTGAGCGTGCATTTTTTCACACCATACAGCGGTGTACGCTCCTCACACAGTACCGTGTAACAGCTGTTATCACAGCCACAGTGAAGCTATCTGTGTGTCACTCTGTGAGAATAAGTCGAGGACATGTTCCGTTCTTACAGACCTGCACCTACTAGTTTTGTCTAGCTTTCAAACAGTTAAATATATTTGCTGTTTGATCACATTCAAAACTATAGAGAGACAGCGTGTGTCAGTCCGTATACTTAAAAAATACGGAGCTTGACAATTTTACGTACACCGGACAGCCGTGTATGTGCACGCTCCTCTCAGTACCGTGTAACGGCTGTTATCATGGCCACAGTGAAGCTATCTGTGTGTCACTGTGGAAGGATAAGTGGAGGACTTGTTCCGTTCTTACAAACCTACACTCTAGGGAGATTCCTATTCTGCCCAATTCTACATACACCTTGTAGTTTGTGATACACTAGCCAATTTCTGCCTGTGACATAGCGCTCTGATATTCAGTGGGCCTCACACAATCCAAAAGTGTCCAGTGTCCACTAGTGTGTGCAGAAATTCAAAATCTCCCTTATCCTGTAGTAACTTTTTTCACACCTGTGCCATCGAGCCTGTGACATAGCGCTGTGATATTCAGTGGGCCTCACACAATCCATAAGTGTCCAGTGTCCACAAGTGTGTGCAGAAATTCAAAATCTCTGTGATCCTGTAGTCACTTTTTTCACACCTGTGCCATCGAGCCTGTGACATAGCGCTCTGATATTCAGTGGGCCTCACACAATCCATAAGTGTCCAGTGTCCACTAGTGTGTGCAGAAATTCAAAATCTCTGTGATCCTGTAGTCACTTTTTTCACACCTGTGCCATCGAGCCTGTGACATAGCGCTGTGATATTCAGTGGGCCTCACACAATCCAAGTGTCCAGTGTCCACTAGTGTGTGCAGAAATTCAAAATCTCCCTTATCCTGTAGTCACTTTTTTCACACCTGTGCCATCGAGCCTGTGACATAGCGCTCTGATATTCAGTGGGCCTCACACAATCCAAAAGTGTCCAGTGTCCACAAGTGTGTGCAGAAATTCAAAATCTCCCCTGTCCTATAGACACCTTGTACCTTGTTTTACATTACTATATAGTTTGTTGGATTTTGTCTACATTTCTACAAAAAATGAGGAAGGCTGGTGGAAGAGGCCGTGGAATTGGGCGGGGGTTGGCAGCTGGTAATGATGGTGTTGGTGGTGGATCTGATGGTAGTGGCAAGAGCAAAATAGGACCGAATGCAGGAGGTGTTGAGCCTGCGTCATCGTCTGGCTCCATAAGGCTTTGAAGGCTTAGTTTTCTAGGAGTTGGCAAACCGCTTTTAAAGCCAGAGCATCAGGAAAAAGTTTTGTCTTACATTGCTGACTCAGCCTCCAGCTCTATCGCCTCCTCTTCTGAAGTTGTAAAAAGTAAAAGCACTGAGTCGTCATTGGAGGCTCATGTTCATGAACCACACCTTTCCTTGTGTCCTTCACCCCAACCAAGATTGAAGGATGACGCAGGCCATACTACTGATTACTCCATGGAGCTGTTTTCACATACCATGCCTGAATTATCAAGTGAAACGGTGAATTACCCAGGCCAAGATGAATCTGACATGGAGTGCACTGATGCACAGCCGCTGATAGATGATTCTGCTGGTACATTCACTCAGAGCACTACATTGTCCTCGCAGTGTACAGAGCCAGATTCTGACCCTGATGAGACTCAGGTGCCCCTTCCCGCACACTATACCACCATACACGGTGACACAGAGGAAGGTGCACATGACATTGAAGAGGAGGTGATGGATGACCCAGTTGTTGACCCAGATTGGCATCCATTGGGGGAAGAGGGTGCTGCTTCCAATAGCTCAGATGAGGAGCATCCACAGCAGACATCGACATCGCAACAGCTGTTATCTGGCAGGCCCGGAGCACTCCAAAGACAGTTTCCAAAAATCAAAAGAGTTGCTGGACAGCTTGTCCAGAGGGTCAAAAGATCACAGCGTGCTAGGCCGCAAAATGTCTGCCAAAGTAGGAAGAGTGCAGTGTGGCAATTTTTTGAACAAAATCCTCATGATCAGGCCAAGGTTATCTGTAAGAAGTGCGCAAAGACCTTTAGCTGAGGGAAAAATCTGAAAAATTTGAATACCAGTTGCATGCTTAGACATTTAACCACCATGCACTTGCAAGCGTGGACACAACACCAAACCTCAAGTGCCACATGTGCAACTGATCACAAAGAAGGTAGTCAGCAACGCTACATTGTTTCCCCCACTGTAAGCCCACCGGTTAGCACAGCAGCAAATGTTGAGGTGTCGTTGCAAGGCCACAGCAGTCAGGGAATCCCACTGTTATATCAACGAAATACTGAATCTAGGCCATCAGAAAGAACACCAACTCCATCACCATCATCAACCCTCTCTCAGTCCGCCCTGTCCACCGCTACTTCCACCATATGCAGCTCTCAAGTCCAGCTCACCCTCCCAGACACTATGAGTAGGTCAAGAAAGTACTCAGTCTCTCATCCGCGTACACTGGGTTTGAACGCCCACATTGCCAAACTAATCTCGTTTGAGATGATGCCCTATCGGTTGGTGGAAAGCGCAGCTTTCCGCGAACTCATGGCCTATGCAGTACCACGCTATGACCTACCCAGTCGCCACTTCTCTCGCAAAGCCATCCCAGCCCTCCACCATCATGTAAAAGACCGCATTGTCCACGCACTCAAGCAGTCAGTGAGTGGAAAGGTGCACCTCACAACTGATGCATGGTCCAGTCGGCATGGCCAGGGCCGTTACGTGTCCATCACTGCGCACTGGGTTAATGTGGTGGATGCAGGGTGCACAGGGGACAGCGGTGGTGGGACAGTGCTGCCTAGCCCATGGTATAGGAAACAGTTGGCTGTAGGCGTTCCACCCTCCTCCTCCTCCTCCTCCATAAGCGAAAGCTCGTCCACAGAGTGCAGTCATACGAGCACTCCATCTGCAGCTGCCACTGTCGCACACGAGGTGTCCCCCTATCGAGCAGCTAGTGGAAAGCGTCAGCAGGCTGTGTTGCAGATGATGTGTTTGGGCGACAGACACACCGCCGAGGTGCTGGCCGAGTACTTGAAGCGACAAACTGAGTCATGGCTGGGCAGTGTACATCTTGAGGCAGGCAAGGTAGTTAGTGATAACGGCCGTAATTTTGTGGCAGCCATAGCCCTTTCAAAACTCAGCCACATACCTTGCTTGGCTCACACCTTGAACCTGGTGGTGCAGTGCTTCCTCAAACATTATCCGGAGTTAACAGCCCTGCTCCAGAAGGTGCGAAGACTGTGCGCGCACATCCGCCGGTTGCCTGTACACTCCGTTCGCATGCAGAAGCTGCAGCGATTGCTCCACCTTCCCAACCACCGCCTCATTATCGACATTGCAACAAGGTGGAACTCCACCCTGCACATGGTGGAGCGGCTGTGTGAGCAGAGGCAGGCCATAATGCATTTGTGGGAGGATACACGGCCAGGCACTTTGAGAGCAGACATGGAGTTGACAGGTGTGCAGTGGTCGAAGCTGAAAGACCTCTGTAAAGTCCTTCAGTGTTTTGAGGAATGCACATGGCTGGTAAGCGCAGACGACACCATCCTAAGCATGAGCATCCCACTTATGCGTCTGCTCATGCAAACTTTGACGCACCTTAAGGAGCAGGCGTCTGCAGCCAATGTTGACGAGGAGGGAATCCTTGATGACATTCAGCCATTGTCTGCTCAGGGACCTCTCCTGGACGAGGTGGAGGAAGAAGAGGAGGAGGAGGATGATGATGGGGATGATTACTTAGGGGAGGAGGATGCATCTCGTGGGGCAAGTGAAAATGTTGGCGTGGCAAGGTCTGGTACAGGGTTTGTGCGTGACTGGAGGGATGTGGATTTGCCAGAAAGTGCTCCTCCAACCAGCACTCGCAGTGCATCATTGACACCGGGAACATTGGCCCACATGTCAGATTATGCCTTGCAGATCCTAAAAAGGGACCCCCGCATTGCCAAAATGATGAACGATGATGACTACTGGTTGGCCAGCATCCTGGATCCACGCTATAAAGGCAAATTACAAAACATCATGCCACAGGAGAACCTTGACCTAATATTGGCTAATAAACAAGCAACTCTGGTAAATCGGTTGCTTGAGGCATTCCCAGCACACAGCAGCGGTGATGGTTCTCACACGAGCCGTACGGGCCGGGGGCAGCTTGGCAGAGGTGTTCATGGTGCACACAGCAGAAGTGGCGTTGGAGACAGGGGTTTCATGACAATGTTGTGGACTGATTTTTCAAGTACCGCTCACACAACTGGTAATACTGCATCGATGGAAAGTGACAGGAGACAGCAGTTGTCAACTATGGTTACAAACTACTTTTCCTCCCATATCGATGTTCTCCCACACAGGTCATTCCCCTTTGACTATTGGGCCGCTAAACTGGACACCTGGCCTGAATTGGCACAATATGCCTTACAGGAGCTCGCTTGCCCAGCTGCAAGTGTGCTATCGGAAAGAGTCTTCAGTGCAGCTGGATCAATCCTGACAGAAAAAAGGACCCGTCTGTCAACCCAAAATGTGGATGATATAACCTTCATTAAAATGAACCATGCATGGGTTTCCAAGGATTTTGTCCCAACTTCCCCTGATGACACATAGGGTGACAGAAAAATGGCTTGCTTTGGTCCACCTCTTCCTGGGACTTGACCTATTTCGCCTTTTGCATCAGCTGAATGTCCAACATCAACATATGCCACTTTCTAAAACTCCCTAACTGTGCTGCCCCCCCCATGGCCGGGGTCACCACCTAGCGCACGACACCGTGCGAGTGCCGTTGCCCTGGACAGGTGGGTAGGCCGACTCTTGGGCGCGGGCGCTGGCACAGGGTCCCTCATAGTGCAATCAAGTGTCTCTGACGGTGGTGGTGCACACCCG
This sequence comes from Dendrobates tinctorius, assembly GCF_039654945.1. Taxonomy (NCBI): domain Eukaryota; kingdom Metazoa; phylum Chordata; class Amphibia; order Anura; family Dendrobatidae; genus Dendrobates; species Dendrobates tinctorius. The sequence continues at coordinate 22,833,060 of NW_027361870.1, read as the reverse complement.
CCGTCAGACACACCGCCGTACTATGAGGGGCCCAGTGCCAGTACCGACGCCCACGAGTGGGCCCCCCTTGCTTGGGCAGGGCCCCAGCATTTGCAATCTTTACCTCTCCCTGCTCCTCCGCTGTGTAGTCTGGGCCGTCAAATCCATACTGTGCCTGACACCGTCTGAGCCTGCCTCCTGATGTAGAGACATATATTTTGAATGTGTACGCTATCCATACATGTTATCCGGGGATACGGTACCCTTTCTCACCTTTGTGCAATCCCGTGCAATCCATACTGGGCCTAACACCGTCTGAGCCTGCCTCCTGATGTATAGACATATATTTTGAATGTGTACGCTATCCATACATGTTATCCGGTGATACGGTACCCTTTCTCACCTTTGTGCAATCACGTGCAATCCATACTGGGCCTAACACCGTCTGAGCCTGCCTCCTGATGTATAGACATATATTTTGAATGTGTACGCTATCCATACATGTTATCCGGGGATACGGTACCCTTTCTCACCTTTGTGCAATCACGTGTAATCCATACTGGGCGTGAGAACGGCTGGCGAGCTGTTAAGCAAGCTACAGCACCTGTGGTTTGCACACGTAAGTTTTTCATTTTTTCAGGAATGACGGTTAGGCCTAATTCCGGAACTGCAGTTGACCTGCACTTACTGGGAAATCATCGTTCGCGGGTAATAATTGTAATCAGTGATCCCCATCACTAACGTTGTTCAGCGGGTTATCTGCACCTGTAAGCGACAAACGCTGGCCTTTTCAGTGTAGCGCACATGCAGCCACGGACATGTAAGGGCATGACACACCAGTTATTGGCCAATCTCATGTGCCAGAGCCTCACGTGTCCCTCTAGTAAGCCGGACTTGGACCGCGGGGCATGACGGAGTCTCGTTCGTTAACGGAATTAAGCTTGCAATGTGTGCATCTTTTCTGTAGCTGGCATGGTTGAGGTTTCCCAGGTGGAGTTGAATTTAACCGTAGGCTCCACTCCTGGTGGTGCCCTTCTGGACATTCCTTTAAGGTTCAGCTTTGCAACCATACTGCCCACGTAAAACAAACACTTTGCCTTCATGAACGCTGTTTGGAGGGTCATGACTCGTGGGAATAACGCCGCCCAATCAGTTAACCTGCTAGAGAGATCCTTCGTTGCTCCCAAGCATGACATCACACTCCCTAGGAGGAAGGTAATGCCACTGTGGCGACCGCACTCCTGGGGGCGACACAAGTGCACTGATGCCCAGCCACTGCTCGATGAATCTGCTGGTACATTGACCCAGACCACTACATTCCCCTCGCACGCTACACGGCCTGAATCTGACCCTGATGAAACTCAGGTTACCCTTCCCATATACAGTTCCATCTTACACGGTGACAAAGAGGAAGCTGCAGATGAAAGTGCAGGTTCGGCCCACCCGCCATCAGACACACCACCGTACTATCAGGGGCCCTGTGCCAGTGCCGTCGCTAATGAGTGGGCCCCCCTGCTTTATCAGGATCACAGCACTTGCAAGGTTGAAATACTGTGCAGTGAGATGGAAGATGGGGACGACGAGGAGTCCAGACAAGTACAGGGATTCCCTAGCGAGGAGACTTATTTGATTGTTTTCAATGTTGGGACAGCAATTTTTGGGGAGCACTATACTCTGGAGAATGATAGATGGGGCCCACCATACACTGGAACATTCCAAAGGTGGACATCAGACACTGGAGCAGCATTTACAGGGCCCATTATACACTAGAGCATTAGAAATGGGGCCAATTATGTTTGGAGCATTATTTGGGCCCATAAGACAGTGGAGCTTCATCCATGGGGACCAACATATACTGTAGCATTATGTGGAGCTCATCATATACTGTTTCAATCATTATATGGGACCAATGATTCTGTATGGAGAAATAGATGGGCCTCGTCATGAGATGTAAAAAGTGAAGTATTTTTCATTGTACTATACCGCTATTTCTCTGCCGTATCGGAGCATGATGAGTTGTGGTATGTGTTAAAGGGGCGTTCTTTCGCCCAGGGCACATGAAAACCTGGAGCCAGCCCTACCCCCCCCACAACTTTAGCCAAATAACCCCCATTTTTCAGTGCGTAACTTGTATTATGAAGTTAAGTAAGGTTGACAAGCTTAAGTAAGAAGAATTGATGCTTTTGGCATTCAAATGGGCACTGTAGGTGTATTTCCTGTCCTCCTCTCACTGCCGACTTTTATTCCCCATTGACTTACATTGGGTTTCGTGTTTCGGGACGACCCCGACTTTTCCCTATAAACGGCCGATCTTGCTTGACCCGACTTTTGGAAAAGTCGGGTTTCACGAAACGAAACTCGACCCTAAAAAACCAAAAGTCGCTCAACTCTACCTTTGACTTTTTGAAAAATTTCTGGAATCGAGAGTGGATGCCATGTCGCATTTGGAGAGCCCCTGATGTCCCTAAACAGTGGAAACTCCCCACAAGTGACCCCTCAAGGAGCACTTAGAACCCTAAGGTTGTTCACAGAAGTTTATAATGTAGAGCCATGAAAATAAAAAAAAATCACATTTTTCCAACAAAAATATTCTTTAAGCCCCAATTTTATTTTTATTTTGACAAGGATGACAGGAAAAAATAGATCCCAAAATTTGTTGTGCAATTTATCATGAGTACGCTGATACCCAATATGTGGGGGAAAACTACTGTGTGGGTGCTCGGCAGGGCTCAGAAATGAATGAGTGATGTATTGAAACGCAGACTTTGATGGAATGGTCTGTGGGTGTCATGCCTAAACAGTGGAAACCCCACAAAAGTGACCCCATTTTAGAAATTAGACCCTTCAAGAAATGTATTTAGGTTTGTGGTTGGCACCTTGAACACCCAGGTGCTTCATAAAAAAAATTCATAGCTGAACTGTGAAAATGAAAAAAATATATTTTTCTCAGCAAAAATGTTTTTTCAGCCCTAAGTTTTCTTATTTTGACAAGAATAGCAGGATGAAATGGACCCCAAAATTTGTTGTGCAATTTCTCCTGAGTACACTGGTACCCCACAGGTGTTCAAAAACTACTTTTGAGGCACAGTGCAAAGCTCAGAAGAGAAGAAGTGCCATGTTGGATTTCAGATTTTTCTGGTTTGAGGGTGCCATGCCACAGTGACAGAGCCCCTGAGGTGCCAGAACAACAGAAACCCCCCATAAATGACTTGAGTTTTCAAATTACATCCCCCAATGAACTCATCTAGGTGTGCAGTGAGCATGTTGACACTACACGTACATCACAGCCTTTTATACCATTGGGTGGTGAATAAAGAATAATTACATTTTTAGCACTGAAATGTATTTTTAGCCCCAAGTTTTTAATTTTTCTATGAGTGCGCACTGCCCGAGAACCGACATCAGTCTATTGCGCCTGCATGTTGCGAAGGCCCCAGCCCAGCAGTGTGAATACATCATAACACACTGCGGGGAGGGATCTGGGGCCTCCACAACGCGCAGGCGCAATAGCCTGATGTCGGTTTTCGGGCAGCGTGCACTGCGCATGCCCGAGAACACTTGTTACAGCGCAGGCGCCGGGATTCAAATCAAGAGGAGGCAGCGACACACAGGGGCATCATGATGGACAGATCGTGGGCGGCACTGAGGCCGCAGACAGACATGATTGACGGATGGTAGGCGGCTGATACTGGGGGACACAACATACCTGTGGGACACATTACAGGTATGAGGAGTTAATTACAAAAGTCAATATTTTGGCATTACTGAGGGTCAGAAAAAGAAGAGCCACCTTCACAGAATGCAGCCTTAGTGCTGCTGAAGGTGGCTCTTTAACTGAAAAACGCCCTGGGGGGGTGACAGGTTCCCTTTAATGTGTTTGCGTTTTTTAACCCTTTCATACTATATAGCATTAGTAATGGATAGGTGTCTTATTGACACCTCTCCATTATTGACCTGGCTTAATGTCACCTTACAATAGCATTGGATTGCTTTCGTACCAATCTAAACCTATGCCTCTGACCTCAATGGGGCTTTTTTTTCCTGCTCTGATCAAATCACGATCAGATGGGAAAATAACGCAGCATGCCAATTTCGGATTGCACACACCCATAAAAGTCTGTGGGTGCGTGTAAAACATCGCACTGTACTTGGATATCATCTGAGTGAAGTGCGATTCCCACTGATGCCTGCAGCAGAGGAGATGGAGAAATTAATTTCACTAGTGAGTCTCTGGCATTTATAAATACCCTCAAACTCCGTGGAAGCAATAGAAATATTTATGCTCTGAGCTCCCTCAAGTGGAAACTGCAGGAAATTGTCATGTGTCAGTCGGAGAGTGGAATGATGTACAATTCTGCAGTTCACCAAATAACTCAGTTGCAATAAAAGTGACTGCAGACTTTTGCCCGTTCTATCACTGTGACTATTTGGGAGGCCCCTATCTGAAAGAGCCTGCTCCCCTATATTTAGTGTGGTTGGCTTTCCATTAAAAATATTAGTTTGAAAACCACCCAACATACTTTTTCAGTCATCTGCAGACTGGTGACAGCTCACTCCACCCGACTATCAATGACTTTACTCAGATTATTAATAGATAACCAATAATGTCCACCAGCATAACAGCTGGGAAAGCCGCTACAGGAAAGCGACTGCAGTCGTCGTGTGCACATACCCTTATAAAGAAACTTAATGTAACTGTGCAAGAATCACTGTTGTACACAAGGTCATTTTTATTCTTAAGAAAGAGGGAATGTAAATGCTTTTGGATTTATATACAAAGTAAATCTGCAAAATGGATAGTATAGTAACCATGCGATTATGCTGCAGCACATTCATTATGCAAACTAGGGGGCAGGTCAGTGAGGGATCACTGAGGGGGTCAGTAGTCTGCATTATGAATATCTAATCGGAGCACAAAATACATGAACCCCGCCTTAGGGCATGAGAATCTCAGTAACATGAACTGAAAATAAAGATTAAGAAACAGCCACAGGACAGATTTCATCAACCAAGGTATCATTTTACTCAGCATAACGGCGCCGACCACACACTGTGTGTAGGTTACTATGCACAATCCTGCTGACAGGTTCCCTTTAAGTAGGCGGCTTTATATAGTAAGAGTGGATTTCGTTAGGAAATGAATAAGGAAAAAATGGACTATTACAGAATAGAAGAAATTACTAGTTATAAAATATGACAGGGTCTGGTTTTGCTCCTCATAGAACTTTGAAAATTGCAAGAACACTTGGAAAAAAATGTAGGGGAAATAATTAAAACTCGGGGAAGAGATAATCAACAGCTTAAACATTAGCGGGGGTTTCTTTATTTTTAAATGTTGGATAATGTGTTTTTTTTTTAATTGTTTTCTTTTTCTGAACAATTGTAAAAAGGTCGGGAGTGAAGGAATTAGGCCGGGGTCACACTTGCGAGTGCAATGCGAGAAACTCGCGTGTTCTCGCCTCAATACCCGTCACTGCTGCCGGCTGCTCGGAGCAGAGTGTTCAGTTGCATAGAAATACATGCAGCCGCACACTCCGCTCCCAAGTGCTAGCGGTAGTGCTGGGTATTGAGGCGAGAGACTCAAGCGAGTTTCTCACATTGCACTCGCAAGTGTGACCCCGGCCTTAGGAAGATTGTTGTTTTTATCTGATTTCCTTTTTTTTGTATTTGTACAGTATGTTTTGTACAATTAAAGCTGTAAAATGCAAAAAAATGAGCAAACAATTGCAGCATTCTAATGATGTCACAATTGGCTGGACGCTATAGAACGCTCCGTCATCCAAGGTTCCATTGAGGGTTTTTGTAGGCGTTTGAGGAGAGAGGAGTGTTGTGAGTGACTTGTGCAAACATGATGCCAAAAAAGCGATTTAAGAGTAATATAGTTCTCTCTGACACCGAGGACAACAGTGATAATGACGACTTCCATCAGGTATCATTTTATATTCTTAAATTCCTAAAATATGTTTGGAAGAAAAGTTCAAGAAAAAGATGGTGGGACCGTAAATATAGATCCAAGTAGATAGTGTGATAATTTGCATCATGCTTGCAGAGTAAAGACTGCCCTCACTTGTAATATTTGTGACAATATGTCCATGTACAGGATACATAATAATATTATATGAAGACATAAATGTCACCACCGCCCCTATCCATATCCTAACCATAAGTTTCCGGTACACCCATCATACTCTGTATATGAAATAACCACAGGCCAATGGAAACCTCATTTATATCGCTGTCTACCTGTAATCTGTGGAATATGGAGAAAGATTATAGATTGGAGATGTTCATGGTTATAGATTATATCTGACATGTTTGCCATTTTTTAGTCTCATCCAAGGAAGAAGCCAATTCCAAGGTCTCCAGGCCAAGATGACACCACTGGCTTCAATTCGGGCCCGACTCCGAGTTTACAAGGTACTGTAGTCCGAATCTAGTAAAGGCTCTGATGTATTATTGCGCCATTGTAGTCATTGGGTGCAAATCACGTGCACATTGTGGTCAGGGCTTGGATTTATCTTTATTATACGTCTATGGTAATGAGTTCTTATTAAACATTTCGGTTCAGCATTTGGTCAGGAATATTCATGCAAGCGTTATAAAGAGAGACAGAAATGGGATCTGGGGATTGTTTCTCATGGTGGCCATGTACAGGGCAGATTACTGTAGCTGAATGTGATTTTTTGCCCCATGTACATATAGGGGTACACTGGTTACTTTATTAGGAATTATTTGTTTTGATATTAAGCCTCAGTCTTTGCTAATACAAGATTCTAATAAGAGATTTATGTTGTCTTTCCCCCACAGATCTGAGTTTACCACCATCAGATCATGATCCGGACAGTACCACCTGGTAAGACACACGCCTCCTCCATTAATAAGTACATGATGGGGATTAATGATTAATGGTGGCTCATTACCTGTTACATTTATTTCACAGCTCCGATGACATCATTATTGTTGATGATGATGATGACGATGATTTCAATAGAGCAGGAACTTCCACGTATAATAGTAAGTTATCATTTCTAGATAACATCCTGGGTTATTGTAGCAAGAACACTGAATTTTTTGTACTGTCACAGATCAGTTTCCAAAAGTAACAACTAAACGTAAAGTATAGATGTGTCTGTGCATTTTTAAATTAAAGATACCTAACAGAGGTAATCCTAATTTACCCATGCTTGATTGGTGTAGGTCATGTGTCTCAGACACTTCCATATTGGGAGAAAAAGTCACCGCCATCTTGACTTATGGCCATTGTTGTCCTTAGAGAATTTATTACAGATGTGCAATACATTTGCTTGTGTCCTTTCGGAAATCCAATAAACATCAATGGAGAAAGCCCTGCACAAGCAATCCCACATCTTTATTAAACCCAATGGAGGCTACCATGAATCAGCAAATGAGGTGATAGGACCTCTAGTCTTATTTTACATGAAGGTCCCAGAGAATGGACCCTTACCATTTGAGTGTCCACCCTCCGGCCATTGAGGACATGTTCACTTCTGATCTTGTACTGAGCACATACAACATTAATAAGGAAAGATTACCTGAGCAACAGGTGGGAAAGACATCTGTGAAAATGTATGGGCCCTGTTGTTGTTGAACTCCATTATAATTTTAGAACCTGATCCCAATGGATGATCCTGTGGATTTCTGGTGGTCTGGTCAGCTACGTGTTCTGCTCTGGTCAGATCCCATATTCATACTCTTATTAGTGCTCTACACTCTATATAATATATAGACCTCTCTCTAGTACGGACCTGCATACTAACATGTCTGATTTGAGCCTTATAAAAAGTATTTTCACTCTTCCAGATATCTGTACAGATAATTTACCATCTGATAGCGAGGAGAGCTCTGATACAGAGGAGAGGTAAGTTATGTCAGGTGCATCTACCTCTATATAAAGCCATGAACTAGGTAAGATGTTTCCTGTGGATTTATATATGATTCTTTATCTTTCCCAGGACACCACTATGTAACATCCCCAGCTGTTTCCTGGAAGACATTATTTCTCCCACTTCCATCTATGTTACCAACTTCCAGGAAACAAAGAAGGAGCTGGTGGAGCGACTGTACAATCTGTACAACAGGACAGTCTTCAATAATAAGGTATCACATCTTATCATCGGTTTCTGGGTGATACATGACTTCTCTATTATCTCCCCCTTTAAACAATAAATTCCAAGAAAAATGGCTCTAACTTTCTGAAAGGCATCTTAACCCCTTTGTCATGTTTCTGTAATAGAGTTATGGAATATCTCAGGTAAATCTCACTTAATTTGGTAAATGCCATCACCCTCTTCTTATCTGTGTCTGCTATTTCATCCTTCTCCGCTAGATTTCTAAAACTTAATATGGACAAAACAGAATTAATCATCTTTCGCCCATCTCACGTGACCCCCCCAATAGACCTATCCATTAAAGTAAATGGCTGCCCGCTCTCTCCAGTCCCACAAGCTCGCTGCCTCGGGGTTATCCTTGACACTGATCTCTCTTTCAAACCACATATCCAAGCCCTTTCCGCTTCCTGCCGACTTCAACTCAAAAATATTTCACGGATCCGTACATTCCTCAAACAATAATCTGCAAAAACCCTAGTCCATGCCCTCATCATCTCCCGCCTTGACTACTGCAACCTCCTGCTCTGTGGCCTCCCCTCTAACACTCTCGCACCCCTCCAATCTATTCTTAACTCTGCTGCCCAACTAATCCTCCTGTCCCCCCGCTATTCCCCGGCCTCTCCCCTCTGTCAATCCCTGCACTGGCTCCCCATTACCCAAAGACTCCAGTTCAAAACCCTAACCATGACATACAAAGCCATCCACAACCTGAGTCCTCCGTACATCTGTGACCTAGCACGAAACCTCCGATCCTCACAAGATCTCCTTCTGTACTCCCCTCGTATCTCCTCTTCCCACAATCGAATGCAAGATTTCTCCCACGTATCCCCTCTACTCTGGAACTCTACCACAACATATCAGACTGTCGCCTACCATGGAAACCTTCAAAAAGAACTTGAAGACCTACCTCTTCCAACAAGCCTACAACTTGCAGTAACCACCTATCCACCAAACCGCTGCACGACCAGCTCTACCCTTGACCACTGTATCCTCACCCATCCCGTTGTAGATTGTGAGCCCTCGCGGGCAGGGTCCTCTCATCCTGTACAAGTCGTGACTTGTATTGTTTAAGATTACTGTACTTGTATGTATTATGTATACCCCTCCTCACATGTAAAGCGCCATGGAATAAATGGCGCTATAATAATAAATAATAATAATAATAATAATCTGTGGGATGAGAGGAAACCTTAGATGATCCACCATTTCAGGGACTAAAAGATTAGCAACTTTTGGCTTGAAGTTCACAGGATTTTTACATTTATATATAAAAATCATTTAGTTGATATTTGGACTTTTTAGAATAAGTTTATTATATTATACAGTATGTTATATATTATATCTTATTGATCTCATATCTTGGACTTCTCGATAGACCCCATGCCGCATACAAGGAGACCAGTGCTATAAATCACATATGAGAGTTGGGGACTTTGTAAGACTGGGGTCAAAGAGTTTACAGATATAATGGAATTTGTTTCCTTAATTTTAGCTCCCTGTGAAAATGGACATTTCATGGAGCAAGAGGCTGACATCAGCAGCCGGCAAATGCTGGTACAAGCTGGATAACGACCGCCGCTTCTCAGTTATTGAGCTTTCTGAGAAAGTCTGTGATTCTGCCGGTAGGTTTCACATCACATTCATCCTGCGGCTTCATAAGACAACCTGTATACAGGGCAAAAAACTGCTGCTTGTGATGTAATACATCTTATAAACTCATCGCACTTACTGCCATAAGAAAAACTAAGCACACCCTCTTTGAATTCTAATATATTACATATCAGGAGAAAATAAAAAAGCATCAGGTCCATAGAAAGTCCTAAAAGTAGGGAAATACAATCTCAGAAAACAACATGGAAAAAAATATTGCATCATTATTTAACAAAAAGTAGACCAAAAGGCAAAAACGGTGTGTGGATAAGTACACCATTGATGCAACTTCAAGTTATTCCTGCCAAAGATTCTAAAAGCTATTGATTCATGGGGTGTACTTATTTTCCACTCTGTGCTTCTGCATTTTGAAGTAGTTTTCGGTAAATAAATAATGGCACGGTTGACTTGTCACGTGTTGTTCTTCTCAGCATGTATTTTGTATTTTGTCCTGCTATGTAAAACTAAACAGTTTAATCAGGGTGTACTCAGATTCTCTTATAACTGTGTAAACTCTTGTTTTAGAGCGAGTACGATCCACCCTTGTGCATGAGATGTGCCATGCCGCCTGTTGGATAGTCACCGGTGACTGCAGAGACGACCATGGCTCGTTGTGGCAGGCTTTTTCAGGAAGGGTAAATCTTATTCATCCCGAGCTGCCAAAAGTGACAGAACATCACAGCTACACCATCCATTATAACTACAACTACCAATGCACCCAGTGTGATAAAGAGTAAGTGGATTTTATGAGTTATCTCCTCATTAAACACAATCACTGCGGAGACGTCCGTGCGGTTCTGTTGGTAGAATGCTTTTATACTTTACTACTATCAGAGTGGACTGACCTCGGAGCCGTAGGATTTAGGATGTTACATGTTATATTTTCTGTGCTGGAGCCAGTTCTTAATATATTGGTTTCAATTTGTTCTTTTTCATATAATCCATGGTATTAATGAACGTTCATTCCACTCCGGTAACCAATATTCCTCTTATCTTTGCAGAATTGGGCGATTTAAAAAAATAGCCGACAATAAATGTTTATGTCGCCGGTGCGGAGGACGATTACGTCAACTGTCCATCAGCTAAACATGTAACTATTCTTCAGAATATTTAGCCTCTAATTTGGTTTCTTTAACATGTAAATTTGAAACAATTTTATATATTTTCCCCTGAGCAGAGAGACATTGAATATCTGTGTTCATCACCAGCAATTAGCAGTAAATATCCGGAATCCGTCCTCATAGGTTACCAGATAAACCCTGGTTACATTTTCCATAACTTGCTGGATATGGAATGATTGAACATTCCCAGCAATTATCTACAATGTGTTCGCAAGCCTCTTATAATTTCAGTCTTAGTTGGATATAATTATTTTTCTTTATATTTTCAGGTTCATTATCTGAACATTGAGACTTATCTAAATATCGTCATCTCATCTACCTGTGATGGAGGTAAGAACGGAGCCTCCACTATCGTCAGCAATCTATAATAAGTGATTTTTAAAATATTGAGAATCTTGAGTCTCTAATTTAGTCTCTTATTGAGTTTTATCATTTAAACATTAAATACTTTTATATACTTTGCCTTTTTTTCCCCACGTAGGGAGACAATCAGTTTACGTCTCCATCAGAAGCAGCTAACAGCAAATGTTCAGAATCCACCTATTCTGATTGACACAAAGCTTCCACCATGTATTTTCCAGGTAAATATTTCTGTGGTTTTCCTCCATTTATATATGTTCTTCATGTCAATACTAAATCATTGTAAGTAACAATCATTCTTGATTTCAAGAAGAGCAACAGCGAGGACATGATAGTGTAAGCAAGGTGTAATAATAGAAGAAATGTAATACAGTTTTTATTACTGTATTTCTTACAATTATTTTTTCTTGCTGTACAATTTTTTAATTCTGGTTGAGAAAAGCAGGAAATAATGAAAGTTATCAGCCTACTGCTGCGGAAGAATCGCCAACACACAATCTGACGGGCGAGATAAGTCCCTCAGACATTACAAGCTGTACAGATCTATTGTGAGTGCTCTCACCAGTCATATGGCTCATATTGCATTTTTCTATCATTACACTAATATTGGCAACTTCCTTTTTTCAATTTCCAGATTGGCCCTTTTTGCAGACAATATATAATGTAATATTTCATGTCTATTTCAACTTCAGCTGATGACCAGAAATATAATGTTGAAGTTGCTTTTGCCGAGTTTGTTTCATTTGATAACCAGTGCATATTGTCTAGTTTTTTAAAAACATCTTTTAATCATTTTCAGGTTAATGAGAAAGGCGACTTATCGCTTCTATACAGGCATGACACATCTTGGAAGAAAAAGGTGAATTCCTGCACCGACCTGCGCTGAGAACATGAGCAGATGCAGTTTCCAAGACCTGGAGAATATCTACAAGTTCTTTTTTCAGAGCTGCCCAGCAATGGATATGGCTTTGGATATTTGAACTTTAATAGTCATAACTTGTTTTTTTTTCTAATTTTCCTGAGTTAGATATAAATACCATTAGCAATAAATATATTAATTCTTTCTACTTTTGGATTTTTGTTCTGCAAAATGATGGCTGTTGAAGAACATATTACAATCAATGTTGTCTACTTGGGTGATTCAGCAATCATCTGCCTGGAACAGCTGAGAGGAGTGGAGCTTTGTCTGCTGCTGTTAAACTGTAAAATGCTGCTGTCAATCTGTGAGAGTAGCATTTAACCCCTTAACGTCTAATGACGGACACAGTCCGTTATGGCTTGGCGTCAGTTCCCGCACCAAGATGGACTGTGTGAAATATCAGCATCTCCTGCCTGATCAGAGCAGCTTGGCGCTGACAGTGCCTGATCTGCTGTGAGAGTCGGGGGGCAGTGCTGGAACAGCCAAGGATGTGCTGAGCACCGCCTCCCCGGCTGATTAACCGTGCTGATGCCTCAATTGCTCACGATCGTGTCATTTGGAAGGCAGTGAAGAGATGCAGGGACCAATGACAGCTTCCCTGCATCTCTGATTGCTGTGATTTGATAGTAACTGTAACTATCCAATCACAGCAATGTATCAAATTGTGGGAAACAGCAGCACAGCTCCAGCTTGTCACTCCGTCTGTGACATAGTTAAAGATCGGAGCTGTGCTGCTGTTAGAAACTTGTGTGAAATCTAGAATCAATTTTTATCCCACTCCCACTGTCACCACCATCTCCCTGTCCGTCCTCCCATCACCTCTGTTATATATATATATATATATATATATACTGTGCCTACAAGTAGTATTCAACCCCCTGCAGATTTAGCAGGTTTACACATTCGGAATTAACTTGGCATTGGGACATTTGGACTGTAGATCAGCCTGGAAGTGTGAAATGCACTGCAGCAAAAAAGAATGTTATTTCTTTGTTTAATTTTTTTTTAAATTGTGAAAAGTTTATTCAGAGGGTCATTTATTATTCAACCCCTCAAACCACCAGAATTCTGTTTGGTTCCCCTAAAGTATTAAGAAGTATTTCAGGCACAAAGAACAATGAGCTTCACATGTTTGGATTAATTATCTCTTTTTCCAGCCTTTTCTGACTATTTAAGACCCTCCCCAAACTTGTGAACAGCACTCACACATGGTCAACATGGGAAAGACAAAGGAGCATTCCAAGGCCATCAGAAACAAGATCGTGGAGGGTCACAAGGCTGGCAAGGGGTACAAAACCCTTTCCAAGTAGTTGGGCCTACCTGTCTCCACTGTTGGGAGCATCATCCGGAAGTGGAAGGCTTATGGAACTACTGTTAGCCTTCCACGGCCTGGACAGCCTTTGAAAGTTTCCTCCCGTGCCGAGGCCAGGCTTGTCCGAAGAGTCAAGGCTAACCCAAGGACAACGAGGAAGGAGCTCCGGGAAGATCTCATGGCAGTGGGGACATTGGTTTCAGTCAATACCATAAGTAACGTACTCCACCGCAATGGTCTCCGTTCCAGATGAGCCCGTAAGGTACCTTTACTTTCAAAGCGTCATGTCAAGGCTCGTCTACAGTTTGCTCATGATCACTTGGAGGACTCTGAGACAGACTGGTTCAAGGTTCTCTGGTCTGATGAGACCAAGATCGAGAACTTTGGTGCCAACCACACACGTGACGTTTGGAGACTGGATGGCACTGCATACGACCCCAAGAATACCATCCCTACAGTCAAGCATGGTGGTGGCAGCATCATGCTGTGGGGCTGTTTCTCAGCCAAGGGGCCTGGTCATCTGGTCCGCATCCATGGGAAGATGGATAGCACGGCCTACCTGGAGATTTTGGCCAAGAACCTCCGCTCCTCCATCAAGGATCTTAAGATGGGTCGTCATTTCATCTTCCAACAAGACAACGACCCAAAGCACACAGCCAAGAAAACCAAGGCCTGGTTCAAAAGGCAAAAAATCAAGGTGTTGGAGTGGCCTAGTCAGTCTCCTGACCTTAACCCAATTGAAAACTTGTGGAAGGAGCTCAAGATTAAAGTCCACATGAGACACCCAAAGAACCTAGATAACTTGGAGAAGATCTGCATGGAGGAGTGGGCCAAGATAACTCCAGAGACCTGTGCCAGCCTGATCAGGTCTTATAAAAGACGATTATTAGCTGTAATTGCAAACAAGGGTTATTCCACAAAATATTAAACCTAGGGGTTGAATAATAATTGACCCACACTTTTATGTTTAAAATTTATTAAAATTTAACTGAGCAACATAACTTTTTGGTTTGTAAGATTTATGCATGTGTTAATAAATCCTGCTCTTGTGTGAAGTTTGAAGGCTCTAACTTATTTGCATCTTATCAAACCTGCTAAATCTGCAGGGGGTTGAATACTACTTGTAGGCACTGTATATATATATACAGCTCTGGCAAAAATTAAGAGACCACTGCACAGTTTTATAAAAATCAGCTTCTCTACATGTCTGACAGCCATTCCATTCCAGTGTCAGTTAAATTCCAACCAGAGTACACCTCATTCTACTTAATGTGCTTATGAGTAGGTGATCACCTGAACCAAATCTTATTTAACGAAGGAAAGTATAAAAAACTCTGCTGTGGTGTTCACAATCCTCTTGCAATAGGACAAGCTGGATGGCAAAACAAGTGCTAGTAATATCCCAAAAGTAATAGGAATGACAAAATAACTTTTAACCATGCCAAAGGAGTCGAAAAGAAAAGTCTTGAGTGAGGAAAAGAAGGGCTCAATTCTGGCTTTACTAGCAGAGGGACCACTGTGAGCATAATGTAGCCTCCATCTTCAAAATTTTTAAGCTGGCAGTCCATTACAACAAGGTCAAGTAGCAGACATTGGGGACTACAAAGCTATAGACCAGCAGAGGGCAAAAATGACTCTCCACCGACCGGGATGACCATCATCTTAATCGAATGTCACTCAGCAACCACAGGATGACATCAATTCACCTACAAAAGGAATGGCAAATAGCAGCTGGGGTGAAGTCCACAGCAAAAATAGTTCGTAACAGGCTCCTAAAGTCAGGGCTCAAGTCATGTAAAGCTAGAAAAAAGCCTTTCATCAATGAGAAGCAAAGGAGAGCCAGGCAGAAGTTTGCCAAAGACCACAAGGATTGGGCCATAGAGGACTGGAATAAGTTATTCTCTGATGAGTCTAATTTTCTGCTTTGCCCAACACCTGGTCGTCTATTAATTAGACGGAGACCTGAAGAGGTGTACAAACCACAGTATCTTGCACCCACTGTGATATTTGGTAGAGGATCGGTGATAATCTGGAGATGCTTCAACAAGGCTGGAATTGGGCCAGTTAATCTTTGCAAAGGATGTATGATTCAAGCCACATACAAGCTTATCATGGAAAAACAGTTGGTTCCTTCTGCTCAGGCAATGTTTCCCAACTCTGATGACTGGTCTTTCCAGCAGGACAATTCACCATGCTACACAGCTAGGTCAATCAATGTGTGGATGAAGGGCCACCACATCAAATCCCTGTCATGGCCAGCCCAAGCTCCAGACCTGAGCCCCATTGAAAACCTCTGGAATGTAATCAAGAGGTAGATGGATAGTCACAAGCCATCAAACAAAGAAGAACTGCATACATTTTTGTACCAGGAGTGACATAAGGTCACTCAAAAGCAGTGTGAAAGACTGGTGGAAAGCATGCCCGGATGCATGAAAGCTGTGATTAAAAATCATGGTTATTCCACAAAATATTGATTTCTGAACTCTTCCTGAGTTAAAACATTAGTATTATTGTTTCTAAATGATTATGAGCTTGTTTTCTTTGCATTATTTGAGGTCTGCAAGCACTGCATTTTTTGTTATTTTGACCATTTCTCATTTTCTGAAAATAAATACAAAATTTACTGCTTGGAAATTCGGAGACGTGTTGTCAGTAGTTTACAGAATTAAAGAGCCATTTACATTTTACTCAAAAATATACCTATAAAGAGAAAAATCAGACAAACTGAGAGATTGAAATGGCTGCACGTTTTTATTTGGCTGATGAGGCTTATGCTATGATCTGTTCGGTTACAGACAGCGCCAGTGAAATGGCCGAGCAGTTTTTGCTGATGTCGTCCTCGTCCACTATTTCTAGCGACGATGAGAATCAGCAAAAGTGCAGTGGGCGAGAACATGCTAGCGCTACTGCTGCTGTAAATGATTGAGTGCCCATGGAATCCTACACTCCGTGCGTGCCAGAATTTTATATCTGCCACGGGCGTCCATATGGACACTGCTGAATTTAGGGAGGTATATTTTTTTTAAAAAATTCTTCTCTGAAGAATTACTAAATGTAATGATTGAGCAGACCAATTTGTATTCTGCTCAATTCATTGCCGGCCACCCCACACCCTACTACTCCAAAAGTAGTAACTGGAGCCCTATTGATTTGGCGGATATTTTGATATTTTTTGTCCTTCTTCTCAATATGGGTCTGATAAAGAAACCCACTCTCAGATCATAGTGGTCAACTGATGTTCTGTACGACACCCCTATGTACAGTATGTAATGGCCCGGTGACGATTTGAGATCATTCTGCGATTTCTACATTTTGCAGAAAATGCAAACTGCCCCCCTTCCAATGACCCCAGCTATGACCAACTTTAAAAAGTCAGGCCCCTAATAAATTATTTGAACAATAAATTTTCCCAGACATTTACCTCAAAAAAAAAAAATTCTATCTGGACGAGTCCCTGGTCCTTTTCAAGGGCAGGCTGCTTTTCAAACAGTAATAAAAAAAGGTCCCGATTCAGACTGAAAACATATAATTTGTGTGAAAGCGGCTCTGCCTACATACACAAATTCCGGGTGTATGAGGGGAAAGACCCAGAGTGTTTCTACCGAATGCCCCTTCCCCCTAAATATAGCTGAGAAGATTGTGTGGGACCTGTGTTATGAATGAGTCACCGGAGGAGGAAAAAACAAAAATACAAGCTAAGTCCAGAAAACCGGAGAGGTGGGTAGCTAGCGGATTGCAGACCCCTGATACTATTCACAACAACTAACAGTAGCCGTAGGGTGTTCCTACGGTGGTCCTAAACACCTCGTTCACAGCCGGAGAACTAAATAAACCTAAAGAAAGAAAGGGGAAATCTAAACTGCCCCAGAGCAGACCCCAAAGCAATAGACAGCCCCCAACATGTATTGACGGTGAAAACAGATGAAAACACAAACACAGACAGAAAGACAGGCAGAGCAAACGATGGGGCCCACACTAACTAGATAGGACAGGAAAGAAAAGCAACTGTCTGCAATCACGCAAAAACCCTGCCAAAAATAATGTCCAACACGTCTGATAGAAAAGGCCCTAAAGTCACTAGACTTCAAAATCACTATATCAGCACTCAGGTATATTCTGAAAACAGAGCAAAGAGATCAACTGATCAGAGACAAAAATGGAGTTAAGCCAGTCCCAACGAGGGCTGGCTGAACACAAACACTAAGCAAACCAGACAAAATCTCATGGAAAAATAACAGCAAAAACTTAGCTTTGGTAGACAGGACTAAACTGGAGGCCAGAGCTCAGAGCAGAGAGAGATCACCAGCAACCCAGCAGGGCGTTGGCAGCCTTATATCCACTCAGACATTCCAGATGTCCAATCACACTCCACCTGTTCAGATGACAGGTTTTTCCCATCCAAATCAATTTCACTACCTCCTTTCACCAGCAGAGGGAGTTCATCGGACATCAAAGGTGAAGGAGAAAATGAGCTCATAACAGTACCTCCCCCTTGAGGAGGGGTCACCGAACCCTCATCCACGCCACCATGGCGACCAGGATGGGCCCGATGAAAAGCATGAACCAATCTTTCGGCATGAATATCGGATGCAGAGACCCAAGAATTATCCTCCTGGCCATAACCCTTCCACTTAACCAAATACTGGAGTCTCCGTCTAGCCAGACGAGAATCCAGTATCTTCTCAACCTCATATTCCACATTACCTTCAACCAATACAGGGTCAGGAGGTGCCACCACAGGAACTACTGGCTCAACAAACCTCTTTAACAGAGACTTTTGAAACACGTTATGGATCTTGAATGTAACAGGAAGAGCCAATCGAAAAGAGACCGGATTAAGAATCTCCAAAATCTTGTAAGGTCCAATAAATCTAGGTTTAAACTTTGGAGAAGCAACCTTCATAGAGATATTCTTTGATGACAACCAAACCATATCACCCACCTTAAACCGGGGACCAATGGTCCTATGTCGGTTGGAAAACTGCTGGGCCTTTTCCTGGGAGAGAGACAACTTATCCACCACTTGGTCCCAGATCTGGTGCATTCTCTCCACCACAGTGTCAACACCTGGGCAGGCAGGTGTAGTGTAGAAGTTGGGAAAAAATTAAGTAATGTGTTTTGCAAGTGGAGCTCTAGATAACTGTGTTATTTCCTGCAGAGACGAGCCCTGGCTGGAAGACGTCATGGCGATCTGTGCTGGATGAAAGATGAAAAGCAAAGATGAAGGACTTTACCTAGAGACGTCACTGGTGAGTCAGTTTGTGACCTGTACAATGACACTATACACTATATACAGAGTGCCTTTGTACAATGTCACCAGTGATCACTGTATTACCTGTACACTGGCACTATATACAGAGGTCCTGTGCATAATGTCACTGGTGATCACTGTATTACCTGTACACTGACACTATATACTGGGCTCCTGTGTATAATGTCACTGGTGATCACTGTAATACCTGTACACAGACACTACATACTAAGTGCAGATCTCCTGTGTATAATGGCACTTATGGTGATAGTAATGTTTTTTTATTAATGATCAGTATTGTAGTATCCAGTCACCATGTGCTGGTAATATGTGGTCTGGTCATGGTGCAGTGGTATTTGTCCCTTGTATGTGCTATTATTCTGTCACTGGTGGTAATATGTGGTCTGGACATGGTATGGCTGTATTTGTTCCTTGTATGTGGTATTATTGGTCACCATGTGGTGGTAATATGGTGTCTGGGCATGGTGTGATGGTATTTGTCCCTTTGGATGTGATATTATTGGTCATTTTAAAAATTGAAAAATAAATAAAAAATATACCTAAATTGTATTGGATATTTTAGCAAATGTTTAATAGGTTAGAGTAGAGTAGGGCCCAGCCAAAAGAGTCTACCTTGTGGTGGCAGATTTAAAAAATCTTTTGGCCATAACAAGATCTGCTGTCTATGTGTGGGATCTGGAGATGGGAACTGTTAATGTGTGATTGGTGAGAAGTGGAGTTTTTCCAAGAGAGAGTGGTGCAGCTGTGGACAGTTCGAGGGGTGGAGGGTGGGGCTGGGGTGGAGCCTGGGTGGAGTCTCAAGAGGGCCCCGAAAATTTTGCCAGTATGGGGCCCAGAAATTCCTAGTTGCAGCCCTGCTCCATATATCCATCCTGACCCCTTATGCTGCTACCCCCTATATAGCATCCTGGCCCCTTGTGCTGCTCCCCCCATATATTATCCTGGCCCCTTGTGCTGCTCCCCCATATATTCATCCTGGCCCCTTGTGCTGCTCTGCCCATATATTCATTCTGGCCCATTGTGCTGCTCTCCCCGATATATCATCCTGCCCCTTGTGCTGCTCCCCATATATCCATTCTGGTCTCTTGTGCTGCTCCCCGCCATATATCCATCTTGGTCCCTTGTGCTGCCACCCTCCCATATATATCCATCTTGGTCCCTTGTGTTGACGCCCCCATATATCCATCCTGGCCTTTTGAGTTGCCACCCCCATATATCCATCCTAGTCCCATGTGCTGCTCCCCATATATCCATCCTGATCCCATGTGCTACTACCCTCCCAAATATCTATCCTGGTCCCTTGTGCTGCCACCACCATATATCCATCCTGGCCTTTTCTGCTGCTCCATCCCATATATCCATCCTGGTGCCATGTGCTGCTCCCCCCATAAATCCCCTATATGTATATATATATATATATATATATATATATATATATATATATATATATGCATTCTGGCTCCCCCATACATCCTTCTTGGCCGCCATATATCCATCCTGGTCCCTTGTCCAGCCCCCCATATGTATCCATACTGGCCCCCATATGTATCCATCCTGGAACCTTGTCCTGCTTCCCCCATGTGTCTCCAGCCTGGTTCCCCCAAGTGTCTCCAGCCTGGTCCCCCCCAATTGTCTCCAGCCTGGTCCCCCCTAAGTGTCTCCAGCCTAGTCCCCCCTACCAAGTGTCTCCAGCATGGTCCCCCCACCAAGTGTCTCCAGCCTTGTCCCCCTCACCTAGTGTCTCCAGCCTCATCCCCACCCATGTGTCTCCAGCCACATCTGTCCCATGTGTCTCCAGCCTTGTCCGCCCCCATGTGTCTCCAATCTGGTCCCCCCATATGTCTCCAGCCTTGTCCCCTCATGTGTCTCCAGCTTGGTCACCCCAATGTGTCTCCAGCCTGGCCCCCCCCCAATGTGTATCCACCCTGGTCCCCCCATGCATACATGCGCACACACACAGACACACAAAAAAATTCCTCTTACCTTCCTGTGCTGCCAGCACTGGGCAACGTCCTCCTCCTCTCTGCAGGTCCGGCGTGCACAAGGTAAAATGGCCACCGGCATAGCAGAGGCTGGCAGTGAATGTGTGCTCCTGTTGCATGACACTGACATCATACGCCGGGTGCACACTTGCCAGAATACATCGGGATGCAGGACGCAGCGGTTCAGGTAATGAACGCTGCGTGCGTGCGCCCCTGTACATACGCATACGCGACCTGTGCTTTTAAAGGGTCAGCGCCCCTTAAAACCACAGACTTATTTTTTTCTTCTTCTCCGCCTCTTCTCTTTCCCTCAGCCAAGGGTCCACTGGGGGAATCCCCGGTACCCCGTCAGGCCAGACTGACCATGGCCACAGTCAGGAGGTGTTCTTTCATTGCGCGCCCCTGCATCTAGGGGGGAAGCTGCCCCCCTGCCCCTCGGTGGGTACGCCCATGGACCACATCACATTTGAAATGACTTTGGGGGCCTATATGACAGAAAATATTCAAAAGTGACACCATTCTTAAAACTGCACCCCTCAAAGTCCTCAAAACTACATTCAAGAAGTGTAGTAACTCTTTTGGTGTTTCACAGGAATTAATGCAACGTGGAAGGAAAAAATTACTATTTTCCTTTTTTTCATAAAAGTTTTACTTTAGCCCTGAATGTTATATTTTCACATGGGTAATGGGAGAAAGTGGACCCTAAAATTTGTTGTGCAATTTTTCCTGAGTATGCCAATACCTCATATATGGGGGAAAACTACTGTTTGGGTGCATGACAGGACTTGGAAGGGAAGCAGCACCTTTGACTAGAGTTGAGCGAAACGGGTCGAAAAATTTCAAAAGTCGCCAACTTTTGGCAAAGTCGGGTTTCATGAAACGAAACCCGACCCTAGGATGAGGTCGGCCACGAGGTCGGCGACTTACGCGCCAAAGACGCGTTTCAAAAGTTTGTTTTGCGCTCTTTTTCAGCCAATCAGGATCCACGGACACTGTGGGCAACGTGATGACATAGGCAGGGATCATCACTATCTTTCCGAAGGGCATGCAAGTGATTGGCTTGCTTTGGTGGGCGTCACAGGGGTTATAAAAGGGCGTGCACGCCGACCGCCATCTTACTTCTGCCGATCTTAGCATAGGGAGAGGTTGCTGCTGCTGATTCTGTAGGGAGAGCGTTAGGCAGGGAAGAAGAAAAAAAAACTGCTTCTGCTGCTAGTGATTTTGCCTGTACAACACACCAGTCACTGTGTGTGCAGTACAAGGGGAGGCTATATTGTGGTGGATCAGCGGTGTTGGTTGTTAGGCTGCCTTCTAAGGCTTCCTGACAGCTGCATTGCTGTTTACCCACTGCTCTGCAACCTGCTTTTTTAAAAGCAATCCCAATTTTTTTTTTGTCCTGCTGAGGTACTGAGCGTGCATTTTTTCACACCATACAGCGGTGTACGCTCCTCACACAGTACCGTGTAACGGCTGTTATCACAGCCACAGTGAAGCTATCTGTGTGTCACTCTGTGAGAATAAGTCGAGGACATGTTCCGTTCTTACAGACCTGCACCTACTAGTTTTGTCTAGCTTTCAAACAGTTAAATATATTTGCTGTTTGATCACATTCAAAACTATAGAGAGACAGCGTGTGTCAGTCCGTATACTTAAAAAACACGGAGCTTGACAATTTTACGTACACCGGACAGCCGTGTACGTGCACGCTCCTCTCAGTACCGTGTAACGGCTGTTATCACGGCCACAGTGAAGCTATCTGTGTGTCACTCTGAGAATAAGTCGAGGACATGTTCCGTTCTTACAGACCTGCACCTACTAGTTTTGTCTAGCTTTCAAACAGTTAAATATATTTGCTGTTTGATCACATTCAAAACTATAGAGAGACAGCGTGTGTCAGTCCGTATACTTAAAAAACACAGAGCTTGACAATTTTACGTACACCGGACAGCCGTGTACGTGCACGCTCCTCTCAGTACCGTGTAACGGCTGTTATCACGGCCACAGTGAAGCTGTGTGTCACTGTGGAAGGATAAGTGGAGGACTTGTTCCGTTCTTACAGACCTACACTCTAGGGAGATTCCTATTCTGCCCAATTCTACATACACCTTGTAGTTTGTGATACACTAGCCAATTTCTGCCTGTGACATAGCGCTCTGATATTCAGAGGGCCTCACACAATCCAAAAGTGTCCAGTGTCCACTAGTGTGTGCAGAAATTCAAAATCTCCCTTATCCTGTAGTCACTTTTTTCACACCTGTGCCATCGAGCCTGTGACATAGCGCTGTGATATTCAGTGGGCCTCACACAATCCATAAGTGTCCAGTTTCCACAAGTGTGTGCAGAAATTCAAAATCTCTGTGATCCTGTAGTCACTTTTTTCACACCTGTGCCATCGAGCCTGTGACATAGCGCTCTGATATTCAGTGGGCCTCACACAATCCAAAAGTGTCCAGTGTCCACTAGTGTGTGCAGAAATTCAAAATCTCCCTTATCCTGTAGTCACTTTTTTCACACCTGTGCCATCGAGCCTGTGACATAGCGCTCTGATATTCAGTGGGCCTCACACAATCCAAAAGTGTCCAGTGTCCACTAGTGTGTGCAGAAATTCAAAATCTCCCTTATCCTGTAGTCACTTTTTTCACACCTGTGCCATCAAGCCTGTGACATAGCTCTGATATTCAGTGGGCCTCACACAATCCAAAAGTGTCCAGTGTCCACTAGTGTGTGCAGAAATTCAAAATCTCCCTTATCCTGTAGTCACTTTTTTCACACCTGTGCCATCGAGCCTGTGACATAGCGCTGTGATATTCAGTGGGCCTCACACAATCCAGAAGTGTCCAGTGTCCACAAGTGTGTGCAGAAATTCAAAATCTCCCCTGTCCTATAGACACCTTGTACCTTGTTTTACATTACTATATAGTTTGTTGGATTTTGTCTACATTTCTACAAAAAATGAGGAAGGCTGGTGGAAGAGGCCGTGGAATTGGGCGGGGGTTGGCAGCTGGTAATGATGGTGTTGGTGGTGGATCTGATGGTAGTGGCAAGAGCAAAATAGGACCGAATGCAGGAGGTGTTGAGCCTGCGTCATCGTCTGGCTCCATAAGGCTTCGAAGGCTTAGTTTTCTAGGAGTTGGCAAACCGCTTTTAAAGCCAGAGCATCAGGAAAAAGTTTTGTCTTACATTGCTGACTCAGCCTCCAGCTCTATCGCCTCCTCTTCTGAAGTTGTAAAAAGTAAAAGCACTGAGTCGTCATTGGAGGCTCATGTTCATGAACCACACCTTTCCTTGTGTCCTTCACCCCAACCAAGATTGAAGGATGACGCAGGCCATACTACTGATTACTCCATGGAGCTGTTTTCACATACCATGCCTGGATTATCAAGTGAAATGGTGAATTACCCAGGCCAAGATGAATCTGACATGGAGTGCACTGATGCACAGCCGCTGATAGATGATTCTGCTGGTACATTCACTCAGAGCACTACATTGTCCTCGCAGTGTACAGAGCCAGATTCTGACCCTGATGAGACTCAGGTGCCCCTTCCCGCACACTATACCACCATACACGGTGACACAGAGGAAGGTGCACATGACATTGAAGAGGAGGTGATGGATGACCCAGTTGTTGACCCAGATTGGCATCCATTGGGGGAAGAGGGTGCTGCTTCCAATAGCTCAGATGAGGAGCATCCACAGCAGACATCGACATCGCAACAGCTGTTATCTGGCAGGCCCGGAGCACTCCAAAGACAGGTTCCAAAAATCAAAAGAGTTGCTGGGCAGCTTGTCCAGAGGGTCAAAAGATCACAGCGTGCTAGGCCGCAAAATGTCTGCCAAAGTAGGAAGAGTGCAGTGTGGCACTTTTTTGAACAAAATCCTCATGATCAGGCCAAGGTTATCTGTAAGAAGTGCGCAAAGACCTTTAGCCGAGGGAAAAATCTGAAAAATTTGAATACCAGTTGCATGCTTAGACATTTAACCACCATGCACTTGCAAGCGTGGATACAACACCAAACCTCAAGTGCCACATGTGCAACTGATCACAAAGAAGGTAGTCAGCAACGCTACATTGTTTCCCCCACTGTAAGCCCACCGGTTAGCACAGCAGCAAATGTTGAGGTGTCGTTGCAAGGCCACAGCAGTCAGGGAATCCCACTGTTATATCAACGAAATACTGAATCTAGGCCATCAGAAAGAACACCAACTCCATCACCATCATCAACCCTCTCTCAGTCCGCCTTGTCCACCGCTACTTCCACCATATGCAGCTCTCAAGTCCAGCTCACCCTCCCAGACACTATGAGTAGGTCAAGAAAGTACTCAGTCTCTCATCCGCGTACACTGGGTTTGAACGCCCACATTGCCAAACTAATCTCGTTTGAGATGATGCCCTATCGGTTGGTGGAAAGCGCAGCTTTCCGCGAACTCATGGCCTATGCAGTACCACGCTATGACCTACCCAGTCTCCACTTCTCTCGCAAAGCCATCCCAGCCCTCCACCATCATGTAAAAGACCGCATTGTCCATGCACTCAAGCAGTCAGTGAGTGGAAAGGTGCACCTCACAACTGATGCATGGTCCAGTCGGCATGGCCAGGGCCGTTACGTGTCCATCACTGCGCACTGGATTAATGTGGTGGATGCAGGGTCCACAGGGGACAGCGGTGGTGGGACAGTGCTGCCTAGCCCACGGTATAGGAAACAGTTGGCTGTAGGCGTTCCACCCTCCTCCTCCTCCATAAGCGAAAGCTCGTCCACAGAGCGCAGGCATACGAGCACTCCATCTGCAGCTGCCACTGTTGCACACGAGGTGTCCCCCTATCGAGCAGCTAGTGGAAAGCATCAGCAGGCTGTGTTGCAGATGATGTGTTTGGGCGACAGACACACCGCCGAGGTGCTGGCCGAGTACTTGAAGCGACAAACTGAGTCATGGCTGGGCAGTGTACATCTTGAGGCAGGCAAGGTAGTTAGTGATAACGGCCGTAATTTTGTGGCAGCCATAGCCCTTTCAAAACTCAGCCACATACCTTGCTTGGCTCACACCTTGAACCTGGTGGTGCAGTGCTTCCTCAAAAATTATCCAGAGTTAACAGCCCTGCTCCAGAAGGTGCGAAGACTGTGCGCGCACATCCGCCGGTCGCCTGTACACTCCGTTCGCATGCAGAAGCTGCAGTGATTGCTCCACCTTCCCAACCACCGCCTCATTATCGACATTGCAACAAGGTGGAACTCCACCCTGCACATGGTGAAGCGGCTGTGTGAGCAGAGGCAGGCCATAATGCATTTGTGGGAGGATACACGGCCAGGCACTTTGAGAGCAGACATGGAGTTGACAGGTGTGCAGTGGTCGAAGCTGAAAGACCTCTGTAAAGTCCTTCAGTGTTTTGAGGAATGCACACGGTTGGTAAGCGCAGACGACGCCATCCTAAGCATGAGCATCCCACTTATGCGTCTGCTCATGCAAACTTTGACGCACCTTAAGGAGCAGGCGTCTGCAGCCAATGTTGACGAGGAGGGAATCCTTGATGACATTCAGCCATTGTCTGCTCAGGGACCTCTCCTGGACGAGGTGGAGGAAGAAGAGGAGGAGGAGGATGATGATGGGGATGATTACTTAGGGGAGGAGGATGCATCTCGTGGGGCAAGTGAAAATGTTGGCGTGGCAAGGTCTGGTACAGGGTTTGTGCGTGACTGGAGGGATGTGGATTTGCCAGAAAGTGCTCCTCCAACCAGCACTCGCAGTGCATCATTGACACCGGGAACATTGGCCCACATGTCAGATTATGCCTTGCAGATCCTAAAAAGGGACCCCCCGCATTGCCAAAATGATGAACGATGATGACTACTGGTTGGCCAGCATCCTGGATCCACGCTATAAAGGCAAATTACAAAACATCATGCCACAGGAGAACCTTGACCTAATATTGGCTAATAAACAAGCAACTCTGGTAAATCGGTTGCTTGAGGCATTCCCAGCACACAGCAGCGGTGATGGTTCTCACACGAGCCGTACGGGCCGGGGGCAGCTTGGCAGAGGTGTTCATGGTGCACACAGCAGAAGTGGCGTTGGAGACAGGGGTTTCATGACAATGTTGTGGACTGATTTTTCAAGTACCGCTCACACAACTGGTAATACTGCATCGATGGAAAGTGACAGGAGACAGCAGTTGTCAACTATGGTTACAAACTACTTTTCCTCCCATATCGATGTTCTTCCACACAGGTCATTCCCCTTTGACTATTGGGCCGCTAAACTGGACACCTGGCCTGAATTGGCACAATATGCCTTACAGGAGCTCGCTTGCCCAGCTGCAAGTGTGCTATCGGAAAGAGTCTTCAGTGCAGCTGGATCAATCCTGACAGAAAAAAGGACCCGTCTGTCAACCCAAAATGTGGATGATATAACCTTCATTAAAATGAACCATGCATGGGTTTCCAAGGATTTTGTCCCACCTTCCCCTGATGACACATAGGGTGACAGAAAAATGGCTTGCTTTGGTCCACCTCTTCCTGGGACTTGACCTATTTCGCCTTTTGCATCAGCTGAATGTCCAACATCAACATATGCCACTTTCTAAAACTCCCTAACTGTGCTGCCCCCCCCCATGGCCGGGGTCACCACCTAGCGCACGACACCGTGCGAGTGCCGTTGCCCTGGACAAGTGGGTAGGCCAACTCTTGGGCGCGGGCACTGGCACAGGGTCCCTCATAGTGCAATCAAGTGTCTCTGACGGTGGTGGTGCACACCCGCCGTCAGACACACCGCCGTACTATGAGGGGCCCAGTGCCAGTACCGACGCCCACGAGTGGGCCTCCCTTGCTTGGGCAGGGCCCCAGCATTTGCAATCTTTACCTCTCCCTGCTCCTCCGCTGTGTAGTCTGGGCCGTCAAATCCATACTGTGCCTGACACCGTCTGAGCCTGCCTCCTGATGTATAGACATATATTTTGAATGTGTACGCTATCCATACATGTTATCCGGGGATACGGTACTCTTTCTCACCTTTGTGCAATCACGTGCAATCCATACTGGGCCTAACACCGTCTGAGCCTGCCTCCTGATGTATAGACATATATTTTGAATGTGTACGCTATCCATACATGTTATCCGGTGATACAGTACCCTTTCTCACCTTTGTGCAATCACGTGCAATCCATACTGGGCCTAACACCGTCTGAGCCTGCCTCCTGATGTATAGACATATATTTTGAATGTGTACGCTATCCATACATGTTATCCGGGGATACGGTACCCTTTCTCACCTTTGTGCAATCACGTGTAATCCATACTGGGCGTGAGAACGGCTGGCGAGCTGTTAAGCAAGCTACAGCACCTGTGGTTTGCACACGTAAGTTTTTCATTTTTTCAGGAATGACGGTTAGGCCTAATTCCGGAACTGCGGTTGACCTGCACTTACTGGGAAATCATCGTTCGCGGGTAATAATTGTAATCAGTGATCCCCATCACTAACGTTATTCAGCGGGTTATCTGCACCTGTAAGCGACAAACGCTGGCCTTTTCAGTGTAGCGCCCATGCAGCCACGGACATGTAAGGGCATGACACACCAGTTATTGGCCAATCTCATGTGCCAGAGCCTCACGTGTCCCTCTAGTAAGCCGGACTTGGACCGCGGGGCATGACGGAGTCTCGTTCGTTAACGGAATTAAGCTTGCAATGTGTGCATCTTTTCTGTAGCTGGCATGGTTGAGGTTTCCCAGGTGGAGTCGAATTTAACCGTAGGCTCCACTCCTGGTGGTGCCCTTCTGGACATTCCTTTAAGGTTCAGCTTTGCAACCATACTGCCCACGTAAAACAAACACTTTGCCTTCATGAACGCTGTTTGGAGGGTCATGACTCGTGGGAATAACGTCGCCCAATCAGTTAACCTGCTAGAGAGATCCTTCGTTGCTCCCAAGCATGACATCACACTCCCTAGGAGGAAGGTAATGCCACTGTGGCGACCGTACTCCTGGGGGCGACACAAGTGCACTGATGCCCAGCCACTGCTCGATGAATCTGCTGGTACATTGACCCAGACCTCTACATTCCCCTCGCACGCTACACGGCCTGAATCTGACCCTGATGAAACTCAGGTTACCCTTCCCATATACAGTTCCATCTTACACGGTGACAAAGAGGAAGCTGCAGATGAAAGTGCAGGTTCGGCCCACCCGCCATCAGACACACCACCGTACTATCAGGGGCCCTGTGCCAGTGCCGTCGCCAATGAGTGGGCCCCCCCTGCTTTATCAGGATCACAGCACTTGCAAGGTTGAAATACAGTGCAGTGAGATGGAAGATGGGGACGACGAGGAGTCCAGACAAGTACAGGGATTCCCTAGCGAGGAGACTTATTTGATTGTTTTCAATGTTAGGACAGCAATTTTTGGGGAGCACTATACTCTGGAGAATGATAGATGGGGCCCACCATACACTGGAACATTCCAAAGGTGGACATCAGACACTGGAGCAGCATTTACAGGGCCCATTATACACTAGAGCATTAGAAATGGGGCCCATTATGTTTGGAGCATTATTTGGGCCCATAAGACAGTGGAGCTTCATCCATGGGGACCAACATATACTGTAGCATTATGTGGAGCTCATCATATACTGTTTCAAACATTATATGGGACCAATGATTCTGTATGGAGAAATAGATGGGCCTCGTCATGAGATGTACAAAGTGAAGTATTTTTCATTGTACTATACCGCTATTTCTCTGCCGTATCGGAGCATGATGAGTTGTGGTATGTGTTAAAGGGGCGCTCTTTCGCCCAGGGCACATGAAAACCTGGAGCCAGCCCTACCCCCCCACAACTTTAGCCAAATAACCCCCATTTTTCAGTGCGTAACTTGTATTATGAAGTTAAGTAAGGTTGACAAGCTTAAGTAAGAAGAATTGATGCTTTTGGCATTCAAATGGGCACTGTAGGTGTGTTTCCTGTCCTCCTCTCACTGCCGACTTTTATTCCCCATTGACTTACATTGGGTTTCGTGTTTCGGGACGACCCCGACTTTTCCCTATAATCGGCCGATCTTGCTTGCTTGCTTTTGGAAAAGTCGGGTTTCACGAAACGAAACTCGACCCTAAAAAACCAAAAGTCGCTCAACTCTACCTTTGACTTTTTGAAAAATTCCTGGAATCGAGAGTGGATGCCATGTCGCATTTGGAGAGCCCCTGATGTGCCTAAACAGTGGAAACTCCCCACAAGTGACCCCTCAAGGAGCACTTAGAACCCTAAGGTTGTTCACAGAAGTTTATAATGTAGAGCCATGAAAATAAAAAAAATCACATTTTTCCAACAAAAATATTCTTTTAGCCCCAATTTTATTTTTATTTTGACAAGGATGACAGGAAAAAATAGATCCCAAAATTTGTTGTGCAATTTATCATGAGTACGCTGATACCCAATATGTGGGGGAAAACTACTGTGTGGGTGCTCGGCAGGGCTCAGAAATGAATGAGTGATGTATTGAAACGCAGACTTTGATGGAATGGTCTGTGGGTGTCATGCCTAAACAGTGGAAACCCCACAAAAGTGACCCCATTTTAGAAATTAGACCCTTCAAGAAATTTATTTAGGTTTGTGGTTGGCACCTTGAACACCCAGGTGCTTCATAAAAAAATTCATAGCTGAACTGTGAAAATGAAAAAAATATATTTTTCTCAGCAAAAATGTTTTTTCAGCCCTAAGTTTTCTTATTTTGACAAGAATAGCAGGATGAAATGGACCCCAAAATTTGTTGTGCAATTTCTACTGAGTACACTGGTACCCCACAGGTGGTCAAAAACTACTTTTGAGGCACAGTGCAAAACTCAGAAGAGAAGAAGTGCCATGTTGGATTTCAGATTTTTCTGGTTTGAGGGTGCCATGCCACAGTGACAGAGCCCCTGACGTGCCAGAACAACAGAAACCCCCCCATAAATGACTTGAGTTTTCAAATTACATCCCCCAATGAACTCATCTAGGTGTGCAGTGAGCATGTTGACACTACACGTACATCACAGCCTTTTATACCATTGGGTGGTGAATAAAGAATAATTACATTTTTAGCACTGAAATGTATTTTTAGCCCCAAGTTTTTAATTTTTCTATGAGTTAATAGGAAAAAATGGACCTCAGTTTGTTGTGCAATTTTTCCTGAGTGCCCCAATACCTTACATGTAAACGGGAAATACTTTTCAGGCACAGTGCAAAGCTCAGAAGGGAAGGAGTGCCAAATAATTGTGCAGATTTTACTGTTAGGCCGGGGTCACACTGGCGAGGAATACGGCCGAGTGAGAGGCGCTAAAAGCATGCATTACACACGGACCAATGATTCTCTATGGGGTCCCTCGCACCTGCCGTATATTTCTCATCCGTATTCTACGGTCTGTGCCAATCGCAGCATGCTGCGATTGTCAGCGTACTACACCCGTAATACGCCAATGCAAGTCTATGGGTGCGCAAAAAATACGGATTACACACGGACCACACATGTGACTTGCGAGAAATACGCACCAGGTGTCTTTTAGCAAAGCCGGCAATTCAGTGCGCTATACAGTAAACTCACACTGACAGGTTTAATAAAGAAACGAAAGAATAGATATATACACATAGAATACATACACATATATATATATGCATTCTATGTGTCTATATCTATTCTTTGGTTTCTGTTATAAACCCTGTCATAGGGCTCCATTATATGTCCATTTTGCCAGCCTGCGAGAAAATCTCGCCATAAGGATGCCATACGGATTTGTCACGCGGGGCTTAGGACAACTAAGGCAGAAATACCCGGGGCCCCTGTGGTGTCCCTTTCACTAGGGGAAACCCTGTCTGACCCTCAACCCAGGGTTTTTGCTGAAGGTGCAAATGCCTGAGCCTCCACCCTTTCCTTATCTCCTGCTCAGCCCTGCACTTAACCCTCCACCCTCCACCCAGTGAGGAGACACACCACCAAAGCTCCCACACAAATAAGACAGACAGGGAGAACTTAAACTGCACTGCGCCGCACACACACAGGAATATACAGTAATGTGAACAGGGCACAACTAAACACAAATATGGGAAGGAGAAAGGATAACGACGGATCATACGACACCAGATACGAATCTCTCTCTCTGCAACACCTCCACTCCAGACCGGAACCACTTGGTATGAAAACACAAGCTATAATCGGCGACGCCCATATGCCAGTATGACTATTTAAAGACCGTGGGCGTGACTAACCTTCCAACCTGGTCTCCAGCAGGATTAACCCCAGAGAGCCTGAAGATCAAGCCGGCGCCACTGAGGCTATAGTGGCTGGAGGTGGAACTACCTCTGCCTGCCGGACGCTGTGGTGTGAACAGCGTCCGACATGACAGTACCCCGTCTTCTACGAGGGACCCCAGGGCCCTCAAGACTCATAGGACCCGGCTTGTCCGGATGACGACGGTGAAAAGAACTGACCAGCCGATCCGCATGTATGTCTGAGGCTGGAACCCAAGACCTCTCCTCCGGACCATACCCCCGCCAGTGCACCAAATACTGAAGAGTACGGCGTACTACTCGAGAGTCCACT
Source organism: Dendrobates tinctorius (assembly GCF_039654945.1). Lineage (NCBI taxonomy): Eukaryota > Metazoa > Chordata > Amphibia > Anura > Dendrobatidae > Dendrobates > Dendrobates tinctorius. The sequence continues at coordinate 22,800,783 of NW_027361870.1, read as the reverse complement.
ACCTTGGCGACCTCGAACTCTAAATCGCCATCCACCATGACTGGAGGTGGCATCGGCGTAGTGTCCACCAAGCCTACCACCTTTTTCAATAAAGCCCTGTGAAAAATGTTATGTATTTTGTACACCGCAGGAAGTTCCAACCGATAAGCCACTGGGTTAATGATGGCAGAAATCCTAAAAGGCCCAATAAACCTTGGACCCAGTTTTAAAGATGGAATTTTGAGTTTTATGTTCTTTGTAGCTAACCACACCCATTCACCCACACACAGGTCCGGACCTGGCACGCGTCTACTGTCAGCCACCCGTTTGTACCTGGCACTCATGCTCAACAAACGCTGTTTCACCCGCCTCCAGACTGATGACAATTGGGCTCCTAGCTGATCCTCCTCCGGGACACCCCCGGAGTCACCCTGACGTAAGGTACAAAACTGAGGATGTTGACCGTACACACAAAAGAATGGAGACTCTCCTGATGACTCTTGGCGGTGATTATTTAACGCGAATTCGGCCAGAGGAAGGAAAGTAGACCACTCCTCCTGGTTGTCGGACACAAAACATCGTAAATACTGTTCTAGATTTTGGTTCATGCGCTCAGTTTGTCCATTAGACTGTGGATGAAACGCCGATGAATGTGACAACTTGATCCCCAACCTTGAGCAAAAAGCTTTCCAAAACCTCGCCACAAATTGCGTACCCCTATCAGATACTATGTCAGATGGTACTCCGTGGAGTCTGACCACCTCCTTCACAAATACCTGAGCCAACGTCTTAACATTGGGCAAAGAAGACAATGCCACAAAATGCGCCATCTTTGAAAAACGGTCAACCACCACCAGGATGACCGTGTTCCCTGCCGAGGCTGGCAAGTCAGTGGTAAAATCCATGGAGATTTCTGTCCATGGCCTATTGGGTACCCCCAGAGGCTGTAGCGTGCCAGCAGGACGGGTTCGGGGTGACTTAGCCCTAGCGCACGTGATGCAAGCTGCCACGTACGAGACCACGTCCTGCCGGATTTTGGGCCACCAGAAACGACGCGATACCAGCTCTCAGGTGCCCTTCATCCCTGGATGACCAGCCAGTACCGAATCGTGGTGTTCCTTCAACACCTTAAGCCGAAGATGCAGGGGTACAAATGATTTGTTGGCGGGAAGTCCTGGTGGTACCTCCTTTTGGGCCTCGGCAATCTCCGCCTCTACCTCCGTCGTGAGAGCCGAGACCACTACCCCTTTCTGGAGGATGGGTACTGGCTCTTCCCAAGGTTCTCCCCCCGGAAAACACCTAGACAAAGCATCCGCCTTGGTGTTTTTAGCCCCGGGACGGTACGTCACAAGAAAATTGAAACGAGTAAAAAACAATGCCCAGCGAGCCTGCCTAGGAGACTGACGCTTGGCCGACTCCAGATAGAGCAGATTCTTATGGTCGGTGATAACTGTGACCTGGTGAGCCGCCCCCTCCAAGAAGTGTCGCCATTCCTCAAAAGCCAGTTTGATGGCCAACAACTCCCTGTTGCCGATATCATAATTCCGTTCGGCCGGCGACAGCTTCTTGGAGAAGTAGGCGCATGGATGCATCTCGCTCAAGGACGAGCCTTGAGACAGTACTGCCCCCACTCCCACCTCCGACGCATCAACCTCTACCACAAAAGGTTTAGACACGTCTGGTTGCACCAGAATGGGGGCTGAAGCAAAACTATTCTTCAGACGCTCAAATGCACCTCAGGCAGGTTCGCCAGATCGGCACCCTTTTTGTCATGTCCGTGAGCGGTTTGGCGACAGTCGAAAAGTGTTTTATAAATTTCCTATAATAATTCGCAAACCCAAGGAACCGCTGGAGTGCTTTCAGACTCTCCGGCCTCTCCCATTGCAGCACCGCTTGCACCTTAGCGGTGTCCGTTTTAAAACCGGCTGCGGACACAATATATCCCAAAAAGGGCAACTCCTGGACAAAAAATAAACATTTTTCCAGCTTAGCATAGAGCTGGTTCTCCCGGAGCAACTGTAACACCTGCCTAACATGCTCCAAATGAGTGTCCCGATCGCTCAAATAAATGAGGATATCATCCAGGTATACAATCACAAATCTCCCCAGGACATGAGCAAATACATCATTAATAAAATGTTGGAAAACGGCAGGCGCGGTGGTCAACCCAAACGGCATAACCAGACTCTCAAAATGACCCTCAGGAGTGTTAAACGTCGTCTTCCACTCATCCCCCTGACGGACCCTTATGAGGTTATACGCCCCCCTGAGGTCCAGCTTGGAAAACCATTTCGCCCCCGCTACCTGGTTGAACAAATCCGGGATCAACGGCATTGGGTAGGGATCACGGATAGTAATCTGGTTTAACTCTCGGAAATCCAGACACGAGCGTAACCCCCCATCTTTCTTCTTAATGAAGAAAAACCCCGCGGCTACAGGCGAGGACGAAGGCCGGATGTGTCCTTTGCTCAGACTCTCCGCGATGTAGTCTTTCAGAGCTTGCCTCTCAGGACCAGAAATATTAAACATCCTGGCCTTAGGTAATTTGGCCCCGGGTTTTAACCTAATCGCACAGTCATAGGCTCTATGTGGAGGCAGTTCTGAGCAACCCTTCTCAGAGAAAACATCCGCGAAATCCTGCAAAGCCTCCGGCAGGCTGGGCGTCACGGCGGACACACATGTGGCCAAGCAATTGTCTTGGCAGAAACCACTCCATTGCACTATGTCCTGAGTTTTCCAATCAATTACCGGGTTGTGCCTGGACAACCATGGAAAACCCAGGACCATTTGAGCTGGGAGATTACGGAGGACCCTACATGTAACCGACTCAGAATGTAGGACCCCAATGTGGAGTTTCACCTCTGCCACAAACTCAGTAATCTCCCCTTGAGGGAGGGGAACAGCATTAATGGTCACCACCTGTATGGGGTGAGGAAGTTTTTCGATCTTAAACCCGGCGGTGTGTGCAAACTCCTCATCTATGAGATTGGTAGCGGAACCGCTATCCACAAACACTGATATAGGTAGCTCTCTGCCGGCGATAATAACCTTGGCAGGGAGCATACATTGAGATACCATCATGGAGGATATGCATACGCTCAGTTGGGTCTCCTCCATACCCTCTGAGCTTAACAGTTTTCCGCCGGTGTGACCCTCTTAGGTAGTACCGGGCAAACGTTAACATAATGACCTCTTTTACCACAGTAGAAATATGCTCCGGGCTTCCGGAATCCCGGAGCGCGACGCTTAACCTGTGCCACGCCAGCAATCTGCATAGGTTCAGGGGACTCATCTACTTCAACCACACCTGCACCTCTGCTTTCCCCCAGAGGTAGCGTCTCCTGTGCCCCCTGACGAAAACGGCGATCAATACGTATCACCAAACTCATGGCAGACTCCAATGATGCCGGAGTCTCATACATCAGGAGGGCTTGTTTCACCCTCCCTGATACCCCATGAATAAACTGGCTCCGCAGTGCTGGGTCATTCCACTGTGTGTCTACAGCCCAGCGGCGAAATTCCGAACAATAGTCCTCTGCCAAGCACTCCCCCTGGTGGAGGGCGCGGATTTTAGATTCCGCTAGAGCCAGTCGGTCAGGGTCATCGTAAATGAGCCCGAGGGCAGAAAAAACATTATCGACCGAATGAAATGTAGCAGAGTCAGCTGGTAAGGAAAATGCCCATGCTTGGGGGTCACCACTCAGTAATGACAACACCAGCCCTACTCGCTGGGCCTCATTACCTGAGGAGATTGGCCGCATGCGGAAGTATAATTTGCAGGCCTCCCGAAATACGACAAATTTGCTGCGATCGCCTGAAAATCGTTCTGGCAGCGGAAACTTCGGCTCTGCACCAATACCTGCAGATGCCGTTTGCACCTTTGCCACAACCAGGCCCTGCAGCTGAACAGCCCCCTTCAACTCGGAGACCTGTAAGGACAGCGCCGCCAACTGGCGGGTTATGGAATCCATGGGATCCATGGACTCCTGAAAAAATGTGGGCCGATTATAATGTCACGCGGGGCTTAGGACAACTAAGGCAGAAATACCCGGGGCCCCTGTGGTGTCCCTTTCACTAGGGGAAACCCTGTCTGACCCTCAACCCAGGGTTTTTGCTGAAGGTGCAAATGCCTGAGCCTCCACCCTTTCCTTATCTCCTGCTCAGCCCTGCACTTAACCCTCCACCCTCCACCCAGTGAGGAGACACACCACCAAAGCTCCCACACAAATAAGACAGACAGGGAGAACTTAAACTGCACTGCGCCGCACACACACAGGAATATACAGTAATGTGAACAGGGCACAACTAAACACAAATATGGGAAGGAGAAAGGATAACGACGGATCATACGACACCAGATACGAATCTCTCTCTCTGCAACACCTCCACTCCAGACCGGAACCACTTGGTATGAAAACACAAGCTATAATCGGCGACGCCCATATGCCAGTATGACTATTTAAAGACCGTGGGCGTGACTAACCTTCCAACCTGGTCTCCAGCAGGATTAACCCCCGAGAGCCTGAAGATCAAGCCGGCGCCACTGAGGCTATAGTGGCTGGAGGTGGAACTACCTCTGCCTGCCGGACGCTGTGGTGTGAACAGCGTCCGACATGACAGGATTGCATACGGATGCTGACATGCGCAATATACGCGACCACACCTTGATTACGGATGACATACGGAGCACTATTTAGGGGTCTGTCATCCGTATTACGCATTTAAAATACTGACCGTATTTTGCGCTGGTTAGTGTGACTCCAGCCTTATAGTTTGCGAGTGCCATGACCCACAGGCAGAGCCTCTGAGGTGTGAAAACAGCGGAACCCCACCATAAGTAATTTTACAAGCTACATCTCTCAATGAATTCATCTAGGGGTGCAGTGATTATATTGACACCTTGGTTGTGTCACAGAATTTTATACCATTGGGCAGTGAAGAAAAAATAATTAAATTTTTACCATCAAAATTTTGTATTAGCATGGTCACATTGGAAAATGGGTAAAAATGGTATCAAAATTTGTCCCACAAGATCTGCTGAATGTGGCACCACCCCATATGTGACTGTACAGTACTGCTTAGCCACTTGGAATGACTTGGAAGGGACGGAGTGCTATTTGCCTCCTGGAGCACAGATTTTCCTAGAATAGTCTGCAGACTCCATATGCAGAACCCCTAAGTGCTAGAATGCAGGATCCCCCCTTATGTGACCCCATTTTGGAGATTATACCTATTTGGGAATTTATCAACAGGTGTAGTGATTAGTCATGAGTAGAGTTGAGCGACTTTTGGTTTTTTAGGGTCGCGTTTCGTTTCGTGAAACCCGACTTTTCCAAAAGTCGGGTCGAGCAAGATCGTCCGATTATAGGGAAAAGTCGGGGTCGTCCCGAAACACGAAACCCAATGTAAGTCAATGGGGAATAAAAGTCGGCAGTGAGAGGAGGACAGGAAACACACCTACAGTGCCCATTTGAATGCCAAAAACATCAATTCTTCTTACTTAAGCTTGTCAACCTTAATTAACTTCATAATATAAGTTACGCACTGAAAAATGGGGGTTATTTGGCTAAAGTTGTGGGGGGGGGGAGGGCTGGCTGCAGGTTTTCATGTGCCCTGGGCGAAAGAGCGCCCCTTTAACACATACCACAACTCATCATGCTCCGATACGGCAGAGAAATAGCGGTATAGTACAATGAAAAATACCTCACTTTTTACATCTCATGACGAGGCCCATCTATTTCTCCATACAGAATCATTGGTCCCATATAATGTTTGAAACAGTATATGATGAGCTCCACATAATGCTACAGTATATGTTGGTCCCCGTGGATGAAGCTCCACTGTCTTATGGGCCCAAATAATGCTTCAAACATAATGGGCCCCATTTCTAGTGCTCTAGTGTATAATGGGCCCTGTAAATGCTGCTCCAGTGTCTGATGTCCACCTTTGGAATGTTCCAGTGTATGGTGGGCCCCATCTATCATTCTCCAGAGTATAGTGCTCCCCAAAAATTGCTGTCCCAACATTGAAAACAATCAAATAAGTCTCCTCGCTAGGGAATCCCTGTACTTGTCTGGACAGGTGCTGTAGCTGGCTTAACAGCTCGCCAGCCGTTCTCAAGCCCAGTATGGATTGCACGTGATTGCACAAAGGTTAGAAAGGGTACCGTATCCCTGGATAACATGTATGGATAGCGTACACATTCAAAATATATGTCTATACAGCATGAGGCAGGCTCAGACGGTGTTAGGCCCAGTATGGATTGCACGTCATTGCACAAAGGTTAGAAAGGGTACCGTATCCCCGGATAACATGTATGGATAGCGTACACATTCAAAATATATGTCTATACAGCATGAGGCAGGCTCAGATGGTGTTAGGCCCAGTATGGATTGCACGTCATTGCACAAAGGTTAGAAAGGGTAACGTATCCCCGGATAACATGTATGGATAGCGTACACATTCAAAATATATGTCTATACAGCATGAGGCAGGCTCAGACGGTGTTAGGCCCAGTATGGATTGCACGTCATTGCACAAAGGTTAGAAAGGGTACCGTATCCCCGGATAACATGTATGGATAGCGTACACATTCAAAATATATGTCTATACAGCATGAGGCAGGCTCAGACGGTGTTAGGCCCAGTATGGATTGCACGTCATTGCACAAAGGTTAGAAAGGGTACCGTATCCCCGGATAACATGTATGGATAGCGTACACATTCAAAATATATGTCTATACAGCATGAGGCAGGCTCAGATGGTGTTAGGCCCAGTATGGATTGCACGTCATTACACAAAGGTTAGAAAGGGTAACGTATCCCCGGATAACATGTATGGATAGCGTACACATTCAAAATATATGTCTATACAGCATGAGGCAGGCTCAGACGGTGTTAGGCCCAGTATGGATTGCACGTCATTGCACAAAGGTTAGAAAGGGTACCGTATCCCCGGATAACATGTATGGATAGCGTACACATTCAAAATATATGTCTATACAGCATGAGGCAGGCTCAGACGGTGTTAGGCCCAGTATGGATTGCACGTCATTGCACAAAGGTTAGAAAGGGTACCGTATCCCCGGATAACATGTATGGATAGCGTACACATTCAAAATATATGTCTATACAGCATGAGGCAGGCTCAGACGGTGTTAGGCCCAGTATGGATTGCACGTCATTGCACAAAGGTTAGAAAGGGTACCGTATCCCCGGATAACATGTATGGATAGCGTACACATTCAAAATCTATGTCTATACAGCATGAGGCAGGCTCAGACGGTGTTAGGCCCAGTATGGATTGCACGTCATTGCACAAAGGTTAGAAAGGGTAACGTATCCCCGGATAACATGTATGGATAGCGTACACATTCAAAATATATGTCTATACAGCATGAGGCAGGCTCAGACGGTGTTAGGCCCAGTATGGATTGCACGTCATTGCACAAAGGTTAGAAAGGGTACCGTATCCCCGGATAACATGTATGGATAGCGTACACATTCAAAATATATGTCTATACAGCATGAGGCAGGCTCAGACGGTGTTAGGCCCAGTATGGATTGCACGTCATTGCACAAAGGTTAGAAAGGGTACCGTATCCCCGGATAACATGTATGGATAGCGTACACATTCAAAATATATGTCTATACAGCATGAGGCAGGCTCAGACGGTGTTAGGCCCAGTAAGGATTGCACGTCATTGCACAAAGGTTAGAAAGGGTACCGTATCCCCGGATAACATGTATGGATAGCGTACACATTCAAAATATATGTCTATACAGCATGAGGCAGGCTCAGACGGTGTTAGGCCCAGTATGGATTGCACGTCATTGCACAAAGGTTAGAAAGGGTAACGTATCCCCGGATAACATGTATGGATAGCGTACACATTCAAAATATATGTCTATACAGCATGAGGCAGGCTCAGACGGTGTTAGGCCCAGTATGGATTGCACGTCATTGCACAAAGGTTAGAAAGGGTACCGTATCCCCGGATAATATGTATGGATAGCGTACACATTCAAAATATATGTCTATACAGCATGAGGCAGGCTCAGACGGTGTTAGGCCCAGTATGGATTGCACGTCATTGCACAAAGGTTAGAAAGGGTACCGTATCCCCGGATAACATGTATGGATAGCGTACACATTCAAAATATATGTCTATACAGCATGAGGCAGGCTCAGACGGTGTTAGGCCCAGTATGGATTGCACGTCATTGCACAAAGGTTAGAAAGGGTAACGTATCCCCGGATAACATGTATGGATAGCGTACACATTCAAAATATATGTCTATACAGCATGAGGCAGGCTCAGACGGTGTTAGGCCCAGTATGGATTGCACGTCATTGCACAAAGGTTAGAAAGGGTAACGTATCCCCGGATAACATGTATGGATAGCGTACACATTCAAAATATATGTCTATACAGCATGAGGCAGGCTCAGACGGTGTTAGGCCCAGTATGGATTGCACGTCATTGCACAAAGGTTAGAAAGGGTAACGTATCCCCGGATAACATGTATGGATAGCGTACACATTCAAAATATATGTCTATACAGCATGAGGCAGGCTCAGACGGTGTTAGGCCCAGTATGGATTGCACGTCATTGCACAAAGGTTAGAAAGGGTACCGTATCCCCGGATAACATGTATGGATAGCGTACACATTCAAAATATATGTCTCAGGAGGCAGGCTCAGACGGTGTCAGGCACAGTATGGATTTGACGGCCCAGATTACACAGTGGAGGAGCAGGGAGAGGTAAAGATTGCAAATGCTGGGGCCCTGCCCAAGCAAGGGGGGCCCACTCGTGGGCGTCGGTACTGGCACTGGGCCCCTCATAGTACAGCGGTGTGTCTGACGGCGGGTGTGCACCACCACCGTCAGAGACACTTGATTGCACTATGAGGGACCCTGTGCCAGTGCCCGCGCCCAAGAGTCGGCCTACCCACCTGTCCAGGGCAACGGCACTCGCACAGTGTCATGCGGTAGGTGGTGACCCCGGCCATGGGGGGGAGGCAGCACAGTTAGGGAGTTTTAGAAAGTGGCATATGTTGATGTTGGACATTCAGCTGATGCAAAAGACGAAATAGGTGAAGTCCCAGGAAGAGGTGGACCAAAGCAAGCCATTTTTCTGTCACCCTATGTGTCATCAGGGGAAGGTGGGACAAAATCCTTGGAAACCCATGCGTGGTTCATTTTAATGAAGGTTAGATCATCCACATTTTGGGTTGACAGACGGGTCCTTTTTTCTGTCAGGATTGATCCAGCTGCACTGAAGACTCTTTCCGATAGCACACTTGCAGCTGGGCAAGCGAGCTCCTGTAAGGCATATTGGGCCAATTCAGGCCAGGTGTCCAGTTTAGCGGCCCAATAGTCAAAGGGGAATGACCTGTGTGGGAGAACATCGATATGGGAGGAAAAGTAGTTTGTAACCATAGTTGACAACTGCTGTCTCCTGTCACTTTCCATCGATGCAGTATTACCAGTTGTGTGAGCGGTATTTGAAAAATCAGTCCACAACATTGTCATGAAACCCCTGTCTCCAACGCCACTTCTGCTGTGTGCACCACGAACACCTCTGCCAAGCTGCCCCCGGCCCGTACGGCTCGTGTGAGAACCATCACCGCTGCTGTGTGCTGGGAATGCCTCAAGCAACCGATTTACCAGAGTTGCTTGTTTATTAGCCAATATTAGGTCAAGGTTCTCCTGTGGCATGATGTTTTGTAATTTACCTTTATAGCGTGGATCCAGGATGCTGGCCAACCAGTAGTCGTCATCGTTCATCATTTTGGCAATGCGGGGGTCCCTTTTTAGGATCCGCAAGGCATAATCTGACATGTGGGCCAATGTTCCCGGTGTCAATGATGCACTGCGAGTGCTGGGTGGAGGAGCACTTTCTGGCAAATCCACATCCCTCCAGTCACGCACAAACCCTGAACCAGACCTTGCCACGCCAACATTTTCACTTGCCCCACGAGATGCATCCTCCTCCCCTAAGTAATCATCCCCATCATCCTCCTCCTCCTCCTCCTCTTCTTCCTCCACCTCGTCCAGGAGAGGTCCCTGAGCAGACAATGGCTGAATGTCATCAAGGATTCCCTCCTCCTCTTCCTCCTCATCAACATTGGCTGCAGACGCCTGCTCCTTAAGGTGCGTCAAAGTTTGCATGAGCAGACGCATAAGTGGGATGCTCATGCTTAGGATGGCGTCGTCTGCGCTTACCAGCCGTGTGCATTCCTCAAAACACTGAAGGACTTTACAAAGGTCTTTCAGCTTCGACCACTGCACGCCTGTCAACTCCATGTCTGCTCTCAAAGTGCCTGGCCGTGTATCCTCCCACAAATGCATTATGGCCTGCCTCTGCTCGCACAGCCGCTCCACCATGTGCAGGGTGGAGTTCCACCTTGTTGCAATGTCGATAATGAGGCGGTGGTTGGGAAGGTGGAGCAATCGCTGCAGCTTCTGCATACGAACGGAGTGTACAGGCGACCGGCGGATGTGCGCGCACAGTCTTCGCACCTTCTGGAGCAGGGCTGTTAACTCCGGATAATTTTTGAGGAAGCACTGCACCACCAGGTTCAAGGTGTGAGCCAAGCAAGGTATGTGGCTGAGTTTTGAAAGGGCTATGGCTGCCACAAAATTACGGCCGTTATCACTAACTACCTTGCCTGCCTCAAGATGTACACTGCCCAGCCATGACTCAGTTTGTCGCTTCAAGTACTCGGCCAGCACCTCGGCGGTGTGTCTGTCGCCCAAACACATCATCTGCAACACAGCCTGCTGACGCTTTCCACTAGCTGCTCGATAGGGGGACACCTCGTGTGCAACAGTGGCAGCTGCAGATGGAGTGCTCGTACGACTGCGCTCTGTGGACGAGCTTTCGCTTCTGGAGGAGGAGGAGGAGGAGGAGGGTCGAACGCCTACAGCCAACTGTTTCTTATACCGTGGGCTAGGCAGCACTGTCCCACCACCGCTGTCCCCTGTGGACCCTGCATCCACCACATTAACCCAGTGCGCAGTGATGGACACGTAACGGCCCTGGCCATGCCGACTGGACCATGCATCAGTTGTGAGGTGCACCTTTCCGCTCACTGACTGCTTGAGTGCATGGACAATGCGGTCTTTCACATGATGGTGGAGGGCTGGGATGGCTTTGCGAGAGAAGAAGTGGCGACTGGGTAGGTCATAGCGTGGTACTGCATAGGCCATGAGTTCGCGGAAAGCTGTGCTTTCCACCAACCGAAAGGGCATCATCTCAAACGAGATTAGTTTGGCAATGTGGGCGTTCAAACCCAGTGTACGCGGATGAGAGACTGAGTACTTTCTTGACCTACTCATAGTGTCTGGGAGGGTGAGCTGGACTTGAGAGCTGCATATGGTGGAAGTAGCGGTGGACAGGGCGGACTGAGAGAGGGTTGATGATGGTGATGGAGTTGGTGTTCTTTCTGATGGCCCAGAATCAGTCTTTCGTTGATATAACAGTGGGATTCCCTGACTGCTGTGGCCTTGCAACGACACCTCAACATTTGCTGCTGTGCTAACCGGTGGGCTTACAGTGGGGGAAACAATGTAGCGTTGCTGACTACCTTCGTTGTGATCAGTTGCACATGTGGCACTTGAGGTTTGGTGTTGTGTCCACGCTTGCAAGTGCATGCTGGTTAAATGTCTAAGCATGCAACTGGTATTCAAATTTTTCAGATTTTTCCCTCGGCTAAAGGTCTTTGCGCACTTCTTACAGATAACCTTGGCCTGATCATGAGGATTTTGTTCAAAAAAGTGCCATACTGCACTCTTCCTACTTTGGCAGACATTTTGAGGCTTAGCACGCTGTGATCTTTTGACCCTCTGGACAAGCTGTCCAGCAACTCTTTTGATGTTTGGAACCTGTCTTTGGAGTGCTCCGGGCCTGCCAGATAACAGCTGTTGCGATGTCGATGTCTGCAGTGGATGCTCCTCATCTGAGCTATTGGAAGCAGCACCCTCTTCCCCCAATGGATGCCAATCTGGGTCAACAACTGGGTCATCCATCACCTCCTCTTCTATGTCATGTGCACCTTTCTCTGTGTCACCGTGTATGGTGGTATAGTGTGCGGGAAGGGGCACCTGAGTCTCATCAGGGTCAAAATCTGGCTCTGTACACTGCGAGGACAATGTAGTGCTCTGAGTGAATGTACCAGCAGAATCATCCATCAGCGGCTGTGCATCAGTGCACTCCATGTCAGATTCATCTTGGCCTGGGTAATTCACCATTTGACTTGATAATCCAGGCATGGTATGTGAAAACAGCTCCATGGAGTAATCAATAGTATGGCCTGCGTCATCCTTCAATCTTGGTTGGGGTGAAGGACACAAGGAAAGGTGTGGTTCATGAACATGAGCCTCCAATGACGACTCAGTGCTTTTACTTTTTACAACTTCAGAAGAGGAGGCGATAGAGCTGGAGGCTGAGTCAGCAATGTAAGACAAAACTTTTTCCTGATGCTCTGCCTTTAAAAGCGGTTTGCCAACTCCTAGAAAACTAAGCGTTCGAGGCCTTATGTAGCCAGACGATGACGCAGGGTCAGCACCTCCTGCATTCGGTCCTATTTTGCTCTTGCCACTACCATCAGATCCACCACCAACACCATCATTACCAGCTGCCAACCCCCGCCCAATTCCACGGCCTCTTCCACCAGCCTTCCTCATTTTTTGTAGAAATGTAGACAAAATCAAACAAACTATATAGTAATGTAAAACAAGGTACAAGGTGTCTATAGGACAGGGGAGTTTTAGAATTTCTGCACACACTTGTGGACAGTGGACACTTGTGGATTGTGTGAGGCCCACTGATATCTGAGCGCTATGTGACAGGCTCGATGGCACAGCTGCCTGTGACCAAAGTGACGAGAGGATAATGGAGATTTTGAATCTCTGCGTACACTTTTGGACACTGGACACTTGTGGATTGTGTGAGGCACACTGATATCTGAGCGCTATGTGACACGCTCGATGGCACAGCTGCCTGTGACCAAAGTGACGAGAGGATAATGGAGATTTTGAATCTCTGCGTACACTTTTGGACACTGGACACTTGTGGATTGTGTGAGGCACACTGATATCTGAGCGCTATGTGACAGGCTCGATGGCACAGCTGCCTGTGACCAAAGTGACGAGAGGATAATGGAGATTTTGAATCTCTGCGTACACTTTTGGACACTGGACACTTGTGGATTGTGTGAGGCACACTGATATCTGAGCGCTATGTGACACGCTCGATGGCACAGCTGCCTGTGACCAAAGTGACGAGAGGATAATGGAGATTTTGAATCTCTGCGTACACTTTTGGACACTGGACACTTGTGGATTGTGTGAGGCACACTGATATCTGAGCGCTATGTGACACGCTCGATGGCACAGCTGCCTGTGACCAAAGTGACGAGAGGATAATGGAGATTTTGAATCTCTGCGTACACTTTTGGACACTGCACACTTGTGGATTGTGTGAGGCACACTGATATCTGAGCGCTATGTGACAGGCTCGATGGCACAGCTGCCTGTGACCAAAGTGACGAGAGGATAATGGAGATTTTGAATCTCTGCGTACACTTTTGGACACTGGACACTTGTGGATTGTGTGAGGCACACTGATATCTGAGCGCTATGTGACAGGCTCGATGGCACAGCTGCCTGTGACCAAAGTGACGAGAGGATAATGGAGATTTTGAATCTCTGCGTACACTTTTAGACACTGCACACTTGTGGATTGTGTGAGGCACACTGGTATCTGAGCGCTATGTGACACGCTCGATGGCACAGCTGCCTGTGACCAAAGTGACGAGAGGATAATGGAGATTTTGAATCTCTGCGTACACTTTTGGACACTGGACACTTGTGGATTGTGTGAGGCACACTGATATCTGAGCGCTATGTGACACGCTCGATGGCACAGCTGCCTGTGACCAAAGTGACGAGAGGATAATGGAGATTTTGAATCTCTGCATACACTTTTGGACACTGGACACTTGTGGATTGTGTGAGGCACACTGATATCTGAGCGCTATGTGACACGCTCGATGGCACAGCTGCCTGTGACCAAAGTGACGAGAGGATAATGGAGATTTTGAATCTCTGCGTACACTTTTGGACACTGGACACTTGTGGATTGTGTGAGGCACACTGATATCTGAGCGCTATGTGACATGCTCGATGGCACAGCTGCCTGTGACCAAAGTGACGAGAGGATAATGGAGATTTTGAATCTCTGCGTACACTTTTGGACACTGGACACTTGTGGATTGTGTGAGGCACACTGATATCTGAGCGCTATGTGACACGCTCGATAGCACAGCTGCCTGTGACCAAAGTGACGAGAGGATAATGGAGATTTTGAATCTCTGCGTACACTTTTGGACACTGGACACTTGTGGATTGTGTGAGGCCCACTGATATCTGAGCGCTATGTGACAGGCTCGATGGCACAGCTGCCTGTGACCAAAGTGACGAGAGGATAATGGAGATTTTGAATCTCTGCGTACACTTTTGGACACTGGACACTTGTGGATTGTGTGAGGCACACTGATATCTGAGCGCTATGTGACACGCTCGATGGCACAGCTGCCTGTGACCAAAGTGACGAGAGGATAATGGAGATTTTGAATCTCTGCGTACACTTTTGGACACTGGACACTTGTGGATTGTGTGAGGCCCACTGATATCTGAGCGCTATGTGACAGGCTCGATGGCGCAGCTGCCTGTGACCAAAGTGACGAGAGGATAATGGAGATTTTGAATCTCTGCGTACACTTTTGGACACTGGACACTTGTGGATTGTGTGAGGCACACTGATATCTGAGCGCTATGTGACACGCTCGATGGCACAGCTGCCTGTGACCAAAGTGACGAGAGGATAATGGAGATTTTGAATCTCTGCGTACACTTTTGGACACTGGACACTTGTGGATTGTGTGAGGCACACTGATATCTGAGCGCTATGTGACACGCTCGATGGCACAGCTGCCTGTGACCAAAGTGACGAGAGGATAATGGAGATTTTGAATCTCTGCGTACACTTTTGGACACTGGACACTTGTGGATTGTGTGAGGCACACTGATATCTGAGCGCTATGTGACACGCTCGATGGCACAGCTGCCTGTGACCAAAGTGACGAGAGGATAATGGAGATTTTGAATCTCTGCGTACACTTTTGGACACTGGACACTTGTGGATTTTGTGAGGCACACTGATATCTGAGCGCTATGTGACACGCTCGATGGCACAGCTGCCTGTGACCAAAGTGACGAGAGGATAATGGAGATTTTGAATCTCTGCGTACACTTTTGGACACTGGACACTTGTGGATTGTGTGAGGCACACTGATATCTGAGCGCTATGTGACACGCTCGATGGCACAGCTGCCTGTGACCAAAGTGACGAGAGGATAATGGAAATTTTGAATCTCTGCGTACACTTTTGGACACTGAACACTTGTGGATTGTGTGAGGCACACTGATATCTAAGCGCTATGTGACACGCTCGATGCAACAGCTGCCTGTGACCAAAGTGACGAGAGGATAATGGAGATTTTGAATCTCTGCGTACACTTTTGGACACTGGACACTTGTGGATTGTGTGAGGCACACTGATATCTGAGCGCTATGTGACACGCTCGATGCAACAGCTGCCTGTGACCAAAGTGACGAGAGGATAATGGAGATTTTGAATCTCTGCGTACACTTTTGGACACTGGACACTTGTGGATTGTGTGAGGCACACTGATATCTGAGCGCTATGTGACACGCTCGATGGCACAGCTGCCTGTGACCAAAGTGACGAGAGGATAATGGAGATTTTGAATCTCTGCGTACACTTTTGGACACTGGACACTTGTGGATTGTGTGAGGCACACTGATATCTGAGCGCTATGTGACACGCTCGATGGCACAGCTGCCTGTGACCAAAGTGACGAGAGGATAATGGAGATTTTGAATCTCTGCGCACACTTTTGGACACTGCACACTTGTGGATTGTGTGAGGCACACTGATATCTGAGCGCTATGTGACACGCTCGATGGCACAGCTGCCTGTGACCAAAGTGACGAGAGGATAATGGAGATTTTGAATCTCTGCGTACACTTTTGGACACTGGACACTTGTGGATTGTGTGAGGCACACTGATATCTGAGCGCTATGTGACAGGCTCGATGGCACAGCTGCCTGTGACCAAAGTGACGAGAGGATAATGGAGATTTTGAATCTCTGCGTACACTTTTGGACACTGGACACTTGTGGATTGTGTGAGGCACACTGATATCTGAGCGCTATGTGACACGCTCGATGCAACAGCTGCCTGTGACCAAAGTGACGAGAGGATAATGGAGATTTTGAATCTCTGCGTACACTTTTGGACACTGGACACTTGTGGATTGTGTGAGGCACACTGATATCTGAGCGCTATGTGACACGCTCGATGGCACAGCTGCCTGTGACCAAAGTGACGAGAGGATAATGGAGATTTTGAATCTCTGCGTACACTTTTGGACACTGGACACTTGTGGATTGTGTGAGGCACACTGATATCTGAGCGCTATGTGACACGCTCGATGGCACAGCTGCCTGTGACCAAAGTGACGAGAGGATAATGGAGATTTTGAATCTCTGCGCACACTTTTGGACACTGCACACTTGTGGATTGTGTGAGGCACACTGGTATCTGAGCGCTATGTGACACGCTCGATGGCACAGCTGCCTGTGACCAAAGTGACGAGAGGATAATGGAGATTTTGAATCTCTGCGTACACTTTTGGACACTGGACACTTGTGGATTGTGTGAGGCACACTGATATCTGAGCGCTATGTGACAGGCTCGATGGCACAGCTGCCTGTGACCAAAGTGACGAGAGGATAATGGAGATTTTGAATCTCTGCGTACACTTTTGGACACTGGACACTTGTGGATTGTGTGAGGCACACTGATATCTGAGCGCTATGTGACACGCTCGATGGCACAGCTGCCTGTGACCAAAGTGACGAGAGGATAATGGAGATTTTGAATCTCTGCGTACACTTTTGGACACTGGACACTTGTGGATTGTGTGAGGCACACTGATATCTGAGCGCTATGTGACAGGCTCGATGGCACAGCTGCCTGTGACCAAAGTGACGAGAGGATAATGGAGATTTTGAATCTCTGCGCACACTTTTGGACACTGGACACTTGTGGATTGTGTGAGGCACACTGATATCTGAGCGCTATGTGACACGCTCGATGGCACAGCTGCCTGTGACCAAAGTGACGAGAGGATAATGGAGATTTTGAATCTCTGCGTACACTTTTGGACACTGGACACTTGTGGATTGTGTGAGGCACACTGATATCTTAGCGCTATGTGACACGCTCGATGGCACAGCTGCCTGTGACCAAAGTGACGAGAGGATAATGGAGATTTTGAATCTCTGCGTACACTTTTGGACACTGGACACTTGTGGATTGTGTGAGGCACACTGATATCTGAGCGCTATGTGACACGCTCGATGGCACAGCTGCCTGTGACCAAAGTGACGAGAGGATAATGGAGATTTTGAATCTCTGCGTACACTTTTGGACACTGGACACTTGTGGATTGTGTGAGGCACACTGATATCTGAGCGCTATGTGACACGCTCGATGGCACAGCTGCCTGTGACCAAAGTGACGAGAGGATAATGGAGATTTTGAATCTCTGCGTACACTTTTGGACACTGGACACTTGTGGATTGTGTGAGGCACACTGATATCTGAGCGCTATGTGACACGCTCGATGACACAGCTGCCTGTGACCAAAGTGACGAGAGGATAATGGAGATTTTGAATCTCTGCGTACACTTTTGGACACTGGACACTTGTGGATTTTGTGAGGCACACTGATATCTGAGCGCTATGTGACACGCTCGATGGCACAGCTGCCTGTGACCAAAGTGACGAGAGGATAATGGAGATTTTGAATCTCTGCGCACACTTTTGGACACTGCACACTTGTGGATTGTGTGAGGCCCACTGATATCTGAGCGCTATGTGACACGCTCGATGGCACAGCTGCCTGTGACCAAAGTGACGAGAGGATAATGGAGATTTTGAATCTCTGCGTACACTTTTGGACACTGGACACTTGTGGATTGTGTGAGGCACACTGATATCTGAGCGCTATGTGACACGCTCGATGGCACAGCTGCCTGTGACCAAAGTGACGAGAGGATAATGGAGATTTTGAATCTCTGCGTACACTTTTGGACACTGGACACTTGTGGATTGTGTGAGGCACACTGATATCTGAGCGCTATGTGACACGCTCGATGGCACATCTGCCTGTGACCAAAGTGACGAGAGGATAATGGAGATTTTGAATCTCTGCGTACACTTTTGGACACTGGACACTTGTGGATTGTGTGAGGCCCACTGATATCTGAGCGCTATGTGACACGCTCGATGGCACAGCTGCCTGTGACCAAAGTGACGAGAGGATAATGGAGATTTTGAATCTCTGCGTACACTTTTGGACACTGGACACTTGTGGATTTTGTGAGGCACACTGATATCTGAGCGCTATGTGACACGCTCGATGGCACAGCTGCCTGTGACCAAAGTGAGGAGAGGATAATGGAGATTTTGAATCTCTGCGCACACTTTTGGACACTGCACACTTGTGGATTGTGTGAGGCACACTGATATCTGAGCGCTATGTGACACGCTCGATGGCACAGCTGCCTGTGACCAAAGTGACGAGAGGATAATGGAGATTTTGAATCTCTGCGTACACTTTTGGACACTGCACACTTGTGGATTGTGTGAGGCACACTGATATCTGAGCGCTATGTGACACGCTCGATGGCACAGCTGCCTGTGACCAAAGTGACGAGAGGATAATGGAGATTTTGAATCTCTGCGTACACTTTTGGACACTGCACACTTGTGGATTGTGTGAGGCCCACTGATACCTGAGCGCTATGTGACATGCTCGATGGCACAGCTGTGACAAAAGTGACTAGAGGATAAGGGAGATTGGATTGCTTTTAAAAAAGCAGTTTGCGGAGCAGTGGGTAAACAGCAATGCCAGCGTGTCAGGAAGCCTTAAAAGGCAGCCCAACAACCAACACCACTGATACACCACAATATAGCCTCCCCTTGCACTGCACACACAGTGACTTGTGTGTTGTGCAGGCCAAATCGCTAGCAGCATAAGCAGTTTTTTTGTCTTCTTCCCTGCCTAACGCTCTCCCTACAGAATCAGCAGCAACCTCTCCCTATACTAAGATCGGCAGAAGTAAGATGGCGGTCGGCGTGCACGCCCTTTTATACCCCCTGTGACGCCCACCAAAGCAAGCCAATCACTTGCATGCCCTTCTGAAAGATGGTGGTGACCCGTGCCTATGTCATCACGTTGCCCACAGTGTCCGTGGATCCTGATTGGCTGAAAAAGAGCGCAAAACAAACTTTTGAAACGCGACTTTGGCGCGTAAGTCGCCGACCTCGTGGCCGACCTCATCCTAGGGTCGGGTTTCGTTTCATGAAACCCGACTTTGCCAAAAGTCGGCGACTTTTGAATTTTTTCGACCCGTTTCGCTCAACTCTAGTCATGAGCGAATGTGCATGGATGTTATCTGGGTATCTTGGGCTGCTCGAATAATATGTTTGATTCCCCATGGCTGCATGATTTGCGGCTGTTAGACAGCCGAAACAAATGCGAGGATTGCCTGTTTGTTAGGCAATTCCTACAAGTGTTGCAGCTGTGTAACAGCCACAAAACATGCAACCGCAGTGACTCGAACATATTATTTGAGCACGCCCATGGTAACACCTGCTGTATATAATTCTTTTTTTCCTGTTTGTTTAACATCTGGCGGCACACCTGCCCCAGCCACCCCAGGGGTTTACAGCCGGGCCGGTCCTATTAGCGCCGCTCCCGGTTGTAAACTATTTAACTTCTTGAGATGGATTGCAGCGTGGGACTTGACTGTACGGCGGACAGGTATGGGATATTGTTGCTTTTTTATTTTTTTTATTAATAAAGATGGAAAACCTGTGTGTTTTATTATTTCATTAAAAGACTTTATTCTTAAAGGGAACCTGTCACCCCCCCAGGGCGTTTTTCAGTTAAAGACCCACCTTCAGCAGCACTAAGGCTGCATTCTGTGAAGGTGGCTCTTCTTTTTCTGACCCTCATTAATGCCAAAATATTGACTTTTATAATTAGCTCCTCATACCTGTAATGTGTCCCACAGGTATGTTGTGTCCCCCTCTATCAGCCGCCTACCATCCATCAATCATGTCTGTCCGAGGCCTCGGTGCGCCCACGATCTGTCCATCATGATGCCATGTGCATCGCTGCCTCCTCTTGATTTGAATCCCGGCGCCTGCGCTGTAACAAGTGTTCTCGGGCTTGTGCAGTGCGCACTGCCCGAGAACCGACATCAGTCTATTGCGCCTGCGTGTTGCGAAGGCCCCAGCCCAGCAGTGTGAATACATCATAACACACTGCGGGGAGGGATCTGGGGCCTCCACAACGCGCAGGCGCAATAGCCTGATGTCGGTTTTCGGGCAGCGTGCACTGCGCATGCCCGAGAACACTTGTTACAGCGCAGGCGCCGGGATTCAAATCAAGAGGAGGCAGCGACACACAGGGGCATCATGATGGACAGATCGTGGGCGGCACCGAGGCCGCAGACAGACATGATTGACGGATGGTAGGCGGCTGATACTGGGGGACACAACATACCTGTGGGACACATTACAGGTATGAGGAGTTAATTATAAAAGTCAATATTTTGGCATTACTGGGGGTCAGAAAAAGAAGAGCCACCTTCACAGAATGCAGCCTTAGTGCTGCTGAAGGTGGCTCTTTAACTGAAAAACGCCCTGGTGGGGGGGCGACAGGTTCCCTTTAATGTGTTTGCGTTTTTTAACCCTGTCATACTATATAGCATTAGTAATGGATAGGTGTCTTATTGACACCTCTCCATTATTGACCTGGCTTAATGTCACCTTACAATAGCATCGGATTGCTTTCGTAGCAATCTAAACCTATGCCTCTGACCTCAATGGGGCTTTTTTTTCCTGCTCTGATCAAATCACGATCAGATGGGAAAATAACGCAGCATGCCAATTTCGGATTGCACACACCCATAAAAGTCTGTGGGTGCGTGTAAAACATCGCACTGTACTTGGATATCATCTGAGTGAAGTGCGATTCCCACTGATGCCTGCAGCAGAGGAGATGGAGAAATTAATTTCACTAGTGAGTCTCTGGCATTATATAGATACCCTCAAACTCCGTGGAAGCAATAGAAATGTTTATGCTCTGAGCTCCCCCAAGTGGAGACTGCAGGAAATTGTCATGTGTCAGTCGGAGAGTGGAATGATGTACAATTCTGCAGTTCACCAAATAACTCAGTTGCAATAAAAGTGACTGCAGACTTTTGCCCGTTCTATCACTGTGACTATTTGGGAGGCCCCTATCTGAAAGAGCCTGCTCCCCTATATTTAGTGTGGTTGGCTTTCCATTAAAAATATTAGTTTGAAAACCACCCAACATACTTTTTCAGTCATCTGCAGACTGGTGACAGCTCACTCCACCCGACTATCATTGACTTTACTCAGATTATTAATAGATAACCAATAATGTCCACCAGCATAACAGCTGGGAAAGCCGCTACAGGAAAACGACTGCAGTCGTCGTGTGCACATACCCTTATAAAGAAACTTAATGTAACTGTGCAAGAATCACCGTTGTACACAAGGTCATTTTGCTTCTTAAGAAAGTGAGAATGTAAATGCTTTTGGATTTCTATACAAACCGATAGGTGCGCAGGCACCCTGGGCGCCATTTTCAAAATGACTTTTTTTTTCCTCGCTCAAGTAAATCTGCAAAATGGATTAAGTGTATAGTAACCATGCGATTATGCTGCAGCGCATTCATTATGCAAACTAGGGGGCAGGTCAGTGAGGGATCACTGAGGGGGTCAGTAGTCTGCATTATGAATATCTAATCGGAGCACAAAATACATGAACCCTGCCTTAGGGCATGAGAATCTCATTAACATGAAACTGAAAATAAAGATTAAGAAACAGCCACAGGACAGATTTCATCAACCAAGGTATCATTTTACTCAGCATAACGGCGCCGACCACACACTGTGTGTAGGTTACATGCACAATCCTGCTGACAGGTTCCCTTTAAGTAGGCGGCTTTATATAGAAAGAGTGGATTTCGTTAGGAAATGAATAAGGAAAAAATGGACTATTACAGAATAGAAGAAATTACTAGTTATAAAATATGACAGGGTCTGGTTTTGCTCCTCATAGAACTTTGAAAATTGCAAGAACACTTGGAAAAAAATGTAGGGGAAATAATTAAAACTCGGGGAAGAGATAATCAACAGCTTAAACATTAGCGGGGGTTTCTTTATTTTTAAATGTTGGATAATGTGTTTTTTTTTTAATTGTTTTCTTTTTCTGAACAATTGTAAAAAGGTCGGGAGTGAAGGAATTAGGCCGGGGTCACACTTGCGAGTGCAATGCGAGAAACTCGCGTGTTCTCGCCTCAATACCCGTCACTGCCGCCGGCTGCTCGGAGCAGAGTGTTCAGTTGCATAGAAATACATGCAGCCGCACACTCCGCTCCCAAGTGCTAGCGGTAGTGCTGGGTATTGAGGCGAGAGACTCAAGCGAGTTTCTCACATTGCACTCGCAAGTGTGACCCCGGCCTTAGGAAGATTGTTGTTTTTATCTGATTTCCTTTTTTTTGTATTTGTACAGTATGTTTTGTACAATTAAAGCTGTAAAATGCAAAAAAATGAGCAAACAATTGCAGCATTCTAATGATGTCACAATTGGCTGGACGCTATAGAACGCTCCGTCATCCAAGGTTCCATTGAGGGTTTTTGTAGGCGTTTGAGGAGAGAGGAGTGTTGTGAGTGACTTGTGCAAACATGATGCCAAAAAAGCGATTTAAGAGTAATATAGTTCTCTCTGACACCGAGGACAACAGTGATGATGACGACTTCCATCAGGTATCATTTTATATTCTTAAATTACTAAAATATGTTTGGAAGAAAAGTTCAAGAAAAAGATGGTGGGACCGTAAATATAGATCCAAGTAGATAGTGTGATAATTTGGATCATGCTTGCAGAGTAAAGGCTGACCTCACTTGTAATATTTGTGACAATATGTCCATGTACAGGATACATAATAATATTATATGAAGACATAAATGTCACCACCGCCCCTATCCATATCCTAACCATAAGTTTCCGGTACACCCATCATACTCTGTATATGAAATAACCACAGGCCAATGGAAACCTCATTTATATCGCTGTCTACCTGTAATCTGTGGAATATGGAGAAAGATTATAGATTGGAGATGTTCATGGTTATAGATTATATCTGACATGTTTGCCATTTTTTAGTCTCATCCAAGGAAGAAGCCAATTCCAAGGTCTCCAGGCCAAGATGACACCACTGGCTTCAATTCGGGCCCGACTCCGAGTTTACAAGGTACTGTAGTCCGAATCTAGTAAAGGCTCTGATGTATTATTGCGCCATTGTAGTCATTGGGTGCAAATCACGTGCACATTGTGGTCAGGGCTTGGATTTATCTTTATTATACGTCTATGGTAATGAGTTCTTATTAAACATTTCGGTTCAGCATTTGGTCAGGAATATTCATGCAAGCGTTATAAAGTCAGACAGAAATGGGATCTGGGGATTGTTTCTCATGGTGGCCATGTACAGGGCAGATTACTGTAGCTGAATGTGATTTTTTGCCCCATGTACATATAGGGGTACACTGGTTACTTTATTAGGAATTATTTATTTTGATATTAAGCCTCAGTCTTTGCTAATACAAGATTCTAATAAGAGATTTATGTTGTCTTTCCCCCACAGATCTGAGTTTACCACCATCAGATCATGATCCGGACAGTACCACCTGGTAAGACACACGCCTCCTCCATTACTAAGTACATGATGGGGATTAATGATTAATGGTGGCTCATTACCTGTTACATTTAATCCACAGCTCCGATGACATCATTATTGTTGATGATGATGATGACGATGATTTCAATAGAGCAGGAACTTCCACGTATAATAGTAAGTTATCATTTCTAGATAACATCCTGGGTTATTTTAGCAAGAACACTGAATTTTTTGTACTGTCACAGATCAGTTTCCAAAAGTAACAACTAAACGTAAAGTATAGATGTGTCTGTGCATTTTTAAATTAAAGATACCTAACAGAGGTAATCCTAATTTACCCATGCTTGATTGGTGTAGGTCCTGTGTCTCAGACACTTCCATATTGGGAGAAAAAGTCACCGCCATCTTGACTTATGGCCATTGTTGTCCTTAGAGAATTTATTACAGATGTGCAATACATTTGCTTGTGTCCTTTCGGAAATCCACTAAACATCAATGGAGAAAGCCCTGCACAAGCAATCCCACATCTTTATTAAACCCAATGGAGGCTATCATGAATCAGCAAATGAGGTGATAGGACCTCTAGTCTTATTTTACATGAAGGTCCCAGAGAATGGACCCGTACCATTTGAGTGTCCACCCTCCGGCCATTGAGGACATGTTCACTTCTGATCTTGTACTGAGCACATACAACATTAATAAGGAAAGATTACCTGAGCAACAGGTGGGAAAGACATCTGTGAAAATGTTGTTGTTGAACCCCATTATAATTTTAGAACCTGATCCCAATGGATGATCCTGTGGATTTCTGGTGGTCTGGTCAGCTACGTGTTCTGCTCTGGTCAGATCCCATATTCATAGTCTTATTAGTGCTCTACACTCTATATAATATATAGACCTCTCTCTAGTACGGACCTGCATACTAACATGTCTGATTTGAGCCTTATAAAAAGTATTTTCACTCTTCCAGATATCTGTACAGATAATTTACCATCTGATAGCGAGGAGAGCTCTGATACAGAGGAGAGGTAAGTTATGTCAGGTGCATCTACCTCTATATAAAGCCATGAACTAGGTAAGATGTTTCCTGTGGATTTATATATGATTCTTTATCTTTCCCAGGACACCACTATGTAACATCCCCAGCTGTTTCCTGGAAGACATTATTTCTCCCACTTCCATCTATGTTACCAACTTCCAGGAAACAAAGAAGGAGCTGGTGGAGCGACTGTACAATCTGTACAACAGGACAGTCTTCAATAATAAGGTATCACATCTTATCATCGGTTTCTGGGTGATACATGACTTCTCTATTATCTCCCCCTTTAAACAATAAATTCCAAGAAAAATGGCTCTAACTTTCTGAAAGGCATCTTAACCCCTTTGTCATGTTTCTGTAATAGAGTTATGGAATATCTCAGGTAAATCTCACTTAGTAGGGTAAATGCCATCACCCTCTTCTTATCTGTGTCTGCTATTTCATCCTTCTCCGCTAGATTTCTAAAACTTAATATGGACAAAACAGAATTAATCATCTTTCGCCCATCTCACGTGACCCCCCCAATAGACCTATCCATTAAAGTAAATGGCTGCCCACTCTCTCCAGTCCCACAAGCTCGCTGCCTCGGGGTTATCCTTGACACTGATCTCTCTTTCAAACCACATATCCAAGCCCTTTCCGCTTCCTGCTGACTTCAACTCAAAAATATTTCACGGATCCGTACATTCCTCAAACAATAATCTGCAAAAACCCTAGTCCATGCCCTCATCATCTCCTGCCTTGACTACTGCAACCTCCTGCTCTGTGGCCTCCCCTCTAACACTCTCGCACCCCTCCAATCTATTCTTAACTCTGCTGCCCGACTAATCTTCCTGTCCCCCCCGCTATTCCCCGGCCTCTCCCCTCTGTCAATCCCTGCACTGGCTCCCCATTACCCAAAGACTCCAGTTCAAAACCCTAACCATGACATACAAAGCCATCTACAACCTGAGTCCTCCGTACATCTGTGACCTAGCACGAAACCTCCAATCCTCACAAGATCTCCTTCTGTACTCCCCTCGTATCTCCTCTTCCCACAATCGCATGCAAGATTTCTCCCGCGCATCCCCTCTACTCTGGAACTCTACCACAACATATCAGACTCTCGCCTACCATGGAAACCTTCAAAAAGAACTTGAAGACCTACCTCTTCCAACAAGCCTACAACTTGCAGTAACCACCTATCCACCAAACCGCTGCACGACCAGCTCTACCCTCGACTACTGTATCCTCACCCATCCCGTTGTAGATTGTGAGCCCTCGCGGGCAGGGTCCTCTCATCCTGTACAAGTCGTGTATGTATGTATACCCCTCCTCACATGTAAAGCGCCATGGAATAAATGGCGCTATAATAATAAATAATAATAATAATCTGTGGGATGAGAGGAAACCTTAGATGATCCACCATTTCAGGGACAAAAAGATTAGCAACTTTTGGTTTGAAGTTCACAGGATTTTTACATTTATATATAAAAATCATTTAGCTGATATTTGGACTTCTTAGAATAAGTTTATTATTATATTATACAGTATGTTATATATTATATATTATTGATCTCATATCTTGGACTTCTCGATAGACCCCATGCCGCATACAAGGAGACCAGTGCTATAAATCACATATGAGAGTTGGGGACTTTGTAAGACTGGGGTCAAAGAGTTTACAGATATAATGGAATTTGTTTCCTTAATTTTAGCTCC
Source organism: Dendrobates tinctorius (assembly GCF_039654945.1). NCBI lineage: Eukaryota > Metazoa > Chordata > Amphibia > Anura > Dendrobatidae > Dendrobates > Dendrobates tinctorius. Next base: position 22,774,125 of record NW_027361870.1, on the reverse strand, counting down.
CTGTGAAAATTGACATTTCATGGAGCAAGAGGCTGACATCAGCAGCCGGCAAATGCTGGTACAAGCTGGATAACGACCGCCGCTTCTCAGTTATTGAGCTTTCTGAGAAAGTCTGTGATTCTGCCGGTAGGTTTCACATCACATTCATCCTGCGGCTTCATAAGACAATCTGTATACAGGACAAAAAACTGCTGCTTGTGATGTAATACATTTTATAAACTCATCGTACTTACTGCCATAAGAAAAACTAAGTACACCCACTTTGAATTCTAATATTTTACATATTAGGAGAAAATAAAAAAGCGTCAGGTCCATAGAAAGTCCTAAAAGTAGGGAAATACAATCTCAGAAAACAACATGGAAAAAAATATTGCATCATTATTTAACAAAAAGTAGACCAAAAGGCAAAAACGGTGTGTGGATAAGTACACCATTGATGCAACTTCAAGTTATTCCTGCCAAAGATTCTAAAAGCTATTGATTCATGGGGTGTACTTATTTTCCACTCTCTGCTTCTGCATTTTGAAGTAGTTTTCGGTAAATAAATAATGGCATGGTTGACTTGTCACGTGTTGTTCTTCTCAGCATGTATTTTGTATTTTGTCCTGCTATGTAAAACTAAACAGTTTAATCAGGGTGTACTCAGATTCTCTTATAACTGTGTAAACTCTTGTTTTAGAGCGAGTACGATCCACCCTTGTGCACGAGATGTGCCATGCCGCCTGTTGGATAGTCACCGGTGACTACAGAGACGACCATGGCCCGTTGTGGCAGGCTTTTTCAGGAAGGGTAAATCTTATTCATCCCGAGCTGCCAAAAGTGACAGAACATCACAGCTACACCATCCATTATAACTACAACTACCAATGCACCCAGTGTGATAAAGAGTAAGTGGATTTTATGATTTATCTCCTCATTAAACACAATCACTGCGGAGACGTCCGTGCGGTTCTGTTGGTAGAATGCGTCTATACTTTACTACTATCAGAGTGGACTGACCTCGAAGCCGTAGGGTTTAGGATGTTACATGTTATATTTTCTGTGCTGGAGCCTGTTCTTTTTAATATAATCCATGGTATTAATGAACGTTCATTCCACTCCGGTAACCAATATTCCTCTTATCTTTGCAGAATTGGGCGATTTAAAAAAATAGCCGACAATAAATGTTTCTGTCGCCGGTGCGGAGGACGAATACGTCAACTGTCCATCAGCTAAACATGTAAGTATTCTTCAGAATATTTAGCCTCTAATTTGGTTTCTTTAACATGTAAATTTGAAACAATTTTATATATTTTCCCCTGAGCAGAGAGACATTGAATATCTGTGTTCATCACCAGCAATTAGCAGTAAATATCTGGAATCCGTCCTCATAGGTTACCAGATAAACCCTGGTTACATTTTCCATAACTTGCTGGATATGGAATGATTGAACATTCCCAGCAATTATCTACAATGTGTTCGCAAGCCTCTTATAATTTCTGTCTTAGTTGGATATAATTATTTTTCTTTATATTTTCAGGTTCATTATCTGAACATTGAGACTTATCTAAATATCGTCATCTCATCTACCTGTGATGGAGGTAAGAACGGAGCCTCCACTATCGTCAGCAATCTATAATAAGTGATTTTTAAAATATTGAGAATCTTGAGTCTCTAATTTAGTCTCTTATTGAGTTTTATCATTTAAACATTAAATACTTTTATATACTTTGCCTTTTTTCCCCACGTAGGGAGACAATCAGTTTACATCTTCATCACAAGCAGCTAACAGCAAATGTTCAGAATCCACCTATTCTGATTGACACAAAGCTTCCATCATGTATTTTCCAGGTAAATATTTCTGTGGTTTTCCTCCATTTATATATGTTCTTCATGTCAATACTAAATCATTATAAGTAACAATCATTCTTGATTTCAAGAAGAGCAACAGCGAGGACATGATAGTGTAAGCAAGGTGTAATAATAGAAGAAATGTAATACAGTTTTTATTACTGTAATTCTTACAATTATTTTTTCTTGCTGTACAATTTTTTTAATTCTGGTTGAGAAAAGCAGGAAATAATGAAAGTTATCAGCCTACTGCTGCGGAAGAATCGCCAACACACAATCTGACGGGCGAGATAAGTCCCTCAGACATTACAAGCCGTACAGATCTATTGTGAGTGCTCTCACCAGTCATATGGCTCATATTGCATTTTTCTATCATTACACTAATATTGGCAACTTCCTTTTTTCAATTTCCAGATTGGCCTTTTTTGCAGACAATATATAATGTAATATTTCATGTCTATTTCAACTTCAGCTGATGACCAGAAATATAATGTTGAAGTTGCTTTTGCTGAGTTTGTTTCATTTGATAACCAGTGCATATTGTCTAGTTTTTTAAAAACATCTTTTAATCATTTTCAGGTTAATGAGAAAGGCGACTTATCGCTTCTATACAGGCATGACACATCTTGGAAGAAAAAGGTGAATTCCTGCACCGACCTGCGCTGAGAACATGAGCAGATGCAGTTTCCAAGACCTGGAGAATCGCTACAAGTTCTTTTTTCAGAGCTGCCCAGCAATGGATAGGGCTTTGGATATTTGAACTTTAATAGTCATAACTTGTTTTTTTTTCTAATTTTCCTGAGTTAGGCATAAATACCATTAGCAATAAATATATTAATTCTTTCTACTTTTGGATTTTTGTTCTGCAAAATGATGGCTGTTGATGAACATATTACAATCAATGTTGTCTACTTGGGTGATTCAGCAATCATCTGCCTGGAACAGCTGAGAGGAACGGAGCTTTGTCTGCTCCTGTTAAACTGTAAAATGCTGCTGTCAATCTGTGAGAGTAGCATTTAACCCCTTAACGTCTAATGACGGACACAGTCCGCTATGGCTTGGCGTCAGTTCCCGCAACAAGATGGACTGTGTGAAATATCAGCATCTCCTGCCCGATCAGAGAAGCTTGGCGCTGACAGTGTCTGATCTGCTGCTGTGAGAGCCAGGGGGCAGTGCTGGAACAGCCAAGGATGTGCTGAGCACCGCCTCCCCAACTGATTAACCGTGCTGATGCCTCAATTGCTCACGATCGTGTCATTTGGAAGGCAGTGAAGAGATGCAGGGACCAAAGACAGCTTCCCTGCCTCTCTGATTGCTGTGATTGGATAGTAACTGTAACTATCCAATCACAGCAATGTATCAAATTGTGGGAAACAGCAGCACAGCTCCAGCTTGTCACTCCGTCTGTGACATAGTTAAAGATCGGAGCTGTGCTGCTGTTAGAAACTTGTGTGAAATCTAGAATCAATTTTTATCCCACTCCCACTGTCACCGCCGTCTCCCTGTCCGTCCTCCCATCACCTCTGTTATATATATATATATACAGCTCTGGCAAAAATTAAGAGACCAGTGCACAGTTTTATAAAAATCAGCTTCTCTACATGTCTGACAGCCATTCCATTCCAGTGTCAGTTGAATTCCAACCAGAGTACACCTCATTCTACTTAATGTGCTTCTGATTAGGTGACCACCTGAACCAAATCTTATTTAACGAAGTAAAGTATAAAAAACTCTGCTGTGGTGTTCACAATCCTCTTGCAATAGGACATACTGGATGGCAAAACAAGTGCTAGAAATATCCCCAAAGTAATAGGAATGAAAAAATAACTTTTAACCATGCCAAAGGAGTCGAAAAGAAAAGTCTTGAGTGAGGAAAAGAAGGGCTCAATTCTGGCTTTACTAGCAGAGGGACCACTGTGAGCATAATGCAGCTTCCATCTTCAAAATTTTTAAGCTGGCAGTCCATTACAACAAGGTGAAGTAGCAGACATTGGGGACTACAAAGCTATAGACCAGCAGAGGGCAAAAATGACTCTCCACTGACAGGGATGACCGTCATCTTATTCGAATGTCACTCAGCAACCACAGGATGACACCTACAAAAGGAATGGCAAATAGCAGCTGGGGTGAAGTCCACAGCAAAAATAGTTCGTAACAGGCTCCTAAAGGCAGGGCTCAAGTCATGTAAAGCTAGAAAAAAGCCTTTCATCAATGAGAAGCAAAGGAGAGCCAGGCAGAAGTTTGCCAAGGACCACAAGGATTGGGCCATAGAGGACTGGAATAAGTTATTGTCTGATGAGTCTAATTTTCAGCTTTGCCCAACACCTGGTCGTCTAATAATTAGATGGAGACAATGCACCATGCCACACTTCATCCACTCAATGTGTGGATGAAGGGCCACCACATCAAATCCCTGTCATGGCCAGCCCAAGCTCCAGACCTGAGCCCCATTGAAAACCTCTGGAATGTAATAAAGAGGTAGATGGATAGTCACAAGCCATCAAACAAAGAAGAACTGCATACATTTTTGTACCAGGAGTGACATAAGGTCACTCAAAAGCAGTGTGAAAGACTGGTGGAAAGCATGTCCGGATGCATGAAAGCTGTGATTAAAAATCTTGGTTAACAAAATATTGATTTCTGAACTCTTCCTGAGTTAAAACATTAGTATTCTTGTTTCTAAATGATTATGAGCTTGTTTTCTTTGCATTATTTTAGGGTGCCAGCACTGCATTTTTTGCTATTTTGACCATTTCTCATTTTCTGAAAATAAATACAAAATTTACTGCTTGGAAATTCGGAGACGTCTTGTCTGTAGTTTACAGAATTAAATAGCAATTTACATTTTACTCAAAAATATACATATAAAGAGAAAAATCAGACAAACTGAGAGATTGAAATGGCTGCACATTTTTATTCGGCTGATGAGGCTTATGCCATGATCTGTTCTGTTACAGACAGCGCCAGTGAAATGGCCGAGCAGTTTTTCCTGATGTCATCCTCGTCCACTAGTTCTAGCGGCAATGAGAATCAGCAACAGTGCAGCGGGCGAGAACATGCTAGCGCTACTGCTGCTGCTGCTGTAAATGATTGAGTGTCCATGGAATCCTACACTCCGTGCGTGCCAAAATTTTATTTCTGCCACGGGCCTTCATATGGACACTGGTGAATTTAGGGAGGTATATTTTTTTAAAAATTTCTTCTCTGAAGAATCACTAAATGTAATGATTGAGCAGACCAATTTGTATGCTGCTCAATTCATTGCCGGCCACCCCACACCCTACTACTCCAAAAGTAGAAACTGGAGCCATATTGATTTGGCGGATATTTTGACATTTTTTGTCCTTCTTCTCAATATGGGTCTGATAAAGAAACCCACTCTCAGATCATAGTGGTCAACTGATGTTCTGTACGACACCCCTATGTATGTAATGGCCCAGTGACAATTTGAGAGCATTCTGCGATTTCTACATTTTGCAGAAAATGCAAACTGCCCCCCTTCCAATGACCCCAGCTATGACCAACTTTAAAAAGTCAGGCCCCTAATAAATTATTTGAACAATAAATTTTCCCAGACATTTACCTCAAAAAAAAAAATTCTATCTGGACGGGTCCCTGGTCCTTTTCAAGGGCAGGCTGCTTTTCAAACAGTACTAATAAAAGGTCCCGATTCAGACTGAAAACATATAATTTGTGTGAAAGCGGCTCTGGCTACATACACAAATTCTGGGTGTATGAGGGGAAAGACCCAGAGTGTTTCTACCGAATGCCCCTTCCCCCTAAATATAGCTGAGAAAATTGTGTGGGACCTGGTTCATTACCTTTTAGATAAGGGGCACAACTTGAATGTAGATAATTATTATACAAGTGTACCTCTGCTCAGATGCCTGTCTGCTCAAAAAAGTGTGGCCTGTGGAACCATACGCCCAAGACTCTTGTCACCCCAAAATTAAAGACAGGCGAAATTAAGTCGCTCTGTCTAAGTTCCACCAACAGCCAAAAAAGGCCGACCCTAAAAGAGATGCAGGGCGTGTTGCAAAGATGGAGCTAGAAGGGAAATCATTTACCAGTGTGACATATGTCCTGATTAATCTGGCCTCTGCATTAGGGAATGTTTCTGTCACTACCATACATCCTTAGAATAACTGGATATTTTTTGTTTTTACCCTTGTCACCTTCTGCCAATTCACTTTTTATTTCTTCATTACCCATTATTAAATTGGAATACAAAAAAATAAAATGAAAAAGTTAATGCTCTCCACACCCCTAGATGAATACCATGAAGGGAATTTGCTGAAATAGTATACTTTTTTTCCCGCCAGTTTGACTATGCCGTGCCATCTAAAGCAGTCATTCTGAACCTTTCTATTGTTTGGTGTTATAGACATGGCGGTTTCTCATGGAGATTACCTAGTATACGACCCGTTCCTGATCTATAAAGAATGAGCTTTCTTATTGTTTTATTGTTATGAAACCCATTATACCTGCTAAAACTGTCCACATGTGGCATACGGCCTCTACATATGTACTGTAAAAGGATGGATTGTTCTGCGCACATGGCAGTTCCTACCTGGCCGGGCAGGGACCTGCTATAGTGTGCCAGCGTCACATGGCACATCCGTCCTTTATAATGTTATAGAGAAGTTATACAACTAGTATCTTTTTTTTTAAAAGAAATAAAGCGTGTCAGTAGCCCTGGATGTTCTTTTATCCTGGGAAGGTGCTCAGCTTTGCCACATTGTTACACTCCTCCTTTTTGAAACCTGTTGCCTTTTATTTCAATGCAGTTTTTCCAGCTGTAATGAAATAGCAGTGGCATGCTTTGTGAGCACAGTAAAGTCGTATTTACTGGCAGAGGTGATGCTGGGGACATTGTACCCTATATATATGATTTAATGATCTGAAATTACACAGGGTGCTCCATCCCTTTTGGGCCCAACTGGTCAGTCAGCCTACTAACGGGGTTACATCTGGGCACAGGACATATAGTTAAATGGAACTTTTTTATGGATTCAGTGCGCTGCTTAACATAACACACAAATACTCGTGCATTAGAAGATCAATGTTTTATTCATTTCTTTTTCCCAACGCGTTTCGAAGTACAAAAAATGCTTTTTTCAAATGTCAAGTGTATTTAACTTGTAAGCAACGCTATTTTCTCCTGTATATCATCCCCTGAGGAAGAAGTGATTTGTACTTTGAAACGCGTTGGGAAAAAGAAAAGAATAAAACATCGATCTTCTAATGCACGAGTATTTGTGTGTTATGTTAAGCAGCACACTGAATCCATAAAAAAGTTCCATTTAACTATATGTCTCGGCGGTCACTGGTTTGACCTTTGGATGTGTGGCAGCTGACTGTTAATTTCAAGCGCTATACCTCTCCTATATCAGGTAAGTAGAATTTTAATACGCTTCTTACCCTGTTTCTCGGATAAGACTCTATTTGCGCTTTTCTCCATTCCTATGGAGTGAAATAGTGAATCTGGGCACAGGAGGAAAAGGTCTATACATTTTGGAGTCCATTTCTTCACCTCTCACTACTATGTATTAAAAATTTGTCCTCAAAAATGACACTTTTGTGAAAAAAAAGACTTTATTTTTTGACACTCATTTTGAACTAAATCTTTTAACAAAACGTGAGCTCAAAAGACTCATTATACTTATAAATTAATTCTTTAGAGTGTGCAATTTAGAGAATAGGGTCAGTTGTGGAGTTTCTATTGTTTCGACATTTCAAGAACTCTTCCAGCCAAATTTGTGTTCCAAAATTCAAATAGTGCTGCTTCCTCTCCGGGGCCTGCCATGCGCCCAAATAGTAGTTTTCTACCGCATATGGGGTATTGCCGTATTCAGGAGTAAATTGCACAACAAACTCTATGGTGCATTTTCTCTTTTTATCCTTCTAAAAATGCAAAATGTGGGCTTAAAACAAAAGTTTTGTGGTAAAAATATGATTTTGTATTTTTTTGGCTCAACATCATAAACCCTAATAAGTGTAAGAATAACCCTAATAAGCGGAATTCTAACCCTAATAAGCGTAACCCTAATCCTAATAAGCGTAACCCTAGCCTTAATTCGTGTAACCCTAATAAGCGCAACCCTAACAAGCGTAACCCTAAAAAGCATAACCCTAACCCTAATAAGCGCAACCCTAACCCTAATAAGCGTAACCTAACCCTAACAAGCAGAACCCTAACCATAATAAGCGTAACTCTAATCCTTACCCTAATAAGTGTAACCCTAACCCTAATAAGCTTAACTCTAACCCTAATAAGTGTAAACCAAACCCTAATAAGTGTAACTCTAACCCGAACCCTAATAAGTGCAACTCTAACCCTAATAAGTGTAAGCCTAACAAGCGTAACCCTAAGGGCCCCGACAATGATATGACCTTGTCAGGATCGCTGGTGTGTCACTACATGATCGCTGCTGAGCTGCCAAACAGGTAGATCTCAGCAGCGATCAGGACAGCGACACGCGGGTAACATTACCCATTATTAAATTGGAATACAAAAAAATAAAATGAAAAAGTTAATGCTCTCCACACCCCTAGATGAATACCATGAAGGGAATTTGCTGAAATAGTATAGTTTTTTTCCCGCCAGTTTGACTATGCCGTGCCATCTAAAGCAGTCATTCTGAACCTTTCTACTGTTTGGTGTTATAGACATGGCGGTTTTTCATGGAGATTACCTAGTATACGACCCGTTCCTGATCTATAAAGAATGAGCTTTCTTATTGTTTTATTGTTATGAAACCCATTATACCTGCTAAAACTGTCCACATGTGGCATACGGCCTCTACATATGTACTGTAAAAGGATGGATTGTTCTGCGCACATGGCAGTTCCTACCTGGCCGGGCAGGGACCTGCTATAGTGTGCCAGCGTCACATGGCACATCCATCCTTTATAATGTTATAGAGAAGTTATACAACTAGTATCTTTTTTTTTAAAAGAAATAAAGCGTGTCAGTAGCCCTGGATGTTCTTTTATCCTGGGAAGGTGCTCAGCTTTGCCACATTGTTACACTCCTCCTTTTTGAAACCTGTTGCCTTTTATTTCAATGCAGTTTTTCCAGCTGTAATGAAATAGCAGTGGCATGCTTTGTGAGCACAGTAAAGTCGTATTTACTGGCAAAGGTGATGCTGGGGACATTGTACCCTATATATATGATTTAATGATCTGAAATTACACAGGGTGCTCCATCCCTTTTGGGCCCAACTGGTCAGTCAGCCTACTAACGGGGTTACATCTGGGCACAGGACATATAGTTAAATGGAACTTTTTTATGGATTCAGTGCGCTGCTTAACATAACACACAAATACTCGTGCATTAGAAGATCAATGTTTTATTCATTTCTTTTTCCCAACGCGTTTCGAAGTACAAAAAATGCTTTTTTCAAATGTCAAGTGTATTTAACTTGTAAGCAACGCTATTTTCTCCTGTATATCATCCCCTGAGGAAGAAGTGATTTGTACTTTGAAACGCGTTGGGAAAAAGAAAAGAATAAAACATCGATCTTCTAATGCACGAGTATTTGTGTGTTATGTTAAGCAGCACACTGAATCCATAAAAAAGTTCCATTTAACTATATGTCTCGGCGGTCACTGGTTTGACCTTTGGATGTGTGGCAGCTGACTGTTAATTTCAAGCGCTATACCTCTCCTATATCAGGTAAGTAGAATTTTAATACGCTTCTTACCCTGTTTCTCGGATAAGACTCTATTTGCGCTTTTCTCCATTCCTATGGAGTGAAATAGTGAATCTGGGCACAGGAGGAAAAGGTCTATACATTTTGGAGTCCATTTCTTCACCTCTCACTACTATGTATTAAAAATTTGTCCTCAAAAATGACACTTTTGTGAAAAAAAAGACTTTATTTTTTGACACTCATTTTGAACTAAATCTTTTAACAAAACGTGAGCTCAAAAGACTCATTATACTTATAAATTAATTCTTTAGAGTGTGCAATTTAGAGAATAGGGTCAGTTGTGGAGTTTCTATTGTTTCGACATTTCAAGAACTCTTCCAGCCAAATTTGTGTTCCAAAATTCAAATAGTGCTGCTTCCTCTCCGGGGCCTGCCATGCGCCCAAATAGTAGTTTTCTACCGCATATGGGGTATTGCCGTATTCAGGAGTAAATTGCACAACAAACTCTATGGTGCATTTTCTCTTTTTATCCTTCTAAAAATGCAAAATGTGGGCTTAAAACAAAAGTTTTGTGGTAAAAATATGATTTTGTATTTTTTTGGCTCAACATCATAAACCCTAATAAGTGTAAGAATAACCCTAATAAGCGGAATTCTAACCCTAATAAGCATAACCCTAATCCTAATAAGCGTAACCCTAGCCTTAATTCGTGTAACCCTAATAAGCGCAACCCTAACAAGCGTAACCCTAAAAAGCATAACCCTAACCCTAATAAGCGCAACCCTAACCCTAATAAGCGTAACCTAACCCTAACAAGCAGAACCCTAACCATAATAAGCGTAACTCTAATCCTTACCCTAATAAGTGTAACCCTAACCCTAATAAGCTTAACTCTAACCCTAATAAGTGTAAACCAAACCCTAATAAGTGTAACTCTAACCCGAACCCTAATAAGTGCAACTCTAACCCTAATAAGTGTAAGCCTAACAAGCGTAACCCTAAGGGCCCCGACAATGATATGACCTTGTCAGGATCGCTGGTGTGTCACTACATGATCGCTGCTGAGCTGCCAAACAGGTAGATCTCAGCAGCGATCAGGACAGCGACACGCGGGTAACAAGCAACGCACGTTGCTTAGTTACCCGCAGTGTACATTAGATACCAGCGCGCTGGTGCAGGGAGCTGGTAACCAATGTAAACAACGGGTTTCTTAACGCCGCGTGGCGCTTAGAAACCCGATGTGTACCTTGGTTACCAGCTCCCTGCACCAGCACGCTGGTCTCTAATGTACACATTGGGATTCTAAGCGCCATGCTTAGATGGCATATTTGTAAGTATTGATAGAAATATCTGCGTATGCCTGGGTGTTTGGATGCTAAATGATCAAAGGGCAGAATCCCCGAACTCCCCATCAAGTCCTGAAGGTTCCTAATCCCCGCCGTTATCCAGACATGTAAGTCTATATATGGAATATGTGCCTCAAGAGCTCTCAGAGACACAATACTTAGGGGGATTTTAATTAAGGAAGGGGCTAATTTCCTCCAATACTGTAATGTGGCTATCATTGTTGGCAAACCTGGTGTATACCAGCTAATCTTAATAGCCTCAGTTTCCAAAACTAGGTGATGAGAGTTCCTTTTAGCATAGAATATTTCAATTTGAAGCCATCTGTGGTCCCTGTCCATATACCACCAATCCCTGAGTCCAGTTAGAACAGATGCTCTGTGGTATGCTAAGAGGTTCGGCATGCCCATCCCTCCAAGATCATATGGATAATATAATAGGCTACTCGCTATCCTTGGCTGCTTATGTGCCCAGATATAACAATTAGCCATTCGTTGAAGCATCAGGATAATCTAAGTAGGGATTTTAAAAGGGATGCACCTAAAGAAATAGATAATTTTAGGAAGTATTATCATTTTAAAGATATTGATTCTCGCTTCATAATATTATTGAGTTTATCTAACTCTGATTTAATAGTTTTAGCTAGATTAGAGAAGTTATTATCCACTACATTTTGGGAGCTTGTTAGTGTAATTCCTAAGTATGGGATACCATCCAGCATCCACTTAAAGGGGATTCTATTCTCGAAAGATCTGGTTAGTGCATTTGGGACAGCAACTGGATATATCAAGTATTTTGTAGGATTTAGTTTGTAATATGATATTTTACCAAATTCCTCCAGCACGGACATGACAGCTGAGAACGATGGCCCAATATTCCCACACAAGATTATGACGTCGTCCGCATAAAAGCCCACTGTGATCCCCGAGATATTGGAATCTGATCTTATGTGCTCAGCCAATGGTTCCATACATAGTGCAAATATAATGGGGGATAGGGGGCAGCCTTGTCGTGTTCCGTTTGTTATTCAGAAGATTCCAGAAAAGAAACAGGGAGTCGAATACATAGAACTAATTGCTGAGAAAATGGGACCCACAAAGCCAAATTTAGTCAAGACAGCCCATAAATATCCCCAGTGCACCCTGTCAAACGCTTTTTCAGCATCCAGAGACAGGAATGCACTGGGGACACCAGAAAGCTCCGCTACTCCTATCAAATCCAGCATTCTCCTTGTACCATCTTTTGCTTCGCGTCCAGCCAAGAACCCTACCTGGTCCGGAGAGATCAGTGATGGAATAATCAATTTCAGACGTGACGCTAGAATCTTTGTGAATAGCTTGACATCACAGTTCAAAAATGCTATAGGTCTAAAGTTGCCTGGGACCGTGGGGGACTTCCCCGGTTTAGGGAGGGTAATGATTGTAGCCTCCAACCCGGGAGTAGACACTTTGCCCATTTTTCTCCACGCTGTAAATAGACGTAATAGAAAGGGAATCAAATCTTGTTGAAAACATCGGTAATAGACATTTGAGAATCCATCCGGACCAGGGGCCCCATATCGTTTAGTATGGTTTATAGCGAACTGAACTTCTTCCTCAGTGAAAGGGGCATTCAAAAGCGTTAATTGGTCTGGGGAAATATGGGGTAAATTAATTGATTGAAGATATTTGTCTATCTCTTGTTGATCAGGTTGCAGAGTAGATATATCGTCTTTTAAATTATAAAGATGGGTATAGTGTTTGGAAAATACTTCTACAATTTCATCTGGATTTCTAACAAGCTTTCCTTCAGAATCCACTAAATATTCCACTCTAGATTTCACTTCCCTATGACGAACTCTACGAGCTATCACCTGTGGCATATAATTTAGTTCTAAATTTCTTTAGATTATGGGCATATATAGACAGAAAAGTTTCACGTAGTTTAAGTCTAATCTGGAAAATTTCTTTTGAAACAGCAAGAGAAGGATTATACTTATTTGTGGACTCTAAATGGTATAATCGGGATATAAGGTCATTTCTGATTTTTTCCCTTTTACATTTAAAAAAGGACGCCTGTTGTAGTAAATTTCCCCTAATCACCGCTTTGTGAGCGGCCCATAGAGTCTCATCAGTGATCTCTTTGGAATCATTTGTCTGGAAATAATGCTTCAGCTCAGATTTAACCTTTGCAACTACCCCATCATTCAGTAATAATGACTCATTTAATCGCCACCTGAAGGCAGAGCTAACCTGATGAGAGAGTGCTAGTTGTAAAGAAATAGGCGCATGGTCAGACCATGTGATTAGGCCTATGCCTGCAGATATACACCTCCAGAGGACAGCACTGTCTATCAACAAATAATCTTTCCTGCTATATGTACGATGTCAGAAGGAATAGAATGCATAGTCCCTTTCACTCGCATGGGAGTATCTCCAGAAATCATGATAGTGATATTCATGCGCTAGCAATCTTAGCTCCCTCCGACGTCGCCGTTTTCCTTGTGAACAATCCAAATTTCTATCCATAGGGAGATTAAAATCCCCATATACTATTTTCCCCCCTTGTTCCAATTCGGAGATTTTTTTGAAAACTTTCCTCAGAAAAGAATGTTGTCCCTCATTAGAAGCATAAACAGCTGTTATAGTGTGAGGTTCACCATTAAGGGTGCATACAAGAAACATAAATCTGCCCCCTGGGTCTGCACAACTCTGCATGCATTTAAAGGCCACTGTATGCTTCACCATAATACACCCCCCCGCCTTCTTATTAGAGTTATTGGCGAAAAATATATGTGGGAAATGAGGATGATGAACCCCACAATTATCCTTCTCTACCAAATGTGTCTCCTGCAGACAAACGATGTCAGCCCGAGATTTCTTTACTTCTCTCCACAACATCGACCTTTTACCAGGGGCATTTAGCCCTTTAACATTTAACGATAAGAACTGCACAATCATGATTGTAAACGTGGGTGAAATACTTTCGCCTAAATGTATATATTAATTTTGCCTCAGTATATACCGGCTGTCACAAAATTATATCCTATAGGCAAATATTCCATCACACTTAGGCTACCAGAGTAGACGCGCCTGAAAAAATAAAAAAAAACATAGACAAATAAAATGAGAAAAAAAGGAAAAAATTGTAACACATAACCATGAACCGGGATCCTGGCGGACACCGGGTAATGACCGACATAGGTCGGATGTGGCGCAGAATCAAAATCTGCAAAGGGCAAGGTGAAACAGTCACAGTCCAGGAGTCCAAATAGAGAAAGGACCCGTCAGCGAGCTCCGGTCATCCTGACCACGACCCTTCCCTCATTTCAAGCCGGAATGCAGTCTGGAACAATTCTTTTCTCCCCTGCAGGCAGCTGTCTAGGTGTTAATGGAATCTTCCAACTTGTCAGCTTATCTTCTGCTTGTTTAGGAGATGAACAAGTCACCGTGTGACCTCCATACATAATGATCAATTTTACAGGATTAAATCCCCATTTATACTTAATGTTGCCATTGTGGGGAGGTTGAGCTGGGTACGGTTCTGTCTGTAATAGGAGACAGTGATTGACAGTAGGTGTCATTTGGCAGTCCGCCATCAGAGGTCACTGGAGAGCACCGATGGCAGTGATTATGTAACTGTCATTTGAGTGTTACATAACTGCCAGAGGTCAAGGTGACTCTGATTGGGCAGAGGTGACTGTCAGGTGACAGAGGGTGGGGCTACCTGGTCTGTCTGAATAAATACTGAGGTAAGCTTCCAGAAGCTTCAGTCAGCCAGGGGAGCTCACAGGTTAGGAGAGTCTGTCACCCAAAGGAGACCCCTCAGAGACTTTGGGCAGTGGAAACGGTCATGGGGGGTGACCCTATAGGACATTGGTCACAGGCAGAGACGGCCTGTGAGGACCTGGATTATTGGTGGACTTTGTAAGGTGAAACGCCGTGGTGGATTGGCCTAGGGAAGCCACGGCGGATAGAGCCACGAAGTACGCCTGATGGAAAAAAGTGTACAAGTGAAGGTACCCGGGCCTGTCTGCAGGAGGATAACAGTGTGAAACATCTGTCGTGTTTTGTTCTGGTCGTCGTGAGGGCGGCCAATAAAAGCAAACCTGTTGAATACAATTCCTGCCTCTGTCTCGTGCCTGTCAACGTCAAGAAGCGGGTCACCCCCCATTCATGTGAGTACTGCACACCTTCGCCACCTATCTGCACTAACACCAGCAGCACCACCACCCAATTGCCATTCCTCCCTCGCCACCGACCCTACACCATCTCTGAGGGTCTTGCATATATGAGCATATTCCCGTCTTTTAGCCATGGTTGCTGCCGATAGATCTGGGAATACCTGCAGGTTGTTTAGTTCAGTAGGTAATTCAGGAGGTTTCCTCATCTGCTGTATAAATGCATCCTTATTAGAATCTACAGAAAACTGAGTTCAAAACAAGCCCAGCCAATACAAACAAAGTATTCAGCACGAAGACAAAAGTTTTTAAAAGTGCAAAAATTCTTTTTATTCAATTTTAATAAATACATATATACTAAAAAAGGCAGACGTACAGATGAGAGTATATGTAAGGTGATAGAACCAAAGCACAGACCACCCAACACATTAGTTGAGCACATTGAAAAAGTCTCCATTCAAGTAAGGTGATCAATAACAAAATGGGTGCATATAACTAGAGCACAACGTTGTGCTATTAAACAACTGAGTAGTTTAAAAGATATTGTAACTAAACCAGCGGACAAGGGGGGGAATGTGGTCATTTGGCAATCGGGGATGTATGAAAAGGAAGTGTTCTGGCAGTTGAGGGATCGGGAAGCATACAGTCATAGCCAAAGTTTTGAGAATGACACAAATATTATATTTTCACATGATCTACTGGCCTCTGGTTTTTATGTGTGTTTGTCAGATGTTTTTATCACATACAGAAATATAATTGCAATCATAGTATGAGTAACAAAAGGTTATATTGACAGTTAGAATGAGTTAATGCAGCAAGTCAATATTTGCAGTGTTGACCCTTCTTCTTCAGGACCTCGGCAATTCTCCCTGGCATGCTCTCAATCAACTTCTGGATCAAATCCTGACTGATAGCAGTCCATTCTTGCAAAATCAATGCTTTTATTTTGTCTGAATTTGAAGGTTTTTGTTTGTCCACCCGTCTCTTGATGATTGACCACAAGTTATCAATGGGATTAAGATCTGGGGAGTTTCAAGGCCATGGTCCCAAAATCTCTATGTTTTGTTCCCTGAGCCATTTAGTTATCACCTTTGCTTTATGGCAAGGTGCTCCATTATGTTGAAAAAGGCATTGTTGATCGCTAAACTGCTCTTGGACGGTTGGGAGAAGTTGCTCTTGGAGGACATTCTGGTACCATTCTTTATTCATGGCTGTGTTTTTAGGCAAGACTGAGAGAGAGCCCATTCCCTTGGCTGAGAAGCCACCCCACACATGAATGGTTTCAGGATGCTTGACAGTTGGCATGAGACAAGACTGGTGGTAGCGCTCACCTGGTCTTCTCCGAATAAGCCGTTTTCCAGATGTCCCAAACAATCGAAAAGGGGATTCATCAGAGAAAATGACTTTACCCCAGTCCTCAGCAGTCCACTCCCTGTACCTCTTGCAGAATATCAGTCTGTCCATGATGTTTTTTCTGGAGAGAAGTGGCTTCTTTGCTCCCCTCCTTGAGACCAGGTGTAATGATGTATAGTAGGTTTCTATGAAGACAGTGGCTAGATGATAGAGTCACAGACACAGGTATACGTGAAAGTAGTTTGTATTAAACAAGCAGCACAGAACAGCACAGGTGCTGGCGGAGCCAGACAATAACAGCAGTGGTAACAGCAGCAGAACTCAGTCCAGTAGATAGCAAGTTGTACACCAGCACTATGTAGATGTAAGCAGACACAGTCTTAGGGATGCAGGCAAGGACAGTCACTTAGCCCTCTCCCTTGCGGGAGGGGAATCTTCGGGCACAGTGCAGTGACAGAGAAAGTCACTAGGTAATTGATACTGGATGATTAAAGGTAGCAGGGATAGGTCTCTCAGGTGAAACGCACACAGCAATCAAGATCTTCAGCGCATACCGTGAGTGCTGTAGTAGCGGTGAGCGGTGGAGGCAGAGCTGGAAGGAGCCTTCAGGCAGACACCGTCAGAAGGTCCAGGCGGCGGCAGTTAGGCAGCAGGTAATCCAGGTGGATTCAGCAGGAAGGAAGGAGGTAGCACAGCGTGCAACTCCCAGCTAGCAGATCAGGTACAGGACGAGATATACAAGCAAGGTAGTCACGTCCAGGAAAGCTATTTAAACCCGGCGGGCGGGACCAACAGGCGGTGATGTCACAGGAACCAGTATGGCCGAATGAAGCCAGGCTTAAGGGCAACAGTAAGGGCAAAGTCCGGAACACAGCAGAATAGGAACGATGCTTACATTATTCCCCCCTTAAAGAATGTCCTCCGGACAATCTTTGACCAGGCTTGTCCGGGTACCTTAGATGAAACTGCTCCAGCAGCCGCGGAGCACAGATATTCTCCACCGGTTCCCAGGAATTCTCCTCGACAGAGTATCCTTGCCACTTGACCAGGTATTGCAGCTTCCTTCTGAAGATCCGTGAATCCAGAATCTTCTCCACGACATATTGTTCATGTCCATCAACGAGCACTGGAGCTGGAGGAGAGGAAGTACGCCCTGGGAAGGAATTTGGTACAACTGGCTTTAGTAGGGAAACATGGAACACCGGGTGAACCTTCCAGGCAGGGGGTAATTTCAGACGCACCGCTACCGAATTCACTAGAGCCACGATCTTGTATGGCCCTACAAACTTCTGCCCAAGCTTGACAGTCGGTGCCCTCACCCTCAGATTCTTGGTAGACAACCAGACCGTATCTCCCACCCTATACACCGGAGCCGGCCTCCTGGTACGATCTGCTGCTCTCTTATACCTCTCCTGCGCTGTCGTCAAGGTGGTCTTCAGAGCTTCCAAATTCTGCTGTAAGAAAGAAAGATGGTCAGACACAGCAGGCACTGCAGCCTCCTTGGGGAACTGCGGCAAGATGCTTGGGTGGTAACCCTGATTAGCAAAGAACGGTGACTGCTTAGTCGAGGAGTGCTGCGAGTTGTTATATGTGAACTCTGCCAGGGGAAGCAGATCTACCCAATCGTCCTGCAGATGACTTAAGTAGCAACGGAGGTACTGCTCCAGGGTCTGATTCGTACGTTCCGTCTGTCCATTGGTCTGTGGATGGTAAGCCGAAGACAGACTTACTCTAATATCCAGAGCCGCGCAGAAACACCTCCAGAACCTAGACGTGAACTGCACCCCACGATCCGAGATCACCTCATCCGGGACTCCGTGCAGACGGACCACCTCTTGAATTAACAAGTCTGCAGTCTGTTTTGCTGTGGGTAATCCAGCGCAAGGGATAAAGTGTGCTGCCTTAGTGAGGCGGTCCACGACCACTAGAATGGTGTTCTTACCCTTGGAGACCGGTAGTTCAACAATAAAGTCCATTGAGATGGATCTCCAGGGACGAGATGGTATAGGCAAGGGTTGTAACAACCCGGAAGGCGACGCACGAGGCGTCTTGAACCGAGCACATACCTCGCAGGATGACACGTATCCCTCCACATCCTTCCGGTACGAAGGCCACCAGAAGTACCGAGCCAGGAACTCTTGGGTCTTCGTTATTCCACGATGTCCCCCAATCTTAGAATCATGGATCAGTCGGAGGACTTCAAGTCTTGTCACCTCTGGTACATACAGCCGATTCTCCTGTAACCACACTCCTCCACTGAAATTTAGGCTTACTTCGGGGGTAGGTTGCCTTAGCAACGGATCTGCTGCGTATGCTGCTTTGATCTCAGACAGAAGATCCTGATGATGGATTGCAGAGATGAAATGAGCGGGAGACACAACAGTACTAGGAGACGACTCAATCACTTCCTCAGGAGCAGCAATCCTAGATAGCGCATCTGCCTTACCATTCCGTGCCCCCGACCTGTAGGAGATGATGAAGTTGAATTGGTTTAGAAACAAGCTCCAACGTGCCTGACGTGGGTTCAAACATCTTACGGACTGCATGAATTCCAAGTTTCGGTGGTCGGTAAGAACTGTAATCGGAGTTGAGGACCCCAGCAGCAAGTGTCTCCACTCCTTGAACGCCGTCACAATCGCCAGTAACTCCTTGTTCCCTACGTCATAGTTCTTCTGCGCCGGGGATAGCTTCTGAGAAAGAAAGGCACAAGGATGAAGAACTGCCTTCTCACCTCCTCTCTGTGACAACACTGCGCCGATGGCGACATCCGATGCGTCCACCTCAAGAGTAAAGCTCAGGTCTGGGTCTGGATGTCTTAAGATGGGAGCCGACACAAATTTGTCCTTCAGCCGTGTGAACGCCTCCTGGGCTTGCGGAGTCCACCGGAACGGTACCCCCTTCTTAGTCAGTTGGGTGATGGGTGCCACAATCTCAGAGAAGTTACAGATGAAGCGCCTATAGAAGTTGGCGAATCCTACAAACCTCTGAACTTCTTTCACCGATCCTGGCGCTGGCCACTCCTGGATCGCTCTGGTCTTTTGATCGTCCATCTGGAGACCCTGTGGAGAGATGACATAACCGAGGAACTGCACTGTTGCCCTGTGGAACTCGCATTTCTCCAATTTGATGTAAAGATGGTTATGCAGCAGGCGTTGCAGCACTGTCCTCACGTGGAGCCGATGTTCCTCGAGATCACTGGAAAAGATTAAAATGTCATCGAGATACACAACCATAAATACATCAAGCACATCTCGGAAAATGTCATTAACAAAATGCTGAAAGGTTGCAGGAGCATTTCGTAGTCCGAACGGCATGACCCGTGACTCGAAGTGTCCATAACGGAAGCGGAAGGCCGTCTTCCACTCATCTCCAGACCGAATTCTCACGAGATTGTAGGCTCCCCGAAGATCCAGTTTGGTGAATATCTTAGCCTGCTTCACCCTCTCCAGTAGTTCAGAGATTAAGGGTAGCGGGTGCCGATTCATGACCGTTACCTTGTTTAAATCAAGGTAGTCCATGCAAGGACGCAGACCCCCGTCCTTTTTCTTCACGAAGAAGATTGGTGCACCCGCAGGAGAAGTAGACGGTCGGATGAAGCCCTTGGCGAGATTCTCGTCGATGAAGTCCTTCAAGGCCTTTAATTCAGGACCAGACAAAGGGTAAATACGCCCGAATGGGATCTCCGCCCCAGATACCAGTTCTATCGGGCAATCATAAGGCCGGTGGGGAGGTAACATATCTGCCCTCTTCTTGTCACATACCGCTGCCAGATCCTGATACTCCGGTGGTAATTGTCCCTCAGTCGTAGCTACTACCTTGGGGATAGCAGCGACCTTAGGAATAGCGGGGTTGCTGTTAGAACTTGGAGGGAACTGCACTTCCCTGGTCTCCCAGTTGATGCGAGGATTCTGAACCTGGAGCCAAGGTAACCCCAGGATAATAGGGAAGTGAGGAGAAGATATTAGTAAAAAGGACAAATGTTCCACATGTTCCTTTCCAATGCATACCTTCACCGACTCAGTCTCCATGGTTACCGGTCCAGATGTAAGTGGCGACCCGTCTACTGTCTCCATCAAGACTGACGACTCCCTCTTCACTGCCCTGATTCCATGCTTCCTTGCAAACGCGAAATCCATGAAGTTCCCACTGGCCCCGGAGTCCAACATGGCGGCGCTCTCGACACACCGACCCTGGAAGCAGACCCTCAAGGATAGGTAATAGTGGGAATTCTTTTTAGTAGCGAAGTAGGAGGAAACGACGGATGTCATCGAGATCACCACTGCGTTCAATGGAAGAGATGCCAGCGAATTCATATCGGCAAAGTCCAGGTCTCTCTGATTGTCTCTGCCCCCCGAATTGTTCAGATCTAGGACGCAGGACTCCCCCGCCTCGGAGTTACAATCAATGATAGCTGCAGCCGTCTTACGTCTCCTGACTGGACACTCGGAGATGAAGTGACCGGTCCCCCCGCAGTAGAAGCACAGGTTTTCCTTAAAGCGATGCTCCTTGCGGGCATCAGGAGGATTTCTACGTACGGCATCCACCTGCATCGGTTCGGGCTCGGGCTCGGGATTCCTCCTGCTGGTGACATCTCTGGAGGGAGAAGAGAACGGAACAGTGTTATTAAACCGTAGATCAGACCAGCGCTCCTGTCTGCGCTCGGAGAGTCGATTGTCAATGCGGATGCAGTGATTGATGAAGTCCCCAAGAAGCACGGGCGAGTCCCCGCGTGCCAGTTCATCCTTAACTGCCGTAGACAATCCCCTGCGGAAGATGGCCTGCTTGGCTGCCCCGTTCCAGGTGGTGTCTAAAGCCCATCTACGGAAGTCCAATGCATACTCCAGCACCGAACGCTTCCCCTGCCGAAGGGTCAGCAGCGTCGTCTCAGCAGTATTAGCTCGGTTCGGGTCATCAAACATCTGCGTCATTGCGGCAATGAAATTGTCCATAGAGTTAAGCAGAGGGTCGTCGGTCTCAATCAAAGGGTTGGCCCACGCGAGCGCCTTACCAGACAGCAGCATGACTATAGTCAGAACCTTGGAGCGTTCAGTAGTGAACTGTGGGGCATGAGCAGCAAAGAAGATCCGGCACTGGTTCAAAAATCCTCGGAATTTATCCCTCTCACCAGCGAACCGGAAGGGTGGAAGCTTCGGGAAGGTCGGTGTAGTATCCCGGGCAGCACCTGCTACCTGCGCGGCTGGGGCCTGTTCCAGAGCAGCAATCCGATCGAGCTGCATAGGAATCGCTTGCTCCAACACCAGAACACGATCACCCTGAAGAGGAGCTGCTTGTTCCAGCGCCGTAATCCGATGTGCCAGTCGTTGCAACTGTGCCTCTGCTGCCCCGGCGTTGTGTTCGATACGTTGCTCCAGCGTGTCCAGCTGGGTCCTAATGCCTGCCACATCCTGCCGTATCAAAGCAAGCTGCTTGCTTTCACGTTTCTCCAGGGACTCTACACCTGCGGTCTCCATATTGGTGGCTTGTATATCCTGTAATGATGTATAGTAGGTTTCTATGAAGACAGTGGCTAGATGATAGAGTCACAGACACAGGTATACGTGAAAGTAGTTTGTATTAAACAAGCAGCACAGAACAGCACAGGTGCTGGCGGAGCCAGACAATAACAGCAGTGGTAACAGCAGCAGAACTCAGTCCAGTAGATAGCAAGTTGTACACCAGCACTATGTAGATGTAAGCAGACACAGTCTTAGGGATGCAGGCAAGGACAGTCACTTAGCCCTCTCCCTTGCGGGAGGGGAATCTTCGGGCACAGTGCAGTGGCAGAGAAAGTCACTAGGTAATTGATACTGGATGATTAAAGGTAGCAGGGATAGGTCTCTCAGGTGAAACGCACACAGCAATCAAGATCTTCAGCGCATACCGTGAGTGCTGTAGTAGCGGTGAGCGGTGGAGGCAGAGCTGGAAGGAGCCTTCAGGCAGACACCGTCAGAAGGTCCAGGCGGCGGCAGTTAGGCAGCAGGTAATCCAGGTGGATTCAGCAGGAAGGAAGGAGGTAGCACAGCGTGCAACTCCCAGCTAGCAGATCAGGTACAGGACGAGATATACAAGCAAGGTAGTCACGTCCAGGAAAGCTATTTAAACCCGGCGGGTGGGACCAACAGGCGGTGATGTCACAGGAACCAGTATGGCCGAATGAAGCCAGGCTTAAGGGCAACAGTAAGGGCAAAGTCCGGAACACAGCAGAATAGGAACGATGCTTACACCAGGCCTTGCTCCAAGAGTCTCCGCCTCACAGTGCGTGCAGATGCACTCACACCTGCCTGCTGCCATTCCTGAGCAAGCTCTGCACTGCTGGTAGCCCGATCCCGCAGCTGAAACACTTTTAAGAGATGGTCCTGGCGCTTGCTGGTCTTTCTTGGGTGCCCTGGAGCCTTTTTGGCAACAAGGGAACCTCTCTCCTTGAAGTTCTTGATGATGCGATAGATTGTTGACTGAGGTGCAATCTTTCTAGCTGCGATACTCTTCCCTGTTAGGCCATTTTTGTGCAGTTCAATGATGACTGCACATGTTTCTTTAGAGATAACCATGGTTAACAGAAGAGAAACAATGATGCCAAGCACTAGCCTCCTTTTAAAATGTCCAGTGGTGTCATTCTTACTTAACATGACAGATTGATCTCCAGCCCTGTTCTCATCAACACCCACACCTGTGTTAATGGAGCAATCACTGAAACGATGTTAGCTGGTCCTTTTAAGGCAGGGCTGCAGTGATGTTGAAATGTGTTTTGGGGGATAAAGTTAATTTTCTAGGCAAATATTGACTTTGCAAGTAATTGCTGTTAAGCTGATCACTCTTTACAACATTCTGGAGTATATGCAAATTGCCATTAGAAAAAATGAAGCAGTAGACTTTGTAAAAATTAATATTTGTGTCATTCTCTAAACTTTTGGCCATGACTGTACACCTTATTACCTGAGAATCCGGTTGAGAAGTTCTCAGGTGAATTATTCCGGATTTTGGATGAGGCATTGATACAAGGGGTAATCCCCAAAAAAATCTTTGAGGGCCTAATGGTAGAGAGTCCGATGGTCCCTATGTTTTATCTATTGCCAAAAATTCATAAGGATCCCTCGGTGTCCCCGGGGCGTTCGATTGTCTCTGGCATTGGAGGGTTGTGCGACCCTGTTTGCAAATTTATAGACCACTATTTACGACCCTTGGTAGAGTCGCTTCCCTCCTATGTCAGGGACACTACGGACGTCCTGGGGAAGATCGATGGCCTTTGTGTTGACTCGGATATGTGCCTAGCTACTGTGGATGTCGAGTCACTTTACAGTAGTATTCGACAATCGGACGGTTTGAGGGCAGTGGAGTATTTTTTGAGCATGAGCAATTATGAGTCTGGACTGTGCTCGCTGATCCTGGAGCTGCTAGATTTTATACTAACACACAATTTTTTCACCTTTAAGGACCGGTTTTACCTGCAGCAACGCGGCACTGCGATGGGTGCAGCCTGTGCGCCATCATACGCAAACCTATTTTTGGGTTTCTGTGAGCGTGAGGTTTTCGGTGGCGGCATGCAGACCACGTCCCATGCGCAGTGCTGGTACAGGTTCATCGATGATGTTTTCATTATCTGGCAGGGTTCCGGGACTGGCTTTCTTGACGTCATCTGTGAGCTGAACGTGAATGATTATAACTAGAGTTGAGCGACTTTTGGTTTTTTAGGGTCGCGTTTCGTTTCGTGAAACCCGACTTTTCCAAAAGTCGGGTCGAGCAAGATCGTCCGATTATAGGGAAAAGTCGGGGTCGTCCCGAAACACGAAACCCAATGTAAGTCAATGGGGAATAAAAGTCGGCAGTGAGAGGAGGACAGGAAACACACCTACAGTGCCCATTTGAATGCCAAAAGCATCAATTCTTCTTACTTAAGCTTGTCAACCTTAATTAACTTCATAATATAAGTTACGCACTGAAAAATGGGGGTTATTTGGCTAAAGTTGTGGGGGGGGAGGGCTGGCTGCAGGTTTTCATGTGCCCTGGGCGAAAGAGCGCCCCTTTAACACATACCACAACTCATTATGCTCCGATACGGCAGATAAATAGCGGTATAGTACAATGAAAAATACCTCACTTTTTACATCTCATGACGAGGCCCATCTATTTCTCCATACAGAATCATTGGTCCCATATAATGTATGAAACAGTATATGATGAGCTCCACATAATGCTACAGTATATGTTGGTCCCCATGGATGAAGCTCCACTGTCTTATGGGCCCAAATAATGCTCCAAACATAATGGGCCCCATTTCTAATGCTCTAGTGTATAATGGGCCCTGTAAATGCTGCTCCAGTGTCTGATGTCCACCTTTGGAATGTTCCAGTGTATGGTGGGCCCCATCTATCATTCTCAGACGGTGTTAGGCCCAGTATGGATTGCACGTGATTGCACAAAGGTTAGAAAGGGTACCGTATCCCCGGATAACATGTATGGATAGCGTACACATTCAAAATATATGTCTCAGGAGGCAGGCTCAGACGGTGTTAGGCCCAGTATGGATTGCACGTGATTGCACAAAGGTTAGAAAGGGTACCGTATCCCCGGATAACATGTATGGATAGCGTACACATTCAAAATATATGTCTCAGGAGGCAGGCTCAGACGGTGTTAGGCCCAGTATGGATTGCACGTGATTGCACAAAGGTTAGAAAGGGTACCGTATCCCCGGATAACATGTATGGATAGCGTACACATTCAAAATATATGTCTATACAGCATGAGGCAGGCTCAGACGGTGTTAGGCCCAGTATGGATTGCACGTGATTGCACAAAGGTTAGAAAGGGTACCGTATCCCCGAATAACATGTATGGATAGCGTACACATTCAAAATATATGTCTCAGGAGGCAGGCTCAGACGGTGTTAGGCCCAGTATGGATTGCACGTGATTGCACAAAGGTTAGAAAGGGTACCGTATCCCCGGATAACATGTATGGATAGCGTACACATTCAAAATATATGTCTATACAGCATGAGGCAGGCTCAGACGGTGTTAGGCCCAGTATGGATTGCACGTGATTGCACAAAGGTTAGAAAGGGTACCGTATCCCCGGATAACATGTATGGATAGCGTACACATTCAAAATATATGTCTATACATCAGGAGGCAGGCTCAGACGGTGTTAGGCCCAGTATGGATTGCACGTGATTGCACAAAGGTTAGAAAGGGTACCGTATCCCTGGATAACATGTATGGATAGCGTACACATTCAAAATATATGTCTATACAGCATGAGGCAGGCTCAGACGGTGTTAGGCCCAGTATGGATTGCACGTCATTGCACAAAGGTTAGAAAGGGTACCGTATCCCTGGATAACATGTATGGATAGCGTACACATTCAAAATATATGTCTATACAGCATGAGGCAGGCTCAGACGGTGTTAGGCCCAGTATGGATTGCACGTCATTGCACAAAGGTTAGAAAGGGTACCGTATCCCTGGATAACATGTATGGATAGCGTACACATTCAAAATATATGTCTCAGGAGGAAGGCTCAGACGGAGTCAGGCACAGTATGGATTTGACGGCCCAGATTACACAGCGGAGGAGCAGGGAGAGGTAAAGATTGCAAATGCTGGGGCCCTGCCCAAGCAAGGGGGGCCCACTCGTGGGCGTCGGTACTGGCACTGGGCCCCTCATAGTACAGCGGTGTGTCTGACGGCGGGTGTGCACCACCACCGTCAGAGACACTTGATTGCACTATGAGGGACCCTGTGCCAGTGCCTGCGCCCAAGAGTCGGCCTACCCACCTGTCCAGGGCAACGGCACTCGCACGGTGTCGTGCGCTAGGTGGTGACCCCGGCCATGGGGGGGAGGCAGCACAGTTAGGGAGTTTTAGAAAGTGGCATATGTTGATGTTGGACATTCAGCTGATGCAAAAGGCGAAATAGGTGAAGTACCAGGAAGAGGTGGACCAAAGCAAGCCATTTTTCTGTCACCCTATGTGTCATCAGGGGAAGGTGGGACAAAATCCTTGGAAACCCATGCGTGGTTCATTTTAATGAAGGTTAGATCATCCACATTTTGGGTTGACAGACGGGTCCTTTTTTCTGTCAGGATTGATCCAGCTGCACTGAAGACTCTTTCCGATAGCACACTTGCAGCTGGGCAAGCGAGCTCCTGTAAGGCATATTGTGCCAATTCAGGCCAGGTGTCCAGTTTAGCGGCCCAATAGTCAAAGGGGAATGACCTGTGTGGGAGAACATCGATATGGGAGGAAAAGTAGTTTGTAACCATAGTTGACAACTGCTGTCTCCTGTCACTTTCCATCGATGCAGTATTACCAGTTGTGTGAGCGGTATTTGAAAAATCAGTCCACAACATTGTCATGAAACCCTTGTCTCCAACGCCACTTCTGCTGTGTGCACCACGAACACCTCTGCCAAGCTGCCCCCGGCCCGTACGGCTCGTGTGAGAACCATCACCGCTGCTGTGTGCTGGGAATGCCTCAAGCAACCGATTTACCAGAGTTGCTTGTTTATTAGCCAATATTAGGTCAAGGTTCTCCTGTGGCATGATGTTTTGTAATTTGCCTTTATAGCGTGGATCCAGGATGCTGGCCAACCAGTAGTCGTCATCGTTCATCATTTTGGCAATGCGGGGGTCCCTTTTTAGGATCCGCAAGGCATAATCTGACATGTGGGCCAATGTTCCCGGTGTCAATGATGCACTGCGAGTGCTGGGTGGAGGAGCACTTTCTGGCAAATCCACATTCCTCCAGTCACGCACAAACCCTGTACCAGACCTTGCCACGCCAACATTTTCACTTGCCCCACGAGATGCATCCTCCTCCCCTAAGTAATCATCCCCATCATCCTCCTCCTCCTCCTCTTCTTCCTCCACCTCGTCCAGGAGAGGTCCCTGAGCAGACAATGGCTGAATGTCATCAAGGATTCCCTCCTCCTCTTCCTCCTCATCAACATTGGCTGCAGACGCCTGCTCCTTAAGGTGCGTCAAAGTTTGCATGAGCAGACGCATAAGTGGGATGCTCATGCTTAGGATGGCGTCGTCTGCGCTTACCAGCCGTGTGCATTCCTCAAAACACTGAAGGACTTTACAAAGGTCTTTCAGCTTCGACCACTGCACGCCTGTCAACTCCATGTCTGCTCTCAAAGTGCCTGGCCGTGTATCCTCCCACAAATGCATTATGGCCTGCCTCTGCTCGCACAGCCGCTCCACCATGTGCAGGGTGGAGTTCCACCTTGTTGCAATGTCGATAATGAGGCGTGCTTGGGAAGGTGGAGCAATCGCTGCAGCTTCTGCATACGAACGGAGTGTACAGGCGACCGGCGGATGTGCGCGCACAGTCTTCGCACCTTCTGGAGCAGGGCTGTTAACTCCGGATAATTTTTGAGGAAGCACTGCACCACTAGGTTCAAGGTGTGAGCCAAGCAAGGTATGTGGCTGAGTTTTGAAAGGGCTATGGCTGCCACAAAATTACGGCCGTTATCACTAACTACCTTGCCTGCCTCAAGATGTACACTGCCCAGCCATGACTCAGTTTGTCGCTTCAAGTACTCGGCCAGCACCTCGGCGGTGTGTCTGTCGCCCAAACACATCATCTGCAACACAGCCTGCTGACGTTTTCCACTAGCTGCTCGATAGGGGGACACATCGTGTGCAACAGTGGCAGCTGCAGATGGAGTGCTCGTACGACTGCGCTCTGTGGACGAGCTTTCGCTTCTGGAGGAGGAGGAGGAGGAGGAGGAGGAGGGTCGAACGCCTACAGCCAACTGTTTCCTATACCGTGGGCTAGGCAGCACTGTCCCACCACCGCTGTCCCCTGTGGACCCTGCATCCACCACATTAACCCAGTGTGCAGTGATGGACACGTAACGGCCCTGGCCATGCCGACTGGACCATGCATCAGTTGTGAGGTGCACCTTTCCGCTCACTGACTGCTTGAGTGCATGGACAATGCGGTCTTTCACATGATGGTGGAGGGCTGGGATGGCTTTGCGAGAGAAGAAGTGGCGACTGGGTAGGTCATAGCGTGGTACTGCATAGGCCATGAGTTCGCGGAAAGCTGTGCTTTCCACCAACCGAAAGGGCATCATCTCAAACGAGATTAGTTTGGCAATGTGGGCGTTCAAACCCAGTGTACGCGGATGAGAGACTGAGTACATTCTTGACCTACTCATAGTGTCTGGGAGGGTGAGCTGGACTTGAGAGCTGCATATGGTGGAAGTAGCGGTGGACAGGGCGGACTGAGAGAGGGTTGATGATGGTGATGGAGTTGGTGTTCTTTCTGATGGCCTACAATCAGTCTTTCATTGATATAACAGTGAGATTCCCTGACTGCTGTGGCCTTGCAACGACACCTCAACATTTGCTGCTGTGCTAACCGGTGGGCTTACAGTGGGGGAAACAATGTAGCGTTGCTGACTACCTTCGTTGTGATCAGTTGCACATGTGGCACTTGAGGTTTGGTGTTGTGTCCACGCTTGCAAGTGCATGCTGGTTAAATGTCTAAGCATGCAACTGGTATTCAAATTTTTCAGATTTTTCCCTCGGCTAAAGGTCTTTGCGCACTTCTTACAGATAACCTTGGCCTGATCATGAGGATTTTGTTCAAAAAAGTGCCACACTGCACTCTTCCTACTTTGGCAGACATTTTGCGGCCTAGCACGCTGTGATCTTTTGACCCTCTGGACAAGCTGTCCAGCAACTCTTTTGATGTTTGGAACCTGTCTTTGGAGTGCTCCGGGCCTGCCAGATAACAGCTGTTGCGATGTCGATGTCTGCTGTGGATGCTCCTCATCTGAGCTATTGGAAGCAGCACCCTCTTCCCCCAATGGATGCCAATCTGGGTCAACAACTGGGTCATCCATCACCTCCTCTTCTATGTCATGTGCACCTTTCTCTGTGTCACCGTGTATGGTGGTATAGTGTGCGGGAAGGGGCACCTGAGTCTCATCAGGGTCAAAATCTGGCTCTGTACACTGCGAGGACAATGTAGTGCTCTGAGTGAATGTACCAGCAGAATCATCCATCAGCGGCTGTGCATCAGTGCACTCCATGTCAGATTCATCTTGGCCTGGGTAATTCACCATTTGACTTGATAATCCAGGCATTGTATGTGAAAACAGCTCCATGGAGTAATCAGTAGTATGGCCTGCGTCATCCTTCAATCTTGGTTGGGGTGAAGGACACAAGGAAAGGTGTGGTTCATGAACATGAGTCTCCAATGACGACTCAGTGCTTTTACTTTTTACAACTGAAGAAGAGGAGGCGATAGAGCTGGAGGCTGAGTCAGCAATGTAAGACAAAACTTTTTCCTGATGCTCTGCCTTTAAAAGCGGTTTGCCAACTCCTAGAAAACTAAGCGTTCGAGGCCTTATGTAGCCAGACGATGACGCAGGGTCAGCACCTCCTGCATTCGGTCCTATTTTGATCTTGCCACTACCATCAGATCCACCACCAACACCATCATTACCAGCTGCCAACGCCTGCCCAATTCCACGGCCTTTTCCACCAGCCTTCCTCATTTTTGGTAGAAATGTAGACAAAATCCAACAAACTATATAGTAATGTAAAACAAGGTACAAGGTGTCTATAGGACAGGGGAGTTTTAGAATTTCTGCACACACTTGTGGACAGTGGACACTTGTGGATTGTGTGAGGCCCACTGATATCTGAGCGCTATGTGACAGGCTCGATGGCACAGCTGCCTGTGACCAAAGTGACGAGAGGATAATGGAGATTTTGAATCTCTGCGTACACTTTTGGACACTGGACACTTGTGGATTGTGTGAGGCCCACTGATATCTGAGCGCTATGTGACACGCTCGATGCAATAGCTGCCTGTGACCAAAGTGACGAGAGGATAATGGAGATTTTGAATCTCTGCGTACACTTTTGGACACTGGACACTTGTGGATTGTGTGAGGCCCACTGATATCTGAGCGCTATGTGACAGGCTCGATGGCACAGCTGCCTGTGACCAAAGTGACGAGAGGATAATGGAGATTTTGAATCTCTGCGTACACTTTTGGACACTGGACACTTGTGGATTGTGTGAGGCCCACTGATATCTGAGCGCTATGTGACACGCTCGATGGCACAGCTGCCTGTGACCAAAGTGACGAGAGGATAATGGAGATTTTGAATCTCTGCGTACACTTTTGGACACTGGACACTTGTGGATTGTGTGAGGCCCACTGATATCTGAGCGCTATGTGACACGCTCGATGGCACAGCTGCCTGTGACCAAAGTGACGAGAGGATAATGGAGATTTTGAATCTCTGCGTACACTTTTGGACACTGGACACTTGTGGATTGTGTGAGGCCCACTGATATCTGAGCGCTATGTGACACGCTCGATGGCACAGCTGCCTGTGACCAAAGTGACGAGAGGATAATGGAGATTTTGAATCTCTGCGTACACTTTTGGACACTGGACACTTGTGGATTGTGTGAGGCCCACTGATATCTGAGCGCTATGTGACACGCTCGATGGCACAGCTGCCTGTGACCAAAGTGACGAGAGGATAATGGAGATTTTGAATCTCTGCGTACACTTTTGGACACTGGACACTTGTGGATTGTGTGAGGCCCACTGATATCTGAGCGCTATGTGACACGCTCGATGGCACAGCTGCCTGTGACCAAAGTGACGAGAGGATAATGGAGATTTTGAATCTCTGCGTACACTTTTGGACACTGGACACTTGTGGATTGTGTGAGGCCCACTGATATCTGAGCGCTATGTGACACGCTGGATGGCACAGCTGCCTGTGACCAAAGTGACGAGAGGATAATGGAGATTTTGAATCTCTGCGTACACTTTTGGACACTGGACACTTGCGGATTGTGTGAGGCCCACTGATATCTGAGCGCTATGTGACACGCTCGATGGCACAGCTGCCTGTGACCAAAGTGACGAGAGGATAATGGAGATTTTGAATCTCTGCGTACACTTTTGGACACTGGACACTTGTGGATTGTGTGAGGCCCACTGATATCTGAGCGCTATGTGACACGCTCGATGGCACAGCTGCCTGTGACCAAAGTGACGAGAGGATAATGGAGATTTTGAATCTCTGCGTACACTTTTGGACACTGGACACTTGTGGATTGTGTGAGGCCCACTGATATCTGAGCGCTATGTGATACGCTCGATGGCACAGCTGCCTGTGACCAAAGTGACGAGAGGATAATGGAGATTTTGAATCTCTGCGTACACTTTTGGACACTGGACACTTGTGGATTGTGTGAGGCCCACTGATATCTGAGCGCTATGTGACACGCTCGATGCAATAGCTGCCTGTGACCAAAGTGACGAGAGGATAATGGAGATTTTGAATCTCTGCGTACACTTTTGGACACTGGACACTTGTGGATTTTGTGAGGCCCACTGATATCTGAGCGCTATGTGACAGGCTCGATGGCACAGCTGCCTGTGACCAAAGTGACGAGAGGATAATGGAGATTTTGAATCTCTGCGTACACTTTTGGACACTGGACACTTGTGGATTGTGTGAGGCCCACTGATATCTGAGCGCTATGTGACACGCTCGATGGCACAGCTGCCTGTGACCAAAGTGACGAGAGGATAATGGAGATTTTGAATCTCTGCGTACACTTTTGGACACTGGACACTTGTGGATTGTGTGAGGCCCACTGATATCTGAGCGCTATGTGACACGCTCGATGGCACAGCTGCCTGTGACCAAAGTGACGAGAGGATAATGGAGATTTTGAATCTCTGCGTACACTTTTGGACACTGGACACTTGTGGATTGTGTGAGGCCCACTGATATCTGAGCACTATGTGACACGCTCGATGGCACAGCTGCCTGTGACCAAAGTGACGAGAGGATAATGGAGATTTTGAATCTCTGCGTACACTTTTGGACACTGGACACTTGTGGATTGTGTGAGGCCCACTGATATCTGAGCGCTATGTGACACGCTCGATGGCACAGCTGCCTGTGACCAAAGTGACGAGAGGATAATGGAGATTTTGAATCTCTGCGTACACTTTTGGACACTGGACACTTGTGGATTGTGTGAGGCCCACTGATATCTGAGCGCTATGTGACACGCTGGATGGCACAGCTGCCTGTGACCAAAGTGACGAGAGGATAATGGAGATTTTGAATCTCTGCGTACACTTTTGGACACTGGACACTTGTGGATTGTGTGAGGCGCACTGATATCTGAGCGCTATGTGACACGCTCGATGCAACAGCTGCCTGTGACCAAAGTGACGAGAGGATAATGGAGATTTTGAATCTCTGCGTACACTTTTGGACACTGGACACTTGTGGATTGTGTGAGGCCCACTGATATCTGAGCGCTATGTGACACGCTCGATGGCACAGCTGCCTGTGACCAAAGTGACGAGAGGATAATGGAGATTTTGAATCTTTGCGTACACTTTTGGACACTGGACACTTGTGGATTGTGTGAGGCCCACTGATATCTGAGCGCTATGTGATATGCTCGATGGCACAGCTGCCTGTGACCAAAGTGACGAGAGGATAATGGAGATTTTGAATCTCTGCGTACACTTTTGGACACTGGACACTTGTGGATTGTGTGAGGCCCACTGATATCTGAGCGCTATGTGACACGCTCGATGCAATAGCTGCCTGTGACCAAAGTGACGAGAGGATAATGGAGATTTTGAATCTCTGCGTACACTTTTGGACACTGGACACTTGTGGATTTTGTGAGGCCCACTGATATCTGAGCGCTATGTGACAGGCTCGATGGCACAGCTGCCTGTGACCAAAGTGACGAGAGGATAATGGAGATTTTGAATCTCTGCGTACACTTTTGGACACTGGACACTTGTGGATTGTGTGAGGCCCACTGATATCTGAGCGCTATGTGACACGCTCGATGGCACAGCTGCCTGTGACCAAAGTGACGAGAGGATAATGGAGATTTTGAATCTCTGCGTACACTTTTGGACACTGGACACTTGTGGATTGTGTGAGGCCCACTGATATCTGAGCGCTATGTGACACGCTCGATGGCACAGCTGCCTGTGACCAAAGTGACGAGAGGATAATGGAGATTTTGAATCTCTGCGTACACTTTTGGACACTGGACACTTGTGGATTGTGTGAGGCCCACTGATATCTGAGCGCTATGTGACACGCTCGATGGCACAGCTGCCTGTGACCAAAGTGACGAGAGGATAATGGAGATTTTGAATCTCTGCGTACACTTTTGGACACTGGACACTTGTGGATTGTGTGAGGCCCACTGATATCTGAGCGCTATGTGACACGCTCGATGGCACAGCTGCCTGTGACCAAAGTGACGAGAGGATAATGGAGATTTTGAATCTCTGCGTACACTTTTGGACACTGGACACTTGTGGATTGTGTGAGGCCCACTGATATCTAAGCGCTATGTGACACGCTCGATGGCACAGCTGCCTGTGACCAAAGTGACGAGAGGATAATGGAGATTTTGAATCTCTGCGTACACTTTTGGACACTGGACACTTGTGGATTGTGTGAGGCCCACTGATATCTGAGCGCTATGTGACACGCTCGATGGCACAGCTGCCTGTGACCAAAGTGACGAGAGGATAATGGAGATTTTGAATCTCTGCGTACACTTTTGGACACTGGACACTTGTGGATTGTGTGAGGCCCACTGATATCTGAGCGCTATGTGACACGCTCGATGGCACAGCTGCCTGTGACCAAAGTGATGAGAGGATAATGGAGATTTTGAATCTCTGCGTACACTTTTGGACACTGGACACTTGTGGATTGTGTGAGGCCCACTGATATCTGAGCGTTATGTGACACGCTCGATGGCACAGCTGCCTGTGACCAAAGTGACGAGAGGATAATGGAGATTTTGAATCTCTGCGTACACTTTTGGACACTGGACACTTGTGGATTGTGTGAGGCCCACTGATATCTGAGCGCTATGTGACACGCTCGATGGCACAGCTGCCTGTGACCAAAGTGACGTGAGGATAATGGAGATTTTGAATCTCTGCATACACTTTTGGACACTGGACACTTGTGGATTGTGTGAGGCCCACTGATATCTGAGCGCTATGTGACACGCTCGATGCAACAGCTGCCTGTGACCAAAGTGACGAGAGGATAATGGAGATTTTGAATCTCTGCGTACACTTTTGGACACTGGACACTTGTGGATTGTGTGAGGCCCACTGATATCTGAGCGCTATGTGACACGCTCGATGGCACAGCTGCCTGTGACCAAAGTGACGTGAGGATAATGGAGATTTTGAATCTCTGCATACACTTTTGGACACTGGACACTTGTGGATTGTGTGAGGCCCACTGATATCTGAGCGCTATGTGACACGCTCGATGCAACAGCTGCCTGTGACCAAAGTGATGAGAGGATAATGGAGATTTTGAATCTCTGCGTACACTTTTGGACACTGGACACTTGTGGATTGTGTGAGGCCCACTGATATCTGAGCGCTATGTGACACGCTCGATGGCACAGCTGCCTGTGACCAAAGTGACGAGAGGATAATGGAGATTTTGTATCTCTGCGTACACTTTTGGACACTGGACACTTGTGGATTGTGTGAGGCCCACTGATATCTGAGCGCTATGTG
The DNA here is from genome assembly GCF_039654945.1 of Dendrobates tinctorius. Lineage (NCBI taxonomy): Eukaryota > Metazoa > Chordata > Amphibia > Anura > Dendrobatidae > Dendrobates > Dendrobates tinctorius. The sequence continues at coordinate 22,739,189 of NW_027361870.1, read as the reverse complement.
ACAGGCTCGATGGCACAGCTTCCTGTGACCAAAGTGACGAGAGGATAATGGAGATTTTGAATCTCTGCGTACACTTTTGGACACTGGACACTTGTGGATTGTGTGAGGCCCACTGATATCTGAGCGCTATGTGACACGCTCGATGGCACAGCTGCCTGTGACCAAAGTGACGAGAGGATAATGGAGATTTTGAATCTCTGCGTACACTTTTGGACACTGGACACTTGTGGATTGTGTGAGGCCCACTGATATCTGAGCGCTATGTGACACGCTCGATGGCACAGCTGTGACAAAAGTGTCTAGAGGATAAGGGAGATTGGATTGCTTTTAAAAAAGCAGTTTGCGGAGCAGTGGGTAAACAGCAATGCCAGCGTGTCAGGTAGCCTTAAAAGGCAGCCCAACAACCAACACCACTGATACACCACAATATAGCCTCCCCATGCACTGCACACACAGTGACTTGTGTGTTGTGCAGGCCAAATCGCTAGCAGCAGAAGCAGTTTTTTTGTCTTCTTCCCTGCCTAACGCTCTCCCTACAGAATCAGCAGCAACCTCTCCCTATACTAAGATCGGCAGAAGTAAGATGGCGGTCGGCGTGCACGCCCTTTTATACCCCCTGTGACGCCCACCAAAGCAAGCCAATCACTTGCATGCCCTTCTGAAAGATGGTGGTGACCCGTGCCTATGTCATCACGTTGCCCACAGTGTCCGTGGATCCTGATTGGCTGAAAAAGAGCGCAAAACAAACTTTTGAAACGCGACTTTGGCGAGTAAGTCGCCGACCTCGTGGCCGACCTCATCCTAGGGTCGGGTTTCGTTTCATGAAACCCGACTTTGCCAAAAGTCGGCGACTTTTGAATTTTTTCAACCCGTTTCGCTCAACTCTAATTATAACATCAAATTGACGCATAAGATCAATTCCAGGGAGATCGAATTTTTGGACATAAAGATTATGGTTGATGAGATGGGCAGGATTCAGACAGATGTGTTTCACAAAGAAACTTCAGTTAATGCACTTTTACATGCGAGTTCTGCCCATACCTCCTCAACCTTTCGGGCAATACCCGTTGGTCAATTCCTGCGGATGAAGCGGGTGTGCTCTACGGATGGGACCTTTGAGAGCCAGTCTCGGGACCTGAGTTCTAGGTTCCGTGAGCGCGGTTACAGCAATAGAACTATAAAAAGAGGATATCGCCGTGCCCGAAATACTCCCCGTAGTCAACTTCTGTGTAGTTCCGAACGTACTGTCAGTAAAAGCACACCAGTAAGGTTTATTGGAACCTTTAACAATCATTGGTCCGACATGTGCGAAATCCTTCAAAAACACTGGTCAATCCTCAAGACGGATACATCTTTGAGGGAACTCTTGCCCGACCGTCCTCTTATGACGGCAAGGAGGGGCAAGAATTTAAAGGATCTCTTAGTTAGGAGCCACTATGTGGCAATGCCCCCTAATTTATTTGGTGTGCAGAACCAACTGTAGGGCTGTTACCCATGTGGCTCATGTCGCGCATGTAGTAACATCATACGGGCCACATCTTTTTCATCCGCTGATGGCAGTAGGGACTATCGGATTCTGACTTATATTTCATGCAGTTCACGTTTTGTCATATATGATGCAACTTGCCCCTGCTAGTTGATTTATGTGGGCTTGACATCTCGTGAACTTCGTATAAGAACACGAGAGCATGTAAGGGACATCCTGGCAGCGAAGGACATGACGGATGTCGCCAGTTTAAAGACTATCCCTAGACATTTCAAACTATATCATAATTCAAACCCGGTGGGACTCCGAATACGTGGTATTGATCGGGTCCACTGTGGTATCAGGAGTGGGAACCTGAAAAAAGTTCTAACACAATTGGAATGTCGATGGATAGTCACATTGGGTACCATGTCCCCAGGGGGCCTCAATGAGAAGCTCTCTTTTTCACCATTTCTTTGATTTGATCTAACTTCCATCAGTTTCTCTGTGGTTTTTATATTTTGTATTATGTGCTTGATTTTAATTTGTTTTTATTTTTTTCTAATAGTTTTGAGTATATTTGATCTTAATGTAACCTGAACCATGAAGGTCTACGACTCCCCGTCATTTCAGGAATGATGTGACTTTTCTTCTATCAAATCATGAAACACTGGATTCTACATTGAATAGCAAAGTCTGTGACGAAGTGTTGCATTTTTATGTCTATCTTCTATTGGTGTATTCTTCTTTTCTTGGTTACTTTATTATGTGCACTATGTGTTGGCTGATTGGTTGGTTACTTTTGTTGGTTGAATATCTATAATTCATATATACCATCTATGGGATTTTTTACATACTCCCATTATTGGGGTTTGTGTTATATCCTCCATTTGTACGGGACATTCATTTTGATGTCCCTCCTTAAGTAATAATGAAGCATGCGCTTTAGTACCATTATTGTGGTTCTCATCTTTTATATATCTTGTTATATATTGGTCTATGTGGGCTTTTGTCTAATCTGCACTTTTATTGTAGATAATTTACTTGCCCCACATAGATTAGGTTTTTGAATATCACCTAATATTGATCTACAGAGATAGCATATAGGGAAATTTGACTTTTGCCGTTTTGAACATGACATTGCTGCAGTTATATTCCTGGTTTATGCCACTGGTGAGTCTGCACATCCACGCGGCCGACTGACCTGCGTCGTTGTGGAAGGCATGCAAACGGAGCTAGTACACGTCGGGTTTCCACGGTGACCGTGGATGCCATGACGCAACGTGGCTTCAGGGATGGCCGGAAATGACGTCGCGGGACATAGGTGTCGACCGCGCATGCGCAGGCTACGATGGATGTGCCCCCTTTGTGTTACCATGGGGACGATGATGCATTGCGGCTTCCGGTTTAACCGGAAGTGACATAGCGGGAGGTAGACGCTGACTGCGCATGCGCCGGTCAAAATGACCGCTTGCTTTTTCAAATGCTATGGACAGTATAAATAGCCCTAAATGGCCATAATACCGGTCACACAGCCCCCCTAGGAAGCCCTATAGCAAAATGCGTAGGGGCATTAGCAGGACCATCCGACCACCCACATGGGTAAGATAATGTTCACGTTGTCTCATTGGTAGTTGTCCATGGATTTGAGGGAGGGGACGTGGAGTAGATAGCAGGCAATGAGGCCTAACCACTATATGTACCCTCTCCTTGCTCATTAAGGTGAACTAATGACACAATATAAAATTCACTACTAATTTACTGGTATTTGGGTTGCATTGATTTTATATGCACCCATTTTGTTATTGATCACCTTATTTGAATGGAGACTTTTTCAATGTGATCAACTAAGGCCTCTTTCACACTTCAGTTTTTTGCATCAGTTCAAATCCGCCAAAAAGTCAGACAAGCGGATCTGTGCTTAACTGATGTGAACGGATGGCACAGGATCAGTTTTGAGACGGATCCTGAAAATGAGGAAATTTAAAGGAAACACTGGGAGAGAGAGAGAGAGAGAGAGAGAGAGAATTTTTTTGTCCTGCACCAAGAAAGAATTTCGGGTTAAATGAGTGTCTGGAGGATCCGCCAGAGAAAAAAACGTTACAAGCTCCGTTTTGAAATCTTTGAGGATGGTGACGGACAGCAACTTTTGGCGGATCCTCAAAAAAAACGGATGCAACGGACAGCAATCCGTCACAATCCGCCATTAATGCAAGTCAATGGGGAAAAAAACGGATCCTCAAAAAAAAATTGAGGATCCGTTTTTTTTCAAAACCTGGCGGATTGTGACTGATTGTAAAAAACTGAAGTGTGAAAGAGGCCTAATGTGTTGGGTGGTCTGTGCTTTGGTTCTATCACCTTACATATACTCTCATCTGTATGTCTGCTTTTTTAGTATAAATGTGTTTATTAAAATTGAATAAAAAGAATTTTTTCACATTTAAAAATCTCTTTTGTCTTCGTGCTGAATACTTTGTTTGTATTGGCTGGCTTGTTTTGAACTCAGTTTTCTGTATGTTCTAATAATGTTTTGAGTTGCCCATATTACATATTTTGACACTAATGATCAAATTTAGGTATGATAACTCTAGTTAAAATAAATGCATCCTTAGTAGAGAAGAAATGGATATGTGGCGCCCCTGAGGCTCAGTCGCCACAGAGATCTGCACCTCCTCCTGAGGTGTGGTGCTCCACCATCCAGGTAAGTTGGAGGCTACTGACCACGCTCCAACACTCGCACCACACACAACAGAGTAGTTCAGCAAAACCACATTGCGGCTCCTTGCTTAGAGAGTAGCAGAGCACCTTTGGTGGTTCCCTGTTGTGAGTTCATTTTTCCCTTCACCATTGAGGTCTGATGAACTCCCTCCTCTAGTGAAGGAAGGTAGTGAGACTGATTACCAAACACCTGGGCAGCTAGATGATGACTGGGTGGCTGAAATTGAGGACTGGATATAAGGCTGCCGACGCCCTTCTTCCTGGCTTGTGATTTTCCTGCTGGATTCTTGGAGACCAGTCTGATTCCTGCATCTCAAAGCTAAGTTTTTCTGCTCTGCTTTGTACTCTTCAGTTTTGTTTTTGTTTTGCCTTGTTTTTTGGGAGTTCTGCCATCCCCGGCTGGGGGTGAGCTGAATTCCATTTTTGTCTCTCATCTGTTGATATTTTGCTCTGTCTTCAGAATATACCTGAGTGCTGATATAGTCTTTTGAAGCCTAGCGACTTCAGGACCTGTTTTTCCTATCAGTCGGTTGGCTCATTTTGATAGGGTTTTTGCGGATGGCAGACAGCAGCTTTCCTATCCTGTCCTATGTAGTTAGCTTGGGCCCCATCATTTGCTCAACCTATCTTTCTATCTGTGTTAGTGTTTTCATCTTGCTTCACCATCATTATATGTTGGGGGCTGCCTATTGCTTTGGGGTCTGCTCTGGGGCAGTTTAGTTTTTCCCCTTTCTGTCTTTAGGCTATATAGTTCTCCGGCTGTGATCGAGGGGTCTAGGGCACCGTAGGAACCCCCCACGGCTACTGCTGGTTGTTGTGGATAGGTTCAGGGGTCTGCAATCTGATAGCTGCCAACCTCTCTGGTTTTTCTGGACTTAGCTGGTATTTTGTTTTTTCCTCCTTCGGTGACTCATCATAACAGAATCACCAGCCATACCGCAGATCCTAGGGTCCTCAATAGCAGGAGAGAATTGTAAAAAAAAAAAAAAAAAGTGTCAGAATTTTTTTTTTTTTGTGTGCACATTTTTTCCTCTATATCTCTGAGGCTGTAGGGGGAATTTTTCTCTCAATGGAGATGAAGCAATTGTCTGATCGTGTGGAGCAGCTCGCTGCTGAAGTGCGGGGAATTTCCGCCTATCTTGCTCATTCACATGCTGCTGAACCAAAGATTCCTTCTGATGTATTTTTGGGGGATTGGTCTAAATTCTTGAATTTCAAGAATAATTGTAAATTAATTTTTGCCTTGAAGCCTAACTCGTCGGGGAACTCTGCGCAGCAGGTTAAAATTGTCATCTCTTTGCTGTGCGGCGATCCCCAGGATTGGGCGTTTTCTTTGAAACCTGATGATCCTATTCTGAATAATGTGAACGCATTTTTTCAAGCCTTGGGGTTGTTGTATGATGAACCTAATGCTATTGATCAGGCTGAAAAGACCCTGTTGGCATTAAGTCAGGGTCGGGATTCGGCAGAGTTGTACTGTCAAAAATTCCGAAAGTGGGCGGTCCTTACTACCTGGAATGATGGTGCCTTGGCAGCCCTCTTTTGGAAGGGTTTGTCAGAAACTGTAAAAGATACTATGGTGGGATTTCCTGTTCCCTCTGGTCTTGATGATTCTATGTCATTAGCCATTCAGGTGGATCGGCGTTTATGTGAACGCAAAACTACACGAGAGATGTTACCACCTGTTGAACAAATGTCTGAACCTATGCAAAGTGATAGAGTTTTGTCTAGGGCGCAACGTCAGGAGTTCAGAAGGCATAATAAGCTGTGTTTTTTTTGTGGCGATGCCTCGCATATTATTTCTGTCTGCCCTAAACGAGAGAAACGTTGTGCACACACGTTTTCTGTGGGTGGTGTTCAACCTAAGTTTCTTCTGGCAATTACTCTGATCTGCTCCCTGTCCACATTTTCCGCCAAGGCTTTTGTGGATTCAGGAGCAGCTCTGAACCTGATGGACTTGGATTTTGCTAAACGTTGTGGATTTCCTATGACACCTCTGCGGACGCCTATCCCTTTGAGGGGTATTGATGCTACTCCTTTGGCGAAGAATAAACCTCAGTTTTGGACCCAGGTGGTAATGCGGGTCGCCCCAGACCATCAAGAAAATTGCAGATTTTTGGTGTTGCATAATTTGCATGATACCATTGATCTGGGGTTTCCCTGGTTGCAAATCCATAATCCAGTTCTGGATTGGAAATCTTTGTCTGTGGTGAGTTGGGGTTGTCGGTGTGCCCTTAGTGATGCTCCTGTTTTCTCCACCTCTCCCCAGGCACATGATGTTCCTGACTATTTGGCTGATTTTTACGATGTATTTAGTGAGAATGAGTCTGCGTCTTTGCCTCCTCATAGGAGTTATGACTGTGCTATTGAGCTGAACTCGGGGTGTAAATTCCCCAAGGGTCGGCTTTTCAATTTATCTGTACCCGAGCACGTGGCTATGCGATCCTATATTAAGGAGGCATTGGAGAAGGGTCATATTAGACCATCCTCGTCACCCTTAGGTGCTGGGTTTTTTTTTCGTGGCTAAAAAGGATGGTTCATTAAGGCCTTGTATTGACTATCGTGCCCTCAACAAAATTACTGTTAAATATCAGTATCCGTTACCCCTGATTTCTGATCTATTCTCCAGAGTTAAAGGTGCTTGCTGGTTTACCAAGCTTGACCTCAGGGGGGCGTATAATCTTATTCGCATTAAGCATGGGGATGAATGGAAGACAGTGTTTAATACTCCGGAGGGACATTTTGAGTACCTGGTGATGCCTTTTGGGCTCACTAATGCCCCTTCTGTCTTCCAGTGCTTCATGAACGATATATTCCGAGACTTTGTGGATAAATTTTTGATTATCTATCTGGATGATATTTTGATCTTCTCCAAGAATTGGGACTCTCATGTGGAACATGTTCGGACTGTGTTCCGGATTTTGAGGGAGAATTCCCTGTATGTCAAGGGATCGAAATGCCTTTTTGGGGTACAGGGGATTTCATTTTTGGGATTTATTTTGTTTCCGTCAACTATTGAAATGGACCCGGCCAAGGTACAGGCCATTTATGATTGGGTTCAGCCCACTTCTTTGAAGGCCCTCCAGAAGTTTTTGGGTTTTGCTAATTTTTATCGGAAATTTATAGCTAATTTTTCTGGTATTGCCAAGCCATTGACGGATTTGACTAGGAAGGGTGCTGATGTGCTGAATTGGTCTCCAGAGGCTGTTTCTTCCTTTCAGGAGCTGAAGCAAAGATTCACTTCTGCTCTGGTTTTGCGGCAACCTGATGTCTCACTCCCGTTTCTGGCGGAGGTGGACGCTTCTGAGATTGGTGCAGGAGCGGTGTTGTCCCAAAAAGATCCTGTGACATCTAAAATAAATCCTTGTGCTTTCTTTTCCCAAAAGTTCTCCCCATCCGAACGTAACTATGATGTGGGGAATCGGGAACTGTTGGCCATGAAATGGGCATTTGAGGAGTGGAGACATTGGTTGGAGGGAACAAAACACCAAGTCTTGGTCCTTACTGACCACAAGAATTTGATTTACCTGGAGTCGGCCAAGCGCTTGAATCCTAGACAGGCTAGGTGGGCCTTGTTTTTCACATGTTTTAATTTTGTGGTCTCTTTTCTTCCGGGCACTAAGAATGTCAAGGCAGACGCCCTCTCTAGGAGTTTCCTTGCTGATTCTCCTGTTGTGACTAAGCCTGCTACCATCTTAGGCGAGGGGGTAGTTCTTTCTGCCATCTCGCCCGATTTGAGACGTGCTCTGGAAGAGTTTCAGGAGGACAAACCTGAGCGTTGTCCCAGTGGAAAGTTGTATGTTCCTGACCAGTGGAGGAAGTGAGTGATGTCTAGTGGCTTGTTGATGCCTTTGCCGGTGCCCAGGAGGCCATGGACCCATATTTCAATGGATTTTATCTCTGATATGCCTGTCTCTCAGAGAATGACTGTTATTTGGGTGATTTGTGATAGATTCTCTAAGATGGTCCATCTTGTACCACTCCCTAAGCTGCCATCTTCCTCTGAGTTGGTGCCCTTGTTTTTGCAACAGGTGGTTCACTTGCACGGGGTTCCTGAGAACATTGTATCTGACAGAGGAGTTCAGTTTGTGTCTAGATTTTGGAGGACTTTCTGTTCCAAGCTGGGAATTCAGTTGTCCTTCTCCTCTGCGTTTCACCCTCAGACCAATGGGCAGACGGAGAGAACAAGCCAGACTTTGGATTCGTATTTGAGATGTTTTATTTCTGCCGATCAGGATGATTGGGTTTCATTTTTGCCCTTGGCTGAATTTGCTTTAAATAATAGAGCTAGTTCTGCCACTTTGATGTCACCTTTTTTTTGTAACTTTGGTTTTCACCCTCGATTTTCTTCAGGGCAGGTGGAGCCCTCTGCCTGCCCAGGTGCTGACACTGTGGTGGAGAGAATGCACCAGATCTGGGACCAAGTAGTGGATAAGTTATCTCTCTCCCAGGAAAAGGCCCAGCGGTTTTCCAACCGGCGTAGGACCGTTGGTCCCCAGTTTAAGGTGGGTGATATGGTTTGGTTGTCATCAAAAAATATCGCTATGAAGGTGGCTTCTCCTAAGTTTAATTTATTGGACCTTACAAGATTTTGGAGATTATTAATCCGGTCTCTTTTCGGTTGGCTCTTCCTGTCACATTTAAAATTCATAATGTGTTTCATAAGTCCTTGTTGAAGAGGTTTGTTGAACCAGTAGTTCCTGTGGTGGCACCTCCTGACCCTATATTGGTTGAAGGTAACATGGAATATGAGGTAGAGAAGATACTGGATTCCCATCTGGCTAGATGGAGACTCCAGTATTTGGTTAAGTGGAAGGGTTATGGTCAGGAGGATAATTCCTGGGTCTCTGCCTCTGATATTCATGCCGAAAGATTGGTGCGTGCCTTTCATCGGGCTCACCCGGATCGCCCTGGTGGCATGGATGAGGGTTCGGTGACCCCTCCTCAAGGGGGAGGTACTGTTGTGAGTTCATTTTTCCCTTCACCATTGAGGTCTGATGAACTCCCTCCTCTAGTGAAGGAAGGTAGTGAGACTGAATACCAAACACCTGGGCAGCTAGATGATGACTGGGTGGCTGAAATTGAGGACTGGATATAAGGCTGCCGACGCCCTTCTTCCTGGCTGGTGATTTTCCTGCTGGATTCTTGGAGACCAGTCTGATTCCTGCATCTCAAAGCTAAGTTTTTCTGCTCTGCTTTGTACTCTTCAGTTTTGTTTTTGTTTTGCCTTGTTTTTTGGGAGTTCTGCCATCCCCGGCTGGGGGTGAGCTGAATTCCATTTTTGTCTCTCATCTGTTGATATTTTGCTCTGTCTTCAGAATATACCTGAGTGCTGATATAGTCTTTTGAAGCATAGCGACTTCAGGGCCTGTTTTTCCTATCAGTCGGTTGGCTCATTTTGATAGGGTTTTTGCGGATGGCAGACAGCAGCTTTCCTATCCTGTCCTATGTAGTTAGCTTGGGCCCTATCATTTGCTCAACCTATCTTTCTATCTGTGTTAGTGTTTTCATCTTGCTTCACCGTCATTATATGTTGGGGGCTGCCTATTGCTTTGGGGTCTGCTCTGGGGCAGTTTAGTTTTTCCCCTTTCTGTCTTTAGGCTATATAGTTCTCCGGCTGTGATCGAGGGGTCTAGGGCACTGTAGGAACCCCCCACGGCTACTGCTAGTTGTTGTGGATAGGTTCAGGGGTCTGCAATCCGATAGCTGCCAACCTCTCTGGTTTTTCTGGACTTAGCTGGTATTTTGTTTTTTCCTCCTTCGGTGACTCATCATAACAGTTCCCTGCTTGGAACAGGAAACGTGCTGGGAGGCGGGTGGAGTTGAGAATACATAAAGAGCGGGGAGGTTTAGAATTACAGGTCAGTCTGAGGGAGGAAGTCACTCAGGGATGAGTGAGGAAAGGAGATCCCTGGAAGAGGGATGGAGGAAGGAGTGCTGCAGCTGCCTCAGTGATCTGAGCCAGCTGGCACGGGAAAGGAAAGAAGGAGAAAGACATTGAACTGAAGCCTGAGCTTCCATAGTAAAGAAAGACAAGTACGGAACGTAGGAGTAAAAGGGAACACAGAGGACGTGGATTAGGGAAAGAACCTTGCCTAGAAGTTCTAAGTGCAAGGCCGGGGCCCGGTCCCCGAGGTTGTATGGATGCTAATGGTCCTGCAGCAGACACCGGTGTAGTGGGCTGTAAATGCACTACTCCCTTCTAAGACTTGGGGGCACAACAGCAACTTGGATAGTGATCCAGGACTCAGGAGTAAGGAGTCCCCGAAGCAGGCTACAGCTGTCTGCCGTACAAGCAGAGATCTTGGGAACATCTGTCAGGAGGAACTCCAGTGTAACTCAGTACTAGGAGATCTTAACACTTAAAGGCGCTAAAAGAGGAGTCGTTCAGAAAGGTACATGTTGGCGGAGCGTTGGAAGGGAGCATTCCATCTGACCGGGAGGTTGATTGAGCCTCTGACCCGGAGGACACAGTACGGAGGCAGGCACCTGTGTGTACTACAGACTGTGAGTAAAGCTTTGGAACTACAAGCCCTGGTGTCCTCCATTGATTCTTGCGTCAACACACCCAGCACTGCTACATCTGGGTACCAGCTTCGACACTGCTTGTGCCTCTCGTCTAACTCCACATCTACACTGCCCTGGGGCTATAGCTTCACCTGTGGGGAGCTTCACCATCTTGGCTGAAACACACCACCAGCCCCAGAGGATCTTCCTGCAGCGTAGGCTTAAAATCTCACTTGCCGAACACCACAGGTGGCGTCACGAACTATTCATCTAACTACATTCCACCACCATTCAAACTCCCCCTATTAATTGGGCGCCCAGGGCCACGGATCGGGTCACCGCTGCTGTGACACATCCCGCCAACACCGGCCCGATACCGAGTACCCCACGGCCCTGGGAGGGCTACCCAGATACGGGCTAAAGTGTCTCTTGGCAGAGCATGATCTATGTGCCTGGGTTTTGGAATTCTATGAATCCTGTCAATCAGGAGATCCCTTGGAGACATTGTGGGAAGTACAGCTTATATAAAATTATGCATGAAGGGGGCTAAGTCTTTATCAGCTACCTCTTCTGATATACAGTTGTGGCCAAAAGTATTGACACCCCTGCAATTCTGTCAGATAATACTCTGTTTTTTCCTGAAAATGATTGCAAACACAAATTCTTTGGTATTATTATCTTCATTTAATTTGTCCTAAATGAAAAAACACAAAAAGAATTGTCCTAAAGCCAAATTGGATATAATTCCACACCAAACATAAAAAAGAGGGTGGACAAAAGTATTGGCACTGTTCGAAAAATCATGTGATGCTTCTCTAATTTGTGTAATTAACAGCACCTGTAGCTTACCTGTGGCACCTAACAGGTGTTGGCAATAACTAAATCACACTTGCAGCCAGTTGACATGGATTAAAGTTGACTCAACCTCTGTCCTGTGTCCTTATGTGTACCACATTGAGCATGGAGAAAAGAAAGAAGACCAAAGAACTGTCTGAGGACTTGAGAAAACAAATTGTGAGGAAGCATGAGCAATCTCAAGGCTACAAGTCCATCTCCAAAGACCTGAATGCTCCTGTGTCTACCGTGCGCAGTGCCATCAAGAAGTTTAAAGCCCATGGCACTGTGGCTAACCTCCCAAGATGTGGACGGAAAAGAAAAATTGACAAGAGATTTCAACGCAAGATTGTGCGGATGTTGGATAAAGAACCTCGACTAACATCCAAACAAGTTCAAGCTGCCCTGCAGTCTGAGGGTACAACAGTGTCAACCCGTACTATCCGTCGGCGTCTTAATGAAAAGGGACTGTATGGTAGGAGACCCAGGAAGACCCCACTTCTTACCCAAGACATAAAAAAGCCAGGCTGGAGTTTGCCAAAACTTACCTGAAAAAGCCTAAAACGTTTTGGAAGAATGTTCTCTGGTCAGATGAGACAAAAGTAGAGCTTTTTGGGCAAAGGCATCAACATAGAGTTTACAGGAGAAAAAAAGAGGCATTCAAAGAAAAGAACACGGTCCCTACAGTCAAACATGGCGGAGGTTCCCTGATGTTTTGGGGTTGCTTTGCTGCCTCTGGCACTGGACTGCTTGACCGTGTGCATGGCATTATGAAGTCTGAAGACTACCAACAAATTTTGCAGCATAATGTGTGAGAAAGCTGGGTCTCCCTCAGAGGTCATGGGTCTTCCAGCAGGACAATCACCCAAAACACACTTCAAAAAGCACTAGAAAATGGTTTGAGAGAAAGCACTGGAGCCTTCTAAGTTGGCCAGCAATGAGTCCAGACCTGAATCCCATAGAACACCTGTGGAGAGATCTAAAAATGGCAGTTTGGAGAAGGCACCCTTCAAATATCAGGGACCTGGAGCAGTTTGCCAAAGAAGAATGGTCTAAAATTCCAGCAGAGCATTGTAAGAAACTCATTGATAGTTACCGGAAGCGGTTGGTCGCAGTTATTTTGGCTAAAGGTTGTGCAACCAAGTATTAGGCTGAGGGTGCCAATACTTTTGTTGTCTGGCCCATTTTTGGAGTTTTGTGTGAAATGATCAATGTTTTGCTTTTTCTTCATTCTCTTTTGTGTTTTTTCATTTAAGACAAATTAAATGAAGATAATAATACCAAAGAATTTGTGTTTGCAATCATTTTCAGGAAGAAACTGAGTATTATCTGACAGAATTGCAGGGGTGTCAATTAGAGTTGAGCGAAACGGGTCGAAAAAATTCAAAAGTCGCCGACTTTTGGCAAAGTCGGGTTTCATGAAACGAAACCCGACCCTAGGATGAGGTCGGCCACGAGGTCGGCGACTTACGCGCCAAAGTCGCGTTTCAAAAGTTTGTTTTGCACTCTTTTTCAGCCAATCAGGATCCACGGACACTGTGGGCAACGTGATGACATAGGCACGGGTCACCACCATCTTTCAGAAGGGCATGCAAGTGATTGGCTTGCTTTGGTGGGCGTCACAGGGGGTATAAAAGGGCGTGCACGCCGACCGCCATCTTACTTCTGCCGATCTTAGTATAGGGAGAGGTTGCTGCTGATTCTGTAGGGAGAGCGTTAGGCAGGGAAGAAGACAAAAAAACTGCTTCTGCTGCTAGCGATTTGGCCTGCACAACACACCAGTCACTGTGTGTGCAGTGCAAGGGGAGGCTATATAGTGGTGTATCAGTGGTGTTGGTTGTTGGGCTGCCTTTTAAGGCTTCCTGACAGGCTGGCATTGCTGTTTACCCACTGCTCCGCAAACTGCTTTTTTAAAAGCAATCACAATTTTTTTTTTGTCCTGCTGAGAAGAAAAAAAAACTGCTTCTGCTGCTAGCAATTTGGCCTGCACAACACACCAGTCACTGTGTGTGCAGTGCAAGGGGAGGCTATATAGTGGTGTATCAGTGGTGTTGGTTGTTGGGCTGCCTTTTAAGGCTTCCTGACAGGCTGGCATTGCTGTTTACCCACTGCTCCGCAAACTGCTTTTTTAAAAGCAATCCAATCTCCCTTATCCTCTAGTCACTTTTGTCACAGCTGTGCCATCGAGCCTGTCACATAGCGCTCAGATATCAGTGGGCCTCACACAATCCAAAAGTGTCCACTGTCCACAAGTGTGTGCAGAAATTCAAAATCTCCCTTATCCTCTAGTCACTTTTGTCACAGCAGTGCCATCGAGCCTGTCACATAGCGCTCAGATATCAGTGGGCCTCACACAATCCAAAAGTGTCCACTGTCCACAAGTGTGTGCAGAAATTCAAAATCTCCCTTATCCTCTAGTCACTTTTGTCACAGCAGTGCCATCGAGCCTGTCACATAGCGCTCAGATATCAGTGGGCCTCACACAATCCAAAAGTGTCCAGTGTCCAAAAGTGTGTGCAGAGATTCAAAATCTCCCTTATCCTCTAGTCACTTTTGTCACAGCAGTGCCATCGAGCCTGTCACATAGCGCTCAGATATCAGTGGGCCTCACACAATCCAAAAGTGTCCAGTGTCCAAAAGTGTGTGCAGAGATTCAAAATCTCCCTTATCCTCTAGTCACTTTTGTCACAGCAGTGCCATCGAGCCTGTCACATAGCGCTCAGATATCAGTGGGCCTCACACAATCCAAAAGTGTCCACTGTCCACAAGTGTGTGCAGAAATTCAAAATCTCCCTTATCCTCTAGTCACTTTTGTCACAGCAGTGCCATCGAGCCTGTCACATAGCGCTCAGATATCAGTGGGCCTCACACAATCCAAAAGTGTCCAGTGTCCAAAAGTGTGTGCAGAAATTCAAAATCTCCCCTGTCCTATAGACACCTTGTACCTTGTTTTACATTACTATATAGTTTGTTGGATTTTGTCTACATTTCTACCAAAAATGAGGAAGGCTGGTGGAAGAGGCCGTGGAATTGGGCGGGGGTTGGCAGCTGGTAATGATGGTGTTGGTGGTGGATCTGATGGTAGTGGCAAGAGCAAAATAGGACCGAATGCAGGAGGTGCTGACCCTGCGTCATCGTCTGGCTACATAAGGCCTCGAACGCTTAGTTTTCTAGGAGTTGGCAAACCGCTTTTAAAGCCAGAGCATCAGGAAAAAGTTTTGTCTTACATTGCTGACTCAGCCTCCAGCTCTATCGCCTCCTCTTCTTCAGTTGTAAAAAGTAAAAGCACTGAGTCGTCATTGGAGGCTCATGTTCATGAACCACACCTTTCCTTGTGTCCTTCACCCCAACCAAGATTGAAGGATGACGCAGGCCATACTACTGATTACTCCATGGAGCTGTTTTCACATACCATGCCTGGATTATCAAGTGAAATGGTGAATTACCCAGGCCAAGATGAATCTGACATGGAGTGCACTGATGCACAGCCGCTGATGGATGATTCTGCTGGTACATTCATTCAGAGCACTACATTGTCCTCGCAGTGTACAGAGCCAGATTCTGACCCTGATGAGACTCAGGTGCCCCTTCCCGCACACTATACCACCATACACGGTGACACAGAGGAAGGTGCACATGACATAGAAGAGGAGGTGATGGATGACCCAGTTGTTGATCCAGATTGGCATCCATTGGGGGAAGAGGGTGCTGCTTCCAATAGCTCAGATGAGGAGCATCCACAGCAGACATCGACATCGCAACAGCTGTTATCTGGCAGGCCCGGAGCACTCCAAAGACAGGTTCCAAACATCAAAAGAGTTGCTGGACAGCTTGTCCAGAGGGTCAAAAGATCACAGCGTGCTAGGCCGCAAAATGTCTGCCAAAGTAGGAAGAGTGCAGTGTGGCACCTTTTTGAACAAAATCCTCATGATCAGGCCAAGGTTATCTGTAAGAAGTGCGCAAAGACCTTTAGCCGAGGGAAAAATCTGAAAAATTTGAATACCAGTTGCATGCTTAGACATTTAACCAGCATGCACTTGCAAGCGTGGACACAACACCAAACCTCAAGTGCCACATGTGCAACTGATCACAACGAAGGTAGTCAGCAACGCTACATTGTTTCCCCCACTGTAAGCCCACCGGTTAGCACAGCAGCAAATGTTGAGGTGTCGTTGCAAGGCCACAGCAGTCAGGGAATCCCACTGTTATATCAACGAAAGACTGATTCTAGGCCATCAGAAAGAACACCAACTCCATCACCATCATCAACCCTCTCTCAGTCCGCCCTGTCCACCGCTACTTCCACCATATGCAGCTCTCAAGTCCAGCTCACCCTCCCAGACACTATGAGTAGGTCAAGAAAGTACTCAGTCTCTCATCCGCGTACACTGGGTTTGAACGCCCACATTGCCAAACTAATCTCGTTTGAGATGATGCCCTTTCGGTTGGTGGAAAGCACAGCTTTCCGCGAACTCATGGCCTATGCAGTACCACGCTATGACCTACCCAGTCGCCACTTCTCTCGCAAAGCCATCCCAGCCCTCCACCATCATGTGAAAGACCGCATTGTCCATGCACTCAAGCAGTCAGTGAGCGGAAAGGTGCACCTCACAACTGATGCATGGTCCAGTCGGCATGGCCAGGGCCGTTACGTGTCCATCACTGCGCACTGGGTTAATGTGGTGGATGCAGGGTCCACAGGGGACAGCGGTGGTGGGACAGTGCTGCCTAGCCCACGGTATAGGAAACAGTTGGCTGTAGGCGTTCGACCCTCCTCCTCCTCCTCCTCCTCCAGAAGCGAAAGCTCGTCCACAGAACGCAGTCATACGAGCACTCCATCTGCAGCTGCCACTGTTGCACACGATGTGTCCCCCTATTGAGCAGCTGGTGGAAAGCGTCAGCAGGCTGTGTTGCAGATGATGTGTTTGGGCGACAGACACACCGCCGAGGTGCTGGCCGAGTACTTGAAGCGACAAACTGAGTCATGGCTGGGCAGTGTACATCTTGAGGCAGGCAAGGTAGTTAGTGATAACGGCCGTAATTTTGTGGCAGCCATAGCCCTTTCACAACTCAGCCACATACCTTGCTTGGCTCACACCTTGAACCTGGTGGTGCAGTGCTTCCTCAAAAATTATCCGGAGTTAACAGCCCTGCTCCAGAAGGTGCGAAGACTGTGCGCGCACATCCGCCGGTCGCCTGTACACTCCGTTCGTATGCAGAAGCTGCAGCGATTGCTCCACCTTCCCAACCACCGCCTCATTATCGACATTGCAACAAGGTGGAACTCCACCCTGCACATGGTGGAGCGGCTGTGCGAGCAGAGGCTGGCCATAATGCATTTGTGGGAGGATACACAGCCAGGCACTTTGAGAGCAGACATGGAGTTGACAGGTGTGCAGTGGTCGAAGCTGAAAGACCTTTGTAAAGTCCTTCAGTGTTTTGAGGAATGCACACGGCTGGTAAGCGCAGACGACGCCATCCTAAGCATGAGCATCCCACTTATGCGTCTGCTCATGCAAACTTTGACGCACCTTAAGGAGCAGGCGTCTGCAGCCAATGTTGATGAGGAGGAAAAGGAGGAGGGAATCCTTGATGACATTCAGCCATTGTCTGCTCAGGGACCTCTCCTGGACGAGGTGGAGGAAGAAGAGGAGGAGGAGGAGGATGATGGGGATGATTACTTAGGGGAGGAGGATGCATCTCGTGGGGCAAGTGAAAATGTTGGCGTGGCAAGGTCTGGTACAGGGTTTGTGCGTGACTGGAGGGATGTGGATTTGCCAGAAAGTGCTCCTCCACCCAGCACTCGCAGTGCATCATTGACACCGGGAACATTGGCCCACATGTCAGATTATGCCTTGCGGATCCTAAAAAGGGACCCCCGCATTGCCAAAATGATGAATGATGACGACTACTGGTTGGCCAGCATCCTGGATCCACGCTATAAAGGCAAATTACAAAACATCATGCCACAGGAGAACCTTGACCTAATATTGGCTAATAAACAAGCAACTCTGGTAAATCGGTTGCTTGAGGCATTCCCAGCACACAGCAGCGGTGATGGTTCTCACACGAGCCGTACGGGCCGGGGGCAGCTTGGCAGAGGTGTTCATGGTGCACACAGCAGAAGTGGCATTGGAGACAGGGGTTTCATGACAATGTTGTGGACTGATTTTTCAAATACCGCTCACACAACTGGTAATACTGCATCGATGGAAAGTGACAGGAGACAGCAGTTGTCAACTATGGTTACAAACTACTTTTCCTCCCATATCGATGTTCTCCCACACAGGTCATTCCCCTTTGACTATTGGGCCGCTAAACTGGACACCTGGCCTGAATTGGCACAATATGCCTTACAGGAGCTCGCTTGCCCAGCTGCAAATGTGCTATCGGAAAGAGTCTTCAGTGCAGCTGGATCAATCCTGACAGAAAAAAGGACCCGTCTGTCAACCCAAAATGTGGATGATCTAACCTTCATTAAAATGAACCATGCATGGGTTTCCAAGGATTTTGTCCCACCTTCCCCTGATGACACATAGGGTGACAGAAAAATGGCTTGCTTTGGTCCACCTCTTCCTGGTACTTCACCTATTTCGCCTTTTGCATCAGCTGAATGTCCAACATCAACATATGCCACTTTCTAAAACTCCCTAACTGTGCTGCCTCCCCCCCCATGGCCGGGGTCACCACCTACCGCACGACACCGTGCGAGTGCCATTGCCCTGGACAGGTGGGTAGGCCGACTCTTGGGCGCGGGCACTGGCACAGGGTCCCTCATAGTGCAATCAAGTGTCTCTGACGGTGGTGGTGCACACCCGCCGTCAGACACACCGCTGTACTATGAGGGGCCCAGTGCCAGTACCGACGCCCACGAGTGGGCCCCCCTTGCTTGGGCAGGGGCCCAGCATTTGCAATCTTTACCTCTCCCTGCTCCTCCGCTGTGTAATCTGGGCTGTCAAATCCATACTGTGCCTGACACCGTCTGAGCCTGCCTCCTGAGACATATATTTTGAATGTGTACGCTATCCATACATGTTATCCGGGGATACGGTACCCTTTCTAACCTTTGTGCAATCACGTGCAATCCATACTGGTCCTAACACCATCTGAGCCTGCCTCATGCTGTATAGACATATATTTTGAATGTGTACGCTATCCATACATGTTATCCAGGGATACGGTACCCTTTCTAACCTTTGTGCAATCACGTGCAATCCATACTGGGCCTAACACCGTCTGAGCCTGCCTCCTGAGACATATATTTTGAATGTGTACGCTATCCATACATGTTATCCGGGGATACGGTACCCTTTCTAACCTTTGTGCAATCACGTGCAATCCATACTGGGCCAATCACCGTCTGAGCCTGCCTCATGCTGTATAGACATATATTTTGAATGTGTACGCTATCCATACATGTTATCCAGGGATACGGTACCCTTTCTAACCTTTGTGCAATCACGTGCAATCCATACTGGGCCTAACACCGTCTGAGCCTGCCTCCTGAAACATATATTTTGAATGTGTACGCTATCCATACATGTTATCCGGGGATACGGTACCCTTTCTAACCTTTGTGCAATCACGTGCAATCCATACTGGGCCTAACACCGTCTGAGCCTGTCTCCTGAGACATATATTTTGAATGTGTACGCTATCCATACATGTTATCCGGGGATACGGTACCCTTTCTAACCTTTGTGCAATCACGTGCAATCCATACTGGGCCTAACACCGTCTGAGCCTGCCTCTTGCTGTATAGCCATATATTTTGAATGTGTACGCTATCCATACATGTTATCCAGGGATACGGTACCCTTTCTAACCTTTGTGCAATCACGTGCAATCCATACTGGGCCTAACACCGTCTGAGCCTGCCTCCTGAGACATATATTTTGAATGTGTACGCTATCCATACATGTTATCCGGGGATACGGTACCCTTTCTAACCTTTGTGCAATCACGTGCAATCCATACTGGGCCTAACACCGTCTGAGCCTGCCTCCTGAGACATATATTTTGAATGTGTACGCTATCCATACATGTTATCCGGGGATACGGTACCCTTTCTAACCTTTGTGCAATCACGTGCAATCCATACTGGGCCTAACACCGTCTGAGCCTGCCTCATGCTGTATAGACATATATTTTGAATGTGTACGCTATCCATACATGTTATCTGGGGATACGGTACCCTTTCTAACCTTTGTGCAATCACGTGCAATCCATACTGGGCCTAACACCGTCTGAGCCTGCCTCATGCTGTATAGACATATATTTTGAATGTGTACGCTATCCATACATGTTATCCAGGGATACGGTACCCTTTCTAACCTTTGTGCAATCACGTGCAATCCATACTGGGCCTAATACTGTCTGAGCCTGCCTCCTGAGACATATATTTTGAATGTGTACGCTATCCATACATGTTATCCGGGGATACGGTACCCTTTCTAACCTTTGTGCAATCACGTGCAATCCATACTGGGCCTAACACCGTCTGAGCCTGCCTCCTGAGACATATATTTTGAATGTGTACGCTATCCATACATGTTATCCGGGGATACGGTACCCTTTCTAACCTTTGTGCAAACACGTGCAATCCATACTGGGCCTAACACCGTCTGAGCCTGCCTCATGCTGTATAGACATATATTTTGAATGTGTACGCTATCCATACATGTTATCCGGGGATACGGTACCCTTTCTAACCTTTGTGCAATCACGTGCAATCCATACTGGGCCTAACACCGTCTGAGCCTGCCTCATGCTGTATAGACATATATTTTGAATGTGTACGCTATCCATACATGTTATCCAGGGATACGGTACCCTTTCTAACCTTTGTGCAATCACGTGCAATCCATACTGGGCCTAACACCGTCTGAGCCTGCCTCCTGAGACATATATTTTGAATGTGTATGCTATCCATACATGTTATCCGGGGATACGGTACCCTTTCTAACCTTTGTGCAATCACATGCAATCCATACTGGGCCTAACACCGTCTGAGCCTGCCTCATGCTGTATAGACATATATTTCGAATGTGTACGCTATCCATACATGTTATCCAGAGATACGGTACCCTTTCTAACCTTTGTGCAATCACTTGCAATCCATACTGGGCCTAACACCGTCTGAGCCTGCCTCCTGAGACATATATTTTGAATGTGTACGCTATCCATACATGTTATCCGGGGATACGGTACCCTTTCTAACCTTTGTGCAATCACGTGCAATCCATACTGGGCCTAACACCGTCTGAGCCTGCCTCCTGAGACATATATTTTGAATGTGTACGCTATCCATACATGTTATCCGGGGATACAGTACCCTTTCTAACATTTGTGCAATCACGTGCAATCCATACTGGGCCTAACACCGTCTGAGCCTGCCTCATGCTGTATAGACATATATTTCGAATGTGTACGCTATCCATACATGTTATCCAGGGATACGGTACCCTTTCTAACCTTTGTGCAATCACTTGCAATCCATACTGGGCCTAACACCGTCTGAGCCTGCCTCCTGAGACATATATTTTGAATGTGTACGCTATCCATACATGTTATCCGGGGATACGGTACCCTTTCTAACCTTTGTGCAATCACGTGCAATCCATACTGGGCCTAACACCGTCTGAGCCTGCCTCCTGAGACATATATTTTGAATGTGTACGCTATCCATACATGTTATCCGGGGATACGATACCCTTTCTAACCTTTGTGCAATCACGTGCAATCCATACTGGGCCTAACACCGTCTGAGCCTGCCTCATGCTGTATAGACATATATTTTGAATGTGTACGCTATCCATACATGTTATCCAGGGATACGGTACCCTTTCTAACCTTTGTGCAATCACGTGCAATCCATACTGGGCCTAATACTGTCTGAGCCTGCCTCCTGAGACATATATTTTGAATGTGTACGCTATCCATACATGTTATCCGGGGATACGGTACCCTTTCTAACCTTTGTGCAATCACGTGCAATCCATACTGGGCCTAACACCGTCTGAGCCTGCCTCATGCTGTATAGACATATATTTTGAATGTGTACGCTATCCATACATGTTATCCAGGGATACGGTACCCTTTCTAACCTTTGTGCAATCACGTGCAATCCATACTGGGCCTAATACTGTCTGAGCCTGCCTCCTGAGACATATATTTTGAATGTGTACGCTATCTATACATGTTATCCGGGGATACGGTACCCTTTCTAACCTTTGTGCAATCACGTGCAATCCATACTGGGCCTAACACCGTCTGAGCCTGCCTCCTGAGACATATATTTTGAATGTGTACGCTATCCATACATGTTATCCGGGGATACGGTACCCTTTCTAACCTTTGTGCAAACACGTGCAATCCATACTGGGCCTAACACCGTCTGAGCCTGCCTCATGCTGTATAGACATATATTTTGAATGTGTACGCTATCCATACATGTTATCCGGGGATACGGTACCCTTTCTAACCTTTGTGCAATCACGTGCAATCCATACTGGGCCTAACACCGTCTGAGCCTGCCTCATGCTGTATAGACATATATTTTGAATGTGTACGCTATCCATACATGTTATCCAGGGATACGGTACCCTTTCTAACCTTTGTGCAATCACGTGCAATCCATACTGGGCCTAACACCGTCTGAGCCTGCCTCCTGAGACATATATTTTGAATGTGTATGCTATCCATACATGTTATCCGGGGATACGGTACCCTTTCTAACCTTTGTGCAATCACATGCAATCCATACTGGGCCTAACACCGTCTGAGCCTGCCTCATGCTGTTTAGACATATATTTTGAATGTGTACGCTATCCATACATGTTATCCAGGGATACGGTACCCTTTCTAACCTTTGTGCAATCACGTGCAATCCATACTGGGCCTAACACCGTCTGAGCCTGCCTCCTGAGACATATATTTTGAATGTGTACGCTATCCATACATGTTATCCGGGGATACAGTACCCTTTCTAACCTTTGTGCAATCACGTGCAATCCATACTGGGCCTAACACCGTCTGAGCCTGCCTCATGCTGTATAGACATATATTTCGAATGTGTACGCTATCCATACATGTTATCCAGGGATACGGTACCCTTTCTAACCTTTGTGCAATCACTTGCAATCCATACTGGGCCTAACACCGTCTGAGCCTGCCTCCTGAGACATATATTTTGAATGTGTACGCTATCCATACATGTTATCCGGGGATACGGTACCCTTTCTAACCTTTGTGCAATCACGTGCAATCCATACTGGGCCTAACACCGTCTGAGCCTGCCTCCTGAGACATATATTTTGAATGTGTACGCTATCCATACATGTTATCCGGGGATACGATACCCTTTCTAACCTTTGTGCAATCACGTGCAATCCATACTGGGCCTAACACCGTCTGAGCCTGCCTCATGCTGTATAGACATATATTTTGAATATGTACGCTATCCATACATGTTATCCAGGGATACGGTACCCTTTCTAACCTTTGTGCAATCACGTGCAATCCATACCGGGCCTAACACTGTCTGAGCCTGCCTCCTGAGACATATATTTTGAATGTGTACGCTATCCATACATGTTATCCGGGGATACGGTACCCTTTCTAACCTTTGTGCAATCACGTGCAATCCATACTGGGCCTAACACCATCTGAGCCTGCCTCCTGAGACATATATTTTGAATGTGTACGCTATCCATACATGTTATCCGGGGATACGGTACCCTTTCTAACCTTTGTGCAATCACGTGCAATCCATACTGGGCCTAACACCGTCTGAGCCTGCCTCATGCTGTATAGACATATATTTTGAATGTGTACGCTATCCATACATGTTATCCGGGGATACCGTACCCTTTCTAACCTTTGTGCAATCACATGCAATCCATACTGGGCCTAACACCGTCTGAGCCTGCCTCCTGAGACATATATTTTGAATGTGTACGCTATCCATACATGTTATCCGGGGATACGGTACCCTTTCTAACCTTTGTGCAATCACGTGCAATCCATACTGGGCCTAACACCGTCTGAGCCTGCCTCATGCTGTATAGACATATATTTTGAATGTGTACGCTATCCATACATGTTATCCGGGGATACGGTACCCTTTCTAACCTTTGTGCAATCACGTGCAATCCATACTGGGCCTAACACCGTCTGAGCCTGCCTCATGCTGTATAGACATATATTTTGAATGTGTACGCTATCCATACATGTTATCCAGGGATACGGTACCCTTTCTAACCTTTGTGCAATCACGTGCAATCCATACTGGGCCTAACACTGTCTGAGCCTGCCTCCTGAGACATATATTTTGAATGTGTACGCTATCCATACATGTTATCCGGGGATACGGTACCCTTTCTAACCTTTGTGCAATCACGTGCAATCCATACTGGGCCTAACACCGTCTGAGCCTGCCTCATGCTGTATAGACATATATTTTGAATGTGTACGCTATCCATACATGTTATCCAGGGATACGGTACCCTTTCTAACCTTTGTGCAATCACGTGCAATCCATACTGGGCCTAATACTGTCTGAGCCTGCCTCCTGAGACATATATTTTGAATGTGTACGCTATCTATACATGTTATCCGGGGATACGGTACCCTTTCTAACCTTTGTGCAATCACGTGCAATCCATACTGGGCCTAACACCGTCTGAGCCTGCCTCCTGAGACATATATTTTGAATGTGTACGCTATCCATACATGTTATCCGGGGATACGGTACCCTTTCTAACCTTTGTGCAAACACGTGCAATCCATACTGGGCCTAACACCGTCTGAGCCTGCCTCATGCTGTATAGACATATATTTTGAATGTGTACGCTATCCATACATGTTATCCGGGGATACGGTACCCTTTCTAACCTTTGTGCAATCACGTGCAATCCATACTGGGCCTAACACCGTCTGAGCCTGCCTCATGCTGTATAGACATATATTTTGAATGTGTACGCTATCCATACATGTTATCCAGGGATACGGTACCCTTTCTAACCTTTGTGCAATCACGTGCAATCCATACTGGGCCTAACACCGTCTGAGCCTGCCTCCTGAGACATATATTTTGAATGTGTATGCTATCCATACATGTTATCCGGGGATACGGTACCCTTTCTAACCTTTGTGCAATCACATGCAATCCATACTGGGCCTAACACCGTCTGAGCCTGCCTCATGCTGTTTAGACATATATTTTGAATGTGTACGCTATCCATACATGTTATCCAGGGATACGGTACCCTTTCTAACCTTTGTGCAATCACGTGCAATCCATACTGGGCCTAACACCGTCTGAGCCTGCCTCCTGAGACATATATTTTGAATGTGTACGCTATCCATACATGTTATCCGGGGATACAGTACCCTTTCTAACCTTTGTGCAATCACGTGCAATCCATACTGGGCCTAACACCGTCTGAGCCTGCCTCATGCTGTATAGACATATATTTCGAATGTGTACGCTATCCATACATGTTATCCAGGGATACGGTACCCTTTCTAACCTTTGTGCAATCACTTGCAATCCATACTGGGCCTAACACCGTCTGAGCCTGCCTCCTGAGACATATATTTTGAATGTGTACGCTATCCATACATGTTATCCGGGGATACGGTACCCTTTCTAACCTTTGTGCAATCACGTGCAATCCATACTGGGCCTAACACCGTCTGAGCCTGCCTCCTGAGACATATATTTTGAATGTGTACGCTATCCATACATGTTATCCGGGGATACGATACCCTTTCTAACCTTTGTGCAATCACGTGCAATCCATACTGGGCCTAACACCGTCTGAGCCTGCCTCATGCTGTATAGACATATATTTTGAATATGTACGCTATCCATACATGTTATCCAGGGATACGGTACCCTTTCTAACCTTTGTGCAATCACGTGCAATCCATACCGGGCCTAACACTGTCTGAGCCTGCCTCCTGAGACATATATTTTGAATGTGTACGCTATCCATACATGTTATCCGGGGATACGGTACCCTTTCTAACCTTTGTGCAATCACGTGCAATCCATACTGGGCCTAACACCATCTGAGCCTGCCTCCTGAGACATATATTTTGAATGTGTACGCTATCCATACATGTTATCCGGGGATACGGTACCCTTTCTAACCTTTGTGCAATCACGTGCAATCCATACTGGGCCTAACACCGTCTGAGCCTGCCTCATGCTGTATAGACATATATTTTGAATGTGTACGCTATCCATACATGTTATCCGGGGATACCGTACCCTTTCTAACCTTTGTGCAATCACATGCAATCCATACTGGGCCTAACACCGTCTGAGCCTGCCTCCTGAGACATATATTTTGAATGTGTACGCTATCCATACATGTTATCCGGGGATACGGTACCCTTTCTAACCTTTGTGCAATCACGTGCAATCCATACTGGGCCTAACACCGTCTGAGCCTGCCTCATGCTGTATAGACATATATTTTGAATGTGTACGCTATCCATACATGTTATCCGGGGATACGGTACCCTTTCTAACCTTTGTGCAATCACGTGCAATCCATACTGGGCCTAACACCGTCTGAGCCTGCCTCATGCTGTATAGACATATATTTTGAATGTGTACGCTATCCATACATGTTATCCAGGGATACGGTACCCTTTCTAACCTTTGTGCAATCACGTGCAATCCATACTGGGCCTAACACTGTCTGAGCCTGCCTCCTGAGACATATATTTTGAATGTGTACGCTATCCATACATGTTATCCGGGGATACGGTACCCTTTCTAACCTTTGTGCAATCACGTGCAATCCATACTGGGCCTAACACCGTCTGAGCCTGCCTCCTGAGACATATATTTTGAATGTGTACGCTATCCATACATGTTATCCGGGGATACGGTACCCTTTCTAACCTTTGTGCAATCACGTGCAATCCATACTGGGCCTAACACCGTCTGAGCCTGCCTCATGCTGTATAGACATATATTTTGAATGTGTACGCTATCCATACATGTTATCCAGGGATACGGTACCCTTTCTAACCTTTGTGCAATCACGTGCAATCCATACTGGGCCTAACACCGTCTGAGCCTGCCTCATGCTGTATAGACATATATTTTGAATGTGTACGCTATCCATACATGTTATCCGGGGATACGGTACCCTTTCTAACCTTTGTGCAATCACGTGCAATCCATACTGGGCCTAACACCGTCTGAGCCTGCCTCATGCTGTATAGACATATATTTTGAATGTGTACGCTATCCATACATGTTATCCAGGGATACGGTACCCTTTCTAACCTTTGTGCAATCACGTGCAATCCATACTGGGCCTAATACTGTCTGAGCCTGCCTCCTGAGACATATATTTTGAATGTGTACGCTATCCATACATGTTATCCGGGGATACGGTACCCTTTCTAACCTTTGTGCAATCACGTGCAATCCATACTGGGCCTAACACCGTCTGAGCCTGCCTCATGCTGTATAGACATATATTTTGAATGTGTACGCTATCCATACATGTTATCCGGGGATACGGTACCCTTTCTAACCTTTGTGCAATCACGTGCAATCCATACTGGGCCTAACACCGTCTGAGCCTGCCTCATGCTGTATAGACATATATTTTGAATGTGTACGCTATCCATACATGTTATCCAGGGATACGGTACCCTTTCTAACCTTTGTGCAATCACGTGCAATCCATACTGGGCCTAACACCGTCTGAGCCTGCCTCCTGAGACATATATTTTGAATGTGTATGCTATCCATACATGTTATCCGGGGATACGGTACCCTTTCTAACCTTTGTGCAATCACGTGCAATCCATACTGGGCCTAACACCGTCTGAGCCTGCCTCATGCTGTTTAGACATATATTTTAAATGTGTACGCTATCCATACATGTTATCCAGGGATACGGTACCCTTTCTAACCTTTGTGCAATCACGTGCAATCCATACTGGGCCTAACACCGTCTGAGCCTGCCTCCTGAGACATATATTTTGAATGTGTACGCTATCCATACATGTTATCCGGGGATACAGTACCCTTTCTAACCTTTGTGCAATCACGTGCAATCCATACTGGGCCTAACACCGTCTGAGCCTGCCTCATGCTGTATAGACATATATTTCGAATGTGTACGCTATCCATACATGTTATCCAGGGATACGGTACCCTTTCTAACCTTTGTGCAATCACTTGCAATCCATACTGGGCCTAACACCGTCTGAGCCTGCCTCCTGAGACATATATTTTGAATGTGTACGCTATCCATACATGTTATCCGGGGATACGGTACCCTTTCTAACCTTTGTGCAATCACGTGCAATCCATACTGGGCCTAACACCGTCTGAGCCTGCCTCCTGAGACATATATTTTGAATGTGTACGCTATCCATACATGTTATCCGGGGATACGATACCCTTTCTAACCTTTGTGCAATCACGTGCAATCCATACTGGGCCTAACACCGTCTGAGCCTGCCTCATGCTGTATAGACATATATTTTGAATGTGTACGCTATCCATACATGTTATCCAGGGATACGGTACCCTTTCTAACCTTTGTGCAATCACTTGCAATCCATACTGGGCCTAACACCATCTGAGCCTGCCTCCTGAGACATATATTTTGAATGTGTACGCTATCCATACATGTTATCCGGGGATACGGTACCCTTTCTAACCTTTGTGCAATCACGTGCAATCCATACTGGGCCTAACACCGTCTGAGCCTGCCTCATGCTGTATAGACATATATTTTGAATGTGTACGCTATCCATACATGTTATCCGGGGATACCGTACCCTTTCTAACCTTTGTGCAATCACATGCAATCCATACTGGGCCTAACACCGTCTGAGCCTGCCTCCTGAGACATATATTTTGAATGTGTACGCTATCCATACATGTTATCCGGGGATACGGTACCCTTTCTAACCTTTGTGCAATCACGTGCAATCCATACTGGGCCTAACACCGTCTGAGCCTGCCTCATGCTGTATAGACATATATTTTGAATGTGTACGCTATCCATACATGTTATCCGGGGATACGGTACCCTTTCTAGCCTTTGTGCAATCACGTGCAATCCATACTGGGCCTAACACCGTCTGAGCCTGCCTCATGCTGTATAGACATATATTTTGAATGTGTACGCTATCCATACATGTTATCCAGGGATACGGTACCCTTTCTAACCTTTGTGCAATGACGTGCAATCCATACTGGGCCTAACACTGTCTGAGCCTGCCTCCTGAGACATATATTTTGAATGTGTACGCTATCCATACATGTTATCCGGGGATACGGTACCCTTTCTAACCTTTGTGCAATCACGTGCAATCCATACTGGGCCTAACACCGTCTGAGCCTGCCTCCTGAGACATATATTTTGAATGTGTACGCTATCCATACATGTTATCCGGGGATACGGTACCCTTTCTAACCTTTGTGCAATCACGTGCAATCCATACTGGGCCTAACACCGTCTGAGCCTGCCTCATGCTGTATAGACATATATTTTGAATGTGTACGCTATCCATACATGTTATCCAGGGATACGGTACCCTTTCTAACCTTTGTGCAATCACGTGCAATCCATACTGGGCCTAACACCGTCTGAGCCTGCCTCATGCTGTATAGACATATATTTTGAATGTGTACGCTATCCATACATGTTATCCAGGGATACGGTACCCTTTCTAACCTTTGTGCAATCACGTGCAATCCATACTGGGCCTAACACCGTCTGAGCCTGCCTCCTGAGACATATATTTTGAATGTGTATGCTATCCATACATGTTATCCGGGGATACGGTACCCTTTCTAACCTTTGTGCAATCACGTGCAATCCATACTGGGCCTAACACCGTCTGAGCCTGCCTCATGCTGTATAGACATATATTTTGAATGTGTACGCTATCCATACATGTTATCCAGGGATACGGTACCCTTTCTAACCTTTGTGCAATCACGTGCAATCCATACTGGGCCTAACACCGTCTGAGCCTGCCTCCTGAGACATATATTTTGAATGTGTACGCTATCCATACATGTTATCCGGGGATACGGTACCCTTTCTAACCTTTGTGCAATCACGTGCAATCCATACTGGGCCTAACACCGTCTGAGCCTGCCTCCTCAGACATATATTTTGAATGTGTACGCTATCCATACATGTTATCCGGGGATACGATACCCTTTCTAACCTTTGTGCAATCACGTGCAATCCATACTGGGCCTAACACCGTCTGAGCCTGCCTCATGCTGTATAGACATATATTTTGAATGTGTACGCTATCCATACATGTTATCCAGGGATACGGTACCCTTTCTAACCTTTGTGCAATCACGTGCAATCCATACTGGGCCTAACACTGTCTGAGCCTGTCTCCTGAGACATATATTTTGAATGTGTACGCTATACATACATGTTATCCGGGGATACGGTACCCTTTCTAACCTTTGTGCAATCACGTGCAATCCATACTGGGCCTAACACCATCTGAGCCTGCCTCCTGAGACATATATTTTGAATGTGTACGCTATCCATACATGTTATCCGGGGATACGGTACCCTTTCTAACCTTTGTGCAATCACGTGCAATCCATACTGGGCCTAACACCGTCTGAGCCTGCCTCATGCTGTATAGACATATATTTTGAATGTGTACGCTATCCATACATGTTATCCGGGGATACCGTACCCTTTCTAACCTTTGTGCAATCACGTGCAATCCACACTGGGCCTAACACCGTCTGGGCCTGCCTCATGCTGTATAGACATATATTTTGAATGTGTACGCTATCCATACATGTTATCCAGGGATACGGTACCTTTTCTAACCTTTGTGCAATCACGTGCAATCCATACTGGGCCTAACACCGTTTGAGCCTGCCTCCTGAGACATATATTTTGAATGTGTATGCTATCCATACATGTTATCCGGGGATACGGTACCCTTTCTAACCTTTGTGCAATCACGTGCAATCCATACTGGGCCTAACACCGTCTGAGCCTGCCTCATGCTGTATAGACATATATTTTGAATGTGTACGCTATCCATACATGTTATCCAGGGATACGGTACCCTTTCTAACCTTTGTGCAATCACGTGCAATCCATACTGGGCCTAACACCGTCTGAGCCTGCCTCCTGAGACATATATTTTGAATGTGTACGCTATCCATACATGTTATCCGGGGATACGGTACCCTTTCTAACCTTTGTGCAATCACGTGCAATCCATACTGGGCCTAACACCGTCTGAGCCTGCCTCATGCTGTATAGACATATATTTTGAATGTGTACGCTATCCATACATGTTATCCGGGGATACCGTACCCTTTCTAACCTTTGTGCAATCACATGCAATCCATACTGGGCCTAACACCGTCTGAGCCTGCCTCATGCTGTATAGACATATATTTTGAATGTGTACTCTATCCATACATGTTATCCAGGGATACGGTACCTTTTCTAACCTTTGTGCAATCACGTGCAATCCATACTGGGCCTAACACCGTCTGAGCCTGTCTCCTGAGACATATATTTTGAATGTGTATGCTATCCATACATGTTATCCGGGTATACGGTACCCTTTCTAACCTTTGTGCAATCACGTGCAATCCATACTGGGCCTAACACCGTCTCAGCCTGCCTCATGCTGTATAGACATATATTTTGAATGTGTACGCTATCCATACATGTTATCCAGGGATACGGTACCCTTTCTAACCTTTGTGCAATCACGTGCAATCCATACTGGGCCTAACACCGTCTGAGCCTGCCTCCTGAGACATATATTTTGAATGTGTACGCTATCCATACATGTTATCCGGGGATACGGTACCCTTTCTAACCTTTGTGCAATCACGTGCAATCCATACTGGGCCTAACACCGTCTGAGCCTGCCTCATGTTGTATAGACATATATTTTGAATGTGTACGCTATCCATACATGTTATCCAGGGATACGGTACCCTTTCTAACCTTTGTGCAATCACGTGCAATCCATACTGGGCCTAAAACCGTCTGAGCCTGCCTCATGCTGTATAGACATATATTTTGAATGTGTACGCTATCCATACATGTTATCCGGGGATACGGTACCCTTTCTAATCTTTGTGCAATCACGTGCAATCCATACTGGGCCTAACAACGTCTGAGCCTGCCTCCTGAGACATATATTTTGAATGTGTATGCTATCCATACATGTTATCCGGGGATACGGTACCCTTTCTAACCTTTGTGCAATCACGTGCAATTCATACTGGGCCTAACACCGTCTGAGCCTGCCTCCTGAGACATATATTTTGAATGTGTACGCTATCCATACATGTTATCCGGTGATACGGTACCCTTTCTAACCTTTGTGCAATCACGTGCAATCCATACTGGGCCTAACACCGTCTGAGCCTGCCTCCTGAGACATATATTTTGAATGTGTACGCTATCCATACATGTTATCCGGGGATACGGTACCCTTTCTAACCTTGTGCAATCACGTGCAATCCATACTGTGCCTAACACCGTCTGAGCCTGCCTCCTGAGACATATATTTTGAATGTGTACGCTATCCATACATGTTATCCGGGGATACGGTACCCTTTCTAACCTTTGTGCAATCACGTGCAATCCATACTGGGCCTAACACCGTCTGAGCCTGCCTTATGCTGTATAGACATATATTTTGAATGTGTACACTATCCATACATGTTATCCGGGGATACGGTACCCTTTCTAACCTTTGTGCAATCACGTGCAATCCATACTGGGCCTAACACCGTCTGAGCCTGCCTCATGCTGTATAGACATATATTTTGAATGTGTACGCTATCCATACATGTTATCCAGGGATACGGTACCCTTTCTAACCTTTGTGCAATCACGTGCAATCCATACTGGGCCTAACACCGTCTGAGCCTGCCTCCTGAGACATATATTTTGAATGTGTACGCTATCCATACATGTTATCCGGGGATACGGTACCCTTTCTAACCTTTGTGCAATCACGTGCAATCCATACTGGGCCTAACACCGTCTGAGCCTGCCTCCTGAGACATATATTTTGAATGTGTACGCTATCCATACATGTTATCCGGGGATACGGTACCCTTTCTAACCTTCGTGCAATCACGTGCAATCCATACTGGGCCTAACACCGTCTGAGCCTGCCTCATGCTGTATAGACATATATTTTGAATGTGTACGCTATCCATACATGTTATCCGGGGATACGGTACCCTTTCTAACCTTTGTGCAATCACGTGCAATCCATACTGGGCCTAACACCGTCTGAGCCTGCCTCATGCTGTATAGACATATATTTTGAATGTGTACGCTATCCATACATGTTATCCAGGGATACGGTACCCTTTCTAACCTTTGTGCAATCACGTGCAATCCATACTTGGCCTAACACCGTCTGAGCCTGCCTCCTGAGACATATATTTTGAATGTGTACGCTATCCATACATGTTATCCGGGGATACGGTACCCTTTCTAACCTTTGTGCAATCACGTGCAATCCATACTGGGCCTAACACCGTCTGAGCCTGCCTTATGCTGTATAGACATATATTTTGAATGTGTACGCTATCCATACATGTTATCCGGGGATACGGTACCCTTTCTAACCTTTGTGCAATCACGTGCAATCCATACTGGGCCTAACACCGTCTGAGCCTGCCTCCTGAGACATATATTTTGAATGTGTACGCTATCCATACATGTTATCCGGGGATACAGTACCCTTTCTAACCTTTGTGCAATCACGTGCAATCCATACTGGGCCTAACACCGTCTGAGCCTGCCTCCTGAGACATATATTTTGAATGTGTACGCTATCCATACATGTTATCCGGGGATACGGTACCCTTTCTAACCTTTGTGCAATCACGTGCAATCCATACTGGGCCTAACACCGTCTTAGCCTGCCTCATGCTGTATAGACATATATTTTGAATGTGTACGCTATCCATACATGTTATCCGGGGATATGGTACCCTTTCTAACCTTTGTGCAATCACGTGCAATCCATACTGGGCCTAACACCGTCTGAGCCTGCCTCATGCTGTATAGACATATATTTTGAATGTGTACGCTATCCATACATGTTATCCAGGGATACGGTACCCTTTCTAACCTTTGTGCAATCACGTGCAATCCATACTGGGCCTAACACCGTCTGAGCCTGCCTCCTGAGACATATATTTTGAATGTGTACGCTATCCATACATGTTATCCGGGGATATGGTACCCTTTCTAACCTTTGTGCAATCACGTGCAATCCATACTGCGCCTAACACCGTCTGAGCCTGCCTCATGCTGTATAGACATATATTTTGAATGTGTACGCTATCCATACATGTTATCCAGGGATACGGTACCCTTTCTAACCTTTGTGCAATCACGTGCAATCCATACTGGGCCTAACACCGTCTGAGAATGATAGATGGGGCCCACCATACACTGGAACATTCCAAAGGTGGACATCAGACACTGGAGCAGCATTTACAGGGCCCATTATACACTAGAGCATTAGAAATGGGGCCCATTATGTTTGGAGCATTATTTGGGCCCATAAGACAGTGGAGCTTCATCCTTGGGGACCAACATATACTGTAGCATTATGTGGAGCTCATCATATACTGTTTCAAACATTATATGGGACCAATGATTCTGTATGGAGAAATAGATGGGCCTCGTCATGAGATGTAAAAAGTGAGGTATTTTTCATTGTACTATACCGCTATTTCTCTGCCGTATCGGAGCATGATGAGTTGTGGTATGTGTTAAAGGGGCGCTCTTTCGCCCAGGGCACATGAAAACCTGGAGCCAGCCCTCCCCCCCCACAGTTTGTAGCCAAATAACACCCATTTTTCAGTGCGTAACTTGTATTATGAAGTTAATTAAGGTTGACAAGCTTAAGAAAGAAGAATTGATGCTTTTGGCATTCAAATGGGCACTGTAGGTGTGTTTCCTGTCCTCCTCTCACTGCCGACTTTTATTCCCCATTGACTTACATTGGGTTTCGTGTTTCGGGACGACCACGACTTTTCCCTATAATCGGACGATCTTGCTCGACCCGACTTTTGGAAAAGTCGGGTTTCACGAAACGAAACGCGACCCTAAAAAACCAAAAGTCGCTCAACTCTAGTGTCAATACTTTTGACCACAACTGTACCCCGTATACGAACGTTATTTCTCCTGGATCTGTCTTCCAAGTCATGCAATTTGTCAAGCATATGAACTTGTGCCTCATTTTCGTCCACCAGGGCATTAATGAAAGTAGCATATTCTGCCATTTTGTTTTCAATATGTGAAGTACGTTCTCCCAGGGAGCATATGTCCCCTCTTATTTCTTTTAGCATGGAGTGCATATCCTCTTTTAGGGAGGAACGGATGGAGGCTAAGAATTCCCTCATATACCCTTTAGTCATTGGGGTAGAGCTGCTATGCCTGTCCCCCTCTGCATTCATACCTCTTCCAGAGCGGACATGGAGGACCCGGAGGGGGATGCGGCCTCCGACATCTTCCCTGAAGCATGAGCGATCTGTCCCTTAGGAAAGAAATCTGGCAGACCTTTTTTGAAGGTCGGGTGCGCCGTGGAGAGCTGGTATGTGCTGCTTTTGGTCGGTAGATGCTGGAGCTCAGGCTCTAAGCAGCCATCACAGTCTGCATGCAGGCCATGCCCCCCGATTTTTACTTCTTGATGTTGCAATTTTAAGATTGAGTGTAGTTTAACTTAATCCTAGGCAGGCTATGGTGCTCATATTATGGACACCCTTGAATGGCAATATGTACTCACGCAGCATGTGGAGTGGAGCCTCATATGTGCTTTATAACAGATTTTCTGGTTTGGGGCGTTTGGGTCTGGCAGATAATATTCCTATTCAAGCATTGTATAAAATACAAATACAGAGTAAATTGTGTTGTAACTTTCTGCATTTCACTTCATGCTCTAGTTCATGTACTTGATTTCATATTTTACAAAAAAACACGATATGCAGAAATATTTATTATGCCCTTTTGGTTACATTTTTCCCCTTTGTACACCACTCAGATAAAGGTTTTAGCTTTTTATTGAGTGTTCTTTTAAGTCCATTACACTGGCCTCTATGAGACTTGGTGACTCTGATGAGCAGTGTAGTTACTGAAGTCACCGCTGCTTTGATTCTGTACTGCAACCATAGGTCACCCCTGGTCATGTTTCATTGCTTGTGAGACATAACCGCGAGTGACCTGTAAAGTGTTCTTAGAACATAGGTTGCAGTACAGAATCAGTGGACGTCATGTGAATGTCAAACCTGCAGAGATTTGTTTTTTAGAAATAAATTGGTGAATGAGGGCGTGTTTCTTGTTTAAATTTCTTAACTGCTTTCTTTTTTATGCCTTTCAGGTTCCCATTTGTGGACTACTTCAGATTCGGTGGACTACATCAGAATCCCTGGACTATATGTTTTGTTTTTTTTATAAAATGGTGACACAGAGCTAGAGTAGAGGGGTGTTTTTTTTTTTAAATAAAATTTTTGTGTGTGTTTTTTCTTTTAACTTACTGGGTTAGTAATGGGGGTGTCTGATAGATGCCTCTCCATTAGTAACACCAGGCCTTGATGCCAGCTGACATATTACACAGCTGACATCAACCCCATAAACCATTACCCTGACTGACACGGCGCCAGTGTAATTGGGAAGAGCCGGGCCAAGAGCCAGAATTGACACATCTCATGTGATGCACCAATTCTGGGATGGCTGCGGGTTGGTATTTTTAGGCTGGAAAGGGCCCAATAATCAGGAACATTCCCAGCCTGATAATGTAAGACTACTCGTACCTGCTTTACCTTGGCTGGTTATCAAAAATAGAGGGGGGTGTCTCACGTAACTTTTTTAAGCATTTATTTATTTAATAGGTTTAATAAGGCTAAACACCCTTTAGTGCCCCATGAAAGGCACTAAAGGGTGCTAGTTTTTTGTATCTAGGGGACTTGTGACATTAAATATCTATGTGACATCTATCTATCCTATTTTATATAGCTATCTATTGTATTCTGACAGTTCTGGCTGTGAATTTACTGTACTTGGCAGATGAAATGATGGGTTTCCTTAAAATTGAACGGCAGTCACATGGTCCGTGGGCCATCCAATTTTTTTCTTGCACCCATTGACTTGCATTGAGGAACGCCATCCGATTCTTGCATCCTCTCGCAGCATGATGCGATTATTTCCTCAGTCTGATTAGAGCTAAGGAATAACTTGCAGATGAGCACTGATTCCTCTAATAACATTGGTCAGAGTGCAAAGCGATGTTTTCTCGCATTGCACTTGTCTGTATCATACACCAGTTTGAGCAAGCCCTAATAGACGAAAATAAACTATTGAGATGGGAAAAAATATGTTTATCCTTTCATCCTATAATAAATCTGCACATTAATAGTTGTCCAATAATTCTTAGCACACAGATCTTCTCCTAAGGCCGGGGTTACACTAGCGATGAATACGGGCGAGTGCTATGCGATAAAACATCACATAGCACTCGGGCTAATATTCATCTATGGGGCAGCTCCCATCGGTGCTTTTTTTCTCTGCCGTTTTCAAAGTGCAAGTGAAATCGCAGCATGCAGCGATTGTCACTGACACTCGGCCGAGTCTCGGTTCTCTCGCACCCATATAAGCCTATGGGTGCGAGTGAGACAACGCACATCACTCGGATATCATCCGAGTGCTGTGCGATATACGCTGACCTTGGAAATGGAAGAGATGGAGAAATTAATTTATCCGCCTCCTCCGAAGCTGTGCTCTGATCCTCTCTGTGCGAGAGGCTCGGATCTCGCTCTCAGTAGAGCAGGAGCCGAGGGTCATTAGCATCTCGCATCCGATGCTCTCGCATCGGATTCCATACGCTAGTCTGACCCCGGCCTAAGAAAGACTAAACCTCCCTTTTATTTTCTTAAATATTCAGGTTTACTAACCTTTTGGATTAACTGGCAGAACTAGAGTTGTTCAATAACAAAATTAATCATCCAAAATAAAAATTGCCTAATAATTGTGCACACAGTGTACCCTTTCTTTTTTATAGCAGGTGTTTCAAAACATCTACAGGAAAAAAAAAAGCTAAAAAAAAACAAACCTCCTTATAGGAACAGCAAAGTGGATTTCCCAAAGATCTGAATTGGAAGATTTTTCCCAGAGTTTTTGATAGAGGTATTTGAAGAGCAGTCACTAAAAAAAAACCTCAAAATCCCAGTGTGAACATAGCCTGGGAATGACACATAAGAGCTATAGAAAAATATAAGCTAACTGTTGATATAATTATGTTTTGCCATACATTATGCTCTAAATACTACACAAATTAAGTATACATTTGTATTATTAACTTGATCCAGCTTTGTGCACATCATTGAGAAATAACTATGGCATATTATTATAGTTCTTGTCATAGGGGTGCAATGAATACTAAATAAGTGAGAGAGTAAAGCTATGTTCACACAGCATTTTTGCACCGTTTTTTTCTGCAACCACAACCTGCTCTCTAGGCAGTTAAACCGCTGCTTTGAAAAAGTTTTGAAAAGGTTATGCGATGTTTTTTCTACGTTTCAGACTGAATTTCAGTCCTTACTCGCAGATCAAGCGATTTTGCTGCATTTTTTGGGGTGAGGATTACACGTGTGCTTTTTCTACAGTACATGTTTAATCAAATTATTTTTATTCACCAAACATGATGCAAAAATGACATGCTGTAAATTTAAAAAAAGCACTGCAGTTCTCAAATATAGTCGGGAAAGAAAAAAACAAGCCTGTGTATGAGATTTCTGAAGTGTCAATGCTTTTGCTTGTGCTCAAAACGTTTCTTCTTATTTGCATAAAAAAATGCTGCATGTGAACATAGCCTAACACGTGGGAAAAGTTGTCATTTGAAATTGAAATGACCAGATTTAATATAAAATTTCAGTTGAAATATCGCCAAGAGCCACAAGATGGCGCTTTGACCATTTGCAAAAATAGGAGCGTATCTCACGTGCCATGAGACTATAGTTATTTCTGCAGTTATTGTCCCATGTATTAACAGTAACAAAGGCATAAATTAATATTTACTACGTGGAAACATGTTAACCAAATATTGGTATAATTGAATTTAATTTTAATATTTTTTAAACAACGCATTACAGAAATTTTCCAATTATCATCAATCTGACTTTTCTGACATATAACAGAAGTATTTAGGGGTGAAATCTTTTAGCTTTCAATATAGTTTTTGATTCATTCATGTAAAATGTTGTAAGTGTTCCTGTGATACATACACCCCTCTTAAAACATATAGGTTATCCAGATATTCAAAAAAGTCAGACACATTACAATTTTCACACTGGCCATTTAGCCTAACGCTAGACTCATACTTCTTGTTCTGCACCAATTACTTTTTATTTTAGTAATCATTATTACGGTATTGTAAGCAGGACTAAAAAAAGGTAACCCCTCTATAAACAATAGATAACAGAGGATCCACTTTTGATGTCAAAGCTCACCTCCTCCCCCTACCTGCACAATGGTTCTTGCCCAGCATCGCTAGAAGGTTTGAAAGTGCAAGTCAGTCATTTAGAGCTATTGCTACTTATGCCCATATGTCTTCTGGAAAGAACAAGAAGCGTTAGTCTACTGCAGTATTAGGCGTAGTTGTCAGTGTGTAAATTGCAAAATTTAAAAATATTGCTATATTCTAATAGTTGTCATTCACACGTCCGATCAGAAGAAAATTTGCCTGATTATTCTGATCAGACTTTGGTCAGAGTGTGTTCCGAGTATCATCTTTTTTTCTTCTTGTGGACAAATAAAAAAAAAAGTTTCTCCACCTTTTCCTTTTTGAGAGTATGTGCACACGTTGTGGATTTGGCCCTGCGGATCCACAGCAGTTTTCCATGCCGTGTACAGTACCATGTAACCCTATGGAAAACAAAATCCGCTGTGCACATGCTGCGGAAAATTCTGCGCAGATTTGCTGTGGTTTATTTTCCACAGCATGTCAATTCTGTGTGCACAAACATGCAAAACACAAGCCGCGGAGACACCATCACATGTTTCTCAATGCAAGCAATGACTAGCCAGGTCTTTCCCCGGGAAGGAACAACCACGGGAAGGGCAGTCTCCAATGAAGGAAACCACCTATGCCAAAACGTGGTATCCATCCACAGACAGCTGTTTCGGGGTATTGCCCCTCATCAGTGTGGAGTAGGAAACTGGCTGGTAGGAGCAATGCCTAGTATCAGACTGTGAAAAATGAGGATGAGTGACCTCATGGAGATCAACATCCAACACTGCGGAGACACCATCACATGTTTCTCAACGCAGTGATTCTAGAGCACTGCCCCCATCCCTTATGGGAAATATGCAAAACATGCAAAACACAAGCCGCGGAGACACCATCACATGTTTCTCAATGCAAGCAATGACTAGCCAGGTCTTTCCCCGGGAAGGAACAACCACGGGAAGGGCAGTCTCCAATGAAGGAAACAACCTTTGCCAAAACATGGTATCCATCCACAGACAGCTGTTTTGGGGTATTGCCCCTCATCAGTGTGGAGTAGGAAACTGGCTAGTAGGAGCAATGCCTAGTATCAGACTGTGAAAAATGAGGAAAGTCCTGGCTAGTCATTGCTTGCGTTGAGAAACATGTGATGGTGTCTCCATGGCTTGTGTTTTGCATGTTTTTGCATATTTCCCATAAGGGATGGGGGCATTGCTCTAGAATCACTGCGTTGAGAAACATGTGATGGTGTCTCCGCAGTGTTGGATGTTGATCTCCATGAGGTCATTCATCCTCATTTTTCACAATTCTGTGTGCAGAATCTGTAGCATTTTTACACCTCTTCCATTATAGGAATCCGCAGGTGTAAAAACGCAAAATCTGCAGAAAATCCACAGTAAATCTGCACTAAATCCGCAGGTAAAACGCAGGTCATTTCACCTGCGGATTCAGCCAAATCCGCGCGGAAAAATCCGCAGCCAAATCCACAACCTGTGCACATACACTGACAGTCTGAGTGAGATTTTATTTTTTCACGGACCCATTGACTTGCACTGACAATTTTGATCTAACCCTCGGATCAAAATCGGACATGTCTCTGTGATTTTTCATTGGTCTCTCGGTCTGAGAAAAATCATGGACATGTGAATGGCCCCCTAGACTAAAACAGGTATGAGTGCTATCTGTGAAAATCGGACGGGAAGCACTCTTACGTGAAAACTGGACGTTCGAATGAGCCCTAAGGCACACATGTAACATGCTAGATATGATGAAATGCGTATAGTTCCTTAGATGGCTGTTCACATTAAAATGTTTTTATGCCTGCTGCACACGTACAATAATAACCTTTTCCTGGCATCAAAGTCATCTGGTCACATCACGCATGTATGATCGCAGGCAGTCTCTTTGTTTGAATGAGGTCAAAACCAGAAGAGATTTGACACATGAAAGTGCTGTGACACATTCTCACTTTTATTTCACTCCCACTACAATTGTTGGACTTTGAAATGCAATCCAGCTTAATTTGCAGTCTAGGATTAACGTTTTTTAAAGTCATACAAAGAAACCAGATTTTTCCCTCCCTTTAATTCTCTGCTAATTGCGTAGAGTTGACTTTTTGTAGGAATCAGTTTTCTACGATGTCATTGAGAATATTGACTGTTCCCAGGGTGTGCGTAATCCTGTTATGTCTAAATGGAGATATCCTAATGTAAATGTATTCTCAGCTGACTGAAGCTGGACACCCCTATTTCCCTGTGACATAACTATAATTCACAAAGGTTAGGACAATTTCATATGAGCATAATATGGATCTTTTTTTTGCCTGTATTATGATGCAACTCCATGCTGGCCCACACGTATGATTCCGTGAACTAACACAACCATAGGTCTGATTTGGAGAAAGTTGTCCAAATTATACTTGATTGAAACTATCCTAAGATTGGTCATATAAGGCTTGGAATGTAAGGTCAATTTTACACTATGGACTGAACAATTATGAATATTTGCTTCTTCTTGAATGTTATAACTTCTTTCAGAATTAATGGGCATAATAAGGGGCTATATAACCACGAACTTCTCCTCTCCCCTCTGTACCAGTCTGTCATTGTAAATTTGTTTACTGTAAGCGCTATCTATAACTTTGTATGTAACTCCTTCTCATGTACAGCACCATGGAATTAATGGTGCTATATAAATAAATAATAATAATAACTTAAGGGAGCTGTAATACATCAGCATTGCAACACAGTTGGTTCAAATTGCAATGCCATATGTCTCCAGAAAAAAAATGTGCTATGCTTCATCAGATGTAGTATTATGGACTCATTAACTTGTAGAAGCATTGCTTTAAAATATACCTGCAGTTACACTCACTAATTGAAGCCTCTCTGTATTAGGACTTCA
The DNA here is from genome assembly GCF_039654945.1 of Dendrobates tinctorius. NCBI lineage: Eukaryota > Metazoa > Chordata > Amphibia > Anura > Dendrobatidae > Dendrobates > Dendrobates tinctorius. The sequence goes on along the minus strand of NW_027361870.1, from coordinate 22,697,218 downwards.
TTATAGGACTCTGCCTCTGCTTAGGAATAGTCAGCATATTCTGTATTTTTACAGCTAGGGCCTTAACTTTGGCATCCTGTAGAATGTCAAATCTTTGTCCCGCTTGATGGAAGTGTAAGGTTCGGCCAGGGTGGTAGTTCTAGCTGAGGTAAACAGCCCAGGCACGCCCTGGCCTCCCTTCACATACACATCACAGTTCTCTGTCAGTATACCTGTAGCTCCATTCTTTTCATCTTCAGGGCCTTCCCTAGGTGGCTGTATATTTTTTCCATAAATTTTAGTACAAACGGAGTCACAGTCCAATTCCAACTTTAAGCAAGAGACTTTATATATATATATACACATACATACACAAGCCAAATATTGGGATAATTTATAATAAATAATAAATAAACAACCGCACATGAAGTATAATGTGCAGCGGTAATGTAATGAACCAGCGCCTATAATATAAATATAATAGAAACAGTGATATAAAAAAAGTGATATAAAAATGTGAGCACAGTGTAAATACCTTGCTGCTGCTTCTGTCCCCAGGATGTGCCAGCCCCGACGCGCGTTTCGGCGTACCTTCGTCAGGGGGTGGCAACATCCAGACAGGAAGGAGTTTAAATAGGGCAAACTGTCCAATGAGAGCGAAGAAGTGTCTAGTGACGCGCGCCAGCATAGAGGTAACCAGGCAACACCACACCGTCAGCCCACGTGTCTCCCCGATCGTCGCAATGCAATGATGCGGCGAAGAGGGACGCAGGCGTGGCGGGCGGGGCTCCCGGAACCCGATGCCAGAGCGCGTACAACAACAACCGCCGTCACTGGACAGCGTATGGCACGTGATGCATAAAATCATTAGGTGCTTTATAATAGGATGAATAAGACACATAACCCAAAGGTCCTAAGCGCACATAACAGAATCGCAGAAGTCACATGGTACGAAGGTCCTATTGATTATAGTAAACAAAGGAAGGTAAAAGAAAGAAGGGGAAAAATAAAAAGGGGAAAAATAAAAGAAAAAAGAAAAAGAACGGAAAAAAGACCAATATAAGTATATTGTCAACATACGATATATGACATATAGTATATATGACATATTGAAATAATGAAAAAATGTATATAATTGAATTAAATATATAAGACTATACCCAAAATAGAAAATAAAAAAATATATATAAAAAATATATATAGTAAATAAAAAATAAATAATAATAATAGAAAATAATAATTAATAGATAATAATAAGTAATAAAGCAATAAATAAATAATAAAGTGAAAAAATGAAAAAAATATATATAGTAAGGTCATAATAGATAATAGTATGCAAACATATATACCCGATTACCATAAAGTATACATATACAATAACAATAAAAATAAATATATATAGGCACAAATAAATAAGTACTAAATTAATATCCAATCAAATTTATATGTATATTTTAATAAAGTAGATCCTTATTATTTGTCCTCTTTCTTTTTCTTCTTTCTCATACAGATACATCAGCAAAAGGACGCCGAAACAACATCGATCGACTCCAGAACCTCCACACAATGGATGACACGAGGTAATTGCTGATAAAAAATATATAAACTAAGAAATAAAAATAAAAATAAATAAATATCAAATTAGCATTATACATAATAAATACATATCAATAAAACCATGTAGATAAATAATCAATAATAAATATAAGACATGCCCAATAAATAATTAGTGATATACACTCACTGGCCACTTTATTAGGTACACCTGTCCAACTGTGTGTTAAGACTTAATTTCTAATCAGCCAATCACATGGCGGCAACTCAGTGCATTTAGGCATGTAGACATGGTCAAGACAATCTCCTGCAGTTCAAACCGAGCATCAGTATGGGGAAGAAAGGTGATTTGAGTGCCTTTGAACGTGGCATGATTGTTGGTGCCAGAAGGGCTGGTCTGAGAATTTCCGAAACTGCTGATCTACTGGGATTTTCACGCACAACCATCTCTAGGGTTTACAGAGAATGGTCCGAAAAAGAAAAAAAATCCAGTGAGCGGCAGTTCTGTGGCCGGAAATGCCATGTTGATGCCAGAGGTCAGAGGAGAATGGGCAGACTGGTTCGAGCTGATAGAAAGGCAACAGTGACTCAAATTGCCACCCGTTACAACCAAGGTAGGCAGAAGAGCATCTCTGAACGCACAGTGCGTCGAACTTTGAGGCAGATGGGCTACAGCAGCAGAAGACCACACTGGGTACCACTCCTCTCAGCTAAGAACAGGCATCTGATGGCTACTTTCAGCAGGATAATGCGCCATGTCATAAAGCTCGAATCATCTCAGATTGGTTTCTTGAACATGACAATGAGTTTACTGTACTCAAATGGCCTCCTCAGTCACCCGATCTCAATCCAATAGAGCATCTTTGGGATGTGGTGGAACGGGAGATTCGCATCAGGGATGTGCAGCCGACAAATCTGCGCCAACTGTGTGATGCCATCATGTCAATATGGTCCAAAATCTCTGAGGAATGCTTCCAGCACCTTGTTGAATCTCTGCCACAAAGAATTGAGGCAGTTCTGAAGGCAAAAGGGGGTCCAACCCGTTACTAGCATGGTGTACCTAATAAAGTGGCCAGTGAGTGTATAACAATCATATGTAAGATGTAAAAAAGAAATAAAAAAGCTGGATGACTAGGTGGTCATAAAAAAGGGACATAACTGATATTCTCATTTAAACCCAGGGGAGATGTGGTTTTAAGAGTCCATATCCAGAAATTGGCACAAATGGAGACAAGATGGATATGGACTCTTAAAACCACATCTCCCCTGGGTTTAAATGAGAATATCAGTTATGTCCCTTTTTTATGACCACCTAGTCATCCAGCTTTTTTATTTCTTTTTTACATCTTACATATGATTGTTATATATCACTAATTATTTATTGGGCATGTCTTATATTTATTATTGATTATTTATCTACATGGTTTTATTGATATGTATTTATTATGTATAATGCTAATTTGATATTTATTTATTTTTATTTTTATTTCTTAGTTTATATATTTTTTATCAGCAATTACCTCGTGTCATCCATTGTGTGGAGGTTCTGGAGTCGATCGATGTTGTTTCGGCGTCCTTTTGCTGATGTATACAATTCAGGGTAACTGTTACCACCCACCTTTCGTGTCTCCCTCTTTCCTCATAGACTGTAAGCTTGCGAGCAGGGCCCTCTTTCCTCTTGGTATGTGTTATAATCTACTGTATGTGATTATTGTTATGCTGTAATGTCTATTGTCTGTACAAATCCCCTCTGAAATTTAAAGTGCTGCGGAATATGTCGGCGCTATAAAAATAAAATTTATTATTATTATTATTATTAAGAAAAAGAAAGAGGACAAATAATAAGGATCTACTTTATTAAAATATACATATAAATTTGATTGGATATTAATTTAGTACTTATTTATTTGTGCCTATATATATTTATTTTTATTGTTATTGTATATGTATACTTTATGGTAATCGGGTATATATGTTTGCATACTATTATCTATTATGACCTCAATATATATATTTTTTTCATTTTTTCACTTTATTATTTATTTATTGCTTTATTACTTATTATTATCTATTAATTATTATTTTCTATTATTATTATTTATTTTTTATTTACTATATATATTTTTTATATATATTTTTTTATTTTATATTTTGGGTATAGTCTTATATATTTAATTCAATTATATACATTTTTTCATTATTTCAATATGTCATATATACTATATGTCATATATCGTATGTTGACAATATACTTATATTGGTCTTTTTTCCGTTCTTTTTCTTTTTTCTTTTATTTTTCCCCTTTTTATTTTTCCCCTTCTTTCTTTTACCTTCCTTTGTTTACTATAATCAATAGGACCTTCGTACCATGTGACTTCTGCGATTCTGTTATGTGCGCTTAGGACCTTTGGGTTATGTGTCTTATTCATCCTATTATAAAGCACCTAATGATTTTATGTATCACGTGCCATACGCTGTCCAGTGACGGCGGTTGTTGTTGTACGCGCTCTGGCATCGGGTTCCGGGAGCCCCGCCCGCCACGCCTGCTTCCCTCTTCGCCGCATCATTGCATTGCGACGATCGGGGAGACACGTGGGCTGACGGTGTGGTGTTGCCTGGTTACCTCTATGCTGGCGCGCGTCACTAGACACTTCTTCGCTCTCATTGGACAGTTTGCCCTATTTAAACTCCTTCCTGTCTGGATGTTGCCACCCCCTGACGAAGGTACGCCGAAACGCGCGTCGGGGCTGGCACATCCTGGGGACAGAAGCAGCAGCAAGGTATTTACACTGTGCTCACATTTTTATATCACTTTTTTTATATCACTGTTTCTATTATATTTATATTATAGGCGCTGGTTCATTACATTACCGCTGCACATTATACTTCATGTGCGGTTGTTTATTTATTATTTATTATAAATTATCCCAATATTTGGCTTGTGTATGTATGTGTATATATATAGACTTATACAGGGTTTTCTTTTGTACACTTTTTTACTCACTATTTTATATCACATTGCACTTTATGTATTGTAATAATTTTTTAATATTTTTCCAGTGCATATCTAATATTATATTTTATATTTTATTATTATTTTTTATATGTGTTTTACCATTTTTTCACATAGTTTTTTCTTGCTTGCACTTACCACTTTTTTTTATTCATTTTTTTGTACTTGATATACATGCTTATATATATATATATTACACATTAATTATATATGTTGTCACTTGATCTTGTATGCTTTTACTGTGGGTGTATTTTACTAAGTATTTACAGCTGTCCCCAGGCTGTGCCTTTATTTTGGCATTGGCCTCCCTTTATTAATTCATTATTATTATTTATTTTTTAATAATGTATACATTTGTTTGTTAAATAATAAAATAAAGAAATTTTAATTATTGGACAATTTCCTCGGTTTTTCTCGTTTGTTTTATGTGCCCACGTTGCAGAAATGCTGCGGAATTGTCCGCAGCATTTCCGCAACTCCCCGCCGCGGGTAAAACGCATGTGGAATTCGCATGCATTTTCCTGCAAAACACTAGCGTTTTGCAAGCGTTTTTAGCTTGCAGAATGCTAGGGCTTTTCAAGCAATTTGAAGCATCGCTTGGAAAAGTGATTGACAGGTTGGTCACACTTGTCAAGCATAGTGCTTGACAAGTGTGACCAACTTTTTACTATTGATGCTGCCTATGCAGCATCAATAGTAAAAGAGAGCATGTTAAGCATAATAAAAACATAAAAAATCGGGATATACTTACCCTCTGTTGGCCCCCGGAGTCCTTACGGTCCTTAGCGGCGCTGCCAGCAACTTCCGTTCCCAGGGATGCATTGCGCGAATGACCTCTGATGACGTAGCAGTCGCGCGACTGCTATGTCATCAGAGGTCATTCGCGCAATGCATCCCTGGGAACGAAAGTTGCTGGCAGCGCTGCTAAGGACCGGAAGGACTCCGGGGGCCGACAGAGGGTAAGTATATCCCGATTTTTTATTTTAGTTCTATTTTTTACAGGAATATGGTACCCAGGGCATGGGTACCATCCGCACCTGAAACGCTCACTTTTCGCATGGTGGGCATGGCCACATGCGTAAAGTGAGCATTTCAATGGAATCCTATGGCGGCAGTGCCGGGTATTGCGATGTGAGATTCGTCCGATTTTCTCGCAAGTCTGACCCTGGCCTTAGAAGAAGGGTAAAAAAAAACCCTGCAGAAACTAAAACTGGCTGCAGAGGGATGGGCTTAAACTAATTTTGTTATCCTTCATAATGATGTTTTTTTTTTTGCTCCATTGCATATAAAATGAAAACTTAAGAAATGTTTCTAGCAGTCTGGATTAAAAAAAAAGGTCTCTTTTTGTTCTGTGATTTCAGCTCCAATGTAGAAATTAGAAAAATAATCTATAACTCTGGTACTAGGATTCACTAAAGAGTTATGAGACAGGAGATCAATGATAGTCACTTGACGAAATGGTTGTTGCAGTAAGAAACCCATAAGCTGACCTGCCTAGCCATAATTTACTACGGAGCCCAGAAGTGACTGTATATGTACAGTACCTAGTTTTGTATTTTGTAGTCCTATTTGATCACTTGGAACATCATAGTACAATTCTTACATTTCAGTAGGCTCTTGAATGTTTATCACTTAGATATCAGTACTAAATTATTCTAGAACAGTTTTATATATTTTTGCACTGTTAATAATGAGGAGATATAACTTTGTCATCACCTAATTTTCTGACTTAATCTTCTTGAGGAGATGCTTTATAGTCATGTCCCAAAATATCCCATAGATGATCTATGCCTTACAATGAAGTCATGCAGTTGGTATAAATGGTTTCCACCACGCTGAATCATTAGCTGCGTACCACGCTAATTACATAAAATGCTGCTTTGATCTTGTTTTGTTTTAATAGAAAGGTGTTGACTTTTCCTATATTTTTCTGGCTTTCATGTGAAAGAAATTATGTTTTGCTGAGTTTTGCATTCACTAACACCTGGGAGGAGGTTGGAAAACGCACTGCTTTATAGGACAAGTTTTAGGACCTACAGCATGGTCCAGCAAACACTTCTTGTATCTCTTTATTCACTGAATCATTTCTAATTCCAGTGAGCACTTTCTATGACTCAAACTTCGAAAAGGTGTGAAAAGTGTTTTTCTGGCGTAGACAAGTCGCACAAAGAGTTCTTTTTATCAAATGTCGACTTCAGGAAATGGAAGTTTGCTGGGTAAAAAGGAGTTTGCTGACATGATTTCTGAGTAATTACTCCCATCTAAAATATTCTCTGTAGGTTATGATGCAACAGAAGTATTGTCTTGTTTGTAGCCAAGATGCCGGATCTACAAGAAACTAGAAAACAGGAAACGCTGAAGGTTAAACTCCTAAATATATACTTGTACTTTAATTTTAGGAAAAAGCGAATCTGTACTGTACACCAGTCCTCCTATATGAACATCACTACATTTTGCCTACAACAGTACTCTTACATCAGTATAACCTTTAGAAGTCAGAAAAAAGAAGAAGGCTGTTGGATTTCAATATGGCCAATCATTTATTCCTGTGGAAAATAGGCCGCTAATTGAGAAGCGTGGCAGTGATTTATTTCCCATTCCCAATTTTCACCATTAAAAAAACATGCATGTTCATATGAGTGTGCATGTCTGCGAGAAAGTCAGGGGGAAATGTTGACTATATCTAAGGTATATGTATAAAAGTACGTACTGGCACTATGGTGGAATGTGACACTTCAGAGAGGCAGCTGAATATTGAGTGTAGCACTCAGAGATACCTGTGTAGAGTGGAGTTTTTGATATGCAAAGCTGATTTAGACACAATCTAAACGATCTCAGTAAAAAGTGGTTTAATGTCAACACTAGGGATGAGCTAACCCGAACTGTAAAAGTTTGGGATTCGTACCGAACACCTAGTGGCTGGTACCAAACCCGAAACACAGACTTTTTACCGGATGTCCAGTTTACTGATCAGGCTCGGATGCCTAATAAAGTTTTTTGAAAGGCTGTAGCACAGCCAATCAACAATCTTTCAGTCTATGGGCACTAGTATTGGTATGACTGGGAATGGCCGGTGCATCACATGACTCAGACTGTGTAAATGGCAGATCATGAGTGCCGCCGCCATTCTGCTCTGATTAGTGTCGGGACAGGATGCAGCTGGACTGAGGGAAGGAATTAGGCTGTGCAGTCTAAAAAAAAGTCTCTTTTTGTACTCTGCATGTGTCTCAGTGGGAGTTCTGTGCCAAAAAGCCGCAGTGTGTCCTCTGCACCGATATATTTGTGGGAGTGCTGTGCCAAAAAGCTACAGGATGTACTCTGCACCCTTGTCTGTGGGAGCACTATGCCTTTAAGCCTCTGTTTGCATTTTGCACCCCTATATGTGGGGGTACTATGCCAAAAAGCCTCTATGTGTACTCAACATCCCTGCCTGTGTGAGTACTGTGCCTTAAGCCTCTGTGTGTACCTTGCACCCCCCACATCAATGGGAGTAATGTGCCTTTAAGCCTCTGTGTGCACTTTGCTCCCCAACCTGTGGGAGTACTGTGCCTTTAAAGTGAACATGCCTACAGGATTTTGCTAAGTAAACTACAGACACTGTCAGGTTGGCAGCGTTAAACTGTTTAAAATAATACCTGGGGTGAAGAAATCTGTCTTGTAGTTCTTGTGCAATCAGTGTTAGAAGTTTTGAGTTAATAACATATCCGTTCTCTGGGGTGGGACTGTAGGCAGAGTCTTAGCTTCCTGCTCTAAGCCAGAGAAACCAAGGAGAGATTTGCCTACAGGCCGCCTTGAAGCACAAACATGTTTCTCATCATAGAGACAGAAAGAGACAGACTGTTTGTGCTTCGGGTTGGCCTTTAGGCAGGTCTTTCCTTGGTTTCTCTGGCTTAAAGCAGGAAGATAAGACTCTGCCTACAGTCCCACCCCGGAGCACGGGCATCTCCTTAATGGAAAACTTCTAACACTGATTACATAAAAACTAGAAGATGATTTTCTTCACCCCAGGTATCATTTTAATCAGTTTAACAATCAGATAATCAAGTTTAATCAGTTTAACAATCAGTTAATCAGTTTAACACCCCATCCTGACCTATAAAACTGTCCCACTAGTTAACCACTTCAATGAACACTGTAAAAAAATAAAATAAAAACAAGGCAAAAAACTTTGTTTTTCATCATACTGCCGAAAAAAGTGGAATAAACCATGATCAAAAAGACGAAAGTAAATTAAAATGGTATATCAGAAAATGTCATCTCATCCCACCAAAAATAAGCCACGATACAAATCAGTGGAAAAATAAAAAAAAGTTATAGCTTTCAGAATACAGCAATGTAAAAATAATTATTTTATTGTGTAAAAGTGCCAAAACATATAAAATAAATGTGATATCACTGTAATCATACTGACTCAAAGAATAAAGCTGCCATATTTAATTTTACCACACGCAGAATGGCATAAAAAAATCCCAAAGAAACAATTCTTAAATTGTTGGTTTATGTTCAGTGTGCCTCCCAAAAATCAGAATAGAAAGTGATCAAAAAATGTAATGTATCTAAAAATGGTACCAATAAAAACTTCAACTCGTCCCGCAAAAAACAATCAGATGCATGACTCTGTCGACAGAAATATGGAAAAATGCTAGCTCTCAGAATATGGCGATGCAAAATCTTCTTTTTATAAAAAAGTGCGTCTTTGAGTGTGTGACAGAGGCCAAACAGAAAAAAAAATTTGTATCTGTTATTTCTGTAATCGCACCGACCCAAAGAATAAAGTTGTCTAATCACTTATACCACACAAGAAATGGCGTAAAAAATAAATGAAAACAATTTTTGACCTTCTGTTGATTTGTTCTTTCTGCCTCCCAAAGATCGCAGTATGGCTTGGGTCACATTTATCCAGTGCTCTGCGCTGAGCACTTATACCAGGGTTCCCGTGTAAATGAAACATGTGATTCAGACAGAGCCCCCTGCGGAGGATTTCTAATAATGAAGCAGATGGAGGCAGTGTGGATGCTGTCTGGCCTATGATCTGGTGGTGTCTGGCTTTTTAGGCGTGCATAAAAGTGCTGTCGACTACAGTTTTGTTCACCTCTGAAAAGAAGGTCAGATGGAGTCCAGAGTAACTCTGCAGTCTCATTATAGTGAATGGATCCATCAGGGGTTTCATCTGAATTATGTAATTTGGAAATTTAGATGTAAATCCTAATATAAATGCTCAGCATAGATCGCCAGATAAATGTGATCCCAAAAATTATGTAAAATGTTCCCAATAAAAGCTTCAACTCGATCAACAAATAAAATAAATTCCCCACTCAGGTTCGTCATCTGTTAACAAAAATATAGGGGGCTGTCATGTGACTGGTATTACAAGGGCAAAATGGCTGCTCGACTCCAAAAGAAATTCAGAAAATGTAGCACTCCCAAATCCAAATGAACCCATCCCTTCTGAACCCCACAGTGTGTTTAAACCACATTTAGCGTCCATATTTTTGGCATTTCTGTAATGATGAGAGCCTGCTTAATTTACTGGTGCATGTCTCCAGAATCATGAGCTGGGTATAATCTACTGGGGACTACAATGTACTGGGTACTACAATGTACGGGCACTACAATGCATTTTCCGCTCAACAACATTCACTGCTGTTTTTTTCTGGAAATCACCCATTGAGTCAAAATAATTACTACACTTGTGGATAAATTCTCAAAGGGGTATAATTTCCTAAATAGGGTCACTTGAAGGAGGAATTCTGCTCTTCTAGCACTTAGGGGCTTTGTATATAGCGTATACAAAGTATTTTAGGAAAATCTGCCCTCCAAGAGGCAAATAGAGCTCCAAGGGACAAATAGAGCTCCATCCCTCCCTTCCACGTTCAACAGAAATTGTTGGACAAATTATGGTGCCATTTTTATCCATTTTCCCTCGTGAAAATGTAAAATCTGGGGCTAAAACAACATTTTTGGGGTAAAAATGTAATTATTTTTTCTCCACTACCCAATGGTATAAAATTCTGTGACACACCCATTGTGTCAATATGATCACTACACCCTAAGATGAAGTAATTGAGAGGTGTAGTTTGTAAAATGTGGTCATTTATAAGGGGTTTCTGCTGTTTGGACTACTCAGGTGCTCTCTCAGTGGCTCATGGCACCGGCAAACTATAAGAGTAAAATCTGTACTAAATGATGGCGGTCTTTACCTTCTGAGTTTTGCACTGTGCCTCAAAAGTATTTCCTGACTACATGTAGGGTATTGGCATACTCAGATAAAATTGAACAATAAACTGAGATGTCCATTGCTTTACTTTTATTCCTTATAAAAACTAAAATTTTGGCGCTCAAGCAATATTTTGGATGTAAAAATGTTTTTATTCTTTCTTCACCGCCCAATAGTATAAATTTCTGTGAACACATGGTGACAACATGCTCATTGCATCCCTAGATGAATTCATTGTGGTTTGTAGTTTGTAAAATGACATAAATTATGGTTTGATTCTGCTGTTTTGGCACCTCAGGAGCTCTGCCAATGTGACATGACACCCTCAAACTATTACAGCAAAATCTGAATTCCAATATGGCGCTTCTTCCATTCTGAGCATCACTGTACATCAAAAGTAGTTTTCGACCACATGTGGGGTATTGGTGTACTCAGGAGAAATTGCACAACAAATTCACTGGTGCCATTTCTCCTGTTTCCACGTGTGAAAATAAAAAGTCAAATGGCACTCCTTCCTTTCAGAACCCTGCCGTGCACTCAAACAGTAGTTTTACCCCACATATAGAGTATCGTCATACTCCAGAGAAATTTCATAACAAACTTTGGGATCCATTTTCTCCTGTTACCCTTGTGAAAATAAAAAATATGGGGCTTAAAGAACTTTTTTGTGGAAAAATACGTTCCTTGAGTGGTCTTTTTTCGAAAATGGATTCACTTGTTGGGGCTTTCTACTGTTTAGGTACATCATGGGCTCTCCCATCCCTCCTGAGCTCTGCCGTGCACCCAAACAGTAGTTTTCCTCCATATATGGGGTATCGGCATTCTCCAGAGAAATTGCACAACACATTTTGGGGTCTATTTTCTCCTGTTACACTTGTGAAAAGAAACAAATTGGTTTAAAGTAAAATTTCTGTGAATAAAATTTAAATGATGTGCTTAATTGTAAAACACTGGGCAAAACTATCACTGAAAAAGACCTGGGTGTATGGGTGGATGACAAACTCACATTTAGTGGTCAGAGTCAGGCAGCTGCTGCAAAGGCAAATAAAATAATGGGATGCATTAAAAGAGGCATAGATGCTCATGAGGAGAACATAATTTTACCTCTATGCAAGTTACTAGTGCGACCACACTTAGAATACTGTGTACAGTCTGGTCTCCGGTGTATAAGAAAGACATAGCTGAACTAGAGTGGGTGCAGAGAAGAGCGACCAAGGTTATTAAAGCACTGAGGGGTCTGCAATACCAAGACAAGTTATTACACTTGCGGTTATTTAGTTTGGAAAAACAAAGGCTTAGGGGTGATCTTATTATAATGTATAAATATATGAGGAGACAGTACAAAGACTTTTCTAATGATCTTTTTACTCTTAGACCTGTGATGCGGACAAGGGGGCATCCTCTACGTCTGGAGGAAAGAAGGTTTAAGCATAATCACAGACGTGGACTCTTTACTGTAAGAGCAGTGAGACTATGGAACGCTCTGCCGTATGATGTAATGAGTGATTAAATACTAAAATTTAAGAAGGGCCTGGATGCCTTTCTTGAAAAGTATAATGTTACAGGGCATATATACTAGATTCCTTGATAGGGTTTTTTTTGCCTTCCTGTGGATGAACATGTTTGACTATGTGTTGACCTAGATGGACTTAAAGTCTTCCTTCAACCTTAAATACTATGTTACCATATTACTATGTAAATCTTCATTTTTTCATTCCACATTACATTCATTCCTGTGAAGCACCTGGAGGGTTAATAAACTTCTGGAATGTGGTTTTGAGCACATTAAAGGTGCAGTTTTTAGAAGTGTCATTTTTGGGTATTTTCTGTCATATGGGCCACTCAAAGTCACCTCAAATGTGATGTGGTCCTAAAGAGAATGGTTTTGCAAACTTTGTTAGAAAAATTAGAAATCGCTGGTCAAATTTTAACCCTTGTAACTTACTAACAGCAAAAAAATTATGTTTAAAAATTTATGGTGATGTAAAGTAGATGTAAGGGACTGTAAATAGAAACCATTATATATATCTGTATATGTGTGTATTTATGAATTCCAATGTATTGCATTGTTGCAGGGAAAGTGTAGTATCCTATTTAGCCCACTAGATGGGAATATCATTATGCTCAGCGTGTATACAGTTAATGTAGGAGGGGCTAACTGTGGTTAAGCCGGGGAGCATATGGCATTTTTGTCAGTTGGGCCAGGAGAGCCATCACAGCAGTTAGCCTCGTAATGTTTGAAGACAGGAGCTGAGCCGTTCAGGGCCTGAGGGCCACAGATGGCAGCAGCGCAGATTACAGCAGCGCAGATTATAACAGCACAGATTGCAGCAGGACAGATTGTAACAAGACAGCTAGCAGCAGTACAGCAGCACAGGTCGCTCATCATGTGGCAGCTTACTACATGGGCAGATTCCCTTTTGTCTGGGGTGAAACGTACAAGGGAACTCCTGAAGGTGGTGAAGCTGGACAGGGAGGACACTGAGGCCGAATGGGATGGATCCACCCGGGTACTTGCTGAAGGATGATAGGGAAATCACAGGGGAAGTGAATGAGGCAAACTGTGTGGTACCCGATGTGCATGCTGTAATTGATTTTAACGGGCTGAGAACAGACAACAGTAAAGTTACTTGTTTAAAGTTGGAATTGGACTCTGTCTCTGTTTGTGATCTGGTGTCAAGAGGAAGCCCTGATGAAGTGGAGCATGAAGCAACAGGTATGCTGACAGAGAACTGCGAACTGCATATGATGGGAGACCAGGGCGTCTTTGAGCTGTTTACCTCAGCCACGACTACGGCTCTGGCGCTCCCTCACATAGACATGTGGGAAATGATATTTTTTAATTATTTTGGGTGACATAACTCTCTGGTTTAAGGGAATAAAAATTAAAATTTGAATATTGCACATAAAGTGACACTGGTCAGACTTGTAAATTTTGGCTTGGTCATGGAGGTGAAAACAGGCCAAAGCAGCAGCAGGGTGAGAATGCCAAAAGCATGCACAGACGGTGCGCAGTTTCTGACCAGATAAGGAGATGTGAAGGAAGGTAAGTAGGAGGAGGAGTTAACATGGAAAGTGAAAAGGCTAGAGGCCAGCCGCATTGCACAGTAGCAGCCACCTTAATGACTGTTGGCTAGCTTCAGCGCTTCTGCACCCTCCTCTCTCTTTTGCTGCATGACCACCACCTCTTAATCTGAATTGCCCATGTCACCCGGATGGCCTTGACTCCATGTAGGGCCTAGGACCTCAACATTCCCATCACATCAAATTCATCACACCTCTCCAGTCTGTCCGTTAAGGCCCCTTTACATTTAGTGATGCACTAGCGATCCCGACAACGATACGACCCGGTCTTGATCACTGGTGCATCGCTAAATGGTCACTAGTGAGCTGCCACACAGGCAGATCTCACGGTGATGTAGCGACGCAGCAGCGGTCGTTACTTACCTTTCAGACGCGGCGATCCTGACGTCCTCCCGCCCGCGTCCACACGTCTCTCGTTGGCGCCAGCAGGAAATCCAGCAGGAAGCGCCCGACGAGAAATGGACGTGGACGATCTCGCACGATCAGCGACAGACAGCGGGGGAGCCAGTCGGAGGTAAGTATCACACATAGCGATATCGCTAGCGATATCGCTGCTGCGTCACAAAATCGGTGACGCTTTAGCGATATCGCTTTGTGTAAAGGCCCCTTAACTCTTCTGCCTTACTAATCCACTTCTGTCCTCGCTACTCCCCTCTGCAAATCCCTTCATTGGCTCCCAATTCCACAACATATCCACTTTAAGCTACGAACACTGACCTACAAAGCAGTCCATAATCTGTCTCCCACATATATCTCTGAACTAATCTTCCACAATTTAATCTCTGGTCCTCCAAAGACTTCCTTGCCTCCTCCACAATCTTCCGTTCCTCATACAATTGCCTGCAAGACATCTCCTGAATTTCCCCCATCATGTAGAATTCTGTGGCCCAACACATCTGATTATTTCCTACATTCTGAACTTTCAAGCTGAACTTGAAAAACCATGTCTTCAGAACAGTTTACAGCCTGCAATGAACCCTCTGCCACCTCACCAAAACCAGAGCTTCTGCAACCCACAAGGTTAGGGTCCTCTCCTCTCTATACCTGTCTGACACTAAAAGTTTGTTCATTGTAATTTCTATTTGTGTTTTGCATGTAACTCCTGCTCATGTACAGCACAATGAAATCAATGGTGCTGTAAAAAAATAAAAAATAAAAAAAAATCCTCCGCATGATGTTCCACCCAGTTCTCACCCCTGCTCTATTTGCCAGACTACACACAGCAGAAAGCTGCAGCTGTTGACACCTGTGTATCATCATCATCAGAGGTGTGCTTTCGTGGTCCACTGACTGTTTGCATTTTTGTCCCTCCCAAGTACTAATACTCAAACAGAACAAGTGGTTAGGCAGGAGTACACTCAATCTCTTTCACTTGTGGGGCAAGGCCAGGTGGATGACCCATGGAATCCCAGCCAGCAGAGTCATGAAAAAGCAGAAGTGACTCTTGCATGACTAGGGGCTCAGACTGCTTGCTTGATTTGAAAGGCGGTGAAGTGGAAGACAGATGCCCATGGGCCGCATCTGCACTTTCAGCAGGGGACTGGGTGGAAGACAAATTGAAGGAACTGATGGCACTCTAAGCCAACCAGTCTAAAACCACCTCTACTGGTTCTGGCCTCAATATTCATCCAGTGGTACTGCGGCCTACGAAATTATACAGAAAGTCCTGTCGCCTGCATTCACCAGAGGAAAATGGTTAATTTAGAATCGTAGCAGGCACAGATGGACCATGGCCTTTCTCTTCCTGCAGCAGCTACACCACCACCAACAGCAACATGGCAATGTCCCCTATTTGATGCTCTTCTCATTGTTTTCACACAAAAAAAGTGCAGAGTATAACATGCAATAAATATATGTATATACCAATGGCGCTCAAGCGTACACCCACAGAACACAAAGCAGCAAGTAATAAGACAACACACCACTCAAGTTGTCTCCATAAAATAATAATAATAAATAAACCTGATAGAAACTTGCGCTAATTAAATGTGTCTTGGTTAAATAAAGATATCTTATGAAGAAATCTATTACCTTTACTGAAGCTAAAAACTGTCGAGGCAGGGAAAAAGGGTCTTCAGAATGCAGGGTGGATTTCCAGGTCCTTTCCCAATAATACTCCCCGACACAGGTATATAGTTACTGGAGCTAAAGGGTGCTACCTCCTAGCATGCCGCCGTCCCGGCCGGTGACTGGCGCGCAGCTGGAGGTGTATATCGGCAGGCTGTAATAGTACCAGCCGCCGCTTGCAAAAGCAGGCCTGCAAGGTCCAAAAAAGCTGAAGGACCTTGCGTGACGTCACAGTCACGTGATAGATCACGTGACAGGCAAGAAAGCCCTATGGGGCGCTGATGGGGCCAGAAAGCAATTGGACCTTGCAGGCCTGCTTTTGCAAGCGGCGGCTGGTACTATTACAGCCTGCCGATATACACCTCCAGCTGCGCGCCAGTCACCGGCCGGGACGGCGGCATGCTAGGAGATAGCACCCTTTAGCTCCAGTAACTATATACCTGTGTCGGGGAGTATTATTGGGACATGGAAATCCACCCTGCATTCTGAAGACCCTTTTTCCCTGCCTCTCCAGTTTTAAGCTTCAGTAAAGGTAATAGATTTCTTCATAAGATATCTTTATTTAACCAAGACACATTTAATTAGCGCAAGTTTCTAGCAGAGTATAACATGGCCTGTATACAAAGAGAGAGTGGATAACAGATAATTACACTGAGTGTTTTCAGAGTCCCCACCATCAAATCAATAAAAAAACCCAAAAAAACATGAAAACAGTGTTGGCAACCTTCTCCTCCTATGCCTCTTCCACCTCCAACTCCTCTTCAACTTCCTCCTTTACTGGAACCTCCACCTTCTAGTTCAAGATTATAAATGTTTCTTTTTTTTATTCTATGTCATTTGAAGTAATTTCCCATCCACATTTGTTTGCAGGGCAATTATCTTTCTTTTACCCCAATTTACCTTCCATTTACAGCCCTCTAGCCCTTACTATGACCATTTTACAGACATTTTAAAGCACCGAAGTACGGGTCACAATTGTCTTCTATTGGGTTCGGGGTCAAGTTCAGATACCGAACAGAGCTATGAACTACAGTTCGGGCCGAACCCGGTGAACCCAAACATCCACAGGTTCGCTCACCCCTAGTCAACACGTTTCAGAGTCCATCTGACTCCTTCCTCAGGGCACCACAAATGACACTGTGTAGCACTGATGCAGACCAACACTTGGCAACTAATGTCACGGTTTACTGAACTGGAACAGTAACAGAAGATCTCTTATAGAGGCATCGAATTTAAAGGGGTTGTACGAGACATTAAAATTGATGGCTATCCTGAGGATAGGTTATCAATGTCTTAGGCTGGTT